>NC_136065.1:90431654-91094387 GCF_964261635.1 Lissotriton helveticus | reverse complement strand
CCCGCAGAGTGTGTGTGTGTGAGCACGTGCACTAGTGGAGTGACACCCCCAGATGAGTCCATGAGAAAACCCTATAGTGAACTACAAGTAAGGTTCAATGTGACCAGAGACCTCAAACGAAGGGACCACCATAGACATTGGCTCCATAACTGGCGCAGCCCATTCCAGAAGGAAAGGGGGGTTAACTACAGACCCAGAGAAAGCACTGAGAGCCTGGGGACCAAGTCCTATTCAGCCTTTAATCCTGTTGTTCAACTGCCCTAATGCACATTTGCAGAGACAACACCTAGAAAAGTCAAGGAGAGCCTTGGATTTCATTGACTGATTCCAGCAATAGACCACACCCACCCACCCGCCTTCTAGGGTAAAACTAGGTGTATCTTTCTGTCTCCTCTATCTTTTGTGTACAGTCCTGAGTTGTGTGTTTGTGTTTAAAGCACTTTTCATTTTTCAAGTAAAAGTGCTGGCTGGACAATCTTTTAATTGTTTTATGCTTTACTGAGTTCTTGGTTTCCAACCCCGCACTTTCTCCTTGAGTAAGCCTTGGACCGCTCGACTTCGCTACTCTGAGAGTCAAGGGCGAGGGATTCACTTGGTGCTCAGTCTTGGACCGCACAGTAAGGTGAAGCCCCAGGACACCAGTGGCAACAGGCTCTCTTTGTTATAGTTTGCGTCCAGTTACCTCAGATTGCCACGGCAATCCTGAAAAAAGTTTGACAACTACAATTATTGTAAACTGACCTGTTTATTATGTTTTTGTAAAATGTTACACCTGTAATATTATTTTATCACCAGCGAAACTGTTATAATGATGAGTCTTGAAGTAAAGGTAAGTGAAAGCGGTCTTTATTCTGTCACCTGATGCACTGGGCCAGGGACAGACTAATTTGCATATAGCCAGGTTCTGAGCTGGGATGAGGCAGTGAGCTAAATAACGGTGATGGATCAAGCCCTGATCTTTGGACTGGGTAAGAGTGGTCTGCTTAATTCAGACACTCTGTTCATCACCACCCCCTTTTCTGAATCGTTTTTGGCCACTATAGGTGTGGCAGGGTATACTCAGACATGAGTCCCTTGCTCACTGCTCCATCAGGATTCAAGCAAGCCGGGCCAACGACGCCTGAAATGGCAGAAACCGGTCCCCGGAAGCTTGTCTCCTTTCTGGTGAAGAATTGGCTTGGTAGTTTGGTCTGCCCTGTTCCCATGATGCACTGGGCCAGGGACAGACTAATTTGCATATAGCCAGGTTCTGAGCTGGGATGGGGCAGTGAGCTAAATAACAGTGATGGATCAAGCCTGATCTTTGGACTGGGTAAGAGTGGTCTGCTTAATTCAGACACCCTGTTCATCACCACCCCCTTTTCTGAATCAACATTCTAAGTCAAACTCTAGTGGGGCATACCAAGAGGGGAAGGGTACAGGGGGGGGGGGGGGGGGGGGGGCGGAATGTACCACCCGCATATATATATATATATCGGAAAGAAGATTACAAATCATCTCCTTTCGCTAATGAATAAAGGAAATTGAAGTCAGAGGAGACAAGATGAACAGCATACAACCTGGAGAAACCTACAGGGTGAGGGCGGGAGGGAAGAAAACAAGGCATCCACCACTGGCTAAATACAGTGGCGAGATGAGCACACAGATAGACAGGAGAGAGATAGTTCATAGGTCACCTAAGTACAATATAATTTCATAAACTTCCTAACAAGTAGATTAGAAACAGACTGAAAGGTATCCTTTACATTCCTCCTCCTTGCAACACCCACCCTACAACAAGTAAAGGCAGATAAAAGTTACATTCCCTTATTGAGACATACTGGTCTTCATCAAAAGGTCAAAATATTCCTAGATTACAACCAATATACATTAAGGATACAGAAATTGCGCAGTATCACTCTGGAAGACTCCACATCCACACTTCCCACTAAAATACCTACCGAGGAGAGTGATCCCTCTCCACTGCTAACAAGTTTTACCTGGCTGTTCTCTCCCTCTCTACATACTCTTGCAAAGTGTCCCTTCCTATTACATTTCATACATGTTGCGTTGCGGGCAGTACAATGAACGTTGTTCGCAAGGTGGTTACTGCTCCCACACCTAAAACATTTTAACCCTTCGGTAACACTCGTGGGTTTACCTGTTTTGACTTCTCTTGCTTTGACTTTTAAAACTTCACTGTCATGGATGTCATCCTGATACCCTATAGTATTCACTAGACTGCAATCCGGTTCTTTGGGTGGGTTAATTTCGAAAATGCACTTAGCCGTGTGTTCAATGGACTGTGCTATACTAATAGCTTCTCTCAAGGATGGGTTCTTGGATAGAAGTTTCTCTCTAATGCGGGAATTGTGGGTGCACCTCACCAACTGATCCCTTATAAGGGAGTCGTTAAGTTCCCCAAACTCACATAATGGAGTTAGACCTCTAAGAGCCGCAATGTAATTGCTGACTGACTCTTGTTTTCCCTGCACTCGAGTGAAGAATTTATGCCTTTCTAGGACGACGTTTACTTTGTCACCAAAATGACTTTCCAACTTGATAAGAGTGATTTTGAAAACATCCAAGTCATCCTCGTCATCTTCTAGTTCTGGATCAGGTAGGGTATCATATCTTCCTACCTTGGACCCCAAGGTTGTGCAACAGGACATGTTGTTTCCGAACAGCAGAGAACTTTTCCCCTCCAATAGCGATAAGGTAGGAATCAAATACGTGGATCCAATTCTTCCAATGGATCTCAGGATCCCCAATATCATTTAAAAATGAAGGAGGTTGACTCATGGATGAAGCAGCCATGGAGGAAAGCTTCACTAAAATATGAGGACGGAGGCAAGGTACAATGTGGTGCTCACTGAAAAGATTCTAGAGGAGTATGGCCTGAATGACAGGGAGTCCTACCCAAAGAATTCCTACAGATGGGTAGATAAGGGAAGTATACCTAATGGGAGAGGGGCGCGCTAAATATGAGCACAAAAATACTATATAAAATACTATATAAAGGCACTGACAGTTCAAAACTGTCTATATGAGAAGTACTGGGAAACCATGTAAATCCTAAATGAATTGTACTATGTCACTGCACATGGAACAAAGATGTACAGAAAAGGTAAAAAAAAAACCTTAATACATGAAAATACAATAGGGCACGGTAACTTGAGAAAATAAATGCTTCTTTGAATGAGAAGGAAGAAATGAGAACGTTCACTTGCAATTCTCACTTAGAAGGACTTCTCAACTCTACAAAACACCACTAGAGTGTAATATGTAAACTCAGGAAAAAAACGACCTGAAACTGAGAGTTTAAATGTGTGCATTAACAACCCCACTTAATTCTAATACATTTACAACCACAAAAACCTGCAGATAGAACTCAGTAAGCACAATACATTACATATATTTACAATAAAAGAAGGAAGCTATGCATGTCGTGGAACTCGTAATCACAGATAATCTCTGGATCCCTCAAGCTGAATGGCAGAAATTCCACTTAGGAAATAGAGAATGAAAGAAATACAAGAACCTAGCTTGTGAATTAACTAAAATGCCAGAACAATACCATGAAAGAGGTGTGCGTATCACCGTGTAGAGGTACACACACCATGCATGAGTGAGGGGGGGGGTCAGGGGAGATAAAAGTCTTCAGGAATAACACTCTTGGGGCAATGTATCACGAAGGTGCAGTACTCTTCTATTTGTCCTGATAACGGCCGATGAACAGCGGGGAAAACTGTGGAACTTGGTAAGTACCAGGTGTGAAATAAAATCTTGCCTGGAGGTACAAAGGATACACCAAATGTGCCTTGGCTGAAGAAACTGTTCCCAGGGAGAAACGATCGTTGTTGGGCAGTTTTGAACGCAGGGAGACTGAAACCAGAAGAAAGGGCCGGTTCTACTGCAGCTGGTGCGCCGGGAAACTGACGAGGATCGCTCTGAGGGAAATTGACGAGCGGCGCTCTGGACGACTGGAACTCCTGAAAACTGACAAGCTGCGCCCTGTGAGGAACTAACGAGTGACACACAGATGCAAAATGAGGACGAAGGGCGCCGGAGGAACTGCTAGCGTTGTCCGTCGGGCCACTCTGAGGGAAGTTTGCCGAACGGAGCTCCGAAGTAGGACAAGGGGAACAGAACGTCAGAGGAAACAGCAGGCAAAATTATCGACCATAAGGAACAGTCGACTGTCAGCACACAGGAACCAAGCACAGTTCTGGAAGTACGAGAAGCACTGCTGGCACAGTGGTGGGCTCACACAGGATAAGTCAATGACCTCACCTGGAACGGGGAGAGGACAAACTTGCTGGAAAACTCCACTGAACTCAGTGAGAAATGATGGATAAACCATTTTAATCTGATAATGTTAATCTTAAATTAATGTCTAGGGCTTGGAGGTCCATTTCTCATTTACATCAGCTGGTAGCCTTTAGTAACAGCATGAAGGTTTATATAAATGTTACAATACAGTGCAATGATTTGAAAGTCGCAGAAGTCACTGACAGGGTTTTAACCTGTGATATCTACATTATGAGTCTTGCAGATGTGCCTCAACCCACTGAGCTACCTTATAAACAAGACACTAAAGCTGAAAGAGAACACAATCAGCCCAAGTCTTACTCAAGAGACAAAAATTACAACCATTCTAAATCAAGCAGAGACCCGGATATTAAGAAGCAGAAACCCCAAAAAGGATAAAGAGGTGACAGGTGTTACACGTCATTCCTGGTCTCCCAGGAGCAGCATTTAAAGGTCAATAGCAAAATCATTCTGGTTTCAAAACCTCACTCAATGTGACCCTCCCTCCCTACCCTTCCTTTTTGTGTAAATAGCACATTGCATTTTGGGAAATGTAGCTTGTTGCTTTCTATTAAGTACCTTGTCATCTTAGTCCCAGCATGCACTGGTGTTGGCTTGAGCGGCATATTTGCCTCAGAGTGTCCCATCTAGCTGCTGCTCTTAAGGTTTCACATCAAACATAAATTCTGCTTTTAATACAGAAAGGTCTGTATATATAAACTAACATCTGGAAATAATGGGCAGACACAAGATAATCCTACCTAATATGTCTGCACAACCTGGAAATGTTTGTGGAGTCATGGAAGCACTGCAGGAGGCTGATATTGTATTTTAGCCGTGCTGGAATATAACATTATTGCACATTGTTCACAGAGTCTGCATATCTTTGCACAATACACATTTTGTCAATTACAGTAGTGGCTAGTGCAGCAGGGCAAATGTTTCACAAGAAAACAGCTTATACACGGCGGTCCATAATTGTGATGGAATCCTAACAGTTTAGGAAATGTAAGCTTTTAAAAATAGCTCTGTATTGTGGCATATCTTCACTGGCCTTGTCATGCTCACATGTTACAAAAATGCTGTCCACAGAAAGACGTTTTAAACTCTGGCAAAGAAATATCAGCTTAACTCAGTGGTGATGGAACACAAAAACATTAACATTTAAGGTAAAAAGGAGACACAAATAGAAACCCATTTAGTAGCGGAGTTGAACAAAGTGAAACAAGAAAACCTGGATTGATCACGGCTTCCCTGCTTAACCATATTGTGTGATCTTCGGTAAATATTTGACTTCAGCCATCCGCAATTTTCTTCCCAATTTAATGGACTATACTGTTGCTTTATCTATAAGAATCAGGCCAGGGCCCACTTTAGAGTGAGAGAACCAGGTGTGAATCTTTTATGCTGCCCCTCCCCATTCCTGTGGCCAACTTCTCCAAAGATTCCTTTACTCCCACCTTCCAACAGTTCCACTCATCTGTACACAGCCCCCGTCACATACGCATTACTTTTTAGTGCTACTCATACTAACCGTAGGGTGTCAGACCACTTACATCACACACATTATACAGAGGCAATGAAAATGATGTTGGCAAATCAGTCTATAGGAAATGTTACACAAATCAATGAAGATTACCGTTGTGTGATCTGCATGTAGGATTACCGTTGTGTGATCTCCCACGAAGGTCGTCAGCATCAGAAGCTCTGAAAACTCATCATTGGCTCCCGCTACACAAGAGAATTTTATTCAAACTCTTGGTTATTACCTTCAGAGCTACCCGCCAAATTGGATCAGAATATCTCTCTAGGAGATTCACACTACACACCACAGGGAGGATACTTAGATCTACATCGGCTAACCTCCTCAAACTGCCTGGCTTTAAACTTAAAACCAGGGGAGGGAAGACTGCTGCAGTATTGGATGTAAACGCATGGAATCTTATGCCTAACAAATTGAGAGTGATGGTATCAGAAAAACAGTTCTGGAAAGCTCTAAAGACCTGGATTTATGGAATAAGTGATGAATCCTGTCTCGCCCTTATCTAGTTCCTAACTCCTCACTAGTTTGCCTGTTATCTGTATAGCGCCAGGAGGCTCCTTTGGGAGCTACAGTTTGCGCTCCTTAAATGCCACATTTCATTTCATTTCATTTCATGTACACGTTCTTTGCAGCCAGCATATTAACCCTCTGCGCTACTTTATGATGAGTCGAAACTGCCACTAGACAAAACTTTGATCTCTCTTCAGCAGAAACAATAATCACTTTCATTATCTTGATATTTTTATTGATGTTGGAAAACTGCTAGACACACGAGGAAACAACAAGTGCTTTTAAAACCCAAAGTTATCTCTGAACACAGCACTTCTTGTCGCACCACACTTAAGCCGGTTGGGGCAGAGGACCCTTTAAAGCTGAAATAAACATCCTAATAACTGGGACCCTGCCAAGAGACTTATCCCCAACCAGAGTGTTTTATTATAAAAAAAAAGATTAAGTTACATTGTTATCAGTGCAGAAGACAGTTGTGGGATGAGTGGCTGAGCTTCCTGCAGCTCTCAGACTAGCTTCAGCTCCGCTCCTCCCCAGAGATAGAAGTACGGAAAGAGCCTCTGTGTGAAGGGGGCCTGCGGGAAGGAGTAGAGAAGCTCCATGGAGTCAGCATTGTACAGGGACAGCCGCCCCCCCTCGTAGTCCAGATACACCCCCAGCTTATGGGGTTTCTCACGGGGGTACAGAGTGGTCTCAGGATAGGAGAGAGCCTTGTAGAGACTTTTCCACCCCCGCACAGCCCAGACTCCCCCCTCAGGTGACCATGAGAAGACACCCTTCCTGTTCACAGACTCTGCTGCGACTCCCACATGCCACGTTCCCCCCTTCTGCAGCACCTGCACCTCCCAGTAATGTCTACCGGAGGTGAACCCCTCGCTCCCCAGCACACAGTAGTAGTTAGTGAATCTCTTGGGGGTGTTTGGCAGGGGTTGTGCTGTGTCTGTGCCTCTCACACGTCTCTGCACCTCAGACAGGAGGAGCCGAGGATGAGCAGTGTCAGGATCCAGAGTCACCATCACTGCAGAGAAAAGATTCAGAATTAGAGATTTAATTACACAAATAAAGACTGTAATTACCACTTTCTGTTTTTATACGATTAATTTAAACTCTTCTTACAAAAGCATGCATTCATCTACAGCACACACTAAACTGCACTATATAGACAGGGAATTCTACTACATACTACACAACCCCACACATGAAGCATACTATACCACACCACACTACCACACATGATGCATACTACACTGCATCACACTACCACGCATGAAGCATACCACACTACATCACACTGCCAGAAATGGAAAACACTACACTACTCCACACATGATGCATGCTACACTACATCACACTACCACACATAGCATACCACACTACACTACACCACACATGACACACACTACTCTACATCTCACCACACATGAAACATACTACACTACACCACACTACCACACATGATCCAAACAACACTACTACACACGTGACTCTTCTTCACTTCTTTACTTTATTCGGATTGAAATATATCCATGAAAGAACAAATCACATTTCAGCATATAAAATACACAATTGCATCATAATATCAGATATAAAATCAAATACGTTAAAACATTGTTCATAAAAGTGCACTTTGTATTGAGAGCACAAACAGAGATTTTCAAAAAGTAGCCTACGCGGAAAACCAATTTTTCATCTTCCAAATGGAGGATAGACCTGTATACAGCTACAAGGTGAACAGGTGAATTATTAAATTAAAAAAAAGGTATTGAAAGCCATTTAGCTTATATAAAACTTACAAAAGAATAAAACATTTAATGTAGTTTGCCTGCTCTGTCCATCACACAGGCATGGCAAAAGATCGATATTAGCATGAAAACCAAGTCAAAATTTCACATGACTCAAACTACACTACACCAGACTACCACATGACTCGTACAACACTACACAATACATGGATCAAACTACACTACACCACTCTACCACACATGGTGCATGCTACAACACACCACACTACCACAGACACTACACACGTGACACATACTACACTACACTCCACTACCACACATAACACATACTATAGTACACACTACCACACATGATGCATACTGAACTATACCACACTACCACACATGATGCATACTACACTACACCGCACTACCACATATGAAGCATACATCACTACACCATACTACCACAAATGTAATGTAATGTAAATGTAATGTAAAACATACTTATATAGCGCGTACTGTCACCCAAAGGGTATCCTGGCGCTTTGACTCAGCATACATCACAAGCAGAGAGGGATCACACAGCCCTAGGAAAGAGATGGGACTTCAGCCCCTTTTTGAAGAGAGACAGTTCGTTCAAACTACTTAAAGAGAGTGGAAGGGAATTCCAGAGTTTAGCAGCAGTGAAACTGAAGGAACGGCCACCCATCCGTGTCCTCAGGATTCGGGGAAGTGCCACCAAATAAGCAGAGGAGGAGCGTAGGAGTCTGGCTGCCGAGTACCATTTAAATAGAGTCTGGAGTGCCCTGGGCCCCAACCCATGAAGTGCCCTGAAGACAATGCAAGATGCCTTGAAGCAGATCCGTTGATGTATAGGCAGCCAGTGAAGGTCTCTTAGTGCCAAGGATGCCAAAGCTGAACGCACCCGTGAAAGGGCCAACTTGGCTGCCATATTCTGGATCCGCTGTAATTGTCTAATCAGGGAACTAGGGCCACCTAGAAGCAGTGCATTGCAATAATTAAGTATGCTGAGTATCATACTACGCACTACCTCAGGTTTGGCCGCTGCAGGTAACATGGGGAGGATCTTACGCAACATTCGTAGTAGCATCATACAGGTGCCAATGGTCTCATTCACAAAGGCATCCAACTGTAGATGTGGGCCAAAAATAACACCCAGATTGCGGGCAGCTTCCGCTGATTCCACAATGACTGAGGTTATGGGAGGCCAGAAGTCAACAGGCAGAGGGCGAGGAATTTTATCCAATGAGCAATGCAACACCTCTGTCTTTGATCCATTGAACTGGAGGGAATTTTGTCTCAACCGGTCTGCAGTGGCTAGCATACAGCGGTGAAAGGTCTCTATAGAGAGAGCATCCTTACCTTCAAAGGAGAAGATAAGTTGCGTGTCATCGGCGTAGTTTACTACAGTGATGCCAAAGGATTTAATCAGCCTGATCAGGGGGCAGAGGTAAAGGTTAAATAAAATGGGGCTGATCGCTGACCCCTGGGGTACGCCTTGCCCTACCATTCCGGTGTCAGATCTAAATGGAGGCAGAGTCACCACTTGATGTCTATTGTGGAGGTAGGAGACTAGCCAATCCCGGGCCAAGCCGACCACCCCATAGTCTTCCAGTCTTCTGATTAGGGTAGCGTGGTTCACCGTGTCGAACGAGGCCGACATGTCGAGCAGCACCAAAAATGCTGCTCGGCCACTGTCGACACGCGAGCGAAGATCATCCAAAACAACCACCAGTGCAGATTCCGTGCAATGAGCTGGCCGGAAGCCAAACTGGGCTACATCTAAACAGGCATTCGCCTCTATGAAACCTGATACACTCTTAGTGACATATTTTTCCAAGATTTTAATTGGAAAGGGCAGTAAAGAGATGGGCCTATAGTTTGCAGGACAAAGGGGGTCTAATGTGGCTTTCTTCAATAAAGGCGATACCACCGCCAATTTCCAGCTGTCAGGAACTTGTGGCAGTGCTAAGAGACTGGCAGCAGATTGAATATAAGGGAGGAAAAGCTCTGCTTGGAACAGCTTCCAAAACGTATGTGGCAGCGGGTCCAATGGAGAGCCCGATGAGACACTGTTGGCCAAAGTACAGAAATCCTCATAAGATGGAAGAGTAAAGCTAGACAGCACTGAGTGCGCAGTAACCTCCCTTGTGCCAACTGGGGTCTGTATAGGTAATGATTCAATAGTAGGCTGGATGTTAAAAGTACTTGAAGCGGAGAAACCACTCAAAATGGCGGTGATCTTGTCCTCAAAAGTAGAGGCCAAGGAATCACACCGTGCCTGCGAAACAGGAATGCTATTGATGGCACATGCAGGGTTGGAAAGATTGTTAACAATTTAAAACAGGGTTTGTGACTTATTGGCCACATGTGCTAGCTTAACCTCCAAGTACTTGGCATTGGTGGTTTTTATCTGCGCTTTATAACCCAGGAGCAGCTGCTTAAAAAGGATTTTATCTGACTCGACCATACTATACTACACCACACTACCACACATGACATACTACACTACATCCCACTACAATGCATGAGGCATAGCACACCACATCACCACACTAGGCATTCTACACTCAATCAATCAATCAATCAGGGGTGTGTAAAGCGCGCTACTCACCCGTAAGGGTCTCAAGGCACTGGGGGGTGGGTGGAGGAGGCGGCTCCAAATCAGTCAAAGAGCCAGTTTTTGAGGTTGTTCCTGAACCTGTGTAGGGTCGGGGAGCGTCTGATGTTCACAGGGAGTTTGCTCCAGGTTTTAGCCGTGAAATAAGAGAAAGCTCTCCTGCCGGTTCGGTTTCTGCGGATGCAGGAGACCTCTGCCAAGGCAAGGTTGGCTGAGCCGAGGCTCCTCATGGGTAAGGATACTCTCTCGTTGAGGTATTTGGGTCCGATGTTGTGGAGGGATTTTTAGGCGTGGGTGAGGAGTTTGACGGAGGCCCTCTTCCCGACCGGGAGCCAGTGGAGGCCTCGTAGGTGGTGGGTCATGTGCTCATGGCAAGATGTCCCGAGGAGGAGTCTGGTAGCAGTGTTCTGCATGGTCTGGAGCCTGCGCAGGAGAGTATTGTTGATTCAGGCATAGAGGGAGTTGCCATAGTCCATTCAGCTAGTAATGAGTGCGTGGGTGACTGTCCTTCTGCAGTCTGGGGGATCGACTTGAAGGTCTTATGGAGGATGCGGAGGCAGTTGAAGCTGGTGGAGGCGACAGGGTTGATCTGGTGGTTCATGGAGAGGGAGGAGTCAAGGATGATGACGATGTTCCGTTCGTGGTCTGTAGGGGTGGGTGGGCTCCCTAGGGCGGAGGGCTACCAGGTGTTGTCCCAGGTGGAGGTGCAGGGACGGAGGATGAGGACCTACCACACATGGAGCATACTACACTACACCACACCACACTACAATACGTGAAACATGCTACACTATGCCCCATTACCACATGAGGCATACTACATTACACCACCACATATGAAGCATACTACACTACACCACACATGAAGCAAACTATACTAAACCACACTACCACACATGAAGCATACGTCGCAACACACTGCATTAGACAACACACTTTACTAGCTAAAACACTGCACTAAATAGTACACACTAATAGGCAATGCACTATCAATGTGAGTACACTGCATTATACAGTTTACTGTCCTAGAATGTAAACTGTGCTAGAATTAATACTATACTAGCTGTCACCACCCACTAGACAGCACACTGCACTACAGAGCACACTGCTTTAACAGCACTTTACACTACAGATGATACTAAAACTACAAAGTACACTTCACTACAATACACACTACACTAGACAGCATACTACTACAACAAACACAACACAGTTACAGACTGCACACTGTATTATGTGGTACACTGCATAAGACCATACACTGTATGTATTAGCCAAACTCAGGGTTAGATAGAAAATTGTATTGGCTAGTGCAATACAGACTGCACTAGTGACCACTGTACTAAATACTAATCAGTGACACACTGCACTAGAACAGGTACACTGTATTCAAATTAGCAAGAGCTTTAGATATGCTGCGACTGCCATGCACTGAGTACCTGCACTTTTCTAATGTGATAGGAAGAGCACCAGCACTTCTCAGAGGGTTGTACTATTTATAATAGGGGAGCAAACAGGTACTCAGGGATGGCAAGTAACTACACTATCAACATACAGCACACTGTACTAGATGGTGCAGTGTGACAGCCAGCTAGTAGAAGGAACACTGTTCTAGTCAGTACACTGTATCAGGTATCTCCCTTTACGAAACTGCAAGCTACACTGTACATCACTATGCACAAGAGAGGATGCTGTAACAGGCGGTACGTTGTACTATACTGCTGTCTACACTGCACAACATACTAGCCTGTTCACTATACTATATGGCACACTGCACCAGAGAGCACATTTTAGCAGATGCTATGTTACACTGCACTAGGCAGCACATTTAATTAACCAGTACACTACATACCATAGCAAAGTACAGACAGCACACTGCCCTCGACAGAGCAGGACAACAGGGAGGACACAGTAATAAGTAGTACTGCACCATGCAGTACACTTGAGTACATACTATACATGGTACACACAAGACTGGACAGCAAATCACACTGTACAAGAGTACTAAACAGCACACTGTGCTACACTGTGCTCAGCACAGGAGAGCCCACTAAACTGATGGCACACAGCACCATATAATTAATTGCAATGCATAGCATACAGTGCTAGACAACACACTGCACACAAGAGAAGAATGTTCTAGGTGTTAGTACCAGACAGCAAACTGCACTACACAGCATTGAGTGTCAGAAGCTAGTACAGCACAATGTACTGGAAGGTACAATGTACTGGCCCACACTTTGCACAAGAATATTGAACTAAGGGACACATTGTACTAGATGGGACATAACTTTTTAGACAATAGACACAATAATGACTAGACGGCACCTCATACTGGAAGCCACACCGAAATGCCCAGCACACTGTAGTAGACAGTATACTGCACTAGTGACCCTACAGAACCTGATGGTATACTGTACTAGGCAGGGAGCACACAGTACTTTATGACACTATGCACTGGAACACACAGTGCAGTAGTTGGCACACTGCACTAGACAGAATGCTGTACTGGGTGGTATTCTGTTGTAGTTGATACACTGTACTGGATAGCATACTGTATTAAACTGCGCTCTCTTCTAGTCAGTAAACTGTACTAAAAAGCCCACTGATGGTGCAGTGAACTAGACAGCACAGCGTACGCATCAGAGCTCTGTACCAGACAGTAAACTTTGCTACAAAGCAAATGGTATTAGACAATCCGTCTAGTACACTGGGTAAGGTACACTGTACTAGACTGCACTGGATGGTACAGTGTGCTAGACAGCACACCACACTGCACAACACACGATACAGAACACTACATCAGACAGTGGGAAACTGCCTTTACAACATAGTCTTTACCACACATGCCTTTACCCATCAGGTATTTGTGCCTTTACCACTCATGCCTTTACCCATCAGGTATTTGTGCCTTTACCACTCGTGCCTTTACCCATCAGGTATTTGTGCATTTACCACTCATGCCTTTACCCATCAGGTATTTGTGCCTTTACCACTCGTGCCTTTACCCATCAGGTATTTGTGCATTTCCCACGCATGCTTTTACTTCTCAGGAATGTGTGTCTTTACCACTCATGCCTTTACCCATCAGGTATTTGTGCCTTTACCACTCATGCCTTTACCCATCAGGTATTTGTGCATTTACCACGCATGCCTTTACCCATCAAGTATTTGTGCCTTTACCACTCATGCCTTTACCCATCAGGTATTTGTGCCTTTACCACACATGCCTTTACCCATCAGGTATTTGTGCATTTCCCACACATGCCTTTTACTCTCAGGTATTTGTGCATTTCCCACGCATGCCTTTACCCATCAGGTATTTGTGCATCTCCCACGCATGCCTTTACCCATCAGGTATTTGTGCATTTCCCACGCATGCCTTTACCCATCAGGTATTTGAGCATTTCCCACGCATGCCTTTACCCATCAGGTATTTGTGCATTTCCCACGCATGCCTTTACCTATCAGGTATATGTGCCTTTACCACACATGCCTTTACCCATCAGGTATTTGTGCCTTTACCACACATGCCTTTACCCATCAGGTATTTGTGCCTTTACCACACATGCCTTTACCCATCAGGTATTTGTGCCTTTACCACACATGCCTTTACCCATCAGGTATTTGTGCCTTTACCACACATGCCTTTACCCATCAGGTATTTGTGCATTTCCCACACATGCCTTTACCCATCAGGTATTTGTGCTTTAACCACACATGCCTTTACCCATCAGGTATTTGTGCTTTAACCACACATGCCTTTACCCATCAGGTATTTGTGCATTTCCCACGCATGCCTTTACCCATCAGGTATTTGTGCATTTCCCACGCATGCCTTTACCCATCAGGTATTTGTGCATTTCCCACGCATGCCTTAACCCATCAGGTATTTGTGCATTTCCAACGCATGCCTTTACCCATCAGGTATTTGTGCATTTCCCACGCATGCCTTTACCCATCAGGTATTTGTGCATTTCCCACGTATGCCTTTACCCATCAGGTATTTGTGCCTTTTCCACTCATGCCTTTACCCATCAGGTATTTGTGCATTTCCCACACATGCCTTTACCCATCAGGTATTTGTGCATTTCCCATGCATGCCTTTACCCATCAGGTATTTGTGCATTTCCCATGCATGCCTTTACCCATCAGGTATTTGTGCCTTTACCACTCATGCCTTTACCCATCAGGTATTTGTGCATTTCCCACGCATGCCTTTACCCATCAGGTATTTGTGCATTTCCCACTCATGCCTTTACCCATCAGGTATTTGTGCATTTCCCACGCATGCCTTTACCCATCAGGTATTTGTGCCTTTACCACTCATGCCTTTACCCATCAGGTATTTGTGCATTTCCCACGCATGCCTTTACCCATCAGGTATTTGTGCATTTCCCACGCATGCCTTTACCCATCAGGTATTTGTGCATTTCCCACACATGCCTTTACCCATCAGGTATTTGTGCATTTCCCACACATGCCTTTACCCATCAGGTATTTGTGCATTTCCCACGCATGCCTTTACCCATCAGGTATTTGTGCATTTCCGACGCATGCCTTTACCCATCAGGTATTTGTGCCTTTACCACTCATGCCTTTACCAATCAGGTATTTGTGCATTTCCCACGCATGCCTTTACCCATCAGGTATTTGTGCCTTTACCACTCATGCCTTTACCCATCAGGTATTTGTGCCTTTACCACTCATGCCTTTACCCATCAGGTATTTGTGCCTTTACCACACATGCCTTTACCCATCAGGTATTTGTGCCTTTTCCACTCATGCCTTTACCCATCAGGTATTTGTGCCTTTTCCACTCATGCCTTTACCCATCAGGTATTTGTGCATTTCCCACTCATGCCTTTACCCATCAGGTATTTGTGCCTTTACCACTCATGCCTTTACCCATCAGGTATTTGTGCATTTCCCACGCATGCCTTTACCTATCAGGTATATGTGCCTTTACCACTCATGCCTTTACCCATCAGGTATTTGTGCCTTTACCACTCACGCCTTTACCCATCAGGTATTTGTGCCTTTTCCACTCATGCCTTTACCCATCAGGTATTTGTGCCTTTTCCACTCATGCCTTTACCCATCAGGTATTTGTGCCTTTACCACACATGCCTTTACCCATCAGGTATTTGTGCATTTCCCACGCATGCCTTTACCCATCAGGTATATGTGCCTTTTCCACTCATGCCTTTACCCATCAGGTATTTGTGCATTTCCCACTCATGCCTTTACCCATCAGGTATTTGTGCATTTCCCACTCATGCCTTTACCCATCAGGTATTTGTGCCTTTACCACTCATGCCTTTACCCATCAGGTATTTGTGCATTTCCCATGCATGCCTTTACCCATCAGGTATTTGTGCATTTCCCACGCATGCCTTTACCCATCAGGTATTTGTGCATTTCCCACACATGCCTTTACCCATCAGGTATTTGTGCATTTCCCACGCATGCCTTTACCCATCAGGTATTTGTGCCTTTTCCACTCATGCCTTTACCCATCAGGTATTTGTGCCTTTACCACTCATGCCTTTACCCATCAGGTATTTGTGCATTTCCCACGCATGCCTTTACCCATCAGGTATTTGTGCCTTTTCCACTCATGCCTTTACCCATCAGGTATTTGTGCCTTTTCCACTCATGCCTTTACCCATCAGGTATTTGTGCATTTCCCACGCATGCCTTTACCCATCAGGTATTTGTGCATTTCCCACGCATGCCTTTACCCATCAGGTATTTGTGCATTTCCCACACATGCCTTTACCCATCAGGTATTTGTGCATTTTCCACTCATGCCTTTACCCATCAGGTATTTGTGCATTTTCCACGCATGCCTTTACCCATCAGGTATTTGTGCATTTCCCACGCATGCCTTTACCCATCAGGTATTTGTGCCTTTACCACACATGCCTTTACCCATCAGGTATTTGTGCCTTTTCCACTCATGCCTTTACCCATCAGGTATTTGTGCATTTCCCACGCATGCCTTTACCAATCAGGTATTTGTGCATTTCCCACGCATGCCTTTACCCATCAGGTATTTGTGCCTTTACCACTCATGCCTTTACCCATCAGGTATTTGTGCCTTTACCACACATGCCTTTACCCATCAGGTATTTGTGCCTTTTCCACTCACGCCTTTACCCATCAGGTATTTGTGCATTTCCCACGCATGCCTTAACCCATCAGGTATTTGTGCATTTCCCACGCATGCCTTTACCCATCAGGTATTTGTGCATTTCCCACGCATGCCTTTACCCATCAGGTATTTGTGCATTTCCCACACATGCCTTTACCCATCAGGTATTTGTGCATTTCCCACGCATGCCTTTACCCATCAGGTATTTGTGCATTTCCCACGTATGCCTTTACCCATCAGGTATTTGTGCCTTTACCACTCATGCCTTTACCCATCAGGTATTTGTGCCTTTTCCACTCATGCCTTTACCCATCAGGTATTTGTGCCTTTACCACTCATGCCTTTACCCATCAGGTATTTGTGCCTTTACCACTCATGCCTTTACCCATCAGGTATTTGTGCCTTTTCCACTCATGCCTTTACCCATCAGGTATTTGTGCATTTCCCACTCATGCCTCTACCCATCAGGTATTTGTGCATTTCCCACGCATGCCTTTACCCATCAGGTATTTGTGCATTTTCCACGCATGCCTTTACCCATCAGGTATTTGTGCATTTCCCACTCATGCCTTTACCCATCAGGTATTTGTGCCTTTACCACTCATGCCTTTACCCATCAGGTATTTGTGCATTTCCCACGCATGCCTTTACCCATCAGGTATTTGTGCATTTCCCACGCATGCCTTTACCCATCAGGTATTTGTGCATTTCCCACGCATGCCTTTACCCATCAGGTATTTGTGCATTTCCCACGCATGCCTTTACCCATCAGGTATTTGTGCATTTCCCACGCATGCTTTTACTTCTCAGGAATGTGTGTCTTTACCACACATGCCTTTACCTCTCAGGTATTTGTGGCTTTACCAGGTATTTGTACCTTTACAATGCAGGCCTTTACCACTTGGAAATGTGTTCCTTTACCACTCATGCCTTTATCACACAAGTATTTTTATACATGCCGAAGAAAGAGCTAAATGTAGCGAGTGCCTATTTAGGTTCATGAAGTAAGCAGAAACACAGAGCCAGAATATCTTGCTGAACTTTCCCTGCCACGTTACAAAATGTCCTATTCTCAAATAGGTATGAATATCGATTTAGTTGAAGATTACATTTTCCGGGTGAATCATTATTTTCAGAGTGCATCACCAGGATGGCAGAATCAAATCTTACTAGGGTCATATGTCCCTCTGGAAATTTGTACCTGAAAAGTGGAGGGAGGGACAGAGGAAGAGATGAAGAAGAAAAGAGAGAGAGAGAGAGGGAAAGAGGGGTGAGTGTGGCAGGGTGAAGCTGCGAGTGCATGATGTGAGTGCAGAATGTTAGATAAGGAGGTAATCTCAGCAAATGAGTGCATGTGCTAGGTCATTGAAGAAGCATGCACTAGGTCAGGGAAGGTGCATACACTAGCTCAGTGTAGGTGCATGCGTTGGGTCTGTGTAGATGCATGCGCTAGGCCAGTGTAGGTGCATGCGCTAGGTCGGTGTAGGTGCATGTGCTAGGTCAGAGTAGGTGCATGCGCTGGGTCAGTGTAGGTGCATGCGCTGGGTCAGTGTAGGGGCATGCGCTAGGTCAGTGTAGGTGCATGTGCTAGGTCAGTGTAGGTGCATGCGCTGGGTCAGTGTAGGTGCATGCGCTGGGTCAGTGTAGGTGCATGCGCTGGGTCAGTGTAGGTGCATGTGCTAGTTCCGTGTAGGTGCATGTGCTAGATCAGTGTAGGTGCATGCGCTAGGTCAGTGTAGGTGCATGTGCTAGGTCAGTGTAGGTGCATGTGCTAGGTCAGTGTAGGTGCATGTGCTAGGTCAGTGTAGGTGCATGTGCTAGGTCAGTGTAGGTGCATGTGCTAGTTCCGTGTAGGTGCATGTGCTAGGTCAGTGTAGGTGCATGCGCTAGGTCAGTGTAGGTGCATGTGCTAGTTCCGTGTAGGTGAATGTGCTAGGTCAGAGTAGGTGCATGTGCTAGTTCCGTGTAGGTGCATGTGCTAGATCAGTGTAGGTGCATGCGCTAGGTCAGTGTAGGTGCATGCGCTAGTTCCGTGTAGGTGAATGTGCTAGGTCAGTGTAGGTGCATGTGCTAGGCCAGTGAAGGTTCATGTTCTAGGCCAGTGTAGGTGCATGCGCTAGGTCAGTGTAGGTGCATGTGCTAGGCCAGTGAAGGTTCATGTTCTAGGCCAGTGTAGGTGCATGTGTTAGGTCAGTGTAGGTTCATGCGCTGGGTCAGTGTAGGTGCATGTGCTAGTTCCGTGTAGGTGCATGTGCTAGATCAGTGTAGGTGCATGCACTAGGTCAGTGTAGGTGCATGTGCTAGTTCCGTGTAGGTGAATGTGCTAGGTCAGAGTAGGTGCATGTGCTTGCTCCATGTAGGTGCATGCGCTAGGTCAGTGTAGGGTGCATGCGCTAGGCCAGTGAAGGTTAATGTTCTAGGCCAGTGTAGGTGCATGTGCTAGGTCAGTGTAGGTGCATGTGCTAGTTCCGTGTAGGTGCATGTGCTAGATCAGTGTAGGTGCATGTGCTAGTTCCGTGTAGGTGCATGTGCTAGATCAGTGTAGGTGCATGTGCTAGTTCCGTGTAGGTGCATGTGCTAGGTCAGAGTAGGTGCATGTGCTAGTTCCGTGTAGGTGCATGTGCTAGGTCAGAGTAGGTGCATGCGCCAGGTCAGTGTAGGTGCATGCGCTAGGTCTGTGTAGGTGCATGCGCTAGGTCAGTGTAGGTGCATGCGCTGGGTCAGGGTAGGTGCATTCGCTAGGTCAGTGTAGGTGCATGCGCTGGGTCAGTGTAGGTGCATGTGCTTGTTCCATGTAGGTGCATTCGCTAGGTCAGTGTAGGTGCATTCGCTAGGTCAGTGTAGGTGCATGCGCTGGGTCAGTGTAGGTGCATGTGCTTGTTCCATGTAGGTGCATTCGCTAGGTCAGTGTAGGTGCATTCGCTAGGTCAGTGTAGGTGCATGCGCTAGGTCAGTGTAGGTGCATGCGCTAGGTCAGTGTAGGTGCATGCGCTAGGTCAGTGTAGGTGCATGCGCTAGGTCAGTGTAGGTGCATTCGCTAGGTCAGTGTAGGTGCATGCGCTAGGTCAGTGTAGGTGCATGCGCTAGGTCAGTGTAGGTGCATTCGCTAGGTCAGTGTAGGTGCATGCGCTAGGTCAGTGTAGGTGCATGCGCTAGGTCAGTGTAGGTGCATGCGCTAGGTCAGTGTAGGTGCATGCGCTAGGTCAGTGTAGGTGCATGTGCTAGTTCCGTGTAGGTGAATGTGCTAGGTCAGAGTAGGTGCATGTGCTAGGTCACTGTAGATGCATGCACTAGGTGCATGTATGTGCATGCGCTAGGTCAGTGTAGGTGCATGCGCTAGGTCAGTGTAGGTGCATGCGCTAGGTCAGTGTAGGTGCATGTGCTAGTTCCGTGTAGGTGCATGTGCTAGTTCCGTGTAGGTGCATGTGCTAGGTCACTGTAGATGCATGCACTAGGTGCATGTATGTGCATGCGCTAGGTCAGTGTAGGTGCATGTGCTAGGTTGTGTAGAGGTCCTGTAGGTGCATATGATAGGTCAGTGTAGATGTAGGCACTTTGCCGGTGTAGATGCACTAGAGAACATAGAATGTGTTATGCAGCAAGTACCGATTTCTGAGGTAAAAATCACCGCAACTGAATGTCCAATGGACAGAATGATTTAAACCCGGGAAATGCAGCAGCATTTATACAGAATAGAGAGAAGGAAAAATCTGGAAAAGACAAAGTTTACAGACACAAATCAAGTAACTGTACCCTGAATCGAGTGCACATTACCATTAAATAGCACACCATACCATCCCATAACATGCCATACTGCCATCCCATCCCATCCCATCCCAGATCAGATCATACCATCCCATCCCATATCATACCATGCCATGCCCTTTTCATGAACAGTAGCATACAGAGCTAATCATCACAATGATATTTACCTTTATAACTCTTCACCACCTCTGGGCACTGCATCTTTACATTATTGCACCTGTAATAACACACATTATTGTTGTATTAAAAAATAATGGCAGTTTACAGGAACAAAGGATGAACATCACATAAGACCTGTATTTGCAATAATATTGAGTATTAACCCCTTTGGTGCTCAGGACGGCCCCAGGTCGTCACGCGTCACAGTGGATGTGTGCTAACGACGGATCCCGGCCATCTGAACTCCGCCCACTCTCTATTGCCCGCACAGCGTGAAAATTCGTCCAGCGCGCAAGGGGTTAAGAGCAGCGCCTGCGGACTAGTGCTCAGTGTGAGTTACTGTTTATACACAGGTCAAAGCTCTAACGATATCCAAAAGTACCTTCAATATCCTATGGCAGGGTGTGGCTGTTCTAAGGCAGATAGCTAAGTGTGCATCATGTGATGCTATGGAGGGCTACATCGTGGGTCTTCTAGGAGCTGCGGGTAGCTCAGTGAGAGGGGCTGACTAACAGGTTACATCTGATCCTTGTGGAGTCTCGAGTACATACTTAATAAATGTATATTCCTGCCAGCACCCAAAACACAACACTACTACAACCAATCCCTGCCAGTGTAAACCTTGTCACTACTCCTCTACAACCTTGGAAGGATTAGCACACAACCTTTGTCGCTGCGAACTCCGTCATCACTGCGCTAGAACTTTAGAGCTCAACCCCTCTAAAAACATATTCTCAAGTTTACAAGAGGGCTCAGTGAGGTAAGTGCTCACTGCTGGCATCTGTCTGACCTGTAAGACACAAATGTGATTCCAGCAGGGCAAACTCACCCTTTCATCCTTCTCGGGTTGTTACGCTGCACACAATCAAAGTGGGGTGATTTCTATTTTATCAACAGCAATGATGAATGCTCAAAAGCTCCAGTACTTTGGGAGATCTCTGCCCACAGATCTCTACCCACAGATCTCTGCCCACAGATCTCTGCCCACAGATCTCTGCCCACAGATCTCTGCCCACAGATCCCTGTCCCACAGATCTCTACCCACAGAGGGAGGCAGACACACAATCCCTGCCACTGTAAACGCCATCTTCCCCGTTCTAGAACTTTTAATGGGATTAGCGCACCGTACTACCTTTCTGGAGAGAAGAATTCATGTCACTGTACGCTGTGACCTCGAGGCACTGTTACTTCTTAGGATTCTTCCTTTCATCTTTGCTAAACCTGTCTGTGGCATCCTTAGGATCTATCTCTGCATTTATCCTATGGGGGATCCACAGGATCAGCATGGCCATTCATTATATTAGTGACATATAATATTACTGTCTGGAATCTTTCTTTATGTATATAATTATGTAGAACAAGATACGTTAAATAAGAACCCCACTGTGCACTGTAAGTCACCACGTGCACAAGGATGTGCATCCAAAGCAATTTATTCAATCCCAGGCTGGAGTTGTGTTACACCTAAAATGCATCCATCGGATTAACTTTAATGGGTAAAAAAAAGTGGGATATAATCCACTGTGCTAACCATTAAAGTCGCCTTTTAAAACATGCCTCAAGCCCGTCACTGCTGTTTTAATTTGAAAACGTGACTAGGAAAAATAAACCTTTTGCAAGGCCGAACCCTTCCTTTTTAATACTTATACGGGCAGGGTGAAATTTTCACTGTGCATCTCTCCCATACTGGGTTACCTTATTAAACTTAATAAATGATAACTTCAGTTTGGGAACAGATAGAGAATAGCGTTTATACTTAAATGTATTATAAGTTCAAATCCTCTTTAACAGTAAAGTTGAATTTAAAGTTACCATTTTGAAAAGGTCACTTTTAGAAAGTTTCTAGTTTGTGAAAAAAGTCATTTAGGAACATTAATCGTTAGAGTGGACCTAGGTATGAACAATATACGACAGATACATGTCATCTAATACATCTGTGTCGACAAATTCTGTTTTCATCTCATTTTATTTGGAATTTATACATATATATACGAAATGCAATAAATACACAATAGTCAGAAAAAATTCAAATAAATTGATCCATAGATTTCAATTCCCAATATGAACAGTCACATTGCAGTTTCTTGACATCGTAGTTTTTAAAGAAAAACCATTCAAATGTTCAGGTTCTCAAGACACAAAATGGTCATATCATAAATATAAATCTTCAGCATGGCTAATACAAATATGTGTCCTATGGGCGTTTCGGCTATGTGCCTTCATCAGGAAGCCATGTATTGTGTAGATGTGACCTAGAGAATAAAAGTGAGACACTGATGCATGTATCAACAGATATTGTTCAAATTTAAAAGATACGGTCTTACAAAGCTATTTTTATGAAAAGGGAAAATGTATTTATATTTTAAGTGAATAAAAACACTAGTTGCAAGCCACTCAAAAGGGATTAGATTGGGCATCTCATGCAAACTAGAAACTCAACCTTAAATGAAAAGATTCAACATGCCATTAACTCCACCTGGCATATATTGAATGCCATAAAAACCAAGGAAGCTCCTCTACCCAAACCTCTTTTTGCATATAGAAAGAGCAAAACTGTGAAAGACCTTGTAGTACAATCCTGCATGCCAAATCTAACAAATCTATGGAAGGTCAGAAATTCCCTATGGGTAATTTCAAATGTATGTCTTGTACAGCATGCCAATTTGCCATTGAAACACAGAATTTCTGTTTCAATAACATTGAGATACCACTTCAATGTTTAACAAATTGCAAAACTACCAACATTATTTATCTTCTCCTGTGTCCCTGTAACCAAGGTTACATGGGAGAAACATCACGTACTATGGCCACTGAATTGACGGAACACCGATCAGCTATTCGTACCCACAAAACAAAGGCCCCATTGGTGCAGCTCTACATGGACCAACAGCATACCTCGAATGAGATACGTTGGCTCATTGTAGAAAAAATTCAGATCAACACCAACCCTCAAAGCACTAACAAGTAAATGCAGAGAGGTATTTTGGATATTTACATTCAACACTTACCTTAATGGAATGAATAGCGAGATCCCATGGGATCAGGTCATTAAACATAACCCTGGATAATTTATATGTCTTGGGATGATATATACATGACTATGACCTGTTGTCAACCTCTATATGAAATATCAAGAAGAGAGGTAGGGAGAGTATCTGACACTCTTGTTCCCCGGTCAATAATCAATAAACACAAGAAGAGTGTCTGGGAGAAAATAGGGAAGAAGAACTACGCTTGGAGCTCAGTAACAACCACACTAGGATGTTTTAGAAGGCCCTCACTCACCACCTAGTGATGACATGCTTCATCATCGGGCCCCACCAAAGAGACCGAGTGTCTCTTTGGTGTGCTGCAACGCCAGGATTACTGCGGAGCTGGATGGTGAATAAAGGGCGTGTTGAGTGAAAATGAAAAAATTAGTGAGTGATGAGGGTATTTATAAAAATTGTCAGTAGTGTATCTGAAGCAATTTTATTAATGATCACTAAAGACAGACAATTTAAGATGTATTAAAGGATCCAGTCCACTTTTAATTGAATGGTGGGATCCTATAGAGTAGTCAACATGTTTCTTGCCATCGAAACGGTGTCAATTTACCCGGCAATTCTTCAGGACTGGGTGTGATAAACCCTGGCGGTATGGGCACTCTAAGGCCCACCCTTACCTAGGGACGTGAGATGTGAAAATTATAAAAAATTTGAAAAAGTGCAAAATAATTAGGAATAAAGGATTAATTCCTAATTTACTCCTGGTTTAGGAGGCTTCAACTGATCGTTTCTGCACTTTTGAGGTGTTAGGAATAAACACCATAGGTCTCAGGAGGGGGGTGGGAGCGTATTTGGCACACCGCCCTCGACGCTCGGCACCCGTAGTGTACCTACGTCGCCCTTCTACCGGACCCCGACGATTCGTCGGGGTCCGGTAGAAGACCTATGAGACCTATGGTGTTTATTCCTAACACCTCAAAAGTTATATGCATGGAACGTTTTCTGCGTAATTGTGTAAATATTGTTTATTTCAATTTTTGTTTTATTTTATGCTTTAATAAATATTCCAAAGAAATCCCTCTCATGCCAATTTTTAATAATGTTGGTTAACGTGGGGGGGTTTCTGGTAGTCCCTGGCCATAGAGAAAGGCGGGGCCGGCATCGGCCCCGCCGCAAGTATGGCGGGCGCACCGGCCCCCACGCGCTCTCTGTGGTGGGGCGAACCCCGTCGCGTCACAATGACGCGGCGGGCACGCCTTATCACGGATTGGACGCCGGGTTCCCTAATGACCAGGAAGTGATCAAATCACTTCTGGGTCACTGGGGAGCAAAGGACAGGCCGAACCGGCCTGGCTAGTGAGGGGTTAAAAGGCCGGGGAGCGCGGGAGTCTGCCTCTTTGACTCCACGGCCTGCCCCCCAAGCCTCCAGGAGGCTGTAATTCTTTTTCCCCCACCCACCATCCCATAAAGCAGATGATTTAAATTGTGTTTATGAAGGTTGTTTAACATGTTTGTTCCAAATGTATATGGATGACAGGTGTGTCGTACTAATATGTTTTATTCCTTAGAACTTTATCCCGTTTACAGGTCATCAATCGTTGTATTTATTGCTATTCCTTGGTCAGGCGGTAAGGTCATGATTGGTGAGCAGTAAATTTAAGGTCCTTAGAGGGCGGCGCCATTCTTGAATGGGGTCGCCAAGGGAAGGGACAAGTGGTCTCCCCTAGAACTCCAGGGGCAGTACAGCCGGTTGGCTGGATGGGTGCGGGGGAGGGAGGACAAGAACAAACCTCTCCTAGGTATGAAATCAATATCTTGGTAATATATCCATCATAGAATGTCTATATCAACATTGTCCCACAACAGAAGTTATTTAGAAAACATTATTCTAATGTATTATTTCCATAATAAAGTAGTTCATAACAAAAGGACATCATCACTATGTTCCTTCTATATGTACAATATATTCAGATATACAAAATGACTATCTACAACAGCCCCACAAGAAAAAAGGACAAAAAATGTCATTCATATATCTAATCATTACCAAACATCCAAACATTCATCCAAGGACTACCAACCACAACTCAACCACCATACAATGAAACAAAAGCATTACAATAAAAAGATACATAAATATATACACATAACAGAGCAACAAACAAAAGGCGCCGACGCTCGCTTCGGAAAAGGACCCGTGTCCACAGTTCCTTCGTCAGGGCGCAGTTGATACAGTTCTTGGTAGACACAATTCTTGATAGACGTACTTTTTTCTTCTTTCAATATTATGAAATAAATCCACCAAATAGAATAAAACGGGGGGGCTTAATCTTGAAGTTACATCTGATATGGTAATGTCATCATGTAATTCACTGGCATCCAAATATATCAAAGGGCAGTAATCTTCCACCACGTGGAATGTTCGTATAGCATACCCTGCAAACCTGATCCTTGTAAGTGACAGGCCAGCAGTCATCAATGAAATATCCAAGATGAATACGGAGCGAAGCAAAGAGCCTCTGCACAAAAGCACAATGATAGATGTCCCAATAAATTATTAAAACACAAGATATCGTCGTACAGGATAATCACTACACGAATGGTTGACGGGGTCCAAGGGTACACCTCCGTTAGATTTATTTATTTATTTAGGAGTTTTCTATAGCGCTAGTAAGACCCGGAGGTTTCGGAGCACTTTACAACATTTGTTCAAACAGTTTAGTACACCAAGAGGGTCCAGGTAGATAGTGAGTCTAAGGAGGTTCATTAATCCGTAAGCGTCTGGTAGTAATCGATGCAGATTTGAGAGTTTAGTGTTCAAGTAGGGGGGAATAGTGTTCAGAATAGGGGGGAAGTGATGCCAAGAGTGACTTTAACGTAGTTGCTGGGTCTCTTGTCTTGTGGTCGGAAATTAAAGCAGATCCGATGTCACTTTATGAGGACTCGATTGAGGAAGAGTGCTTTGAGCTGGCTCTTGAAAGCTTTGTTGTAAGAGTTCGTCCTAATAACTACAGCTTATCTCCGGCTGGCAGGACGTCCACAGATTGCAAAAATAGCAGCAGTGGGGGAGGGAGGAGTTACACTTTCGCTAGGCCGGTTGGCCACCCCGCACATGCACAACGACGTCAATAAACGGCGCAGAGATGCAAGGGCCCCCTTTAATGGAGTTAATAGAGCGTACGGGGGTAACCGGGTTTGGGGGAGGTGGGGGGGTACCCTCACGGTAAACGGGCCCTCTGCGCATGCACACTCCAACTGGAGGGCGTGGTTAATTGATAAGGATCTGAAACCAGTTAGTGACCTTGCCGTGGGCCCAAATAGGATACGCAGAAAAGTAATTACTGTATGATTATGGTTCATATGTTCGATTCGGATAGGAAATACCTTGTACTAGAATTATGTTAAGGTTAGCCATCTGATATCTGTATATATCAATTGTAAGTTTTCTGCGTAATTGTGTAAATATTGTTTATTTCAATTTTGGTTTTATGGTTTTATTTTATGTTTTAATAAATACGGCTGGGGGGTTGTAAGACCCCAGCCTCCAAAGAAATCCCTCTCATGTCAATTTTTAATAATGTTGGTTAACGCAAGGGGGGGGGGGGGGGGGGGGGGGGTTCCGGTAGTCCCTGGCCATAGGGGGCCAGAGACTCTGGTCTGCCGCTGCTCGCTCACGTGGTGAGGAGAAAAAACAAGACGCAGAGGAGATAATAAGGCCACCCAAGACCCTGGGGCAGACATGCAGAGAGGGGGGAGACCTCCATACATGCCCCAACATAGCACGGGCGCAATTGCAAGGATGAAGCGGGCTACCTAGAAGCTGGACAAAACAAGGAGGTGAGGCAAAACCCCCAGTGCTGCGATAGTCACTCCTAGACCCCAGTTGACGGGACTATAACAGGGCAGTGGCTCTGGCAGATACCTTCCCAGAGTAAAGGAGCAAAATGTGAAGGGACAGCCATAGCAAGAACAAGCCTGGGCACTGACATGGAAGCAGACTGGGTATACTCCTAGCATCAAAGCCTAGAGGGGCGAAAAGGAGCAGGCGCAGCACACAGTGAATGAGAGGCCGAGCCCCGTCGCTGCAGAACTTCCAGGGACATACACCCAAGTAGCAATAACCAATAATACGTACGTAGAACGGAAGTAACACTCCACCCTTTCCAGCAAGCCTCCCTGCCTGACCAATCTACTCCAGGAGGGTTCGAAGGAGCAAAGAGCCCCGAGGCAAATACAGGGTTAGCTCCTGATGGTACAAAGGCCGCCTATCAAGACTCTTGCAGACTTTGACCATAATTGTGGGCTTTGACGCAGAGACTCGAGCTTGACCTGCCCTGAACCAACAGTAAGGGGTGACAACTGGAATCACCAACTGGGCAACAAAAGTAACGCCAATACCCTGGAAACCAAGCACTCTGGAAGGAAGATGTTGTGATGGCATTTATACACAAAGTCTCGTTCCAGAAGAAAGTATTTATTTATAACATTGGTTGAAAGCCACAGCCATCTTGCAAGGCACCGCAGTAAACTCCAACTGCCGAACAACAGCATCTCCATTACATCATCATGGAACACAATGACGTCATAATGAACGGCAGTCTCAGCCTAGCTGAGACTGCCTAAGCTCATTAAGTACATTACAACACATCCCCCTTCCTTACCCATTGCAAAGACTTGTTGCCATGCAGTAATGAAGTTATAGTGGCTGTGCAAAATAAACAAATAATAATAAAAAAACAATATGGATAAATAACATGCCAAAAGCTAGCAAAGGAAAAATGAAACTAAGGCAGCTAGAAATATTTCACCGATACCCAAGTGAGCAGAAGACCTGCGAGAAACAAATAAGATTATTCGCAAACATATTCATTTAAGTAGGCAGGAGGTCTTCTTGCCCTTACCTCCTTCTCAGCCTGTGGCATAGAACTTAACCATCTCGCCTCCTTGCAACAGGTTCATCACAACCCTGCACCTGATCTCCAAATTGCTGGCCATTTGCCCCTTGTTGTGATTTCAAAAATAAAGTGTCATTCATCAGCAACCAAGGTGAACAAGTGTCACCCACACCATGCTTTACCTGCTCATGGTCAATAACACAACTTTTCTTCTGGTATAGCGCACTGGCTTTCAGGGCAAGAAGCGGGCAGGACTAGAGAGGTTTGCAGCTTGGAGAAATGAGCCATCACATAGGCCTGTACACAGATGATCTCCTGTTGTTTCTCTGGAATACAACCACGAATCAGAAAGGAGCCCCAATGTCAATTGGCAGAAATTGAAATTGTTTCCCATGACGGACCCCCACTGCTTGATCTACGGGACCTACAATAGGAACCTAGATCATACTTGGGAGTAAAAAATATACCATGGCCCTGCTGAGCTGCTATAAGGCAATGTGGGTAGAGCAATACGATACAATATGATTTTTGGAGAACCTTGCGGCTCTCGGTAGTTGGACAAATAGCTGTCCTACAGATGTTGGCACTCCCACGCCTGCTGTACTTCTTCGGAACACTCCCGGTGTGAATACCGCAGCGACATTCAGGGATCTCAACTCAATGATTGTATCCTTGATCTGAGGAGCAGGACACAGGAGGGTAGCGCTGACCACACTACAGCGCCCCATGAGGGAGGGAGTCCCGAACTTTGAGGGATACTACATAGCAGCTCAACTGTAGTGGATGATCCAATGGTTGGCAGCCGGGCAGAACCCGGACACAGAGCAGTATCCCTTTGCGCCGACTACTCCAACGCTTGCGAAAATATTGCTGAGAGTACAGAGGAATCAGTCGGGTGACACAGCCGAATCCAGGGTGGGGACGCATTGCTGGGCTCGGTACCCGAGGAGAGAAGGTGCCACGATTCCCTATTCCCTGGACCTGCCCATAACTCTGCTTCACTGCCTCCCACAGGGGGATCATTGGGCGGGGCTGGAGAGCTGGGAAAAGGCAGGTCTGAAAGGGTTATATGACATTACCACAACTTCCTTCACCTCGCACGTCTTTACATTGCACATTTCACAACGCATACCACTACCACGAATTGACATTCATTCACATTACAAACACCTTCACAACGCATTCCACTACCACACACACTTTTACCACGCGTACTGCCTCTGAAACATTCTAGCACAGTGTAACACTGCCACTTACTGTTGAAAATCTATACATTAACTCTTAATGCATTTTTTTATTCCATTTGTCGTTTACACATAGGCTAATAATTGAACAAGTTATATTTATGGGGGAAGACCACCCCCCCAAGCCCACCTTTTTAATTATCCTCAAATGGGTGGTTTTGTCTTGCGATGCAAAAACATGCATGCCAACAGTCTTTACGATCTAAAAAATGCGTGAAAAATGTACTACGAAGTAAAAACTTCGGAGTAAAGGCTGTTTCCCTGAAAGTGATGGGGGACCACTACGGGAACTCTGAATTACTCCCTTTCGGAGAGCTCTGGATGGGATTTGACTTGCATACGTCCTGGCCAAACGAGAGATAGCCAGACATTGGAAAACACCAGGGGGACTGCGGGTGTGAGCACGGAGAAAGGAATTGGAAAAATGGGCGCGGGAAGAAGGGAGACTCTTACTCGAAGAAGTGAAGCGGAGAATAGATAACATAAACCGAGCAAGAGCATGGGAGCGCCTAGTGGGATCCATTAGAGCAGTATCCTCGCAGCCAGTAGCATCAGACTGAGAAGAAGGGGAAAATGAATTGGTAGACCCGGGGCAGATTGACCAGATGATGCCACTATAGTGATATGAGCACTATAACACCAATAATTAAAGTAAGGTCAATAGCATGTGTGTAATAGCTGATGAGACAACTATTCGGAACTCAAACCAACTCAAGGAAAGGAAAGGGGAGGGGTGGTTTATTAGTGTTAAGGTAAGAGCACACCAGAGGGTATATACCTAACTGTATATGAATAATGTTGATGAGACATTGTACATTATGAATGCCTGAAAACCCAATAAAATCAGGTTTTTAAAAAAATTATTGAGATTTGGAAACTTATTTACAGGTTTAAGGATTGAAATGAGGCTTTGGAAAACACACAAAGAAGTCCCTGAAGACTTGAAAGGAGATTTGCTGCCTGGAATGAGTGGTCAGTGACCTGGGCGGAGGTTTGAGGATTGAAATGAGGCTTCTCAAGACTTGAGGTTACGTAGTTTTTGACTCCGCTTCGTATCTAGCAGCCATTTTGTGTCCAGCCGCCATTTATTGTTGCCTCACTCAGGCAGCACGGCGTACACGGTGTTTCTGTATTTTCAGCTGTCTACGTATCCTTCGTGTCAAGTGAACCCCCTGCCCTTGTTTACGAAACCGATGTCAGGGTCTGGCCGAGTCCACTAATCCATGTCTAGGCTGATTGATCTCTGTCCCGACTGACTGTTTGGCTCTCACTATTCTTCCTGACTTTATCTTATTTGACTGGCCATCACTATTCTTTTCGTGTATTCTCTTGTTACATAAACTATCCTTTGAAGCATTCAAACATGTTCAACCACCTGCAAATTGAATTACGGGCACTAGTGTTGATTAACTTGAGGGAAGGAGAGCACACGGGGTCTGAAGGAAGGGTGTGTTTTGGACATTCGATAGCCTGTTTTCGAACTATTCCTACTCGTCAGTTTTGTATGTTTGGGAGTGGGCATTGTAAATCTGTGTACTATAATAGATTGTGCGCCACGGAATTAAGTGGCAGTCTCCTGAGAATCTACTTTTTGTAACTTCTAGGACCACTGTGCTTAGCTGCAGCTAATAAACCTGATTTTCTACGCCCAACAGAGTGTCTCGTGTCTCTGTTCGACAAGGCAGGTGAACCCGGAGATATTAGGCGTGCCCTGCGCCGCTTGGCCCATAAGGCCTGGTTCTCCAATTGGCGGCTGTGATCTGGTCCCGCTATCTTCCCCGCCAGGACTGGACCCTCCTAGAACCATACCGCTATCTGGAGTGCCAGGCGCAAGCCCCTTCGGCCGTTCTCCTGTGTCTAACAACATTTCCGGAACAGTAACTATAAAACAAGGAGACCCCCGCCCCTCTCTGTATTACAGGAACCATCCCGAGGTCGCCTTAGACAGGAAGCACTCCGTTCCGACCCCGGAAGTCCCACCCCTGAGGCAGCGGCAGAACAAGTGAAAACCGAACGAGACGCCCAGAACGCCGTCGGAGCATCGTGGCAGGACACTCGGACTGATGCAGAAGACGGAGAAGAGGCGAACCCAGAGGAAGACGTGTGGTCGGAAGATTGGTGGAGTCCCTAGGAGGTGGCTGAAGAGCGGCCGCTACTCACAGGAGAGTTGCGGTGGACCGTGTGAGTACCAGTAATCCCACCCCAGAGTACGCTAGGTACTCTTTGTAATTACCGTGTAAATATCCCTCTTTAGGCAAGAACCACGTACTAAATGCACTGTATGATATTTGTAAAGCACCCTTCCTCCCCTCACTTACGTATCTGACACACCCTCGCTACATCCCTATCCATCGTTTGTCGCCCCCTTGTGCTACCACCCTTCCTCACGGTCTTCCCTCTCCTCTCCTCACTACTTGAGTGCCGGTGACTGCATATACATTAGAGTCCCCACCAGGACTAACGGTTCCTTGTTTCTCTTATTGCCCTCCGAGGTTCCTCCCCGACATCAGAACCGCCACAGGAACACCAAGAAAAGGAACCGGACCCAAGCCCCGAAGAAGGACCCTGACTATCCTGTGGATCCCTTTTGCTTTTGACCCTACTGTTACCTGACTTTGTGTTTAATAAATCCCGGCATAGCCCACTATATCCGGCCTCCTTGCCTGATTTTCCAGCCTGCAGCACATCCACCATCACATCTGGTGTCAGAAGTGGGATCCGCTGGAGGCATGGAGGCCGTCGTTAAAAGAATGGCGGATTCCCAAGAGCAATTGGGGAAGCTTATGGAACAATTCCTGAAGACCGCGGAGGACGATAGGGGACAACTGCATGACGTCCTCAAAGGCCAAGGGGCCGTACATGAACAAGCCATGACTGACTGGCGCCCTAGGGCAGCCAAGGCCAATGACCTTCCTACCCTCCGTGGTCCTGCAAAAGTACATCCCGGGGGATGACCCGGACTATTTTTTCACCAATTTCGAGAGGTTGGCACAGGCCGCCAACTGGCCTGTGGAGCGATGGGGCCAGTATTTGGTCCCCTTTTGACTGGCGACTTGCAAGCCGCCTACCAGCAGGTCAACATCCAGGGCAACAACCCATATGTAGAGATAAAGAAGTGTATTCTGGAGCGTTTTGGAGTAGACGACGATACATACAGGATAAAACTGAGACAGGCCAGAGAGGGGCCCCAAGAAAATCCTCGGGCCCTCTCCTTCCGGATCAAGGATCTCGCCAATAGGTGGCTCAAACCAGAGGCATCCACGAAGGAAGACATCCTAGGGAAGATATACCTCGAACAGTTCCTGAACTCACTGCATCCGGCCACCCAGAGGTGGGTAAGACAACATTTCCGCCTCACGTTCGAGACGGCCGTCGAAACCGCCTGTGCATACAGCAGAGCACAAGAAGTTCAACGTTGTAAGGAGGAGCATCCCCATAGGCCTCACCAAGCCACAGCCCCTCGACCTCCCCGGAGACCAGACCAAGCCCCTCTCTTACCCTCGCCGGTCCTGTACCGTCCTCTTAACCTTGGGCCCCAGTGTTACAACTGTGGTGGTTTTGGACACATCGCCCGCGTCTGCCCCCAGAAGGAGGAGCCGATGGAGATAGGCCTTGTACGGAACTATGTATGCCACACGCCAGGGGCAGCACCCCCTCCATTTCACGGTCCTGTATCCATAGACGGACAAAATGTCCTCGCTCTAGCCGACACCGGCTGCCGTCAAAGTGTTCTCCGTCCTCAAGACCTGGCCCTCCCTGCGGGCCCCCCAACTGGAATGGTAGCCATCCAGTGCGTCCACGGGGACACCAAACGTTACCCCACCACCCAGGTGCGAGTACAACACCCCGGAGACCCAGGACACAACCTTACGGTCGGTCTTGTGCCGGCACTACCCGAACAAGTCATCTTGGGGAGCGACTATTCCGGACTCCCTAAGCTCCTTCAGGACACCACTGACTCCCTAGCCCAGTGGTGGAAAGAGGCCCCCTATTCCCAGGGCCTGTCTTCCACGACTGCGGAACCCAAACCTCACAAAACCAGAAGTCAGAAGAGAAAGGAGAAGAAAGACCACACCTATGCCTATCCCACGATCGTTGAGGAACATCCCTGGCAAACAGACCAGGATCCCTCGCTAGTAGATCCCTACTTTTTCAAGAAAAGCGGGTTGTTATACCGAAAAGGGGGGGCACAACAGAACCCACAGTTATTGATCCCCGATCCTTTCCAAAACAAAGTACTCTTCTTAGCACACAGCCACCTTTTAGGGGGTCATTTCGGGGATGAAAAAACTAGCCAGGCGGTCCTTGAAAAATTCTACTGGCCCGGCGTCCACCAGCGCATTAAAACATACTGCCGCGAATGTGCGGTCTGCCAAAAACATAGTCGTTATCGGCCACCTAGGGTACCGCTACGACCTCTCCCCCTCATTGACATTCCGTTTAGTAGGATAGGGATGGACATCATAGGACCCCTTCTGCCCTCACGAAGCGGGTGTCGCTATGCGTTAGTCATAGTAGATTATGCCACTCGCTTCCCTGAAGCCATTCCCTTACGCCAACCCACAGCACAGAACATCGCCAAAGCCCTTATATCAATATTTTCCCGGTAGGGTTTCCCCGGGAAATCCTCACCGACCAGGGCACGCCGTTTGTCTCGTCACTCATGAAACAGGTCTGTGCCCGACTAGGTATAAAACAAATCAGGACGTCAGCGTACCATCCGCAAACTGACGGATTGGTCGAGTGTTACAATGCCACACTAAAACAAACCTTGAAAAAGCTGTTAGGGTTAGAAGCCAAACGGTGGGAAGAAATATTACCGCTGGCTCTTTTTGCCATTCGGTGTAAGATACAGAGTAGTACAGGCTATTCCCCCTATGAGTTGTTGTATGGTCGGCCCCCTCGAACGCTATTGGACATGGCCCAAGAAGCCTGGGAAGCGGAACCTGATCGCACACGTCCTTTACCAGAGTATGTGAACAACTTGAAGACCCATCTAGCAGAGATCCCTGAAATAGTCAGACAAAACCTAGAAAGCGCACAAAACGCCCAAAAGGGACAGTACGATAAGGACACGAGAACCCGTGTCTTCGCCATCGGGGACCTAGTCCTCCTGATGATGCCCTCATCCGACCAAAAACTCCTGGGACAGTGGCAAGGGCCCTATGCCATCCGGCGACAGGTGACCCCGGTTACCTATGAGGTTGAACTGGACCCCACTAGGGGCACGTCCCAAATATACCATGTGAACCTCCTGAAAAAGTGGAAAGGGCCCCGTCCTGTCCTGACCGGGTCCAGGTTGCAGTCTTCCTTCCCTTTTGACCCCTGCCTGGATCCCGCATTGACCACGGTACAAACCCGGGAACTCCGAGAAGCCCTGTCACCCGTGAATGTGGTCTTCTCCTCCTATCCGGGACGGACTACAGTCACCGAACATGCCATAGAAACAGAACCAGGGAAAGCAGTTCGATTCCGACCCTACCGAGTCCCAGAGGCTCGCAGATCAGTCATACGAAGGGAGATTGAGGACATGCTAAAGATGGGGATCATAGAACCTTCGGTAAGCGATTGGAATTCCCCTATTGTCCTTGTGCCGAAACCTGACGGGTCTGTCAGGTTCTGCATAGACTTTCGAGAGGTCAATAAGGTATCCAGTTTCCACACATCCCTTACCTAGGGTTGACGAAATGGTCGAAAGAATAGGCAAGGCCAAATACATTTCCACCCTCGACCTCTGCAAGGGCTACTGGCAGATACCCCTCAGAGAACAAGACAAAAAGAAAAACGCCTTCTATACCCCTGCGGGTTGTTTCAGTTCATAGTCATGCCTTTTGGGCTTCATGGTGCCTCCGCTACTTTTCAGCGAGCCATGAACCATGTCCTACGTCCACACTCTGTATGCAGGGGCCTATTTAGACGACATTGTCATCTACAGCGATAGCTGGCAGCAACATCTAGTGCATTTATACAATGTTGTTTCCTCCCTAGGCTCTTTTGGTTTTTCCATCAACCCCGCCAAAACCACACTTGCTGCACAAACCGTCCAGTACTTGGGTTTCCTTTTGGGTGAAGGCCTGATAAGACCCCAGAAAACCAAAACAGAAGCTATCCAGTCCCTTCCCTTTCCACAGACGAAAAAGGACCGCCGAGCCTTTCTCGGACTCCTGGGCTATTATCGGAGGTTTGTTCCCAACTTTTCCCAGAGAGCAGCTCCCCTTACGGACCTCCTGAAGAAATCCACCCAAACCGAAATTACCTGAAAGACCCACACCCTTCTTATGGCAGGCTTTTTCCGACCTGAAGGGCGCCCTGACCTCCAGCCCTGACCTCCAGCCCTGTCCTGGTAAGCCCGGACTATTCCCTACCCTTCATTCTACAGACTGGTGCCTCTGACGAGGGTTTGGGGGCAGTCCTATCCCAAAAAGACGACCTAGGGAACGAAAGGCCTATCCTCTATCTCAGCAGGAAATTGTTCCCCAGAGAAAGAACTACGCTGTAGTGGAAAAAGAAGCACTCGCAATTAAATGGGCCATTGAAAGCCTAAGGTACTACCTGGAGGGTCGAGACTTCACCATCTATACAGACCACGCCCCCTTGGAGTGGATGCCCCGGAATAAAGGACATAACGACCGGGTCCTCCGCTGGTTCCTGTCTCTCCAACCCTTCCACTTCAGAACTCGACACCAGAAGGGAACAGAGCAGGGCAACGCTGATTTTCTATCGCGATGCCCCTCATCCCCAACCCGTACAGGAAGGACAGCTAGGGGAAGGGGATGTGATACGGTCCCGCTATCTTCCCCGCCAGGACTGGACCCTCCTAGAACCATACCGCTATCTGGGGTGTCAGGCGCAAGCCCCTTCGGCCGTTCTCCTGCGTCTAACAACATTTCCAGAACAGTAACCATGACAAGGAGACCCCCGCCCCTCTCTGTATTACAGGAACCAACCCGAGGTCGCCTTCGACAGGAAGCACTCCGTTCCGACCCCGGAAGTCCCACCCCTGAGGCAGCGGCAGAACAAGTGAAAACCGAACGCGACGCCCAGAACGCTGTCGGAGCATCGTGGTAGGACACTCGGACTGGCGCAGAAGATGGAGAAGAGGCGAACCCAGAGGAAGACGTGTGGTCGGAAGATTGGTGGAGTCCCTAGGAGGTGGCTGAAGAGCGGCCGCGACTCACAGGAGAGTTGCGGCAGACCGTGTGAGTACCAGTAATCCCGCCCCAAAGTACGCTAGGTACTCGTTGTAATTACCGTGTAAATATCCCTCTTTAGGAACGAACCACGTACTAAACGCACTGTATGATATTTGTAAAGCACCCTTCCTCCCCTCACTTACGTATCTGACACACCCTCGCTACATCCCTATCCTTCGTTTCTCCCGCCCCCTTGTGCTACCACCCTTCCTCACGGTCTTCCCTCTCCTCTCCTCACTACCCGGGTGCCGGTGACTGCATATACATTAGAGTCCCCACCAGGACTAACGGTTCCTTGTTTCTCTTATTGCCCTCCGAGGTTCCTCCCCGACATCAGAACCGCCACAGGAACACCAAGAACAGGAACTGGACCCAAGCCCCGAAGAAGGACCCGGACTATCCTGTGGATCCCTTTTGCTTTTGACCCTACTGTTACCTGACTTTGTGTTTAATAAATCCCGGCATAGCCCACTATATCTGGCCTCCTTGCCTGATTTTCCAGCCTGCAGCACACCCACCATCACAGCGGCCAACGTGTGGGCGACTTCAGTGGTAGTGGTTCAGCCCGATGGTCGTGAGGAGCTTCGCAAGAAAATTCTGGAGGATTCGCAAACCACGTGAGCGACCCCTGTATGTTGAAGTGGACCGAAAGTCTTTTGCAGCGCGGCTACTCCTTTCCGACAGCTGCTGACGACTGCTGCCCTGACTTTGGTGATGATTGGTATCGCGAGACGTTAGATGGACATCTGTTGGCGTGAGAAAACATTTAGTTAAGTATTCGTGGGTAGCGCCCACTCTTTGTTTTGTTTTTGTTATTCTATCAGTGCACTAATCGAAGCAGAGGGGTAAGTATGTTTGTGCTGTGACTATATTGTCTTAAAACCTCTTGACGTTTGAAAAATCCAGTTCGTTACGAAATGCCTGGATTTAGTAAGTTTAGGAAATTCTGTTGCTTTGGTTGTTCTAGGGATTCCCGGCTAGAGGATTCTTGTCCGATTCCTCCGGTTGGGACTCCCACTTATGAGCTCTATTCGAAACATGGTCTTGGTCCTATTATTTTTAATGAAACATGGATCTGATACACAAAGAAAGATTGTGTTTTACAGTGGCCACAAAATGGTAGCTTTGAGCCCGATGTATTAAATAATTTGGAAGCGATTTTGTTTAAGAGAAAAGCCCGGCCGGCAATGTTTGACTCTTTCCGCCTCTGGCGTAAGGAAGCCAAACAGAAGGAAATTAAACAAGCAAAGAAAGATAAAAAAACGCAAGACATGACAATTTTACAGGCTGCCCAACAGTTTAAAAATGACGAAACTGATCAGCTGATTGAAGTTTCAGAAAGACAGCATCGTATGGCAATAGATAGATGTTATCCTGTGTTGCCTACTTCCTCAAAGAGTAAGGGTCCTGACGAAGATCCTTTCATGTCCCATTTACTTACACTACCTCCACCTTATGTATTAGGTGCTAATGCACCTCCATTACAACCTGCTGCTAATCCAGTTATTCCGGTTCTCGCACATTTGCCTCTTCCAGTGATTCCACTTCCGCCTCCTTTGCCACCGACTTCTGTACCTCAATCTTCTGTGCTTCAGTCTCCTTTATCTTCAGTTTCTTTTGCTACTAGTTCTTCTCCTGTTTTACAGAATACGTTGTCTCCTGTTCTTGTGTCGGATTCCCCTACAGCTCGAAAACGATTAGTTAACACTGTTTCTGGTCTCTTGTCACCTTTTCTTGGGCCTCTTTCTTTTTCTCCTGCTTCATCTCGAAGGCAAACTCGTAGTCAGATTCCAGAATCGGAAGAGCGGATTAAGTTAGATTCTCTTGCTCGTAATTGGATCATGAGTAGTTTACAGTATAGCGTGCGAGATATTTTAAACACTTTTCTTCAATGGAATGCGCCTACGCAGAGATATGTCTTCAATGTTATGTGTAATACTCTTATCAAAGCATGGGGAGATATGGATTTGGATTTACCTCCTCAGGGTTTGTTCGAGATACAGGATCAATTTTTAGATAAGGGATTTATTGTGGGTCCTGATGTAGAGCATGCTGTTCCAAAACTTGTTACTTTACGCCGCCGTAGACAAAGTAAGGGAGTCGTATCAGTTCCAGTGGATCAGAATGGAGCTTATGTCGATGTTGTAGCATTGGGTGTTACAGAACCATTTCTTTTGGATACTGGAGCAATGAGAAGATCTATTATACATTCCAAACTCCCTGGGACACCTTTGTCTGGCTTAACGAATGTTTCCGTAGGATTCTCTGGCGCCCCAGTTAGTAACCCTATTTCTTGTCATTTGCCTATTTCCATTGGTGCGTATGATTTAGAAGCTCCACTTCTTTTGACGACGTGTTGCGGAGAGAATTTATTGGGTTTGGATTTATTGAAACGCTTGCATGCTACATTGTATTGTTCCCCTTCTGGTGTACATCTTACTTTGGGTGATAAATTGACTTCTCCGATGTACGTATCTAAAGACCAACTGCCACTCGAATTGTGTTCACTTCCTGCTACGGGTCCGAATGATGTTGGTTTGCTTCAAATTCCGCCTTATGTGATTACTGTTAAGCCTGATGTTAAGTTGCCACGCATTCCTCAATATAAGATCTCTAATGATGGTGAGAGAGCTTTGCTGTCTATTGTTTATGACTTAGTTCAGAAGGGTGTGGTCGAGGAGACCAGAGGAAATGTTTGCAATAGTCCTGTTCTGCCTGTTCTTAAACGTACTGATCCTTCTCAGCCACCTGTGTATCGTTTTGTGATTGATCTTCGAGAGGACAACAAAATTGTTGTCCCTCAGTTTCCTGTTGTCCCGGACATTACTGCTTAGCTCACTATGATTCTTGCTTCGGCAGCTTGGTTTTCGGTTATTGATCTCAAAAATGCTTTTTTTAGCATTTCTATTGCTGAGGAGAGTAGGGATCTCTTTGGCTTCTCTTTTGGAGGCCGAAGCTTCCGATTTAAACGTGCACCTCAAGGCTATTGTGAGAGTCCCTCCATCTATAGTCAGGCTTTGAAATCTCAGCTTGACACTTTTTCTTTGCCTCCAGGTGCTACTCTTATCCGATATGTGGATGATTTGCTAGTGGCTGCCGATTTGGAAGCTGTTTGTAAAAATGTGACTGTGTTACTTTTGGAACATTTGTCTGACTTGTATCATAAGGTGTCACCTTCTAAGTTACAATATTGTTGCCAAGAGGTTACCTATTTAGGTCATCTCTTGTCAAAGGAGGGAAGGCGATTGACCCCAGAACGTATCCATGCAATTGCACGAATGTCTGTACCATCCACACAAAGAGAGGTGCGTGCTTTCTTAGGCATTACCTCTTATTGTAGACAATGGATCCCGAATTTCTCCCTGCTGGCTAAACCTTTGTTGGCACTTACTCTGAAAGATACACCCCAACCTCTTCCTTGGACTGATGAATGTCAGAAGAGTTTTTCTGATTTACATACTGCTTTGTGTTCTGCTCCGGTGTTGGGTACTCCAGACTATAGTAAGCCTTTCACACTCTATGTTCATGAGAGAGAGGGTTGTGCATTGTCAGTCTTGACACAACAATTCGGAGACAAACAAAGGCTATGTGCCTACTTTTCGGCTACTTTGGATCCAGTAGCCAAGGCATTACCTAGTTGTCTCAAAGCAACAGCAGCAGCGGCGATCTCCATTCGTCAATCTGCTGGACTAGTGTTAGATCATACTCATGTTATGGTGCCACATGCAGTAGATACCCTTTTGAACAGAACAAAGACACAACATCTAACGAGTGCTCGTTTGTCTGGATAGGAGTTGACGCTTTTAGCTAGTCACATACATATCAAGAGATGTAATGTTTTGAACCCAGCAACATTTTTACCTGTTTTAGATGAGAAAAATGTACAAGACCAGCATGATTGTTTTCTTCGTACAGAAGACGAAACTTAAGGTCGAATTGATTTAAAAGATACACCACTTGCGGATCCGGATGGAATTCTGTGGGTAGATGGATCTTGTTTTAAGCTTCCTAATGGCGAGACAACGGCAGCTTATGCTGTTACAACTTTGCATACAGTAGTAGAAACTGCACGCATTACACAGAATTCAGCGCAAGCTGAAGAGTTAATTGCATTAACGAGAGCATGCGTGTTGGCAAAAGGAAAGAGTGACCATTTACACAGATAGTCAATATGCCTTTGGCGTTGCTCATAGTTTCTGCCGTTTGTGGAAGGAAAGAGGATTCTTTACCTCCCACGGCACTAAAATACAGCATGGTCAGTTGGTAACTGACCTTCTTGAATCACTTGTTTTGCCTGCTCAAGTAGCGATTGTGAAGTGCAGTGCACATAAAAGGATTACTGAATTTTGTGCAATTAAGGCCTGCACTAATTTATCTTAAAATGTTGCACTGTGAAAGCACTTTACACGTATGTAATTTCCTAAAAACAGCCCTCAAATTTAGAAAAAGTATGGAAGGATAACCTCTACCTGCCCCGTTTTATTTATGTATATAAGTCTCTGATAAACTGAACATTCACATTTGTATGAGCTATGATAGGCTACTACGTGAGCCATTGTTTTAAACTGAATTCTTTTTAACTAATGAACTGTATATATATGTGTTTTTTCTTTGTACTTTTATGACTTTTTTCTACAATCGAATAAAGAAATTTTGAATTGAATTGAAATTGAAATTGATTACTGATGATGTGGGTCGAGGAAATGCATTTGCGGATGAAGTAGAGAGGGAAGCAGCGAAAGATGTTGAAAGTCACATGTATTTTGCGGGCCCCGCAAGATGGGTCGCAGAAGGAGGTATGTGTGAAGACACAGTAGAAAGCGTGAAAATGATTCAGAAGGAAGCGACTGGGAAAGAATTGAGTAAGTGGAGAGAGAGTACGGGAATGTTGGACACGATGGGATGTTGGACGGAGTTATCAGAGCATCAGTGGTGGTTGTTACCAGATGCGTATGTATTACCTGTAGTTACTATGGCACATGGACCAGCCCATATTAATGCAAGGGGTATATGTAAACTTCTGGCTCCAGTATGGCAGAATGAAGGTATTCCTAAATGTGCAGAAAATGTGGTGAAGCATTGTATTGTTTGTTTGATGCACAATCCAAGAAAGGGAACACCAACTCTGGCAGGTCATTTTGCTCCCCCTACGTATCCTTTTGAGGTATTACAAATAGATTAAATTCACATGGAACGTTTTAACAACCTCAAGTATGTCCTGGTGGTGGTTTGTGCCTTTTCCAGATGGATAGAGGCCTACCCCCTAAAGGACAATACTGCTGTGTCCACTGCCAAAGTTCTTTTGAAGGAATGTTTCCCGAGGTTTGGTTTGCCGCCCATTGTCTGGAGTGACAATGGGAGTGAATTCGTAGGTCAAATTAAGCAGAAGGTGTGTGTGGGTCTTGGTATTAGACAGAAATTCCATGCGGCAAACCACCCTCAGTCAGCGGGTTTGGTAGAGTGTTATAATGGCACTCTCAAGCTCCAATTAGCGAAGATTCAGGCCAGCACAGGTCTCTCCTGGCCTGATGCCTTGCCTTTGGCACTTCTCTCAACAGGAACGACAGTTCATTCTCGTTTGGGGCTTAGCCCATATGAAATTGTTTTTGGACGCCCAGCCAATGTTTGGGGAGTCCCTCGACCTAAGAAATACTCGGACATTCCATATCCATTGTTGGTTGACTATTTGCATGACCTCACCACTAAATTATGTGTTATTCGTCAACAGGTCCAAAACGCTTTGCCGGAGGCCTCCTCAGATCCAGGACACTCCATCCAACCTGGGATTGGGTGTGTCTGAAAAACTTCCAGAGGAAAAAGAACCTGGAACCTCGTTGGGGGCCGCCGAGACAAGTTTTGTTAACCACTCGTACAGCAGTGAAGGTCGTTGGGAAGAAAAATTGGATTCACGGCGTGCACTGCAAAAGGGTACCATTACCTTTACCTTATGACCAGTGGGTCCGAGAAGGTGTTGGTGATAGCGAATGTGAAAAGGTACCCAGATTTGTACCATTCAGTAGTGCACGCCTGGACTGGACGAGTTCTGAAAAAGAAGACGACGACGTTTTGCAGGAAGCTGTACCATCGCACTTGCGTCTGAATACGTCAGATCCAAAGACTTTGTTTACAGACCAAACGATACCTGGCAAGACGCGGTACAACCTACGACCAAGGTTGACCAAGGACAATTGACTTTGTGTTTTATAAATTGCTTTTATTAAAAACATTCCTTTTCCATTATCCATCAAGTTGCAGGGTCACGATAGGAGTCTTAGGCTGTGACCTGAATAGTGACTAGGTCAACAGGACTTGCAGTGTCATAGGACAGCTAACAATCACAGCCAAGTGATTAAGGAAGATTATCGTGAGCAACGCCTTTAGAGTAATGGATAACGAAATGGAAGGGGGCGATAATAAAATGATGAAAAGAAACCATTATAAAAAGTTACTGTTTAGTCGTTGTGGCGTAGCATTATGCATTTTAGTATGTTTATGCAGTTTATTAGCATGTGTAGGATGGATTGTACACATTATGCAGCCAGCACCTGCTCCTACTTCTGTCTCTTTGATCCCCTCTACTACTATTTCTCCGCACAAATTCTATGCACTCCCAGACCATGAGCAAATGAGGAGAACGGAATATCTCAACAATTCATTTATCCAATTGTTACATCAGCATCAATTGGTAGTAAATACTACTGACTGTTGGGTCTGTGGGCTCATGCCCCACAATACAGAGAGAGGGATGCCGTATTTAGTACTCCCATTTTCATATGAAGGTTCTGCTTGGGCTTATCTGGCTATGTTTTCTAACGCATACCAGAATCAACTTCGATATCCTCCTGGTGGGTCCTATAATGGTGGAGTAGATTTTAGCCACAGTCCTTTGACAAAGAGAATAGTAACAATGGCAAAAATTGCTGACATTAGTAAAATTCCCAAGGATGAGAAGCAAGCATATGATGGGTGGAATGTGACTCGTTATATCACTAGCCTCACTGACAAGATTAAGGAGAAAAGATCTCCACCGATCTGGACTATACCTCATAAAGGTAATTTGTGTTTACAAATAAATGGCCAGAACACTAAAATCAAACAGGAAAAGAGTAATTGTTCCCATACATATGTTTACACACCCTCAGTTTCTTCACCGTTGGTACCATCTCAAGGTACATATTTTATCTGTCATGATAGAGCTTATACATGGCTTCCCACATATTTCTCGGGAACATGTTATATAGCTTTCCTTCTTCGTCCGACATATACTGCTCCTGCAGATCATCACAGAAAGAGATATGGTAGAGGGGTTATTGATTCTGAAGACACAGCAGGACAAGAGGGAGGAGATTTTCTGAAAGGGTTTCTTCCCTTTTGGGGACCAATAGTTAATAGTAGAAACATCAGACGTCTAGTCCGTGTGGTCGATGCTACCATAAATATAACTTCGGGAGCATTGAATAATTTGACAGCTGAACTTCAGGCGGATCGTCTTATAACTTTACAAAACCGGATGGTTTTAGATATTGTCCTTGCAGACAGAGGAGGAGTCTGTAAATTAATTGGGTCTAGTTGTTGCGTATACGTTCCTGATAATGCCCCTACAGTATACCAAGCCATTTCTAAACTACATGTCATCTCCGAGTCCATTCATCAGGATACTGGAGATTGGTCTGTGATGGGATGATTTGGGGACTACTGTCCACATGGGGGTGGAAAGTATTAACTTTCTTTGGAGCGATTTTAGCGATCATCCTTTCTTGTTGCCTCTGTTTACAGTGTGGCCCAGCCATCTGTGGACTTTGTGCCACTGTATGCGTTCCAAAACCAGTGTCACAGAAAACAGAGAATATTAGAATGATGTTACAGCAACAACTCAATGACCTCATGACCATTGACATCGACTCAGACTAGCATGAGTCCTTTCGTGCTTTGCCTGAGTATGGCAAAAGGAGGGTCTGAGGTTACGTAGTTTTTGACTCCGCTTCGTATCTAGCCGCCATTTTGTGTCCAGGCGCCATTTATTGTTGCCTCACTCAGGCAGCACGGCGAACACGGTGTTTCTGTATTTTCAGCTGTCTACGTATCCTTCGTGTCAAGTGAACCCCCTGCCCTTGTTTACGAAACCGATGTCAGGGTCTGGCCGAGTCCACTAATCCATGTCTAGGCTGATTGATCTCTGTCTCGACTGACTGTTTGGATCTCACTATTCTTCCTGACTTTATCTTATTTGACTGGCCTTCGCTATTCTTTTCGTGTATTCTCTTGTTACATAAACTATCCTTTTAAGCATTCAAACGTGTTCTACCACCTGCAAATTGAATTACGGGCACTAGTGTTGATTAACTTGAGGGAAGGAGAGCACACGGGGTCTGAAGGAAGGGTGTGTTTTGGACATTCGATAGCCTGTTTTCGAACTATTCCTATTCGTCAGTTTTATATGTTTGGGAGTGGGCATTGTAAATCTGTGTCCTATAATAGATTGTGTGCCACGGAATTAAGTGGCAGTCTCCTGAGAATCTACTTTTTGTAACTTCTAGGACCACTGTGCTTAGCTGCAGCTAATAAACCTGATTTTCTACGCCCAACAGAGTGTCTCGTGTCTCTGTTCGACAAGGCAGGTGAACCCGGAGATATTAGGCTTGCCCTGCGCCGCTTGGCCCATAAGGCCCGGTTCTCCAGACTCAAGAGGCTTCTATGGACTGGAGGGAAGTAACTGCAGACAGAAGATATTTCTTAGAACTGGGAACAGATCCAAGGATTACAATGAGGTTTACGAGAACTGGATGTGGCCTCTTCTGATTGGAGGGAATTTACTAAAGAACGAGGCCCGAATATGGCTTTAATAAAATCCCAAAGATATTGGAAGGCACTAAAGGGATGGTTTGAGGACTGACATCATAGTTAGGAAATTTTGAATGAGTTTGTGCACAACCACTGGAGACTTTCGTTGCTTCTATTTTCTGTGTGTTTAGGCTACCTTTCTTAGGATTCAGGTAGGTTTTAAAGATGCAGGTACGTTTTGAGAGGACAGAAGCTTGTTCCTGTAGCAATTACTTCAGGACTCAAAGGAGTTTTCTGGTGACACACAGTGATTTAAAAAAAGGTATCGAGTTTCTTGATGGCGCAAGGGAATTTTCCAAAGACTTACTTTTTCAGGGGAATCAAAGGTATTTTCTGAGGACTTAAGGGGATTTTAGATGCAAAGTGAATATATTAGGATCTGAAAGTTTCCTAACACTTTGTGTGAGCTCAGTAGTGGCATTTACACATGTACGCAGCAAGAACTGATCCTTACACACTGAGAGGAGGATAATAAATCAGCCTTACCTGCTTAGGGTGCTTCTGACATCCTGCAAAACAGAGAAACAAACACAGTAAAATTAGTTTCCAGAGAAGTTGTTACAGGTATGGCAGTATTTTTAGGAGTGAAACACTTCTAGCCGTCTATGGTTAGAACTCATTAGGGAGCTATTCCTCTTGCAGTCTGTAATCTTGTGAACTGAGTCACATGACAGCACAATCTGTAATAATTTGACTGGGGGCACCTGGCACAGCACAGTCTACGACATCGCATGACAACGCACAGAATGTGAAATTCTGAATGAGCTCATGACATACAAGAAACTGACATTCGGAATGGTTATTACTTAACACAATGCCATATTTGTAATGGAGTCCCATAACATAGCACATTCTGATATTCGGTAAGGGATCGCTTGGCGCATTGTATGATGTTCCGCTCACATATTTAATAATGCACCCAAAATATTAATATTTCACTTCCTTCTATTGTTTTATTTACCAAACAGTATCTCACCTTTAGGAGTTCCCACACTGGCACCTCACATTTCTTTTCTATCTCTGTTATTAAGGCATTGAGAGAGGTGATTTCATTGGACAGTTTGGAGATCTTTGCATTTTCTACCATGGTGATTTTCTTCTCCATCTCCTCCAGTTTTTTATGCAGTGTTTGCTCATTTTCTTTCAGGAGCTGCCGCAGTTTCTCAAACTCAGATTCATATTTCTTCTTCTCAGTTCTTAACTTGCTCTGTCAGAAGCAAAGAAAATCTGGTTAAATATTAATAAAGTTTACCACAAGCCATCTTAAGAGTAGGAGTCCAGGAGGAGGGTGGAGGGGTTGATAGTCTCTTTAAGAAAATCAAACCACTAGAGTGCTTTTCTTAATTTCCTTACTGCAGCCTCTTACTATCTTTCCTTCTACCATCTCCAGTCCTTCACCCACTCCTGCCTTCCCGCTTTTCCCCCAGACACCCCATGAACTGTAGAGAGGTCAGGATTTTCTGCAGAGAAGTTCGATCCACGGAGAGATTACAAGAAAGAGAACTGACCGCAGTCAAAGATCCAGAGACAGACTGAGTGGAGAGACTAGCTGAAGTTAAATGTGAGTCAATGTGACTGACAGCTGAGAATGTAAAAGATGTGATCCCCCAGGAGACGCTGAAGGGGTATCCTGCTATGGCACTCATTCAGAGTGATGAGGAATCACACATCTGGTAATTTCACATTCAAAGTTATCTGTATTCTGTTACAAAATTGTGTATTACAAGATAAATCAATGTTACTGCACCAGTTTCTGCAGGTAAGTCAGTGCTTCATAGAGGAAAGTAGAGGAGGTTGGATACACATCTTGTCCTTAAGACAGGAGCCTGTGTGTTATCAGGTGAAGTAAGGTTAGGGACTGGCAAGTGTGTGCACTTGCCAATTCAACATGGCAGTCCCAGACTGCACACAGTCTCTGCAATGGCAGGCCTGAGACACACTTTACAGGCTGTTTGCATGGGTGGCACAATCTAGAGCTGCAGCCCACCAACAGCATTTGATTTACAGGCCCTGGCACATGCAGTGCACTTTACTAGGGACTGACTCATAAATCAAATAGGTCAATCATGGAAACACCAATCCATAACACATTTTACCACAGGAGCACTTGCACTTTACCACTGGTCAGCCGTGAGAAAAGTCCGCAGAAACATTACGCCAGCAAAAACAGAGTCAAAACCAGGAGGTCAGAAAGCAAAAACTCATGGGAAACACGCCAAAAGATGCCAAGTCTAACACATGGGTACATCCATATACAGAAACACAGGGCACCGATCTCAGTGCAGCCACTCACCCTCATGGTTTTATATTGTTCCTCTTCCTTGACTTTAGACTCCAGAAAATATTCCTCCTCTTTCTTCAAAAGACGCAGCCACTCTTGAAGATTTACCTGTGGAGACGAGACTGCAAGAAATTAGGGCAGATCTGCACAGTGCGGTCTTACTTATAAAAAAGTCACTACAGTGCCTGCCACACATGCCCAGACAGAACGTACCAGTCATGCATTAATATTTTAAGTATCAGCCACATCTATCCAGAATGTACGTACCGGTCGCACATATGAGGATTGTGAGCACCAGCCCTAAGTATCACAGACAAGGACACAGACACCTGTGTCTCTTTGTTGGACCTGTCCTTGCATAGAAGGGTTAGAATCTCGGAGCTCCAGGTAAACATGTTTTATCATTTGCACTTACTGCTACTTGATAACGAAACTGTGCACACCTTATGCCTAACATCATGCAAACATTTCAACTTGGCACTACTCTAAAAAACAAACTTCGTCATAGTGACACTATCAAATAATCCAGAACACCACAACATTTTGTGTATATATCAAATCAAATAAGTTTTTATAAGTGCAATAACCATTTATACTGCACATACCCCAAAATATTAGTGAATACTGTGCAGTGATAGAACCTAGTTCCAACATTCAACCTGGTTCACATGCAGGCACATCCTGGACGTCCTGATCTCTGAAATTAAACCCTTCCACACATAGATCACACGTTCAAAACAGGACAGGGGTGGGTTGCAGTCATACACAGGACATTCTGACCCTCACGCTTAGTAACTCTACAGTACCCAGGCCTTTCAAGCTCCTTTCCTCCCTCTTCTTTGTCAATCTCCAAAATACCTCATTTCAACTTATCTACAGACCACCTAGACCAAAGTTAATAGAAGAAATCTCAGACATCCAACCTCTGCCTCCATCCAACGCATTCACCCACCGGCGTCTTCTGCCTCCCCCCCAACTCCAACATAAAATGCATGAATCAAGCCTTCAACGCACTTCTCAATACATTGGGGAAAAAATCACAAATGCAACACACCAGACCTTATTCTATCAGCATCCACTAATATATGCAGCCAGACACCTGGTCCGACCACCTTGTCACCCCCTTCATCAAGCGCAGTTTTCAGGTCAGTGAGGGGTCGTTCCTCTCCTCCAGTCATCCGCTGTTTTGTGGAGTTCTGAAGGGCTCATCTTTGAGCCCTACACTATTTAATATGTATGTCTGCCCCTTATCAGATATCATATGTTCCTTAGGTTTCAAGATGGTATCCTATGCAGAAGATACCCAGTTGACTGTCACGCTGCCACCAGACGTGGACTCGGTCTCTGCAAGACGTAACAGCTGCTTAGTAAAAGTGTCAGAGTGGATGGCAGCTATTTCTCTGAAACTGAATGGTGGTTAAATTGAGGTTCTATTTCTGGCAAACAACCCATCTTTCTGGGAAGAGAGCATTTGGCCATCCCCTCTAGGTGAACGTCCTACCCCCTATCCAGAAGTAAAGAGTCTAGGAGCCGAGTTGGACACCCCTGTTTTAGCTTCATTTTACAGTTCATATTTTATTCATTTTTAGTGAGGCTGCTTTTAGCGAGGATTTGTACACATTTTATCAGCTGGCTTTCTTTTAGGAAAATGAGAAACAAGCTTCTTGTTTAGTTAGCTCTTGCATGACATGCAATCAGTACTTTCTGTCCAAGGCTAAAGAACACTGCGGAAGATAAGCTAGTTTGTGTTACCCATTCAGGAGACAGCTTCTAACACTTACGCACAGCATTGCATCGGAACTGTACTTTTAATACAGTATGGCTTATTATTTAAATGGTGCACTGACTCATATGGGACACAGGGCATTCCAGCCACGATTCTCCTGGGACACATGCTGTGCAACATGCAGTTTGTCTGGCGCTGCTCTACCAGCCTCTACAGATGATTGCCATCTACATTGTGGGCTGACTCATAACATGGCCTCAAGTATGGGGTTGGGACTACTCCCATGGATCAGGCAAGGCAGAAAGGATACACCCGCTATACTCTCAGCATGGATATAGAGTAGATAGGTACTTGTAGTACACCTAGAACCACATTAATCATCGTTGAACTGTTTATCTTCTTTACCATGTTTATAGTGATGATTACGTTGCTTTGATTCATCAGCCCAATCGCAGCTCATTCTCCTTATGCTAGACTAGCAGCCCGTCCCGACGTTGTCCGGGTATGAATTGCTGCCGGCCAGTAGTATATTGTTTTGTAGGATTTCGTTTTGATAGCATTTCTTATCTGTGACAGGCCTCTGAAACGCTCCGATTCACAGTGCACTGCTGATGCACTAAAGAGTGCGCATTCAGTAGTGTGTGAACTCGAGTTTCCCTACTTTATTTTTCCTTGCAATATTATATAGCGCGAACTCGACACCATGGAATGAGCACAATTTACATTACAGAAGAACACATACATTTGTGGTAGGCACGGGGAGTCAAAGCGATTTGCCTGAAATCACAAGATGTTGAGCTGATGCCGAGATTCGAACGTAGCTCCCCAGCTCTAAAGTTCGCAATTCTAGAACTTGTGGCGGGAGGTGTGTCTAAAAGTGTATGTCGGTGCTGGCCATCAATGAGAGAGACCTGTGCATTTTTCAAATCGGTAGTGAAAAAATATGAGTATGTTGCTGGAGATGCGGGCCGCCGTGCCACCAATGTACTTACCGGGGGAGGGTAAACACCCATTATTCCGCAACTTTCTTTCCGCATACTTTCATTACGAAAGTACCATGACTCCGCAATGCCATTATAACGCATGGCATTACATTTTATATGCTTTTACCACGCATACATTTACAACGAAATTCGTTGTAAATGCATGAATGGTAAAAGCATGTTTTTTTTAATGTTTGGATAAGGTAAATATAGGTATAGGGGTATATGTTTTGGGGTACTGAGGTATATGTTTTGGGGTGTTTGGGTATTTTAAGCGTTCAGATATAGTTTTGGGTTAAGGGGTACAGGGGTAGTTTTAGGGTTTAGGGATAGGTATGAGTTTTGGGGTACAGGGGTATTTTAGGGTTATGGGGTAGGTTTGGGTTTTGGGGTACAGGGTTATTTTTATGGTTCAGGGCTAGGTTTGCGTTTTGGGGTACAGGGGTATTTTTAGGGTTCAGGGGTAGGTTTGGGTTTTGTGGTACAGGGGTTTTCTAAGGGTACAGGGGTATTATAGGGTTCAGGGGGTAGGTTTGGGTTTTGGGGTACAGGGGTATATTTAGAGTTCAGGGGTAGGTTTGGGTTTTGGGGTACAGGGGTATTTTAAGGGTTATGGGGTAGGTTTGGGTTTTGAGGTACAGGGGTATTTATAGGGTTCAGGGCTAGGTTTGGGTTTTGGGGTACAGGGGTATTTTTAGGGTTTAGGGATAGGTTTGGGTTTTGTGGTACAGGGTATATTTATAGGGTTAAGATGGGTTAGTGTTTAAGGGTGTTGGGGTATTTTAAGGAGTAAGGGTGGGTTATGATTATGGGCTGCAGGGGTATTTAAATGGAGCAGGGTGGACACCCGGAGCTGGAATGTACAGAACCTGGGAAGAAAAAACAATGAAATATTGGGCACAATGCTCGCTTATTTTTCTCGTAATCCCACGCCCCGCACATGCCCACGCCCCCAGCCCACGCCCACAGCACACGATATGAGACATGGCATGAAGGGCGGAACGTACCACACGCCCCCAGCGTTTGTCACGCCCCCAGCACACTGCAGACACGCCCACAAGGGACTACTTTGCTGGCACGGTTCTTTTACCTTTTAAATGTATATGGTGGGCGTCTGCATAGCCTATGTCCTTCTACTGCAACTGCCCTTTCCAACGCTGTATTGGGTGTTGTGATTAGTGCTGTTTCCTGAGATTATCCGCATCAAAGGTTTGGGCTCTCTCTTTATTATATTAGTATAGATTTCGACAAATGTATTGAAAACTTACTTTGCATGCTTGTGTTTCAACTTGGCATGCATGAGGATGCAACCATAGCGGCATGATCAGTTTCTTCGACTTCCCTGGGGAGTCAGAGTGTCACGTTCAGGTTGCCATAATCAGCTTCCACCCCAGGAGGTTTAAGGGTTTGGGTGAGGCACTGTGAGCTAGCCAGGAATCGGCACAACAGTCAAACAGTCTCTGATGCTGTGGACAGACTCAGTCCTACACAATCTGAGGATCTGCTTTCCAGAAATACGCAGTCCTATTGTCGAAGTAGGAACCATATAACACCACACTCCTTCTGCTTCCAACCATCCCCCATTCCCACACCACCCAATGGATCTTCTTCAATCCAGTCTCGCACATGGATCTCTGCAATATCCTAAACTGTTGTAAGGACCTCTTGGACAAGAGTTGGTTCCCCCCGTTTTGTCCTGTAGCTCCTAGAAATACACAGGTCATTTGTTGGCCAACATAAACTAAGGGCTTGGTGTCAAGACTGATTCCGGACACCACCGCGGGATATGTCAGCCTGAAGACCAGCTAGCTCACAGTGCCACCATAAGCTCCCTAATCCTTACCAAGGAGCGAATAGCTACTGGCAACCACTGAACATGACAACCCTTCACCACTCAGGGATCGTGGAAACAGTACAGTACAAACGTAAGAGATTACAAGCACCAAAAGTGTAAACAGTAGATATATTTCTACCTTAGGGCTAAAGCAATGAATATGTGCAAGTATATAGAATATATTATATAAAATATATATATATATATATATATATATATAAATATATATATATATATATATATATATATATATTTATATATCAGTAATCTCAGCGTACTCCTAATGCATACCCTATGTAAGTGTACCTAGATGTATCTAACATGCATATAGATGTAAAAGCATGAATGCCGATGGACTAATGCATATATGAGGACAATATGCCAAGACTAAACTGGAGGAATTTAATACATACCTAACCAAGGAACCATCCAACCGAGAAGTTTACTCAACACGCCCTGTGGAAGCCCCAGGCCGAATGGCCATGTAAAAGGACCGAAACACGTGTTGGCTGTCACTCTTCTTTTCCTCTGTGACTCAAATCTGTGCAAACAAGTCACAAACACGAAAAAAATCAACAAATAAATATCTCTATCCTGCACACCTTGTTCCGGAATTTACTCCAGGAAAAGAAAATACCTATAGCTTGTCAAGACATTCATTTGGAACCACTTTTTGGAACTAGGGGTCAGGGGTCTCCCCCTGTAACGGACATGCATCATCATTACTATTTGCTCCATTAAAACGGCTAGTAAGGGTTTGGGACCGATACCCCTCTGTTTCCTACAAATGTAAAAGCATGTATGTGGGTGTGAAGCCACGTATCCCAGAGGAAAGAGCCAACCCCATTACCTGGTGGGAGAGAATGAAGGACCCAGTGTCAGCGTGGGAGTGCCTCCTCTGTATGCCCAGTGAAGGTGTATTTCTTTTATAAGAAAAAGGTGCCCACAGGGGTTCTACCTCGATCGATATGTTATGGTTGCAATTATGCAAATCAGCCTAAATCAATACTTGCAACTGTGCACAGTAGGCCTGTCTAAGGATGACGAGGGCGGTGATTTTTGTATAGTTATCATACAGAGTGTGCAGGGGATGAAGATATGGTACTAAGAATCCTCATTCATAATAAATGAGGAAAGTTTTCAGAGAAAACTAAACAACAATTATTCAACTCATAACTGGGTAAAAGGTTAGCGCCAGAACTGTTATGTAGTAAAAGGTAGGATGAATGTAGGGGAAAGGTCGCATTACTACTTAGGCCTAACTTATGAAGTATAACACCCACTGTTCATCTGAAGGTCGATAATGTCAACTAATACTGAAATTAACTTGCTAAAAGCATTTCTAAAATCAGTATCTAAAAACATCATGTCAAAAATTGTGAAAAAGATGCTGTTAAAGTTAAAAGAGCTCTAAAAGTCCTCTAAGAGTCAATATATAATTAGGCTCACTGAGCACATCGAAAGCCATGGTGCTCAGTTGAGAGCAGAAAATAAAACAAAAACAACAATTTCCATTCCAATTTCGATTGTTTTAGAAAAAGGCCGAATTGTACCCATCACTCGGAGAGCCGAATTGTTTATGTGTCGTTTGAGGGAGACGTAACATCACTGTCACTCGCATTCACAGACGACATTCCTTCCAATAATACCTCAAGTGTCGGGTCAATTGAGCAAACGTGATCTTCTCTGGTTCCCACAGCAGCTGCTGAGGAAGCACTTGCCACCTGCGTGCCTTTTGCAGAGCCATTGTTCGTTCCACCAAGAGCTGAATCATCCCGTGGAGGCTCTAAGAATGCCATCATCAACATGGGAGTACGCTTGGGACAATGATACACTAGGGCCTTAAGGGGCCCAGGAGTAGGTCTATGTCTGGTGGCGCAAACAATAGAAGGGTCAGACACAAGTCCAATACGCATTCATATCCGCAGAGTAGGCAGTGGAACACAGGCGAGATGCAGTCAACAAGGCTGGTCTGAATGATAGGAACCAATGCTCACTTAGTTCCTCAAGCCGAGGTGTTCCCAGATTAGCACCATGCGTTCAAGACAACGTCGTACCAGCAGGGGTCATTCCATCTCCCGATGAACTCATATGTCCATTGCGAAGCAGAACAATTCAAATTAGGATGCCCACTGGAAGTAGTAGGACCAGCGGAAGCCCTCCAAAAACGCTTCCCAATATGGAGTGTATCAAGGATGGAATTACTGCGAAGATGGTCTGAAAGGTGCTAACCAGTCCAGGATCTATACCTTTAAATAGGTGCATGATCCCCCTTCTATCAGACATGTTAAAGATATGATGAAATATTTCCTTGAAAATGGAGCATGAAGTTCGTACGGACTAGAGCTTGTATCTCAGACAAAGAAGTTGCAACCTGGAGATCAAAAGTCTTTTGTGCTGAGGTTAAGGCCAAATCTTGCTGAAAAAGCATGGCTTTCAGTCTGCTCAGAGAATCAAACCGTATAAAGGAAACATTCAATGAAGGCCACAGTGGCGCCTCACTAACTGTGTGGGTCGGTGGAAACAATACTTGAATACAAGTACCTCTGGAATTAACTATCACCAGATATGCGATGCCTGGTACCATCCCACAGCAGGCTTGATCATTTAGCATTAAGTAACTTCCATTTGAGAGCCACTCGAACACCGGATGAATCACTGCAGCTGAGGAGCCCTTCAAATAACAGGACGAGTTTGCAACCGAAACGTTACAGGCCCCGTGGAGTGTAATCTCTTTGCAAACTAAAGATCCACTATAAGTATTTTTAAAGTTTGAACCACTGTGAAAAACTTCAGTGTTCCCATTTCTACATCTGAATCTGTACGGTAATTCTCAGTACTCCTGTAAGAACCCCTTACTCGGCCATGGTGAAAGGGAATTGGTCCAGTTTTTCAATTTGAAACATGGTGTATTTTTCTTCTCTTCGTGCCACAATCATCTGTCTCTCTGTTAGGTTATATACAAAAAACAGAGACGTGCTGTTGATGTAACCCCAGGGCACGTGCCCAGAACGCAAGGATTGTAGCATCCAGTTTAGTAGTATAATGGAGCGCAATTGCTGTTGCTGTAAAATAGACAAATCTAGTTCCATTACATCGATTGCAGAAGACACAATGATGCTCAGTGAATAAATTCTGGATGATAGTGTGGTCATGCCATTGTCAACCACAGCCAAACCCTTTTCTAGGTTAACTCTATTTACAAAATCTATCAGAAGCCTCCTGTTGGGAGATTTTCCATAATTAATGGTTTCTGGGGACCTAACAAAAAAATCCCTGAGATCCATGTCCTCTGACAGAAGGAAAAAGTGTTGCTTCACCCGAGACAGCATCGAGGTTTTCAGCCACTCTAGGCATAACTTACTGTCACTGTAAGATGTCACCACCCCAACTGTTCTGGCTGTACATAGCGTGGGTCAGGCCTATGGATTCTAAACCCTTTGGTGGTACTCCTAAATCTAGACTGACACCTATTTGTGTTGGCAGGCCAGATCAGCCATCCCTTCCAATGGGGTCTGATGAATTCTATGAACCATTGTGCAGGATGACATCAAATGTATCCTCACTGTGTATTGTATCATTTTTCTATCCCTCAAAGTGTGTTGGTGAGGGAATTTGAGGTTTGTTCAAATCCTTAATCTTGGCTAACCCAAGACAGGAAGTCTTGTTCAGGAAGATTATTTGATGTGGTATGAGGCAAGCTCTAAATTGGGCCTCAGTTCAACGAACCTGCCAATCTTGAGTCACCCAGACAGATTTTGTGTCTGTAGTGTCCCTTCACTGGTCGATACCCTGTAAAGACAGTTGGGAAATAAAGGAAGCAGAGTAAATCACCTTGGTGTTAATGAGCACATTTTTCTTTGCATGTGTAGATGCAAGCTTATAGTAATAAGAGGCCGGGTCTGAAGTGTCAAACCCAGAAAAATAAGCAAACGTCTGTGCAAATGTTGATGAACTACCTTCAGGTGGTGTTGAGCAATGTTCCCATTGATGGTAATTTAAACCATTGCACGGGATACTTACTTTGTGCAAAAAATGGTGACCATAGTGTTGGTAACCAAACATGGTATCAAAATTGGATGTTCCATCATACAATTCATCATGTGCAAATGCAGCATATTGTTCTAAATCAGACATCATTGCACGCACAGTTTTAATGTCCCATATAAAATCATTTGAAGAAACTTTAAACAAGTGTAGAATTTTTAAAAGTTCAGATGGACCATATACATCATAGAAAACCCTATCTCACACTATTTCCTCAGGAACTGGAACTACTGTAATGTTCATTAAGGACAGGTCCCTTTGTTCATGGTGTAATGATGCATGCATATTTAAAACCAAGTTCACATGCAGTACTGCAGAGTATTTAGGGAGGTAATGTTCATTCAGAAGGAAGAAAAAGACAGTCACTATACCAATCCAGAGGACCAGGAACAGTAGACCAAATCCAATCCAGAGCTGGAGCCAGGGATAAACAAAGTAATTCTTTTTCAGCCAAAGGTAGAACTCACAAATTCATTGTTTGTGTGGAACAGGCAGTGGCAGAGTCTCGGATTCACATATATCTGATGAGAAGTCATTAAAGTTGATGAATAGCCAGGCGCAAGTCGATTTATCTTCGGTAGCTTAGCAGGTTTTATGGAACTGGCAGATGACTCATTTAGAAACATTAACATAGACGTCGGTATTTGGCCAAATTGAGATCTGTGTTTCATTTGTGACTTGATGTTGTTCAATCTCAACAGGTACAAGTTGCATTTCATTGTTGGTAACTTCTTCATTTTGCAGGGTGGAGTCATCAAAAGTTATTAGTCTTTCCATCTGAACTTCCTGCATGGTAGTGAGAGGAGAGTGGTGGATCCCCAGGTGACCACGCGGCCTACTGTTGAGAATCAGCCACATAGTGTGGGTTGATCAGATCAATTGAGATGAATCGCTTTTCTCTGCAACCGGTAAGAGGCTGAGGAAGTCCTGTTCTTGTTCCTTCAACAGCCAGGACAGGTACAGGCGCTCTGTATGATGGCCCATATTCTTTCTTGTCCACAATCTTTTCTCTGACCAGATCTCCAACTTCCAGGATCCTCGCAGGTCTTGTTGGGACTGCTTTCACTTTCCCAATGATGGTGCGTTTTACTTGGACATTGCTATGTAATGCCTGAAATTCTTTGAGTTCCTGTAAAACAGCCAAACAATCATTGATGCCAAATGCTTTTTCATCTGCCACGGTGCTGCCACTATCCAGGTCAGGTACCCACATCCCTATCCCAAACAGGACGTCATATGGGGTATGGCCCCCAAGGGATTATCTTTGCAAGTTGCTTAGTGCCCTCTGGACCCCATATAGGTGACTGACCCAACTGCCACCCGAGCCCAATATCCTAGCTGTTAAGGATTGCTTTAAGTCACGGTTCTTCCTCTCCACAATCAAAGTTTCTTCGGGATGATAAGGGGAAGAGTACTGCAAGGCCACAGAAACTTCCCATTATTTACAACAAGGGGTGGTGATGGACAGAGTCTCTGAATTAAGCAGAGTACTCTCACCCAGTCAAGAGATCAGGGCTAGATCCAACACCGTTTTTTAGCTCATTGCACCATCCCAGTTTCAGAACCTGGCTGTATGCAAATTAGTCTGTCCCTGGCCCAGTGCATCATGGGAACAGGGCAGACCAGACTACAAAAGCCAATTCTTACACTGGGAAGGAAACAAGCTTCCGGGGACCGGTTTCTGGCATTACAGCCGTCTTCGGCCCGGCTTGCTTGAATCCTGATGGTGCAATGAGCAAGGGACTCACATCTGAGTATACCCTTCCACGCTTAGGGTGGACAAAATTATTTACAACAAGGGGTGGTGATGGACAGAGTCTCTGAATTAAGCAGAGTACTCTCACCCAGTCAAGAGATCAGGGCTAGATCCAACACAGTTTTTTAGCTCATTGCACCATCCCAGTTTCAGAACCTGGCTGTATGCAAATTAGTCTGTCCCTGGCCCAGTGCATCATGGGAACAGGGCAGACCAGACTACAAAAGCCAATTCTTACACTGGGAAGGAAACAAGCTTCCGGGGACCGGTTTCTGGCATTACAGCCGTCTTCGGCCGGCTTGCTTGAATCCTGATGGTGCAATGAGCAAGGGACTCACATCTGAGTATACCCTTCCACGCTTAGGGTGGACAAAATTATTTACAACAAGGGGTGGTGATGGACAGAGTCTCTGAATTAAGCAGAGTACTCTCACCCAGTCAAGAGATCGGGGCTAGATCCAACACAGTTTTTTAGCTCATTGCACCATCCCAGTTTCAGAACCTGGCTGTATGCAAATTAGTCTGTCCCTGGCCCAGTGCATCATGGGAACAGGGCAGACCAGACTACAAAAGCCAATTCTTACACTGGGAAGGAAACAAGCTTCCGGGGACCGGTTTCTGGCATTACAGCCGTCTTCGGCCCGGCTTGCTTGAATCCTGATGGTGCAATGAGCAAGGGACTCACATCTGAGTATACCCTTCCACGCTTAGGGTGGACAAAATTATTTACAACAAGGGGTGGTGATGGACAGAGTCTCTGAATTAAGCACAGTACTCTCACCCAGTCAAGAGATCAGGGCTAGATCCAACACCGTTTTTTAGCTCATTGCACCATCCCAGTTTCAGAACCTGGCTGTATGCAAATTAGTCTGTCCCTGGCCCAGTGCATCATGGGAACAGGGCAGACCAGACTACAAAAGCCAATTCTTACACTGGGAAGGAAACAAGCTTCCGGGGACCGGTTTCTGGCATTACAGCCGTCTTCGGCCCGGCTTGCTTGAATCCTGATGGTGCAATGAGCAAGGGACTCACATCTGAGTATACCCTTCCACGCTTAGGGTGGACAAAATTATTTACAACAAGGGGTGGTGATGGACAGAGTCTCTGAATTAAGCAGAGTACTCTCACCCAGTCAAGAGATCAGGGCTAGATCCAACACAGTTTTTTAGCTCATTGCACCATCCCAGTTTCAGAACCTGGCTGTATGCAAATTAGTCTGTCCCTGGCCCAGTGCATCATGGGAACAGGGCAGACCAGACTACAAAAGCCAATTCTTACACTGGGAAGGAAACAAGCTTCCGGGGACCGGTTTCTGGCATTACAGCCGTCTTCGGCCGGCTTGCTTGAATCCTGATGGTGCAATGAGCAAGGGACTCACATCGGAGTATACCCTTCCACGCTTAGGGTGGACAAAATTATTTACAACAAGGGGTGGTGATGGACAGAGTCTCTGAATTAAGCAGAGTACTCTCACCCAGTCAAGAGATCAGGGCTAGATCCAACACCGTTTTTTAGCTCATTGCACCATCCCAGTTTCAGAACCTGGCTGTATGCAATTATTTTGGCCACCATGAGTGTGGAAGGGTATGCTCAGACATGAGTCCCTTGCTCATTGCACCATCAGGATTCAAGCAAGCCGGGCCGAAGACGGCTGTAATGCCAGAAACCGGTCCCCGGAAGCTTGTTTCCTTTCCAGTGAAGAATTGCTTGGTAGTTTGGTCTGCCCTGTTCCCATGATGCACTGGGCCAGAGACAGACTAATTTGCATATAGCCAGGTTCTGAACTGGGATGGTGCAGTGAGCTAAAAAACGGTGATGGATCAAGCCCTGATCTGTTGACTGGGTAGGAGTGTTCTGATTAACTCAGATACTCTGTCCATCACCACCCCATTTTTGTAATTACAGAAACTTCCCATGGCTTCTTTGTAAGCCCGAGAGCTAAACCCAGGGTCACTGTCGGAATGTAATGTGCCAATTGTGTATGTCCCCGATGAAGACTCGCATATCCTTTATAACAGTTTGGGAATCAGCCGAATGTGGAGGCCAAACCCACAGGAATCTAGAACATGAATCCACAACCACCAAATGTACTTGTAAGCCTGTAAGATTGTAGGGGGCTGCAGTGGTCCAAATAGATACATGGGAGAGGTCTGTCTGATATTAGTAGAATTAATCCTTATCTGCGATCCATGTTTGGTATTACTCTATCCCCCACTCTTGGAATTTGAGCATACAGAATGTTTTGTGCACCTAACTTGTAGGAGTACTTGAGTGGAAAACATTTTGGCAAGGCAGAGCTGTTACGCAAGGTGTTAACAGCTATCATTATCTGTCCATCTATTCATATATTAGAAAAGGTGATTGCAGCAACGGCAGCAGTTTGCACTGTCACCTTAGCAGCTTCATCAGCCAATGAATTCCCTTCATTGTGCACAGCAACACGCGGATGACTCAATGTGTGAATTATATGAGTCCATGGCAAGCCTTCTTTCAGTTTTGCCACCTGTTACCAAAGCAACTTATGCTTTATTGTGCAACCCTGGAATCTTTAAAGCCATTTTGGCCCCAGTAGTGAAGATATTCTTTGTATGACTGGACACAGTAAAATCAATCGCACACTATGAGTGTTGGGAATTCCCAACACATGTTTTGTAGTTTTAGTATCAGGGCTTTTAGTTCTGCGAGCTGTGCCGTGCAATCTCCTAGGGACTGCGTCTGCATATTGCTAGGAAGGACCTTGCCATCCTGCATACATCCCTTTATAATCGCAGATGCTGCGCTGTTTTGGGGTTTACTTCCTACTGCAGCCAGAGCAGAACGGTCAGCATAAAGTATGTATTCATACTGATTGATAGGCAGGACTTCAATTGAGAGAGGATATTGTTGTTCGTCCTGCATGAATGCTTGTTTTGTCAGTGTAGGACTATACCTGTAATATATATCTGTTGCTGTGAGAGAATTAGCCATGTGTATCCATTGTGGATGTAATGCCTTTGCGTTTGAAACACTTGTTTTTGTAACAGCCTCTAAGGTTGGTACTGGAGTCGCGATAATTATGCTTTTCCCCTGAGGTAGTGCTCTTTCTCTCACTACAGCAGTCTGGATTGCTGGGAGTGTTTTTTCAGTGGATGCAAAACGCAATTCAGCATTCATGTACAAAGGAGATTTGTACGTAATGGGTATTGTATTGTATTGTAATTGCATTTATATAGCGCTTACTACCCCGGACGAGGCGTCAAAGCGCTTTTTCGGCGAGCAGCACGCTACTCCGGGACCCACAGAGCATTAGTGTTGAATTAGTATAGTGAAACATGCAAGTACATTTTAAGTGGTGGATAGGTTAGTGTACTGTTTTGCCTTCATTGAAAATGATGTAGGTGAGTCCTGCTTGACCTGCGACTACACGGATCACCAGGTTCGTGGTATTTACACAAATGGGTAAGTGTTTGGAAACCATCATGTCAGCTTGTGTGGAATGCAAATTTTCTGTGTGTTCATGTGTTCGATGGTGAACTGAAAAGTTCAGGTCTAATTAAGGTCGTAGAAAGGTTTTACCTTTTCTGCGAAATCCAAAATGTAAGTCGTGTAAAAATTTAGGAAACCTAAAATGGATTCTAAATCTTTCAGTGTCTTTGGAAGTTGGAGCAGCGAACATTTTTCAAACAAATTAGCTGTCAGGCTTTTCCCTTCACTTGAGAGTTCACATCCCAAAAACAAGACATTGAGGTGGGCAATTAGTTATATTTAATGTTGAATTTATAGCCCAAAGTGGCAAACACCAGAACTATGTTGTTCACCCTGCTCAAGTGTTCCAATAATTCTAAGTCTGTCAGATAAATATCATCTACATAGGCCTTGTCTTCACAAAATTGAAGTAGATCCGATACTCCAGCTGAAAACAACCCAGAGCTGTTCTTATATCCGTGGGGCAGTCTACAGAATTGGCGGTGTGTGCCTAGAGCCGAGAATGCTGTCAAGTATCTGCTTTCAGGTGCTATATTTTGGCCGAAAAATCACTTTGGGATATTTACTGAAGTTTTGTATTTCTTACGCACAATGTTAATGCAGCACTGTGTGCATTCCGTACTGCAAATGTTTGTGTGCATGTGTTCAGATGCCTGTAGTCTAAAACTAGACGGTATGAATTGTTGGGTTTCATTAGGGGGGAAAAATGATTATTCATGAAAGAGGTGCAATTTTCAATCACACCCTGATATTCAAGTTGATCTAAGATCTCCCTGACTTGTTTCTTTGCTTCATGTTTTATTGGTTACTGCCTCAGTGGAGTTGGAGTAGATTTTAATGGGATTTCATTGTGAGATGACTCAGCATCTCGCCCTACATGATTATGGTAAAGTGCGGGAGGTAGCACAAGCGTCTAGTCCTGTGCTTATGAACGTTTAAGTGACTCTGGAACGAGGTCGGAGAAAGCTGGTAAAATTACATCTTCATCTTTGGGGCAATCCATGACTAACTCGGGCGGCCAATCTTTTTCAGCCAAAAGGATGTTGTATCCATATGGGCGGTTCTCTCAAAAGAGACCTTTCACTTTCCTGGGTATGTCCCCCTCCATTTGGAGTGTTATTTCGTGTAAACGAAGTGGGACACTTACCTTTGCACCAGGTGTTTCCACCGTGATATGTTAATTCAAGCTGCTGTTACCAGAAATTCCATCAGGTTCTGGCGAGCTATTGTTACTTATGCTGCGCTGTCTAACGTCATTAGAGCCTACTACCCATTTAGAAGTCCTCAGTAGTCTGGGCATGTCTTTTAAAATTGTGGTTCAGTTTTCGTTTTTTCTTCTTCTATGTTATTGTGGTCTGAAGTGCGATGTGCCTCCCTTTTCAGCTTGACTCGCTCTTCTGATCTGTGTTCTGACTGTCCTTCCCTCTCGGAGTTTTTTCACGAATCCTGAAAGGAACAAGAGGAACGTGTATCAGTATCCTGATACCTGTCAGGTTTTTTAATGTTATCACGGTTCCTAAGGTTATGCCTCCTCTCAGATGGCTCCTGTTGAGAGGACCCACCCCGTAATCTTGGTGAATTCTGTTTATTATTATTTTTGTTTGTCATCCCATTTTTTCTTAGAAGAATCAGGTGCTTGCTTTGAGTTATCCTTTTCAAGATTACCCGCCACTTTTGGTTTCTCAGGTTTGGCTCCCTAATTATCTCTACCCAGCGAAGGGTTCCAATAATTTTAAGTAGTTCTTGCTCCTGTTGTGCAGGAGTGCATTCCCTTAGGCATTGGCCTATAGCCACTCTGATACCTTCCTTTTTATGTTGCTTAACATAATTGCTGCTATTTTGGCAAAGTTGCCCATTAGATTCACCCCCAAGTCCAGGGCAGGTACTGCCCCGTACTCATTCTGTATTTGTTTCAATAAATCCGATATAACTGCTATTGAGGGGGTACCATGAATTCAGATCGACACAGCAGTGAAAATTGTACCCCAGGTGGTACCATTCTCTATTAGGGGAGACATCCTCATCGGCAAGCAAATTCTTAACATTCTGTGTTTCTCCTGCTGACCCATATGGGGAAATACTGCTTTCAGCTGTGCTATTTTTTATGCGATCTAAACTGGCATTTACTCCTGCTTGGTGGACATTGTTCCCATAATCGCATTCAGCATTTGTGGGCAGTCAATTGAGGTTGATCAACTCGAACAGTCCATGCAGGTTGTAGTGTGAGTGTACGCATGACGAACTATGTAAAGTTTCTGTAGAATTTTACTATATCTCTGTAAAGTGCACGTAATTCTGCTGCTGGCAATGTTTCAATTTCTGGGTGCAGTGTGTGAGCAGCCCGAATCGGCCAAGTCGTTCTTTCTCTGCTGAGCGGACCGAGTCTCACATTTGCTGTGGTGTGGTGGAGGGAACCTTTAAACCAGTTTATTTGTTCCTGGTACGTTAATGGGACTTCTATGTCCATGTATGGAAAGTATTCATCAGGTACTTAATCTTCAATGCAAGTATGAAACAATTGTGTGCATGCGTCTGCAGGCAGTAATTTAACCCAAGAATAGAATACCTCTGTTCTGAATGCCTTTGTGCCTGTATGACAAAGGTAACACCACCAACTGCTGAGGTGAAGACGTGATTTATCAATCTCAAAGTAACTGCATGTCTGCAATTTTCTAAAAAGATCAGGGCCCCTTCTAGTTCACCATCCTCCATACTTGAGCCACTGGCATTAGCGTCCCATGGATATCCACTCTAGGAGGAAGTAGTGGAGAAAAGAGATAAAGTTTGCACAATGTGGGAAACTATAATCCAAAAAAAAAAAAAAAATGAAAAGGGAGGTCTCCTCACAATCCGATAGGGGACGAGGAGAGAAACAATTGTTACAACTGACAAGTAGTCCCTAGTTGGCCTATAGATAAGGCAGAGAGGGAGGTTCCTCAGTTAGATTGACAATGGGGTAAGGGGGAGGGAAGGGGAAGCCAAATAGCCAACAGATGCCATAACCACATGAAAAATAAATCACAAATAATGAGGGAAAATTACGGAGACACAATTCAAAACACAAAGTGTATGTACTTGCACAAAATTTTTAATTCACAATATACAAAAGTTAATATATAATGTCAGTTTAAAAAACATAAAAATGTACTTAGAAATGTACATGGGTACAAAGGAATAATTTAAAAACAAGAACACAAGTTGTCGACGCAGCGTTTCGGTATCTAGGATTTTGACCTTCATCAGGACAGGGTTTCTAAAAACCATACCACATGCTTAATAAAAGAGGCGGAAATGTGCCCATCTTTGTTAAAGGAAAAATGTGACACTGTACTTGTCAGGCAAATATGCTAGATAACGTGGGTCTTTCTTGTAATGCTGTGAATGTGTGAACAAACTGATGATCAAAATGTAATGGATCCTTTTCTAAATAAGATGTTTCTTCTTTTAGAAACCCTGTCCTGATGAAGGTCAAAATCCTAGATACCGAAACGCTGCGTCGACAACTTGTGTTCTTGTGTTTTTAAATTATTCCTTTCATGTGGTTATGGCATCTGTTGGCTATTTGGCTTCCCCTTCCCTCCCCCTTACCCCATTGTCAATCTAACTGGGAAACTATAATCCTACAAGCTTACTTTAACCTACAGTCAATACATAGGATGTACCTATTAAGCTGAGGGGGACTCCAGACATCTCTGGCTAAATCTGAGTAGGGGCCTCTGAGAAAAGCACGACTGAACTACTCAGATTGGACCGTTAAATAAGAACCAAACCAACATTGGGCACCATGTCGTGCAGTTCCTAAAAATACATTGGATCTGTTTGTTTGTTGGACAACATAAATTAAGGGCTTAGTGTCAAGACGATTCCGGACACCCCCGCAGGATATGTCAGCCTAAAGACCAGCTAGCTGACGGTGCCACCACAAGCTCTCTAATCCTTACCAAGGAGCGAATAGCATCTGGCAACCACTGAACATGACAACCTGTCACATGGCCCATGGGAACATTGTCGTCTTCTCTAAGTTAGCATGAGGACGCTGCAAATTATCTGCTGCTTTGCACATGTTACTACACGTTTATTTTGCATATGCCTCTTTTGCCATTTTCATATGGGAACCTATCACTGTGTTCACACTCTGCAGGTTCTGCAGGTTCTTGGGATTTAGTCTGAACATTGCGAGCAAGGTCGATTCACAATGTCCCTTGTTATTCTGTTCTGGTCGGGCCCTAACACCTACACAAAACATACTGATGCAGCGGTTGTTTGGGAATTCGTACTTTGGTCTTATTTGAATACACGATTAGGTAGCACACAATTGGAGAGGGATCTTTTCAGGGAGAAGAGCAAGACAGCACCTATGATGTAGATCTACAATCTATAGACTGAGGTATGGGGTCTGCATATAACGCCCAGAGATCTTCTAACATATAATCATTCTGCTCCTATACAAGGGGAGGGAGGTTAGGCTATATTGTCTTTTCATAATGGCAGCTCCTTTCATGATTTACGGACTAATTTCTATGCTTACCATATTTGTGTTTTTTATTGTCTTGCTTATTGTGGCACGTATACTGCACTTCAGAGCACGTTAGTTAAAATAAATATTTTAAACTTGTGTCTCTGTCAGATCTTATTGTAGATCAGTACAAGAGTGCAAGAGATAGGGTGGGTCTTGCAACTGCGATTCCTGGGAGAGTCTGGAGTGTTGTGTTCTGGGGTGTCTAATCATCTGTTTCTCTATGAGTGAGTAGGAAAGAAAGTGAGACAATGTAGCTAGTCAGTCCTGGGTTCATGGGTACTAAGGTGGTAGGATGACCCAGTCCCTGTACACTAAGGTCCCATAATCCTATACATAGTTCTGTGTTTATGCTAGAATCCATGCAACAAACCCTGAGCCCTCAGATCGTCGAAACAGTACAGTACTTTTCTCTCAGTCACTCATGCTCCCTTATGCGCTGAGAGATACACAGAATATACAATGGGACATTTTCAATAAGTATTTATTGAACCAGCATCATTCTAGTATAAAACATATGTGTTGAAGCAATCAGGAGACAGAAACAAACATAAGAGATTATGAGCACCAAAAGCGTAAACAGTAGATATATTTCTACCATTGTGCTAAAGCAATGAATATATGCAAGTATATATATTACAGTAATCTCAGCATACTCCTACTAATGCGGATCCTATCTAATTGTACCTAGATGTACCAAACATGCATATAGATCTAAAAACATTGAGATGCTGCCCTACCTCTTCCTGCATAACAAGATTGAGTATGGCACGAACAGGTATTCCTTTATTCTATAAATGAGCAGCACAAGCCCAAGCAGGCTATAGACAGGGACTCCTGAACCTGCATGAGTTACATTTCTGTTAACTCATTTCATCAAGATAAAGAGAAATTAGTTTATTTTGCTGCTTTCAAGAAACCTTACCGAGATGTACTGACTGTTGACTATCACTCAATATTTGAGCCCTGAAGAAGTCTCAATGTTTGAGACGAAACACATCGGCTAAGAAGGAAATCCATATGTGTTCTTGGATTTTTTCCTGTCTTGCATCACCACAATAAAGAATTTTGAAAAGAAAATCTTACCAAAGTCCGGACTTATTTGTCACAAGACCGTGTACTCTTATATGTATGGTGGACATTTGAAATTACTAAGAAAACACTTCTTGGATGGGTGCTGATTCCTTATTATTTATTAGATCTAAAAGCATGTTTGTGTGGGTGAAGGCACAATCCCCTAGGAAAGAGCCAACCCCATTACCTGGTGGGAGAGAATGAAGGACCCAGTCTTGGTTTCAAATAGGACACCCCTTGAGGGATGTCAGACCGCTGCGTGTTGATGATTCAGCAGGCACAACCCAGTGACAGCATGGAGGTGTCTCCTCTGTATGCCCAGTGAAGGTGTAGTTCTTTTATAACAAAAAGATGCCCACAGGGGTTCTACCTCGATCGATATGTTATGGCTACAATTATGAAAATCAGCGTGATCAATCATTGCAACTGTGCACAGTAGGCCTGTCGTCCAAGGATGACGGTGGCGGTGACTATTGTGCAGAGTTATTATACAGAATGTGCAGTGGATTAAGATATGGTACTAAGAACCCTCATGTATAATAAATGAGGGAAGTTTTCAGAGAAAACCACACAACACATATTCAACTCATAACTGGATAAAAGGTCAGCGCCAGAACTAATATGTAGATAAAGGTAGGACAAATGTAGGTGAAAGATAGCCTTACTACTTAGGCCTAACTTATGAAGTATAACAGTTTTTAACTTTATTCTGCATTTTATATTTTATTTGTTTAGCTAAACTGCTTTTAGCAATGAAATTTACACACATTTCTTGCATGATATTCTTCTAGGAAGATGATGCTGTATGAGTTGCTTGTTTAGCTAGCCTTTGCACAACATGTAATCAGCACTTTCTGTCTACGGCTAGGAACACTGTACAAGATAATCTTATGTTGCACAGTATTGCTTTAGTATATAAACGGCACACTGACCCGGAAGGGGCAGTGGGCATTCTAGCCGCGACCGTCCTGTGATGAAGGTTGTGTTCCACATGCAGCTCTGCTGGGGTTTATCTACCAGTTTCCTGAGAGTACTGCTGTTTACATCCTAGGCCGACACCTGTACACTGTCTTCAGGTATGGGGTTGGGGCTAATCCCATTGATCGGGTTAGGCAGAAGGGTATACCCACTATGCTCTCAGCGTAGCCATAGGGTCAGGTAAAAACCCTTAGAATATCTAGAACCACATTAATTTTGGTTGGATTGTTTATTTTCTTTATTCTGTTTACAATGATGATTACTTTGCTTTGGTTCATCTGCCTAATTATTGCAGCTCATTCTCATTATGCCAGATTGCGACTGTTTCAATAATTGTATTGCAAACATATCTCGCATCTCTTTGTTTCTTGCCTTGGGATGCATGAGTGAGATCACGAAAGGGTAAGATCTGTTTCTATGGCTCCCTGAGGAATCAGAGTGTCATGCTTAGGTTGCCGTAATCACCTTCTAATTTGTTTGGTTTGGGGGTTCAGGTGAGGCACTGTGAGCTAGCCAGGAATAGAGACAATTGTTTCTGATGGTGTGGATGGACCTAGGCTTCCACATTCTGAAGTTCTGCCGTCCAATATACGCAGTCCTATTGTATGAGTAAGAACTGTATAACATGGCGCCCAATGTACTATGGTCAGGTAGTTATTTAGTGGGTCTCCCGAGTAGTTTTCTCTTGTGTGCTCAAGGTGCCCTATTTACCGTTATATGGAGATGTCTGTGATGTTAGGGAGATATCCTCCTCAGCAGTATAGGTAACACCTATATTTGTCTGTAGGTTGCTAAAGCTTGAAGCTTAAATGATACCTCATTTAGTATTTCGTTCTCTGAATCCTAATATTTAAAATGGGAAATCCAGTTGTTTTTCCTGTAAATTGTAGACATCCTGTCACACAACATTTACTGCAACAAAGACTTCCTAATGGGGGTCGAATTGTTACGTTTGAGGTAAAAGCACACAATGCGTACAAAACTGAAACATTTTACTAATGGGTCACCTTTCCTGCAGTTGATGCCAATTCAAATGGTAGCTAACCCAACAGTCCAATACAGAGCACACAACTATCTAGAAATACCTCTAACCTATCAGAAATACGAAAAAAGGTTCCATGGCACCCTACCACATGTTGTTAAACACATCAGATTGGGTCCCCTCAGCAATAACGGGCCACATGGCTAGTTCTAGCTGCCTACACACCATGTCCAAACATACAAAATTTAGCAGTAACCGATCTGCGCCCATTATATAATATAGAAATTCAACACAATTTGTGATGCAAACATTGTCCCAGCAAGGGCTGCTCAAGCTATCCAACCCCAATTGACTACGCCTGGGATTAACCCAGTAACTATAAAGGTACCCACCAGATGGGAGCACATTCCATTCTGGATTACTGAAAAAAAAACTAGCTTGAAGCCGTGTTTCCCCATATGGGATCTAAAAATAAACAGAGAATTCGCCCAATATGCTTGCCACTTGAAATGGTACCCTCTTTTGATGACTGTGCAACATGGTACTGTTGAACGGTACAAAAAGCTGCATGTTAAGTTTCCCTATGCTGACTTCCATTTTGTCTCTCAGCATCCATGGTGTGTCTCACTCTACTGTACTTTGCTGCTTGCCAGGTGCCAGGGACTTTCCAGGCCATGAGCCGATGAACGAAAGGAAATATGCAAACATGCTTACACACAGAAACTAAAGGCTTGCCACTGTGTAAATGTTCTAGATGCACAGATGTCCACCAACCGCAAAATGTATTCTAAAGAATTGTTTGCATATGAACTAGGAGTTCTCTCTCTGCAGCTTAACAGCTTTGCATGGTGATCTATTAATAATTACTTTGCATATAGACGGGGCTTTTGGACGCTTACGGTTTTGTATATGAGCAAGAAAGGAATATTCCATCGCCTGAACCATGTTTGAGTAAGGCTTGAAAAACTGTATAAAACCGGTCTTGATTTGAATGAAGGGCACTTCCCTCTGAGACACTGCACTACTTGTGTCTTTAATGATGGAATCCCGCCCATGAACGTCTAAATAAATTTGTCTTTTGCATTTCACTTCAGATTTCTGAATCTGTATACAAGGTGTTCTTACACCAGTGAGACCACCAAAAATTCTCTCTTCTACAGTACATCATCTCTTGCTGTATTACTAGATGTGTTGAAACAGATACCAAATGAATGAGGGGCTTCCCTTGGACTTGGGGGGGTGAAATTAATTGGCAATTTTGCCACAGCATCCTCATAAATTTAGGGAAATATAAAAGGGGAAGCAGCAGCATTGGCAATTTGTCAACGTATTGCGCAAGTTCCTATAGTAAATCGGGAGCACAAGTTCCCAAAAAATTATTGCAGAAACCTATACATTCATAGGATGCGATAATCTAGCGGACAGAATAAAGGAACCACAGCTAAAAGATAATCCAGAAAAGGCTAATACCAAGCAAGCACAAGATTTGTCTAAAAAAACACAGGACAAAAAAAACAGGGAGAATCGCCGCAGCAGAAGAGCTCTGAGAAACGTTAAATTGTACGTAACCATGATAATTTGAAACAGCCTGGCAGGTATCAGTATTCTGATTGACGGATCGCCTCAGCCTGCTACAGGCACTAAATATCAATAAGATGTGGCTTGCGCAGCTGTAATGAGGGATGGAGAGTTTTACCCTCAGCAAACGTTCATTCCAGTCTCTTGGAGATTGCACTGCACAACTGGCTGAACAAAAAGCATTGATTTTAGCTCTGAAATATATGGTTTCTGGATTCCTGCCACTTCTAGTGTGCAATATGCACTAATGAGTCTAGTCTTTCAGTGAAAATCTACATTACTGGCGCTTCAGTGGATTCAGAGACTGTAAATGAAATACTATCAAGCATAAAGTGCTTTGGGGAAAGGTGGCAGAACTTAAACTGCCACGGGCTCATGTAATACATACATTTGGTCATCAACGTTTTGGAATACATGATGTAGTAAATTCACTGGCTGATGGACCAGCCAACTCTGCAGTCATTACTGCAACTGTAGCTAAATACAACAGTAGCTGTGATTACTCGTTCCCATAAGAGGCCCATAAGAGGGCGGATGTTGAAGTATTGGCTGCCGTGAATGCTTCAGATAATGGCGCACCTGTACAAACAAAATATTCCTACCACTTAATTGCCCAAAACATTCCTTATGTAACCAGGCCAGGGGTGGGTGATCCCCAACCAAGACCACAAGCTAGAATTAATTAAAGCAGCACATGAAGGGGTTGCATCTGCCCATGCTGTTGTGGCGGCTACATTGTCCTTGTTACAGAAACGCTATCAGTGGCATGGCATGTACAAACAGAAAAAACAGTATGTCCTTAGTTGTGACATTTGCCAACAAATGTAAGGTTAAACTCCCACCACTGACACCCCTCTTAGTCTCCAAAAAGCCACTACGTTGTGTATGCCTATACCATAGGAGCCCCCATGAGTTTGAATGATGCTTTCAAGTACAGTCTACTTGCTGTAGAATCTTGCTCCGGATTTCTTTGAGTGTGGCCACAGCGATTGGCTGAAGCTCACACTGTTATTAAAGATTTGCAAGTCTTCATAGGGACATAAGCAGTAGCTGCATTCCACTCGGACCAGGACTCTTCGTTTGCTTCCAAAGTATACAGGGATACCATGGGAACCCAGGATGTTGCTGTACATTATTCTTCTCCATATCATCCCGAAAGAAATTTGATAGTAGAGAGGAAGAACCGAGACTTAAAGTAATCCTTAAAGGCTAGAGTATTAGGCACACGTTGTAGTTGGATCCATCAACTTTATGGAGTCGAAGAGAGCTTCAAATAATCTGCCTAGAAGATCTTTGGGTAGCTAAAACCCTTATGAAGTCCTCTTTGGCATCCAGATGTATGTCACAGAGCTTGATTGTCCTGGCACTGTGGTGGCAGAAACACCTTTTGACATAAATGAACATCCCACTGTCTTACAGGAATGCCAAGACTTCAGAGATGATCATTCTACTACACATGATGCCACTGAGGGAATGAGGGATACACCAGCAACCACAGGCTGGAATCCAAAAGTTGGGGATCTAGTTCAAGAAAGGATTGCGGTGTAGAAAGTAGATGGCCTGTCATACCGTGCACCGGTGCGAGTCCTTACAAATCAAGGTACCAGATCTGTAATGTTTCCACTGCCTGCTGAAGATAAATGCTTTGTCTCCTTTGATCAAGTCAAATTGCATCACATGGCCAATCCTACACTGTTGGCCCCTGAGGACTTCTAGGTAGTTCCCATCCCCTTTCACTACCATACAGGAAATTCCTTTTCATGCATTGAAAAATACTGAAATTGTTTCCCTTAGGTTGGGGAGGGCAGAGAACGCAATTCTATGGATTACAATTATAGCTACAACAAGAAGAAATGCACCAGATGCAAGTCTACAGTACTCTACTGCTTCTCAAAGCAATGGAATTGTATATGATGAACCACCGTTGGAGGCATCTACCAGTTCTCTTTCACCTGCTGCGGCTCCTGTCTTCACACAGACTGCTTCTGGTTTCTTTGTCGACGTTGAAAACTTCTCTTCAGATTCCACTACCACTTCTCTTTATGGTATACTAAAGCTTTTTCATTGGCTTAAACACACCTATCTGATCCCCCTGTGGTCCTACTGATAGATTATACTTGCCTTGTTTGCTTTCTTTCTGTGGATTGGATTTGTGACGGTTTTCTATTGCTCTGCTGTTGAACTATTAGATGAGGTATGAAGCCTCATTTGTCATCCCACAAAGTGAGAAGAAATTTGTCCCTTGTGAACCATTCTGCAGTTCCATTTCCTGGTGAATTTGTATGGGATAAGGTTCCATATGATATTTCTGGTCCTACAGAGACTATTCAAATTCCATAGGTTTTTAAACTTTCTATGGGTGATATATTTACACAAGGTGTTGGGTCTGGCGACTAGGATGTGAAAAAAATGTTTTCAATGCAAATTATAGAGAAATGTTTTGTTATCACTACGCACATTATTGCCTACATATTGCTAGTCTTCCACGTACAATTTTTAATTATACACAATGCGAACATTGTCCGGCTCCACCATTAGGAAGTTCTAAAACATATTCAGATCAATTCACATATTTTTCTGGGCATGATGCTACTGATCTGATATGTTACTATTTCACATTACCATCAACAAAGGTGAGCAAAAATATGCTGATCACTACTATATTAATTTACCCAAATTCATTTGTTTATTAACTAGCCATCAAAGTCTATGAATATTGGAGAGAAACAGTTTGGGGAACAAAAAAAATGGACAAGTGCAGATCATGGAGGCCTTATTTAAAGCGTGCCTAATTCCACAACAGAGAAGTTTTGCTGAATGACACTGTTCAGCAGACAACTTGTCTGGGTCTAGAAAAATTGAAGAAATACATGTAGCCAGTATCCCTTAAATTACATGTTTCAATAATTGGTAAAGCCTGATAGATTGCACAGAAAATCAGGTCAATAGTATGGTTAAGAATGCCACATTTAATGTGACACTTTCAGGTCTCAACGGTTGGTTACTGTGGTCAGTGGACACAAATGGTTGCCATACACGTTTTATAAACTCTTTGCAGGGTTTTAAAACAAGCAGACCGGACCCCCGTTATATCGAGACACAATACGCATGGATTGCCACCACATACAGCTATACAATAGCACCTCTTTCTCCTCTCTGGATTTACAAGATTTCTTGTTCGGTCCTAGATCACCATGCCCCAAAAGATTCTTACGCCATTTATAATGAAATACGAAAACTTTCTCAAATGGGAGTAGCTGATCGTTTAGGGCAAATAGACCAGGCTAATTTACAGAAAGCATTGGCTGTTGTTCATAACATCCTGAATAAAGCGTCCACTCGTATTTACACACTAAATACAATTGTGTCTTCTGCAACTGACATTATAAAGAATGGCATTTCTTTCTTACAGCATGGAGAGAGTCAGCTTAGATCCATAAGGCTGTTGAGTTGGACATTATAGGTTCTGAAATTTAACTGCATGTCTTGGAAGCATGTGAATTCAAAAGAGTTGTTCTTGCCTTTTAAGTTAACATGCAATCAACACATAATGGCAAAGAACGTTGCAACATACACAATGCTCAACATAGAAAAGTTGCCTTTCACAGTGGCTGAAACTCCATCAGCAGTGTGTGCAGTACATGGAGTTATCTCTCTGCCAATCTCCACTTTTCAATTCACTGCCTGTTTGAGACATTTTCCGGTAAGCAAGTTTGAGGCTTTAGGGAAGAGTTTTATACATGAGATATGGGAATTACTTTTTGATTACAAATGTATGAGTGTGGAAAAAGAAAGTATTTCTCAGTCAAAGTGATTGTGAAACTTCTGTAAGCCACTCAATGATTTGTAACAGGTGTCATTGCACGGAGTGTATAACGAGTCAGTGGCCAATTTCGCAGGTTACTAGAAGGGAGGTCCTGCCTCCTTGTGATTTCTGATTCTCTAATAGTGACCTGCTATGTACTCTCCCCCCATGCATGAAATTAGGGTAGCAAGTTTGTAGCCTTTCAATCCTACCTTTAAGTTTAACTTCAACAAACTGAGCTGAATAAAAGCACTATTATTTCAAAAACAGGTGGCGCTTCCATTTGCTGCTGAAACATTTAAATTGCAAGTGGCCAGGTCATCCACTGAGATAGTCGCTTTTAAATACCAACTTTCCAGGTCACTTTGGTGAACTTGTGAGTCGCACTTTTAAGGCTTCTAACACAGTGGGTGTTGTATACTTTTTTAAGGCGATTGGGTCTGATTTTGTCAGCACTTTCCAGACTGTTTTTGGAGTAATTCCATCCTTTATAAACTCTCTGTTTTTGAGTATATTTGGAAGCATACCACTTGTTCTCAATTGGTAGCATTTTGTTACTCCTCTTTCTGCTCCACAATCGATGTCCTATTTCAAAGCTAAATGGGGATGGAACTATGGCATGTCTAGCTGTGTCGTGAACATATATTACAGTTCTTTGGCGTACCATTATTGGAGGAATTAAACAAAAGCTGGTCTTTGTCTTTATGACCAGTAAGGTTCTACTGTGTGTAGCCTATGTTCTGCTGTCTTTGTTGCCCTTTTCCAGGGTGCAATGGAAGTTTGTCTTGCAATGCAATTGGTACTATCTACGGACATGAATCGGCTCATTTCCGGAGTTGTCCTATGAGAATACAGTTGTTTCCAGATGCCTTTTATGAGCCATCCTACACGGATATTGATGCCACTGCTCCAAGAGTGTTTTCATCTTGCTCAGTAACTACTGGTATTGCTATTTTCTTGGCGAAGGCTCTGGTTCATGTCTGTTCCTTTGATTTACTCGTGGAGGATTTGGGGGTTATATCGTATGCGGATGCATGATCCCTCTTGGATTCCTTCTCCACTGATGTATTGGATGGTATCATGGCTGCATCCAATTACTTTTATAATTCATCCTTTGTTTTAAACAAATTGTTTTAATTAGCTCATTTTTAATTGTTTACTTTGCTTGCTGGTTTGAATATTTTAATGTCTTTTAGTAGTTTACATGTTCTTTCATTAGAATCTGTCTTCGTAACTGACAAGCGGAGGGTGTACTAAAGACCTCTTGGACCCGAGTTGGTTCCCCTTGGTTTTAGCTTTATTCTACATTTTGTATTTTATTTGTTCTGCAAAGCTGCTTTTTGCTATGATATTTACATGCATTTCTAGAATGATATTTGTAGGTTCTTGTGAGTTAGCGATGACAGAACCCTTCTGGTTCCTGACGGACTCTGTAGAACAGTGACATAAGTGTTTGGGTGTGGTTGATAGAATTCATGTAGTAAAATGTCCAGTTAACGGTTACACGCTGAGGAATAAACATGTGTAATACTAAGCTCCATGTGTGGCATAATAGTTTAGATGTTCTAATACTGGGGAGAACGCCGCAACTGGCGACAAGATAAGGGCTACATAACTCGAAGAATTGACAGTGTTCTCCTGCAGAGTTTGTCGTGACCCAGCAAACTGCTTGTGCGTGCCAGCATGCACCACATTTGGAATTAAGATCGATGATCAGCATATATGGAGTCAAAGCGCCACTCTAGCCAGTGCAAAGCTTTCAAAGAAGACAAAGGCCTTACAGAGAAATTTGTGTATTATCGGTCGGAAACCTGCTAGTAAGACTGAAAGAGGTACTGCTCCACAACGCACCAGAGAGCCATAAGCCATACGAAACAATAAGGCTAAAGGCAGCTACAACAAGGTATAGCGAAACGCTAAAGACAGCAACAACGAGGTACAGAGCCGCGCTAAAAGACAGTGATAGCCAGGTACAAGGAAGCGCTAGAAGAGAAATAGCCAAATATATAAGAACACTTAAAGGTAGTAGAAACCAGGTACAATGCGGAAGAGTGAAAACGGTGAGGAATACCTGAAGGAGACAAAACAAGAACATACTGCTAAAGAGGCCATACGATCTCAAACCACCCGCGATGACACTGATGCAAGCACGTTGCAAGAGCTTACAGCTGACATGAATGGTATGAGTCCTCACGGGCAACCAGGATCACAATTGCGGGCTCCACTCTCAACAGCAGAAAGGTTCACAGGTTAGAATGCCTCAGTTTTCCTGAAATCACTGCCTCCATTCAATACCGCTATTAAGCAGAATATTGGTGCCAGATGGACTGCCTGGATGGAAACTTTTGATTATTTCATCGAAGCACTGGAAGAAGTACATACCAAAAAGTTAAAGTATTTCAAGAATCTTGCAGGTGAAGAAGTAAAGGAAGTAATAAAGAAAATACCAAAATGCTGACAAAGTCCCATACCGTCAAAATCAAAGAAGTTCTAAATACCAATCCAATGCCGAATGTAGATTACGAAAGATACATTTCAAACCAAGAAAGGCAGAACGCTGGTGAAACAATTGACAAGTTGTTGAAAGGCTTTATACACTCAAACATTTTAAGTTCAATGAATTAAAAAAAAAAAAAAAGTCATAGATGGTTGCCTTTCTGATTCATTCAGACGACGAATGCTGCGAAAAAACGCTCAGCCTGGAGTGAGTACTCATGGCTGTAGGAGAGGAGGAAAGTGCAGAACGAGAACCTGCTGGCAAGGAGACCGGAGGAGCCCAGAGTGAGTCAGCGCTGACCATGAAATGTAAGCAGAGGCTCAAGATTGGAAGACACATTGTGATATTCCAAAGGAAAGAAACTGTGCTTCAGATGTTGATTTTCTTTCCCACATGAAGGTACATGTCCCACCATCGTACAAGTGCATATGCAAGGACTGTGAGAAAGAGAACCATTTTGTAACAGTTTACAAAGTGAAGGAAAACATAAATGTGTAACATCGAGAAAACAAAATGGACGCACAAATGTTCCAGAAGCGAAGTTCTACTCATGACCACAAGGCCAAGCTGCAACATCAATTGAGGCAAATGGAAACTAAACGAAGTTGATCATCGTCTAAATCTTCATCAAAAAGTTCTTCAGCGTCATTGTCAAGTGAAAGCAAAGAAGATGGACATGCGATTTTGATAAACATCAACAAAGGAGTGACTAAGGTACAACCAGAGATCTACCAATTAGGATCAACAGAGCAGTCCAGGGCAAAAAACAGTGTGTGTAAAAGAAACCTCACTCACCGACCTGGTCGGTGACATGCTTCATCATAGGGTTCCACCAGGAGGGCCTAGTGCCTTCCTGGTGTGCTTCCACGCCTGGTTTACATCGGAGCAGGAAAAAGCAAGTGTTTATGTGTGTGAAAAAAATTGTGAGGTTAAAAGGTCATTGGTGCTAGCCTATCCACTACTTTATTCAGTAACCATTAAAAAGGGGTGAAACAGATGTAAATGGATCTATAAAGTAACCAGTGGCATCCGATTTAGATTTATAAAATTGGTCGACATGTTTCTTCTCTTGTATGCAATTTGCTAAGCATTCTTCAGGACGTATTGTTAGTTCCTCGGCAGTATGCGCACCCTAAGGCGCACCCAAACCTGAGGAACAATTTTGTGATACATAACTCACTGTTTATACCAGTGTAGTCTCTTGTGATTTCAGTAAACCATTTAAACATTCGATTCAGATGCCAATTACTTCGTGGGTACAGCAGAGAGGGGAAGCAGACACCCGGGTATTTCCCGCTCAGTGCGCTCCCGTGGTTAACCTAACTCTATCCTCCCTGGCCCGAATGTCGATGTCAACTAAAGCGAAACATGCGCATGTCGGATTGGCCACATACAAGTAAGAATGCAAACCAAAAAAAAACTCGACAAGTAAAGTCATGAAATGAATTTTGATATTGCCCTAAGATCACACTAAAGGTGAATGGCTATCACAGGCAGTGGTGCATCAATAAACATCCTGCCCACGTAAAAATATGAACTGTCTCCCATGCCCCGTTCCACACCTTTGTAGACTCAGGTGTATACATCGGCAGCATCAGCATCATAGCAAACATGAAGCTTCTTCATCTAGGATTGCCTCAATCCCCACTGTTCCTCTCTTTGGTCTCAGTAGGGCTGCTAGTGTCGCTTCCGGGCGCTCTCCCTCTCCATATATTCTAGCCGTGGCGTATTTGCCCAGGTGTTTTACTGTTAGCTTTATCATGGTATTCTATCAGTTTAGTTTTAATTTCTCCTAGCTGCATGTTTCCCCGTTTGCTGATGTCGTTGTTTCAAGTCTGTTATCTCCTTCTCCAGCATGGAGAGCCTTCCTCTTAGTGGTTTCAATACTCCTGCAAGTTTAGAAATAGCGATTCCCCGTATATATACCTTGAATGTTTCTCATACTGTGGCAACATTATCTATAGATCCCACATTGTATGTGAAGAAATCTTCTATTGCCTCAGCTAAATCCACTCTAAATGCAGGGTCTTGTAGAGAGTAGGGGGGAAAGCGCCACATGAAAGCAACAGCTGCTCGACTCTGCATGTCCATATCCAACATCACGGGTGAGTGATCAGAATATGTGTGTGGTAGCAGTAGACAGTAAAGGGCTAGCACCACCATGCTTAGAGATACCATGTATGTGTGTTGTGTCCAGCCGAATAGTGCATAAATCCGTTTCCCTGTGGGGCACGGGCTGCGGCAGCAGGGCGTTTGGGAGGGCCTTTTGATCGGTCGAGTTCTAGGGTTAATATGCAATTAAAATCACCTCCCCAGATTTGTGGTAAATGCCTCCATTGTAATAGCCTTGCTCCTAGCGTGTGGTAAAATTTTAGGTCATCAAAGTTTTGGCCGTATATTCCAACTAGCAATACTTCCACATGGTCTATACGGCAGATTACCGCCACACATCTACCCTCCTGGGTCAATGTACACTTATTTTAGCTGTATGTTCGATTTACAGACCACCCATTTTAATACCCCACAGGCATGCGATGTGAACCCCGCAGCACAGAAGTGACCCACAATCGCTGCTGTGAAAGTGTGCTACTATTGTGCTGTAAATGCGTCTCCTGTAGAATGGCTACCAGTACTTCATGAAGAACACAGGAAGGGAAAGAGAGTTTTACTGATGGATTCGTACTCCCTAGACAGATTTATATAAACAACAAGAATCCACCTTAAAGGAGAAGTGTTCACACAGTGGTGTGGAGCACTTAGTGTTCTTTAAAATACCCCTCACACACCAAAAGGACCCTTGGTGTCATGCTTTATCATTGGGGTCTTCGCACCGCTCTACGGGATGCGGCGTGCTACGACCTACGACTACGCGGGAGCACTTATAGTGGTAGACTATGTATGGTGCATGTGAGGGTATTTATACAGTGCAGTGAGTGAGTGGTGGGCTAGGTGAGACTTAAAAAAGTGCCTGGCTCGTGGGACTTTAAAAAAACTTTAATTAGGTCCCCGGGCTGGTACTACTAAAAAAAGTGAAGTGAGAGGTATATTGCCTTAATTATGGACAGAACCTCTTGTGTGCGTCGACATGTTTCGGAGGCTGAGCTCCTTCTTCAGGACAGGGTGCAGCACATCCCCACCTTACTCACGTATTTCAAATGTAAAAACAATGATATGCATTTACAAAAAGTGAAAATGATATCTAAATATGTGCCTGCAGTATAGGTTACAATGTACCTACAGCGGTATATCTCAGAAAAATGCCCGTTGCATTGTCTGGAAAAATGGAGGAAAGAAACATTAGTAAACCTCAACGAAACACTTTTAACAGGTGCAATCACCTAGGAAAAAGGTATGGGGGTTAAAATAATCATTGAAGATTTTACCCTGTAAAAAAGAAGACAAATACCAGACATACAAAACATATAGCATAAAACACACACTCTAAATGGCCGTGGTGTGATTAAGGAGGAAGGTAAGGTGTTGGATACTATGGCAAACGATCATACTTGTCTTAATTAGGTTCCTAGCTTCATGAGCCCTCCGAACGTCTGGGGTAGTAGTAATTGCCAAATCTGCAATCTGAAAAGAGATGGCGACCGTGAACCTCTTGCTTACTTGTTTAAAGTTGAGGAAGGCCTATTCTGTTGTATACTCACGAACTCAATCGGAGTTCTCCCCTTCGTTACCCAGGCGCAGGCTCCGCTGGAATGGTGAGCTAGTGCATTGCCCTCGGTATTTATACTAGCTCTTAATTGGTATATCGGGAGTAAATGCCAATAAGGGTGGAAGTCCCGGAAGCGGTGGGTTGCCCAAACATGGGTATTCCGGTGTCTCGGATGTAGGGCACATTCTTCTGGAGTATTGAGAAACGTATGCGTGTTAGCGAGCCCTCTTACAAGCATGTGTTAGGATTGTACACTGTCTTTGAGCGGGTGCGCTTTACTCAGCGACGAGCAATCCAATGCGCATGTGCCCGCAGAGAGTCAGTGCATTTGTGGGCTTTCGCGCATGGGCACTGATCTGGAACGGAGCAAATGCGTTCGGTGTTTTACGAAAGCAGCTGAATTGTGCTTTTAGAATTGTTTATTTCATTGTGGCGATAAAATAAACATTTTTTCATATGTTTCCAAGCATATTTAGATGGCTTACTGTTATTTAGGATTATATTTTGTTGGTCACTGACTCAAGAAAATGTGAGTTCCAAGGTATATCCTCAAGAGACACCCTCTATATTAAACCAAGCATTTACAATGCAACGGTTTCGCCTTTGTAAAAGTTAGAGCTATTGTCATTGTAAATGACAATTCTTTTATTTATGTGTTGGTTTTGAAAACAGATAAATAAATGTCATTGTCATTTACAATGCCAATAGCTTAATCTCTCGCAAATGCGAGACCTATTGCATTTGCACCCATATGCACACACACAGAAAGCAACCCACACACACACAGAGCCACCCACACAGAGCCACCTACAAAAAAAGCTAGCCACACAGACAGAGCCCCAACACAGACAGAGCCCCAACACAGACAGAGCCCCAACACAGACAGAGCCCCAACACACACAGTACAGAAAATAAGTTGAGGACTGTGCACCAACGCTCTGTAATGAGTACACATTTGCAGGCAGCTGCACACTGTAAAGAATGCATGCTTCCCGGGCTGGGGCGAGCTGCTGGCCTCGGGATTGGACGGCTATGATCTCACGCTCACCGGAGCCAGCGATAGAGGCACCAAAAATAGCCTGATCCTGAAAAGGAAGAGAAGAGGAGATGTTGCACAGTCAGCCGCCGCAGAGCGGGGGCACACACACCACACATACACTTCCACTACCGTGCATTACAGCACAGGCACCGCCCAGGGGCTTCAGGTGTGCCCAGCGGCGGGGACCCCAGTATCGCTCACTGGGCAAACGTGATGTTTGTATACTTACCGCGCAGCTGTAAGCAGGGGTAAGCAGGGTCAGGGAATAATCCCCCGTAGAAATACATTTAGCACACTATCCTTGTATGGGAAAATAAGAAAACGCGTGCACGTTTTTTAGATCCGCTAGAAAATAGTGTATAATTATAGCTATTCTTAAAATTACATTTTAATGCAGTGCAAGAAATTAGCTCTTTTAAAATAACACATTGAGTTGGGCGTGTGTACACATAATATCTATTAAGAGCGTGTGCGAGTGCAGAGTGGGCTGTGGGTGGGATACATGGCGATCCATGGATAAGCAGCAGGGTGCCCGCTTCCTGATCAGTGTAGAAGCTTCCTGGGCTCAGCACCAATCCTACCCACCAGGCCTGGGCAGGGGCTTCCGCACCCGCTCGGCCTGGAACCGTGTGATAACTAGGCCAGCTGAAGGCACCGCTCCTGCCCTCGGGAAACAACCCTGCTGGCTGCAAGAACTGTGTCTAAAGGAATTATTTCATTTTTCGAAGGATTCCGTTTATTTAAAATATTGTAGCGCCAAACATTCTGCCCGCTAATGACAGCTTCATGGCGCACTCTTAACTAGATGTACGTGAAGGTTTAACCAGGGTCAAATTCAAAGTGGGGTACATGCATTTCAGGCAAGCAGACTGTAAGAGAACAGTCACTGTACTTGGCACACACAGCTGGCATGAGGAGCACCAAGGTCAATGGGCGCCAATGGCCAGAGAGGGGCTGGCGGGAGCTCCAGGAGTGAGGGCGGAGGGATGAAAGCCCTTCCTAAGCCTGATGTATTGCACCTGGCAGTCACTTGGTCTGCTCTAGCTATTGAATAATTGAAAGGGTCTGATCGGGGGGGAGGGGGCCTTCCCGGGGAAGTGTCTCTACATATGTACATTTCCAGGCGGACCTGCTCGACTCCCCCTCTCTGGAGCAGCTTTAAGTGTTCCACTCTTGGTTGTGTGTCTTTCCTTCCCTTGTTTATTCGTTTCCTGTCCCTTGCGCTCTTTCTATGGTGGGCGTTTTTGCGACGGTGGGAGGCGCTGTCTCTTCTGGTGACCAGAGAGAGCAGACACAAGGGGCACAGATTGAGCGAGGAAAGAGGAGGGGTGAGAGGAAAAGAGATGGCAGGAGGGGAGAGAGAGTGAGAGAACGAGAGAAACCGAAACAGTAAGAGGGAAGAAAGAAAGCTGAGAGGGAAAGATGTGGTGAAAGCACAAGAGAGAGGGAGAGAGAGAGAGAAAGGGGACGGAGTAAAGGGGTAGCAGCGGGTCATGGAATGAGCCGAGAGGGCAAGAGGTAGATTTGGAAGAGGAAAGCAAAAGAAAGATAGGGCGAGTACAATGTATCAATGGAGGATGTGAGAGGATGGGAGGGAGAAAGGAAAGGAGGGGGCATCCGAAATGGAGAGTGGTGTGTGAGGACAACGGTGAGCGGGCAGGAGGGACGGCGAATGGAGGAGGTTGAGCTGGTCAGGGTGCGAGGAGAAGAAAGAGAGGGAAAGGCAGAGCGAGGAACCAATGAGGAAATAGAGGGGAAACGCGAGAGGGGACGGCTGGGGCAGAGGGGTGAGTTCGGGCAGAAGAGAGGGAAGGTAGGGCGACATTTAAAAAAGTGTGAACGGGACTGATGAATGAGGGAGGAGCTGGGGAGGGAGTCTTATGGGTGAAGAAGACGCGAGGGACAGATAGGAAAGAGGACGAGAGAAGAGAGCCAACGGCAGGCAGAGGATGGGGACGGATTGAAGACAGGCAGGAAAGGATGAGATCACCAGGGAAAGAAGAGAGGACAGTAAAGGGAGGGGACGAGATTAATGAACAGAGGCCACTGGGGTAAGAATAAACTGTTGGCGAAGTGTAAGCTTACAAGAGAGGCGGAAAGGAGTGCGGGGGAGATGACGAGTTTTACTCCGCCCCACCAGGCAAAACATTCGTAAACCCCAACTCCACCTGGGTAGATCCAGTCAGAAGGGACACCAGCTTACTGGGTGCCGCAAAGGAAGTTACGGCGTGGAAGGGTGCAGAAAGAGGCGCGTGTATATTTCTGAAGATTTATCAATATGCAAACACACCATATGTAAAGCTGTCATCGTGCCTCTAAACGCTGTTAACAACAATGGCTACAATAAGCCGACTAACAAAACGCTAATTGTATTGCCTCCCTCCCGGACACACTTTCCCAGCGATTCGACCAAGTGATAAGCAGATCTCCCCAGGAAAACCTTAACCCGCTCAGCTACCTCATCGGTGCGCATTCAGGCTGCCCCGTGCCAGCCCCGGCCACCCACCCTCTCAGGCGCGAGGCCAGCGAAGGAAAAGAGAGCCATCGAAAGCAATATGTCTTGCTTGGCGGGGAAGGGGGTGTTTAATGTCCGCTTGAGGGGGACAGCGGGAGGGGGGGCGGGCTCACGGACAGCGGGAGGGTTAACGGGCTCACGGACAGCGGGAGGGGGGCGGGTGAACGGGCTCACGGACAGCGGGAGGGGGGGGCGGGTTAACGGGCACACGGACAGCGGGAGGGGGGTAGCGGGAGGGGGGACGACAGCGGGAAGGTGGTCAGGAAACAGCCAGCGGGACAGGGACAAGGTTAACAATGAACACAAACAACGGTGTAAAAAAAAAAAAAAAAAAAAAAAAAAAAAAAAAAAAAGTACACGCCCACAGTGGCTACGTCTTCATGACGTTGCGGAGAGGGAAAGAATCGGCGGAACGCCCACCAATCGCCTCAGGAAATGACGGACAGTTCTCTCTTCCAATGGCTAGCCTCCATTTATGGAGCTAGCCAATGGAAGAGAGAGGCAGAACGAAGGCCACACTGTTCTAACATAAGATTTTGCCTGTGCGAAAGGCTGCGCAGTTTTCGACAGGCGAAACCTAAAAAAAGGGTTTGTTGAGGGAACCGCCTTAGGAATTTTAGGATGGTACAAACCCTTTTGTATGCACCTTATATGGGTGATTACTACTGGGATTGGCACTATCTGTATGGCAAAAGCTATCTAGGAAAAAGAACTTTACAGGATGAACCAATGAATATTAGGTGGTATCGGTTCCTTATCATCCTTTATGGGTCAGGTTGTCACTTGTCCCCACGGTATTTCATCATTGAGTCCAGTCAGGTTTGTTCCTAGATGGAATACCCAGTGTTGTTCCTTTTGGAATAGGTCAGCGTCTGGGTGCAACTGCTCAATCACTGTCCAGCGGAGGTCATTGACACAGTGTAGAGCGTTTAGATAGTGGGTGGCCATTTTAGTTGTTGTTGTTTTTTTGCAACGCACATTGCTCTTATGCTCTGTGATGCAGGTCTTTATTGCCCTTGTTGTCATGCCTACATACTCTAGACCGCAGGGGCAAGTGATGAGATAGACAAAATTTTTACTGTTGCAGTTGGTCATTTTCCTTTGTTCACCGGTAGTGCCATTGCTGAATGTCAATTTCTTGCTTTTCTAAGTTAGGTGGCAATTACTGCAATTACCACAGGGAAAGTGGCCTTAGACCCCATTCGTTGGTACTATGTGTCCTGAGGTTATACGTGGACGTGTATGGACCAGTATGTCCTTCAAATTCCTGCCACGTCTGTGTGCAAACATTGGTTTCGAGATTCAGATTGCCACATGTTAAAATGCCCCAATGTTTGTTTACCACTTTGGAAACCTCATTTGAAATTGTGTTGTATGTAGTGACACATATGGGTCTATGTTGCTCTGGTTCTTGTCCAGTCTTGTCCTCCAGTAATGCATCCCTGTTATTGTTCCTAGCCCTTTTCATGGCTGAGTTGATTATTCTTTCAGGGTATTGTCGTTGTTTCAGTTTCCGCTTTAAATCTTGTGCCTGTGTTTTATATTCTGACACTTCCGTGCAGTTTCTTCGTAGGTGCAAAAATTGGCCGTAGGGGAGATTCTCCCTTAGGTGTCTCGGGTGGAAGCTATCGTACCTGAGTAAGCAGTTTCTTGCTGTCGGTTTAAAATGTGTGGTTGTTTTTAGCATACCACCTTCTGAATAGATGTTGAGATCCAGGAACACTAGTGTCTTATTAGACACCGAGCTAGTGAATTCCAGAAAGGCATTCTGAGTGTTCAGCCAGTGTACAAAGTCCATTACTGATTGTAAGTCTCCATTCCAGACAACCAGGATGTCGTCTATGTACCTTTTCCCGATACTTATGTTCTGCCTGAAGGGTTATGTTCGTTCAGAATCCTGTTGGTTTCTAAATGGTGAACATAAAGACCAGCTAAACTTGGCACCATACATAGTCTACCACTATAAGTGCTCCCGCGTAGTCGTAGGTCGTAGCACGCCGCATACCGTAGAGGGGTGCGAAGACCCCAATGATGAAGCATGACACCAAGGGTCCTTTTGGTGTGTGAGGGGTATTTTAAAGAACACTAAGTGCTCCACACCACAGTGTGAACACTTCTCCTTTAAGGTGGATTCTTGTTGTTTATATATACCAGTACTTCATGCCATTTAAGATATGCCACTATTTTGCGTACCTTCCCTTGGTCATTGAGTCCTCTCACGTTCATGTAAGGAACCGTATATGTGCGTTGGCTTTGTTATGTCCTATGCCTGGCTGTATGTTATGTTGCATACAGGTGTGTCTCTTGTGTAATGATCTTGCCTGACCATGTAGTGCATTTCACTAGTTTAGATGTAAATTGGTGAAAAGATTCCCTTTAAACATCCCTCCCACCCAATCCACTGTGAAACTTTGTATGGTTAAACTTCTCCCTCCCTCCTCCCATCCAAGCTGCTCTAAGAAGAACCCTCCTACGTCGATAGCAATAAAACTCTGCTTGGCATAACTTTGTCCCTCCCATCTTTGCATACCCCTGTTAAACCAACTCCCTTTGGTAAATGATTGCGTTAAACACATGGGTATGGATGTTGCCTGCCACAAGTCTGTCAGTAAACCCGGCCTGTCTTACAGAAACTTTAGAGGTTAGAATGTAACTTTGTGCTGCCTTCTTTGCTGCAGCCTGGACAGTGCGTTCATTCTCTAATTTTCCACAGTTTATGAGCGGCCGATGTTCGGGCACTGTAGGCGCAAATACCTGACCTTGCCTGTTACATTTAATGTTATTTACTGTATGTTTGTTAACAATTTCTGGTCTGTGCTATATAGCCTTAGACAGTTGTGCCAGTGGCTGGAAGTGGCTTCCTTATCCCGCTGCTCCGAATTGGATAACAGCTGGGTGTCACTGGGCAGAGACCATACATCCACCTGCCGGCACTCTGATATCATGAGTGTGTCCTTACTGTTCGTCGATGTTCTGGGTGCTTCCGTCACGGGTAAAGGCATGTCTTGGGTATTTCTGTCGCATGCCTGTATTCTCTCGTTGGTTGAGGAAGTTTGAGACCTGTTTATGATCAGTGAAATAGCGGGCTTTCCAGTCTACCATCAGTCGAAGTTTGGCTGGGTACAGCATGCTGAATTCCAGCTGCAGGTCTCGGAGAGGACTCTTGACTGGTACAAAGAGCCTAAAGGCATCTTAGTCTGTTTTAGTGAAACCTGGATATAGGGATAGCTCTGACCCCTTGTTGTGTAGTGTTTTTAGTTCTCATGCTTTACGTAAAGCAGCATTGCGGTCTCTGTAGTTCAAGAGTCATTCTATGATCGGACGCGACCTGACTGGTACCTGGCACTGGCCTTGGCACCAGCGATCAGTGAGCTCGTTCTACCACAAATATCTCTGAGAAGCTGTCTCTTCCCAGGGGCGCCTTAAGGAGATTCGACAAATCTCTCCATGTTCTCAATGTTTATGGACTCCACAAATCCCATTAGGAGGACATTGTTCCTCCGTGAGCACGCTTCCAAGTCCTCCGCTTTTTGCGGCTGAGTATTGAGAAGCTTATCTGCCTTCTTAGCCTTCATTGATTCCTCCACTAGAACATCCTCAGCATCTGATACCCTTTTCTCCACAGTGTCTTGCCTCTCTGTGTGTTTATCTAGCTGTTCTGTCATTCTATTCATTCTAAATGTAAGAGTGCCCCATCTATTTTGGTTAGGCTCCGCTGCATGGAGGTGAAGATTTGCTTCAGTTCCTTGTCCACTGGGGGACTGCCGTCTCTGAACCCAAGTCTGCAGCAATCATGTCGGTCTCTCTGTGCTTTGGGGTCCTGCGCGATTCAAATTGGGTTGTAATTGGTCTGGCTTACCCATCGTGAGGGTCTCTTGGGAACTGGGCAGGTGTCACGGTTTGCTGTATAGCCCTTCTTTAAGCTGTATGGTCGTCTTGACACTTCAGTGGTAAGTGGCTGGCGCTAGCTGGTTCTAGTTAACCTGTGTTTTGGCCCCTCTGGGCTGCTCAGTGTAAGGCACTCGGGTTTTCTCTGTAGACGGTTTGGACATTGCGTTAGGCCTGTCTTATGCACCTCTCCCATCTCCGTGTCCAACAGGTTCACTCCTTGACTTCAGATAGGTGGGGGCTACTTATCTTAATATTAGGCTCCCTTTATTGCATTTTGTTGGCTCTCTATTGGTTGTGGTCTTCAGTCACAGCCACTCCCAGTGGTGCCCCAGCTTCCCATTCTGCTGCACTGCTTCTGCAGGTGTCGCCTGCCGATTTCCCCTTCCTCCTGTTTGATCCTACGTTCAGCCCTCAATTGTAATAGGCAAAATTGCTCTACAGTTCTTGCGTGTGAGTTATCGCTATATGGCCTGGCAACTGCACAGCTCCTCACTCCACTTCGCTCATCCTCCCTTGGTAGTTTGGTTTGCCCTGTTCCCATGATGCACTGGGTCAGGGACAGACTAATTTGCATATAGCCAGGTTCTGAGCTGGGATGGGGCAGTGAGCTAAATAACGGTGATGGATCAAGCCCTGACCTTTGGACTGGGTAAGAGTGGTCTGCTTAATTCAGACACTCTGTTCATCACCACCCCCTTTTCTGAATCGTTTTTGGCCACTATAGGTGTGGCAGGGTATACTCAGACATGAGTCCCTTGCTCACTGCTCCATCAGGATTCAAGCAAGCCGGGCCGACGAGGCTGAAATGCCAGAAACCGGTCCCCGGTAGCTGGTCTCCTTTCTGGTGAAGAATTGGCTTGGTAGTTTGGTCTGCCCTGTTCCCATGATGCACTGGGCCAGGGACAGACTAATTTGCATATAGCCAGGTTCTGAGCTGGGATGGGGCAGTGAGCTAAATAACGGTGATGGATCAAGCCCTGATCTTTGGACTGGGTAAGAGTGGTCTGCTTAATTCAGACACTCTGTTCATCACCACCCCCTTTTCTGAATCGTTTTTGGCCACTATAGGTGTGGCAGGGTATACTCAGACATGAGTCCCTTGCTCACTGCTCCATCAGGATTCAAGCAAGCCGGGCCGACGAGGCTGAAATGCCAGAAACCGGTCCCCGGTAGCTTGTCTCCTTTCTGGTGAAGAATTGGCTTGGTAGTTTGGTCTGCCCTGTTCCCATGATGCACTGGGCCAGGGACAGACTAATTTGCATATAGCCAGGTTCTGAGCTGGGATGGGGCAGTGAGCTAAATAACGGTGATGGATCAAGCCCTGATCTTTGGACTGGGTAAGAGTGGTCTGCTTAATTCAGACACTCTGTTCATCACCACCCCCTTTTCTGAATCGTACTATTCATGTTGAGACACAGATCTGTATAGTGCTGTATTACCATGAGCAGGGCCTCACGGTGCTGTCAGGTTCAGGTACCTTAAGACACGTGGTCTACAGGATGGAATGCTTGTGAACATGCGAGGTGAGGTTCCCCTGTGCAGCGATCGGGGCCTCGTGTGTATGGAACGCTTTCTGTTCAATGTCTTACTTGTAGTCAGTGCCTGCAGCCTCCCTTCTCTTTGTATCCTGCCCACACTTTACTGCTCCCTCTATCCCTCTGCCCTCCATTAGAATATTTTTAGGCCCTAGTACAACATTCTGGGTTGAATATCTATCCTGAAGGAAGGAGAGATTCTTTGTCGCTCGCTAGCAAGTTCATTGGTTCCCACTTGAAGTCTAGGACTAGCTATGTATCTGGGTGGACAATTGAATTGGGGCCAATGATCCCAGGACAGGATATAAACTGTCCCCGTTCAACTTTATGGAGCTCTACACAGCCCTGAGGAGAACGCTGAAGACCAGAGACAGGAATCTTGTCTGTCTCCCTTGTAGAGGTGAGCCTTAGTCCCAAGGAAGAAACTATATAGCTGCAGCTGAAGGACCCAGGAGGTGGACTGCCTGCGAGGAGAGGACGTGTCCTGATCACCCAGAGCCCGGTCCAATGCTCAGTAACTTCAGGTGAGGAGGTCGGAGGCTCTGAGCTTCCCCAGACCAGGAGCCTGTGATCGCAGCCAAGCCCAACGGATATTCACCCTGTGAGGGATCCCCAAAGCCAGCGAGCTTCATGCAGCAAATGATACAGGAGAACTTCACTCTGCCCAATGTAGATGCAAGTCTGCCGCGCCTGGACCTGCACTTCCCTTTGTACCTTTTGAATCCTGCACTGCTGGCGAGTCATCTGCACCGATGCCCTTGTGACCCTGTGTGCTGCACAGTGCATTGCTGCAGCTAACCTTCTGCTGTGTCTGATGCCCATGTGAGCTCCTGTGTGCTACACCCTGCATTGCTGCACCTCTTCTGCTGTTTACTGAACCTCTTATTCTGTGTTTGATGGCCCTGTGAGTCTGTGTGCCACACCCTGCATTGCTGCACCTCTTCTGCTGTGTTTGTGCCCATGTGAGCCCGTGTGCTACACCCTACATTACTGCACCTCTTCTGCTGTGTTTCATGGCCCTGTGAGCTGGTGTGCCACACCCTGCATTATCAAGTGTGCTCTGGCCCATGATAGAGCCAGCTTTGTTCCGTCCATCACCACCCCCTTTTGTAGCGTGTTCTGTAGAGAGTCTTGCCCTGATGACCGTGAATAATTTTTAAACTAATTATTTTTAATATTGTTCACCTTTAATTTACTTTTAATGTGGCTGATGAGCAAGTCTATTACAGGCATTTTATAGACAAATGTCCTTATGTTTCATGTAACATCCATAAAAAAAGTTTCTTTTTGATCAAAACAGGACCTCACATATGAGAAATGGGAAGGTGTAACAGAGATTATTTGCAGTAATATTTGTGAGCAGCTACTGTGTTACAATATTGAAATCTCAAGTCGCACTGGGCGGACACACTGCAGGAAGGAAACATACAATCTCTGTGGACAGATTCTTTGAAATTAATATATTTTACAGTAATACCCGCCAATTTTAAACAGCATCATTTCTTTGTCATTCATAGGTTGCATTGGACCACGCAAAGATTGGCCAAGTTTGTGTTACAGCCGGTCCCCAGATGTAAGAGATGCAATCATTTAAGTGCCAATGATGTTCATGTTTTTTTCACATGTCTAGTGATGAAAGAATTCTGGACCACTGTGGAAGCTACTATGAGGGCTTTTCCACAAGAGCATGTAGTTTTGACGGAAACCGTGGTACATTTTAGGGGAGATAGTGCCATGCAACACTCCCTAAATAGTAAGCAAAGGGGCTTAGTATTCTACTTGCTGCTCTTGGCCAGGCAGGAGATCTGCAAACGTTGGTTGGATCCCCTTCCTCCACACCCCACAGCATGGTTAAGTGTAGTTAAGTGGACATGCAATATAGACATCAAATGCATCCACGGCGGTCAGAAGACATTTGGGGGACTTTCTGAAGTGGTCAGGTTAGGGCCTAAGATAAGCCCTAGGGTGGACGTAAACATCGACATATGGTCCAATGATTACACCAGGCCATGGACTTGGGCGTCTTTTGCTCCCCCCCCCAATAAAAAGACCAGTGCCGTGGAGGTTAATGGCGTGAATCTGCAATGGACCACAGAAGGACCGAGGGTGTTTACAAAAGGCCCAGAGTGCAGTAGCCATGGTGATATGAGGACAACACAAAAAAAGAAATCTCAGGTCGCTATCACTGAATATTAGCCTGTGCACTGTCAGTGAGAGACCTGTCCGAAGAGGGCATGAAAGAGCTGAAATTGGATAAGAAATTCAAAGCTGTTCAATCCTCTCGAGAAGCCCTCGAGGGACGGATCGGAGAGGTCCAGTCGTAAATATCCTTCCTACGACAGGATCTACAGAATATATTGGAGAGGGTCACCATAGCGGAGGCTAGGATCTCGGTAGTGGACAACACAACTCATGGACTATGGAAGTAAGTATCGTAGATCAGTGCTGCAGTAAAAGACTTAACTTTGAGGGTGGATGACGCAGAAAACCGCGCTAGAATGAACGACCTATGTTTTGTGGGATTTCCAGAGTGGGTTGAGGGTCCCAACATGGGAACCTTTCTGGCCAAATAGCTACAGGATATCCTTCTATTGGAACAGTTCCCCTCCTGCTTTATTATAGAGCGCCCACAGGGCCTTAACAGCCAATCCGGCAAGGGGCGCTTCTCCTCATCCAGTGATAGCCCGCTTTTTGAATTTTCCAGAAAGGGACATGAAATTACGAGAAGTCAATTGCCTAAGGGAGGTCCATTCTGAAAACAGTAAAATCATAGTGTTCCCTTACTATTATTGTGAGGTGAGGAGACAAGGGCGCATCTTTGACTCTGTCACAGTTAAATTGAGAGCCCTCCAGCTAAACTATATATTGTTTTTTCCTTCAAAGCTCAAGATTATATTCAAGGGCAAATCATTTTTCTTTTACTCCTCAGAAGAGGCTTGGAGTTGGCTATAGGATCGCCCGACCAGGCGAAATACTGGGTACGGTCAACAAAATGGAGTTACCACTTATCCAGAAGGGGCGTGACCGAAGACACGCCGGTATGGGAAAAGGAGACAGAACTGAACTGATGGGCCTTGGTGAAGAGGGACTCCACTGGCAGAGCGCCAGCGGGGATGTCCTCTGACACCAAAGGTGATGAACCCCCCTTTCGCACGGAGTCGAAATCTGCTTGTGAATGGAGTGGCTGAACTCTGCATGTGTCAGCCGGGGAGAAACGGATGACCCACATACACGGGCGAAAGAGTTTGCACTTCTGGAATGGGGACAGCCGGGTCGTGAATCCCCCATGAGGAATAACGCAATGGAAAGAGATGTGTCTGGCGCTTGAGTGGTGTTACAGTCAATATCATTGCTAATGAGGGGAATTGTAGCCTCTAACCTGCTCCTCTATGCCTCTCCGAGGCTTCTGGCAGTGGCTGTGGTTCAACTTATTATTGTTTCTGTTTTCAACATTTTGGAAGTTGTGAAGTTGTAGAGGAGGGTTTCCCTTGGGAAGGGGGAACTGCAGATCTCTCTGGCTTGCCCTGTAACATGGTTGCCAGATTGGCGAGTTGGGGAGAATGTGCGGGTGGCAGGGGAGAAGAGGAGGGAGTTGGAGTGGAGGGAGGGGGGGGGATCTAGTTAGGGAGTGTAAGTTGCTGCTACAAATGGGAAAAATCATGAGTTGGACAGGTGCAGCCGGTGGGGCCTTCTGAGGAAAGGTCAGATATTACCGCAGAATGTAACTGATGGGGTCAGGCGAGCAAGGTAACGAGAGGTACTCAATATTGTTGTGGAATGTGAATGGCCATGGCAACAGGAGAGGACTGGTAGCCAAGTATACTAAGAGACAAACTCATCTTGCCAATTGCAAGGCTCCCATTGCAGTTTCCTAGGAACAGGGGCATATACAGCACTGGCACATGCTGATTTCACCACAGGACCCCATGGAGGGGCCATCCTGGTTAGGAAGACCCCTCCCTTCTATATGGGCTGACTCACAAGGGATTTATGTGGCAGAGAAGGGCATTTGAAGTAGGAGGGATGTTACTTTGGTCAGCATATATGCTCCCAGGACTTCAAATGGTGACTTTAGATGCAGTGGTAAGGATATTGTTGGTGGGGATTTTAATGACATAATGAACAGGACACTGGACCGCACTAGCCCGATACCCACAGTGCCCAGACGTAGAGTCCTCTATAACAACCTGGGTGTTGTGGTGGTGACATGGACAAACACTGGGTTGCTCCTGACCCACCCACACCCCAGGATTGGAAAGTAGGATAGGACCTTTATATGGTCACTGAGATGAGTCGCATCCTAGACTAGAGGATGCCCCAAGAAGGTCAGTAAAGTGTGGGGGTCCTGGCTCAGACACTACGATATAGTTATAGGAGAGGATGGAGCGAGACCTGCTGCTACATAGTGTCCCAGAATAGTACCAATATGGTAGGAGGAATCTTAGATGCATTGGAGGCAGGCCATGGTGGTTTTGACACTACTTTACTGCTCTATTGTAACACTGTCTGACTTGTCTGCTGATCCTGCCTAGTGTTGTTGGATGTGCTTTGGTAACATGTCTTGTATCACAGAAAGATCAAATAAAAATATTGTATTTAAAAAAATAATAAAAAGAAATTCAAAGCTGTTCCTAACGGTGCCCCCAAAATACATTTGGCACAGGGCCCCCAAAATCCTTAAGATGTCCCTGCACACATATCACCTCTGCTCTTTTGTGGCTGCCTCTGTGGCTCACGGTATATTGCCTGTGATTTCAGCACTCTGGCAGTCTTACTCTGTGCTCTTTTGTACTTTCTTATAAAGGTCTCACAGACAGAATCCACTTAAGAACCCTAAACAACAACAATCGTATCTTGAAACTTTTCAGCAGCCTTCTACAGGGACACATAACACCCCAAAATATACATTGTATCCTCTTAAAGACTTAACAAGTGTAATGCACTTGTGAATCATGGATGCCCACAGGCATGCCTTGTGCTCCTCTGCAGCTTCTTCCTCCGTGGAACTTACACTGTCTTCACTTGTGAATCTTGAACACTCACACACAATCCTTGCAGTGACTTCTCTTAGGGGACAGGTGCATATTGAACTGTAAATATTCACACACATACCTAGAGCTCTTTATTAGCCCCCTCTAAGGACTCTTCGGGTGCCTTGTGCTCGACTGAACATCCGCAGACATATCCTGTTCTCTTCTGCAACCTTCTAAATGGGATACACAGGTATTGTGAACAGATGACTTCATGCCAACAGGACATAACATTAGCATTTCTGGGCTTTTGATTTAACATATCAGTGCATTCTGGGAGTTGTAGTCTTGGTTCATTTTACTTGACCCTGTTGTTTCAACAAATTTGATACAAGTGATATTTAAAGCACAATCCAGGAATGGAATAGTGGTGTCCAAGTGACATGGAAGCCATCTGGCCACCTTATAAAAAGGGTGACTTGTGATCTCTGAACACTCTCACACACAGCTTGTGCTCTTCAACTGCCCCTTGGTGTGGCTTATTATCAAGCGACTCCGTGATCCCTGAACGCCCACAGACGTACCTTGTGCTCCTCTGCAGCCTCCTCTATAGGACTTGCTGAATGAGTTTTATGCTCCTTGGACTCCCGGCAGACCCAGCATATCAACCTCTGATCCTCTGCACAAAACAGCCTCAGCTTCTCATCATGTTTCTCACACAGATTCTCCTCCCGGGGCTTCACTGGAGGCAGATGAAGCTCTTTTGCAATTTCCACCACGTTCCCCAGCTGCCTGTTGGGTCGGATGTTTCTCCCAGAAGATATTTCCCTGCACTGTGGACAGGGGAAGTTTCCATCTCTTCCCTCCCAGCTCTGGGTGATGCAGGAGCGGCAGAAGTTGTGTCCACAATCAATCATCACCGGATCAGTAAAATATTCCAAACATATGGAACAAGTAGCCTCTTCCTGGAGCTTCCCGAGCTGAGCTGCTGCCACCGCCGCCATGATTCAGAAATGCAGGAAGTGAAGGTAAGTTTCAGTTTCTCTCTCTTTATGAAGTGGGTGTGTCTGTGCGTCTGCGCCCCTCACGTGTGACCGGGAACTTCCGGGTTCATGGTACAGTCAGAGCAGAGAACTGACTCCTCTGCTGTCTGTGCTCTGACTCGAGGTTTCGCACCTTTCTCGGCAAAGAAACCAGCAATTCGGGTTTGTTCTCAGATTCTGTAAGTGCCAGGAGCGGTCACCTAAATGTGGATTTCTATAAAATCATCTGTGCTATTTTTAACGCGGCTGTGTTGTAATATTTGTTTTAGAACTGTATTGACATCTCAAAAATAATTATGAAACAATTTCTTCCTGCATTTGCTGTTTTAATTAATGTTTCAAAGGCTAAAAAATGACTGCTTTTCTCGATTCTTCACATGTAATAATTCATAATCGGTGTCACGGGCATTACATGCAATCGGAGGACCGCAGGCTTTACTAAATTAGGCAAGACCAGGTAAATTATGCGGCGTAACAACGTTTGATAGCATTATTTCAATATTGTGCAATTGTATCTAACACAATCATTGTCTGAACAGAGGTTTCATCTCTTTAGTGCAGTTAAACACCTCACTACAAACTTCATCAGATAAATGGTGACCAGTGAAGCCTTGAAAAGAAGTTGTCACTGTGAAGCACATGTGGTGCTTTTTAGTCATTTTTCATCTGTTTTGAGGTGACACCGTTTTATGCGGTATATGTGGCATAGCCATAATTACATGCACAATTCAACCGTTGCAAAATCCCTTAACTCCATTGGTTCTGATCACAAAATTTTGCACAAAAACAAGCTTCTATTCCGTTCGGAGAATTATTAGTTTTAAAAACGTGTCCTGGTTATAACTACACATATCAGTTTCCTTTGTACACCATAGTATTTCATTTGTATTCAATATTTACATGGCTCGTATTAGTTACTTTTGTGCTCAAACAGGAGCTGTTCTTTGAAAGATCAGAGGTCTGAACCACCTAGTGACTAAAATAACAAGCAATGGTAAATGCATTAGGTTTTGCCTATGTGATTAATAATAATTTTTTGGGGGTAGGTTTTAAGTTTGTGAGCATTTGTGCAATATACCGGGTGGTGTAGGCAAAACCTAAAAAAGAGGCCCCTTCACTGCCAGCAACTACTTGAATTGCATAGAGACACTAAACCAGCTAAAACAGAGTCAAAACCAGGTCCAGCTCAACTACACTTGATAGCAGAGTGTACCAGCTACTGAATGACTGCCTCCAGCCGCACTGGGAGCCATGTTCTAGTCTGCTAGCAAAGGCTGATTCCAGTGCCTTGGATGTTACAAAGCGTCCCTGCTGCTGAATAACTGCCTCCAGCCGCACAGAGAGCCAAGTTCTGGTCTGCTAGCAAAGACTGATTCCAGTGCCTTGGAGGTTTCAAAGCATCCCTGCTGCTGAATGACTGCCTCCAGCCACAGCGATAGCCATGTTCTGGGCTGCTAGTGGAGACTGATTCCAGTGCCTTGGAGGTTACAAAGCGTCCCTGCTGCTGAATGACTGAGAGCCATGTTCTGGGCTGCTAGTGGAGACAGATTCCGGTGCCTTGGAGATTACAAAGCGTCCCTGCTGCTGAATGACTGCCTCCAGCCGCACAGAGAGCCATGTTCTGGGCCTCTAGCAAGGACTGATTCCAGTGCCTTGGAGATTACAAAGCGTCCCAGCTGTTGAATGACTGCCTCCAGCGTCACTGAGAGCCATGTTTTGGGCTGCTAGTGGAGACTGATTCCAGTGCCTTAGAGATTACAAAGCGTCCCCACTGCTGAATGACTGCCTCCAGCCGCACGAGAGCCATGTTCTGGGCTGCTAGTGGAGTCTGATTCCAGGGCCTTGGAGGTTAAAAAGCATCCCCGCTGCTGAATGACTGCCTCCAGCTGCACTGAGAGCCATGTTCTGGGCTGCTAGTGGAGACTGATTCCAGTGCCTTGGAGGTTACAAAGCGTCCCTGCTGCTGAATGACTGAGAGCCATGTTCTGGGCTGCTAGTGGAGACAGATTCCGGTGCCTTGGAGATTACAAAGCGTCCCTGCTGCTGAAGACTGCCTCCAGCCGCACCAAAAGCCATGTTCTGGGCTGCTATTAGAGACTGATTCCAGTGCCTTGGAGGTTACAAAGCGTCCCTGCTGCTGAATGACTGAGAGCCATGTTCTGGGCTGCTAGTGGAGACAGATTCCGGTGCCTTGGAGATTACAAAGCGTCCCTGCTGCTGAATGACTGCCTCCAGCCGCACAGAGAGCCATGTTCTGGGCCTCTAGCAAGGACTGATTCCAGTGCCTTGGAGATTACAAAGCGTCCCAGCTGTTGAATGACTGCCTCCAGCGTCACTGAGAGCCATGTTTTGGGCTGCTAGTGGAGACTGATTCCAGTGCCTTAGAGATTACAAAGCGTCCCCACTGCTGAATGACTGCCTCCAGCCGCACGAGAGCCATGTTCTGGGCTGCTAGTGGAGTCTGATTCCAGGGCCTTGGAGGTTAAAAAGCATCCCCGCTGCTGAATGACTGCCTCCAGCTGCACTGAGAGCCATGTTCTGGGCTGCTAGTGGAGACTGATTCCAGTGCCTTGGAGGTTACAAAGCGTCCCTGCTGCTGAATGACTGCCTCCAGCCGCACCAAGAGCCATGTTCTGGGCTGCTAGTGAAGACTGATTCCAGTGCCTTGGAGGTTACAAAGCATCCTTGCTGCTGAATGACTGCCTCCAGCGTCACTGAGAGCCATGTTTTGGGCTGCTAGTGGAGACTGATTCCAGTTCCTTAGAGATTACAAAGCGTCCCCACTGCTGAATGACTGCCTCCAGCCGCACGAGAACCATGTTCTGCACTGCTAGTGAAGACTAATTCCAGTGCATTGGAGGTTACAAAGCATCCCCGCTGCTGAATGACTGCCTCCAGCCACATGAGAGACATGTTCTGGGCTGCTAGTGGAGGCTGATTCCAGTGCCTTAGAGGTTACAAAGCATCCCCGCTGCTGAATGACTGCCTCCAGCCACATGAGAGCCATGTTCTGGGCTGCTAGTGGAGGCTGATTCCAGTGCCTTAGAGGTTACAAAGCGTCCCCACTGCTGAATGACTGCCTCCAGCCGCACCGAGAGCCATGTTCTGGCCTGCTAGCGAAGACTGATTCCAGTGCCTTGGAGGTTACAAATCATCCCTGCTGCTGAATGACTGCCTCCAGGCGCACAAGAGCAATGTTCTGGGCTGCTAGCGAAGACTGATTCCAGTGCCTTGGAGGTTACAAAGCATCCCCGCTGCTGAATGACTGCCTCGAGCCGCACCAAGGGCAATGTTCTGGGCTGCTAGTGGAGGCTGATTCCAGTGCCTTAGAGGTTACAAAGCGTCCCCACTGCTGAATGACTGCCTCCAGCCGCACCAAGGGCAATGTTCTGGGCTGCTAGCTAAGACTGATTCCAGTGCCTTGGAGGTTACAACGCATACCCGCTACTAAATGAATGCCTCCAGCCGCACCGAGAGCCATGTCCCGGGCTGCTAGTGGAGACTGATTCCAGTGCCTTGGAGGTTACAAAGCATCCCCGCTGCTGAATGACTGCCTCCAGCCGCACCAAGGGCAATGTTCTGGGCTGCTAGCTAAGACTGATTCCAGTGGCTTGGAGGTTACAACGCATACCCGCTACTAAATGAATGCCTCCAGCCGCACCGAGAGCCATGTCCCGGGCTGCTAGTGGGGACTGAACCCAGTGCCTTGGAGGTTACAAAGCGTCCCTGCTGCTGAATGACTGTCTCTAGCCGCACCGAGAGCCATGTTCTGGGCTGATAGTGCAGACTGATTTCAGTGCATTGAAATTTACAAAGCATCCTCACTGCTGAATGACTGCTTCCAGCCGCACCAAGAGCCATGTTCTGGGCTGCTAGTGGAGAATGATTCCAGTGCCTTGGAGGTTACAAAGCATCCCTGCTGCTGAATGACTGCCTCCAGCCGCACTGAGAGCCATGTTCTGGGCTGCTATTGGAGACTGATTCCAGTGCCTTGGAGGTGAAAAGCGTCCCTGCTGCTGAATGACTACCTCCAGCCGCACTGAGAGCCATGTTCTAGGCTGCTAGTGGAGACTGATTTCAGTGCCTTGAATGTTACAAAGCATCCTCACTGCTGAATGACTGCTTCCAGCCGCACCAAGTGCCATGTTCTGGTCTGCTAGTGGAGACTGATTCCAGTGCCTTGGAGGTTACAAAACGTCCCTGCTGCTGAATGACTGCCTCCAGCCGCACCAAGACGGGATTTTAAGACTCCTTCTCATAAAAAAAACAATTTTTTAAAGCGGCCTCCAGGACCTTGAGCCTAACCTTTTTAAAGAACTTAGGATCCCCAAACTTAAAAAGAAAAAATTCCTGCCCTGAAGGAACACCAGAAAGTAATGCCTGAAACAGAAGGCCCAATGAGGACTGATCGGTCTTATTAGCCAATATTCTAAAGTTCTTGAAGTGGAACGCATGGCAATAACTAAGAAGGTCAGGTAAGGCCAGACCTCCCCTAATTAGGTTTCTCCTTAGCTTCGTCCAAGCAATTCGTGGAGATTTAGAATTCCAAATAAAAGTGCTGATTTTCCCCTGCAATTTTGAATTGTCTGGAGCACAAAAAGATAATGGAATGGAGTTAAATAAAAAAGGTTATTTTGGGCAAGATAATCATTTTTATAAGATTAACCCTCCCAAATATATTCAGAGGCAGACCTGACCATCGTTGAAGCAAGCTACAGACATCTTTGGAAACCCTCCTCCAGTTGATCTTAGGAATATCATCTATTTTCTGGGCTAATTGAATACCAAGATATCTCATCCGAGACTTGGCCCCCTGTGTGGGGAGGGTTGATTCCACTCCATAATCTCGGTCTTGTCCCTATTTATCCAGTAACCCGATATTTCCCCGAATAGTTCGGCCTGCTCTATTAATCTGGAGATAGTCTCTGCGGGGTTAGTTGTATACATGAGCAGATCATCTGCATATAAAGAAAATTTTAACGCTAAATCCGCGATTTTAAAAGGTCTTATCGAAGAGTCTGCCCTCAGCCAAGCCACAAAAGGTTCCATGTATAGATTGAACAAAAGGGGTGACAGAGGGCACCCCTGCCTAGTACCCTGAGAGATAGAAACCCAATCTGAAAGGGCCCCATTGACTAAAATATTTGCACTGGGAGCCCAATAAAGAGTTCTGACAGCAGAGACAAAGTTACTTGGAAATCCAAAACTATAAAGAGACTCCCAAAGGTATAACCAGCACACCTGGTCAAAAGCCTTGGCGGCAACGATGGCAACTAAAGTTAAAGGAAGTTGTTTATCCAGTGCCACATCGATGGCGCCAATGGCCTGAAAAGTTAGTTCATTCAACTGTCGACCCGGAATAAAACCCCTTTGATCTTGATGTATTAAGGTTTTGATAATTTTTGCAGTCCTGGTGGCTAACACCCCTGCAAAAATTTTATAGTCGGTGTTTAAAAGAGAAATGGGTCTATAAGACTCAGTTTTTAATGGGTCTTTATTAACCTTCAAAATTAGGGTTACAGTGGCTTCGGACCAAGACCTTGGAGTAGGCTCCCCAAATATGTATATTTTATTGAAAAGATTTCTTAAAATGGGCACTACTATATCAGCTAGGGCCAAATATACCTCAAAGGGAAGGCCGTCCGGACCAGCTGCTTTACTGCGGGCCATTTTCCTCAGCTGAGATTCTATTTCACCATCTGTTATGCTAGAGTCTAAAAAAAACCTATCCGCTTGCGACAGCTGGGGGAGGTCTGTCTGTTCTAACCATTCTTTTGTATCCTGAAGTCTAAAATTAAGGTCTTCCTCAGACAGGCCCTGAAAAAAAGCTCTAGCCTCCCCTCGGATCTCATCATCTTCACGTAAAGTAGCCCCCGTGCTTCCTTGATAAAGACAATTTATCTGGTTCCTAACCCTGTCTGCCCTAGCCTTCCACGCCAAAAGAGAGCCACACTTTTCTCCATATGAGAAATTTTGTAATTTACTAGCCTCCCATCTGGCTTTCAAAATCTTATCCAGGTTGGCCTGGAATTCTACCCGGAGGCCCTCAAGCTCAGTTTGTAAGCGAGGCACTAAATTCTGAGCGGCCACTGAGGCCTGCTGTAGTTCCTGCTCTTTCTCTTTAATTTTACAGAGCCGATCTTCCTCTGACTCTCTCATGGACTTATTTTGTCTGATCATTAGTGAGCTCAACACGCCTCTTAAAAAAGCCTTAAAGGCTTCCCAGACTATCTGCTCATTTGCGCCCAGATTATGTCTAAAATACTCTTTTACTTGTGCAACAACTTCTACCTTTACCCCCTCCATTAACAATAGGGATCTATCCAGAGTATACCTCCTCTGACATTTATTCTGCTTTAAGTTGACCACCAAGACCCGTGCTGAATGATCGGAGAGAATGGCAGGGATGTAGGAGACTGAGTCAACATCCGAAAAAATGGCCTGATCTAACAAAACAAAAAAATCAATTCTCGAATGGTGTCCATATTTTTTACTATAAAAAGAGAAATCCCTTTTTGAACCAGTTTTGACTCTCCAGACATCTACAAAATTGAATTCCTTAATGATGGATTTCAGCTCAGCAAATGACCTTCGGGGGACAGTGTATGACTGCCTCCAGCCGCACCGAGAGCCATGTTCTGGGCTTCCAGCGAAGATTGATTCCAGTGCCTTGGACGATACAAAGCGTCCCCGCTCCTGAATGACTGCCTCCAGCCGCACCAAGAGCCATGTTCTGGGCTGCTAGAGAAGACCGATTCCAGTGCCTTGGAGGTTACAAAGTGTCCCTGCTGCTGAATGACTGCCTCCAGTCGCACCGAGAGCCATGTTCTGGGCTGCTAGCAAAGACTGATTCCAGTGCCTTGGAGGCTACAAAGCGTCCCTGCTGCTGAATGACTGCCTCCAGCCGCACCGAGAGCCATGTTCTGGGCTGCTAGCAAAGACTGATTCCAGTGCCTTTGGAGGTTACAAAGCTTCCCTGCTGCTGAATGACTTCCTCCAGCCGCACTGAGAGCCATGTTCTGGGCTGCTAACAGAGACTGATTCCAGTGCCTTGGAGGTTACAAAGCTTCCCTGCTGCTGAATGACTTCCTCCAGCCGCACTGAGAGCCATGTTCTGGGCTGCTAACAGAGACTGATTCCAGTGCCTTGGAGGTTACAAAGCTTCCCTGCTGCTGAATGACTGCCTCCAGCCGCAATTAGAGCCATGTTTTTGCCCGCTAGCGAAGACTGCTTCCAGTGCCTTGGAGGTTGCAATGTGGCCCCCAGCTGAATGACTGCTCCAGTCACGCGGGGTGCCATGTTTTGGACTGCTAGCAAAGACCGATTCTAGAGCCTTGGATGTTAGAAAGCACCCCCAGCTGCATTCCCAGGCACACTTTAGCAAAACCCCTATCGACGCTGAACGGTGCCTCGAACATCTGTTCCGTGGAGCACCCCAATACGACCTCATCAGTAGATTTGGTCAGCAGATAGGGTCATGAACATGCAGAAAGCGGCTGGAAAAATGTCTTTGCATATGGACTTGTTACGAAGGAATATACTTTTTTACAAGTGGCTGCACGAAGCAGGATGGCCAATGCGAATGTCTAAAGCCTCTGTGCATGAAGATGACGAAAGGTTTGCAGTAATGGAATGCATTCCTGACATCTACAGTCACTTCTGGAGAGGAATATATGGCTAGGGCTGCACCAGAGAGTTGACCTCCTGACCCTGCTCGCAGGGCCAGTCGCTCCACGCACCGCACGGCTCCCCGTGACTGTGTCCAGATCCTCCCCGCTGCTGCCGCGAGTCCGCCGCTGCTCCTGCTGCCCTGATTACTTGGTGACTTTCGTTTCTGTGCCCTGTGATTAGTATCAGCACCTCCAGTATTGTCACTGTGTTTTTGCTTCCTCGCCGCTCCTGCTGCCCTGTTTATTTGGTGTATTTTGCCTCTGTGCCCTGTGTCTAGTATTTGCGCCACTGTTATTGTCACTGTGTTTTGCTCTCTCGCCGCTCCTTCCACGACTGTTTTCCCGCTCTGTGCACCCCCCCTCTCCCTGCCGCTGCTCCCGTGCTGCCCACCACTTTTCTTCTGTACCCATCCCCCCCCTCCCTATTCGTCGCCCCGCTCCCGCCTCCCAGCTGCTCCTCCCTCCCACTTGGCCATTTATGGCAGAGACCACGCGGTGGTGAGCTGTGACCTCCTGAACCTGCTCACAGGGCCGGTCGCTCCACGCACCGCACGGCTCCCCATGGCTGTGCCCAGATCCTCCCCGCTGCTGCCGCGAGTCCGCCGCTGCTCCTGCTGCCCTGATTACTTGGTGACTTTCGTTTCAGTGCCCTGTGATTAGTATCAGCACCTCCGCGGAGACCGCGCGAATGCGCAGCGGTCACGCCCTGCGGGCGCACCTTGTCCGCGCCCAGCGCCAGGACCCCTGGTCCCCGATGTTGCCAGCCAACCCGTCGGAGCTACAACGCCGCCACCCTCCGCACACTCAACAACGGCCGTACCCCCGCCTGCCACCGAGCCACCCCGAAACGCACCCACGGACCCTTCACCTGCCAAGCCTGCAAATTCACCTGCCTCCGGAACAACCACCTCAACTGCATCCTGTTCAACACCCGCTCTGTCCGCAGGCAGGCCGTAGAACTCTGGAACCTCCTCGACACAACAGCGCCGGACGTCGCGTTCCTCACGGAAACCTGGATGAACGCCTCCTCAGCACCCGACATCGCCATAGCCATACCGGTTGGCTACAAGATCACCAGGAGGGACCGGAGGAGGCATCGCCATCATCCACAGAAACACCATCCGCATCACGACCAACTCCGACGACACCCTCACCGCCGCCGAGCACCTTCACTTCCAGATACACACCGACCCCTAGACCACCCTCAGAGGCACCCTCATCTACAGACCCCGGGACCACGCACACAATACAGCGAAGCCATCGCAGACTTCATCAGCCCGCTTGCCCTCCCCTTCTCAGACTACATCCTCCTAGGGGACCTCAACTTCCACCTGGAAAACAACAATGACAACAACACCACCGCCCTGCTGGACAACCTCGCCAACCTCGGACTCAAACAACTGGTGAACACCCCCACCCACTACGCCGGCCACACGCTTGACCCAGTCTTCTCCTCCAGCAACCACATCTCCTTCAGCCACTCCACCGAACTACTCTGGACACATCACAGCTGCGTCCACTTCAACTTCAGAAAAACCACGACCCACCACCACCCGCAACAGGCTCCCCGAAGATGCTGGAGCAACATCACCACCGACCAGCTCACCACCTCGCTGAGCCAGAACTCCCCATCACCTCTACGGACTCCAACGAAGGAGCCCGCAACCTCACACAGTGGCTCACCAACTGTGCCGATGCCCTTGCACCACTGAAGAATCCTCCCAGCAGACCCGGCAGCAAGAAAGCCTCAAAAACTCCAAGAAATCTTGCTGCACCCTCGAGAAAGCCTGGCGCCACGACCAGTCAACAGAAAACATGACAGCCCTCAAGAACGCCATCAACAAACACCACCAGCTGATCCGCACCACCAAAAGGACAGCATTCAGAGAACGACTGGACAACAACACCCACAACAGCAAGGAACTCTTCAGCATCGTTGTAGGAGAGTAGGGTCTGCTATCCTATGGTCACCCCAAATTTTTGCTTTTTGCTTCACTGGTTTTCGACTACTGAGGCTGTGGGCCTGCTGATCAGACCCCCAGCCTGCTGTTCTCTCACTAAATTAATGATACATGTGCTATAGGCACATACCACAATTGGAAATGGACTCCTTGTCAGCCCCTGTATAATGCACTATAGGTGCCCAGGGCATAGGGGCCACCAAGGCCTACCAGGGGCTGCAGCATATCTTTTGCCACCCCTGGCTGGTTCTTAAATTGACACAACTGGCTGATCACTCAGCTGGGGTAAGGTGGTGTAATCACCCCTTACTTAGATATAGTATACCTATATCTAAACCTATATCTGGACACATATAAACCTGTGAGCCACTCCTATGGAAGGCCTCATCAATCCTGGAGGCAGAGTGCGTGGTTTAATGTGAGATGGAGCTCTAGCATGAGCTGAGCCTGTCTGCAGCTGTCGGGAACAACTCCCTAAGCTGTTTCAGGATAATGCCATACCATATACTCTTAAGTGCCTTATAATCCTCGCGGTTATATAGCAACTCTGGTTTGGCTTTATCAAAACATGTCGTGTAAGGTGTCATACGATTTAGAATACTATCCCCTCGCCAGTTCTGGCGACGGGGATAGCATTCCACCCCTCTAGAGGGGTAAGACATGTTCCTTTACTTTAATGCGGTTAATTTCTCAAAAGGCCTTAGATCCACAAAATGGATGCCTCTGCCACAGACAAGAGTCTGGACCCCTGCAGCTGACCGAAACTCAGCAAATGGGGCCTGGACAAAGGGTTTCCGGCCACAGGAGTGTGTCACCACCCTCCAGACAGGAGATAGTGGATTGTAGCAGGGAGGTCTGAAAGAAACCAGACACTGCCTGGGGCGCACAAGGCTGCCCCTTGCATAATCCGGCCAAACCGGTTCTGGGGCACTCCAGCCCTCGTGCCAGGGCGGCCTGGATCAAAGGAAAGGGGTGTATCCACCCCCTTCCTGGGTCCCACCCATAGGGGGGGACCTAGCAGGTAATCACGCCCCCCAGATTCGAATAAGAGTGGGAGCAGTGCCAATGCACATCAGATTTCCTGGAAGAAACATTAGAAACGAAACTCTGGACCCTTGGACCTCCATCTCAACGTGGAAGCCCGAAGAATCTCCCTTGTGGTCAAGGAGTGACCACCCTGCAGCAGCAGGCACCATCCAGCCCTCGACGTCTACTTGGTTGCAGTTCCCGCCGGAACTCGAGCGACTGAGATCGACGAGATCAAGCTTGCCTGCCTTCCAACAGCCCGATCCACAGTCCCTGCAGAGCTGAGACCCGTGGAGGCGACCGGAAGCGTGGGGCACGCCATCTTGAATTGACCACGAGACGCTGACCGTGCAGCCCACGAGTGACCCTCGAAGCTGTGCACCGGGGTTTGAGAAGCCCCAACCCTGAGCCACTCTTGCACCGAAGCTCACCCCTCTACACTCATCGAGTGCTGCGTGGGGCCCTTCTGCTACTTTTGGCTCAACGCGTTGGCCCGGTCACTTGCCAGCCGGCTAGTGGCCCCTGTGCCGACGAAAACTTGAAACCGACTTGTGAATCTGGTTGCTCCAGATCTGCACCAGCTCCCCTGAAAAGGAGCCCCCACTCTGACCTTCCTGGTTCGAGTGAGAAGCAATCTCCCGGTTCCGCGTGGATTGCTTTTGCCAAGTGTTGTTTGCTCCAATCTTGAAGCCGACAGCGCCGACGGTGAGAGCCTGCGTGGGACAGATCGTGACCTGCTCCTGGACGTCGTAGATGCCCCAGAACCCACGTGACAGCGGAGAGAAGCACCGCGACAGCGACCTGATTGCGCCCGACATTGCCTGGTTCCGTCCTGGTTCCACCCTGGTCACTGCTGAGTGACCCAGACTCTGTCCCCTCTGCTTTCAGGTACTTTTCGACTCGAGTCCACCCTTGGACTCCACCGGACACTTCTCTTTCACCCCGCCTGCAGCCCTTTCAGCTTCAAGCACCAAGAGCCTGCGTGACGAAACCCGACTCAACTTCGACACTGTGCACCCGCTTCCTGTGGGTGAGGTAACTTTGCTCCGCCGGTGTTCCCACACTGGTGCACACCTCTAGGGTCTGTGTTTTAAGTTTTGTTCCTCTAGGTTCAGCGGAAGTGTCCTTAAACTCTAACTTTGTAACTTTTACGCAACATTGGTGCATGCGTGCGCTTTCCGCACTGCTCCCGAATCCCGTGGGCCTCTCCCGACTTCAGCACTTCTTGTCCTGACTGCTCCCAGCGATTCCCTAGGCCCTAGGCCTAACCACTGTTCGATTGGTATCTCTTATACCTCTTGTTTAGTATATGGTTTGAGTGGCCACCCGCCCTCATCCATAATTGTGCAACTTTGTATGTTTAAACTGTGCTTTTGATTTAACGCTTGTGCCCCTTTATTCATAAAGAATACTGGGGATTGTTTTTAGTAATAAACACATATATTTTTATAATATATACTTGTGTGGTGTCCTTTCATTTGATATTACAGGATTGTATGTGGTAAAACAGCTCGCTTAACACGACCTCTTAAGTTAAGCCTTTAGGCTGCTTAGTCCATGCTACCCCTAGGATAGCTTGTCTAACAAGGTTGACTTACAACCTGACACCATAAGGGATTGTTTGGTCTGATAATAGGTGGTTCCAGAATTGGAAACATCACCTATCAGGCCAACTTCTCACAATCGTCAAAGAGCTCTCCAACCCCAGCGCCAGCAACAACGACATCACGCCCTCGCAAGACCTCTGCGATTCACTCGCCTCGTTCTTCCACCACAAGATCGCCAACATACACAACAGCTTCGGCGCCCAGACCACGCACCCAACCACCGAACCAACGCCCCCCACTACCACCCTCTGCACCTGGACCCCCGTCAGCACTGAAGACACCACCCGCGTGATGAACACCATCCACTCCGGCTCCCCAGCCGACCCCTGTCCTCACCACATCTTTAACAAAGCCGACTCCATCATCGCACCCCAACTCCGGAACATCATTAACTACTCCTTCGCATCTGCCACCTTTCCAGAGAGCTGGAAGCATGCAGAGATCAGCGCCCTCCTGAAGAAACCCACCGTGGACTCCACGGACCTCAAGAACTTCTGCCCCATCTCGCTCCTCCCTTTCCCCGCTAAAGTCATCGAGAAGACCGTCAACAAACAGCTGACCGCGTTCCTCGAGACAAACGGCTCTCTCGACCCATCGCAGTCCGGCTTCCGAGCTAACCACAGCACCGAGACCGCCCTCATCGCAGCCACCGACGACATCAGGTCCCTGCTCGACAACGGGGAAACTGCTGCCCTCATCCTCCTCGACCTATCGGCCACATTCGACACAATCTGCCACTGCACCTTAACTACCCGCCGCCACCACGCCGGGATCCAAGGAAAAGCTCTGGAATGGATCACCTCCTTTCTCTCCGGCAGAACTCAGAGAGTCCGCCTCCCTCCCTTCCGCTCAGCGGCCACCAAGATCATCTGCGGCGTTCCACAAGGCTCCTCGCTCAGCCCCACCCTCTTCAACGTCTACATGAGCCCCCTCGCAGCCATCGCACGCCAACACAACCTAAACATCATCTCCTACGCCGACAACACCCAACTGATCCTCTCCCTCACCAACGACCCCGCCACCGCCAGAGCCAGCCTCCAGGAAGGAATGAAAGACGTCGCGGAATGGATGAAGCTCAGCCGTCTGAAGCTGAACTCGGACAAGACGGAAGTCCTCATCCTCGGACCATCCCCCTCTGCCTGGGACGACTCCTGGTGGCCCCCATCACTGGGCACCGCCCCCAATCCCACGGACCACGCACGCAACCTGGGTTTCATCCTGGACTCCTCCCTCACGATGACCAAGCAAGTCAACGCCGTCTCGTCATCTTGTTTCAACACCCTGCGCAAGCTCCGAAAAATCTTCAGGTGGATCCCCACCGAAACCAGAAAGACGGTCACCCAGGCCCTCGTCACCAGCCGATTGGACTACGGGAACGCCCTCTATGCTGGAACCACAGCCAAACTACAGAAAAGACTCCAAAGCATACAGAACGCCTCTGCACGACTCATCTTGGACATCCCCCGTCACAGCCACATCTCTGCCCACCTGAGAGACCTGCACTGGCTCCCCGTCAGCAAGAGGATCACGTTCAGGCTCCTCACCCACACACACAAGGCTCTCCACGACATGGACCCCAAATACCTCAACACCCGCCTCACGTTCTACACATCCACCCGCCATCTCCGTTCCGCAAGCCTCGCCCTCACGACCGTCCCATGAATTCGCAGAACCACCACCGGAGGAGGATCTTTCTCCTACCTGGCGGCCAAGACATGGAACTCCCTCCCCACCCACCTACGGCTGACCCAGGACCATCTCTCCTTCAGGAAGCAACTCAAGACCTGGCTCTTCGAGCAGTAGCAGCACCCCCCTCCCCCCAGCGCATTGAGACCCTAGCGGGTGAGTAGCACGCTCTATAAATGTGTTTGATTGACATGCCTTGAGATATTTAACAAATCATCAGACGTGAAGGAATCATGTTGTCTATAACTATAGATGTTACAGATGCTTATTTTTATATATTGCTGTTCGCTTCTCATTCATGTGGATAACGCATGTGAAGGATTTAATAACGCCCTCACTTCTGCAAATAGGATTCTGTGTGCATTGCTATGTTATGTTAAAACTATTTGTAGAGCGCACGTACACCGGATGGTTTCTTGGTGCTACATATAGGAGTAGCCTAAGTCCTGATAAGTTATTCATATGCCTGTGTGAACAGACATGTCGTAAGGCGTCTCCTGAATCTCAGGGGGTCCATACAGAATCTAATTTCAAGAGGTAAGGCTGCTGCCACCTGATTCACTCATACCTGTCTTATGGAATTATCAAGATGGGAGTTGTGATGACTCGCTGTTTGCTAATCCTGATTTCATCAAAGAATTTGTCTTCTTTCAACAAGGAGGGTTTCTGTCGTTTGCGGACTCTGGTCGGAGTGTTCATTGCATCCTGCCTGATCCTCTCCTTCGGTTTGCTGATGCCCTCAAGGGTTGCTGTTCCTCTCTGTGCCATTGCGACGATGTGTTTCCCTGATGTTTGTGGACTCTTGGCAGAGTGTCCATTTCGTGCTGCCTGACGTTCTCTCCAGCATTTTAGTGGATGCCTGACTCTTGTTTCCTGCCACAACTTCAACGTGAAGATCGCAAACCCGCTTACAACCTCTCATGACAACTATTGTCCTGCCTGACCAATGTGGTTTTATACCGACTAAATCCACAACACACAACTTCCGTACTATCTTTGCTCTACTGCATCAACTAAATCATGAGTTGGTGGCCGTGGTGGTCCTTCTTGTTGCTGCCAAGGCCTTTGATTCAATTGAATGTGTCTACTTCTTCACTATTTTACAGCGAATTGGGCTTCCTCTATCATTGACAAATTGGATCAAATTACTATACACAAAGCCATCTGCACGCATCAAAGTGAATAAGCACATATCAGATGTTATACAGATACAAGGGATGCGACAGGGGTGCACACTGTCCCCCTTACTGTTTGCAATTGTTCTTGAACCCTTAGCTTGCAAAGTTTGCCAACAGTACGCACATACGGCCCTGAGATTCACACTGCGCCCCATTGGCATATCATTATATGCTGACGACATGGTGCTATATATTAGAGACCCTAATGTAAATTTATCGCCACTAATCAGAGAATACATAAAATTCGGTCGACAATCAGGTCTTTTAAATTAACTGGGCCAAATCAGCAGTAATACGGCTAACTGCAATCACAACCTCACCACAGATGGACTTCCCATTTAACTGGCAGGAGGAACCCATTAAATATCCAGGCATCTGGATACATCGAGACTCTGAACTCGTACTTTAAAGTAACGATGGCACTGCGATTGATGAAATAGAAACGCAGATTGACCGATGGATCACACTGCCCTTATCTCTGGCGGACAGAATCTCACTGGTTAAAATGGTGATCCTGCCTAAGTTACTTTATCTTTTTACTAACATTCCCATACCCCCCAACACCAATATTTAATTGTCTACGTGCCAACGTGACTAGACTCATATAGGCTAGAAAGCAGGCAAGAATAAGTCTCCAAACACTGTCCCTGCCTTATGCAGCCGGGGGATTCACAGTCCCTGATCTATACCTCTACTATCTATGCGCGCAAGCGCAATATGCATGCTGCTGGTGTCACTCAGTGCATTACATGCCGCGTCTCGCAGCAGAAGACGATGATGCTCACCCTATCAGAAAATACACTGCTACATAATCAATCAATCAAAGCATTTATATAGCGCGCTACTCACCCGGAGGGTCTCAAGGCGCTGGGGGGGGGGGGGGGGGGGGGGGGTCCGCTACTGCTCGAACAGCCAGGTCTTGAGCTGCTTCCTGAAGGCGAGGTGGTCTTGGGTCAGGCGGAGGTGGGTCGGAAGGGAGTTCCAGGTCTTGGCGGCCAGGTAGGAGAAGGACCTTCCTCCTGTGGTGGCTCTTCGGATGCGGGGGACGGCGGCGAGGGCGTGGCTGGTCGATCGAAGCTGGCGTTTGGGAGCGTAGAAGTTGAGGCGGCTGTTGAGGTATCCTGGGCCTTGGTTGTGTAGGGCTTTGTGTGCGTGGGTGAGGAGCCGGAAGGTGATTCTCTTGTTGACCGGGAGCCATTGCAGGTCTCTCAGGTGTCCGGAGATGTGGCTTCGGCGGGGGATGTCCAGGATGAGTCGTGCTGAGGTGTTCTGGATCCGCTGGAGTCTCTTCTGGAGTTTGGCGGTGGTTCCGGCGTAGAGGGAGTTGCCGTAGTCCAGACGGCTGGTGACGAGGGCCTGGGTGACCGTCTTCCTGGTCTCGGTGGGGATCCATCGGAAGATCTTACGAAGCATGCGCAGGATGTTGAAGCATGACGAGGAGACGGCGTTGACTTGTCTGGTCATGGAGAGGGAGGAGTCCAGGATGAAGCCCAGGTTGCGTGCGTGGTCTGTTGGTTTGGGTGCGCTGCCCAGGGGGGGGCCACCAGGAGTCGTCCCAGGCGGAGGGGACATAGGCTACCCCACCCATCCAAAAACTAAATGAATACAGTACGGACCACATCCCTGGCTTCGACACGCATTGCTCACCTCACCTACAAGACTCCAATGTATGCTCCGAGCCTACCTCTGGAACAACCCCTAGTCCTATCAGTTACTCAAGAGAAAGGCAGCATGGAGTTACTGACCCAAATAGGTATCACAGTGATGGGCGACATGTACCCTAATGTAAATTTTATAACACTGGTTGACTTGTCATTTGTGAGTAATCAAACACTACGGTTCAAGTTTGCTTATCATAGACTGCGCGCAGCCCTACAGGAACATTATCCCTCATACCCAAACGAACCCACCACACTAGAAATATTACAACTACTGCAAAGCGCGAGAGCTAAACAAGGGCACCCTTAGGGCCCGGCCTCCCGGATCCCTGCCACACCCCCATAGTTTGTCCAGTAGCCGGTTGGCTACTGGACATGAAGTCCTTCCGGGTCAGCGAATGATGGGCTTCCGGTGGGAGCCCCAGGAGGGGTGGGCAGAGCCAAGGGGGCTTTTTAGCCCCAGGTACACCTCTGCTCGCCCTCTTTTTCCTGTGCTGGACACCCACCTGAATGGGGCTTTCTTTCAAATCTTCTCCAGGGCTGCCGTCTTCGACCTCGTGACCGCGTGGGAGAGTAGCGCTTCCCGGTCGGCAGCGGAATATTGCGCCTTGGTCGTCTGGACCCTTCGAGGCGTCGGTAGCGTCGCGGCTTGGGCATAACAGTGTTTGAGATGAAATGTTGGGGCGCTGGAGGCAAGCGGGTTTGCGGGGAAGGATTTGTGATTTGTGTGCGTTCCACGTCCATGTGGTTGAGTCCGGGTAATTGACCGCCCTTAGTTGGCCCGAGGATGTCTGAGGGGGTTGGATTCCTGGTTTGTCGAGTGGGAGGGTTTAGGGACGGGCAAGCGCTTGATCTGTGTGCGCGTAAGCTGGGGTGGATGAGAGTGGTGCTGGCTGGGCTGTTTTAAAGATAGTGTCCCCCCCCATACACATTCTCCGGAGACCTCGCCACTCGATAGTTTGGGAGGGAGGCCTGGGCTTGGGGACGTGCGGCGCTTCATCTGGTGTGGCGTTTAGCGGGAGGGGTGGACTTATTCGGTTTGGCTGTGGTATATTGTGGGTAGTGGCAGCACAGCCTCGCTTGTGAGAGGCGCGCTTCCCTGATTGATTACGACCGTTGTTTTGCTGGACTCACAGGGTACTCACGGGCTATTCTGCGGGATTGGCCGTGCATCGGGCGCTCCGGCTTGCCTTGCTTTGAAGTATCGGTCTTTTTGGCACGAGCTCGTTTGCGGCTGGGGTGCAGCACCATAGTTGGGAGAGCGCCCCTTTGTAATTCCAGATTTGGGGTGTCCTGCTTCTGCGTGGGGTTTTCCGGCCGGCTGGGTGTCGGATTCAAAGAGAACAGACCCATTTTGCACACGGGGGCCGAAGGTGCAAGTACGAGCAGACACACAAAGTGATTGGGAGGGCTGGTGGGCCGTCAGTTTTATAAAGCTTCATTGATTGCTAAGGACTGCATCAACTATAGGTTTTGGTGGGCCAGTTGAATTTTGCCCTGAGAATTATTCCAATGAGGCGCCCATTTGGTAGGCTTGAGACAGAAACACCATCACGTCCGATTAAAAGCTAAGGTGAGGGAGGACCTGAGGATTTTGCGTTGTTCCTGGAGGAATTCAATGGTAAGGTGATTTGGCCTGAACCAACTATATCTAGCACAGACTTGGGCCTAGTCACTGATTCAGCAGGAAGCATTGGTTTTGGAGCAGTTTTGGGCTCTCAATGGTGCAGGGGCGACTGGCCATCATCTTGGCACGAGCGGGGCCTGACAAAAAACATAGCTTTTTTAGAATTATTCCCAATTGTAGTGGCAGTAGAAGTCTGGGCTGAGGTCTTCAAGAACAAGTGAGTAATTTTTTGGTCAGACAACATGGCTGTGGTAGAAACTATTAATAGGCAGGGAGCTACTTGCAAACATGTTTTGAGGTTGTTAAAGCATTTTGTCTTGGCTTGTTTAAAGCTCAATCTGCTCTTTAGAGCAACACATATTCCAGGTGTGGAGAATCTGGCTGCTGATGCTTTGTCTCGCTCCAAGTTGCAGGATTTCCGAAGGTATCACCCGCAGGCAGAAGAACAGATGTCTGTTTTCCCAACATCTCTGTGGAGCATTGGAGCCCTGGTCTAGCTGGGCTAGTGGGAGCCTCTTTGAGCGAGCGCACTAGGAGGACTTACCATCAACACTTTCAAGCCTACAGGACATTTTCTAAACACACGAGCCAGGCGGCGCTTTTTTCAACAGGGGCGCTCTGCGACTTTTTGCTAGCCCTGAGAGAACAGGGGAGGCCAGCTTCTTATGCTAGGGCACATGTGACGGCAATAGGTTTCTTTGCCAAACTGGCAGGTCAGCGCGACCCTGGCACGGCTTTCGTGGTAAGGAGAGCTTTGTCAGGATGCGTTAGGCTGGTAGGTGTTAAGAAAGATTGGAGAAGGCCCTTAGACCTCAAAATCATAGGGGACATGATGGGAGTGCTACGGTCCGTGTGCTCCTCTGATTATGAGAGTATCCTGTTTAGCGCTGCTTTCACCTTAGCATTTTATAGTGCATTTCGGCTGGGGGAACTGGTGGGGACCTCTAAATCAGACCTCACTGGGGGGGCTCCAGAGACAGGATACAAACCTGGTCACGGGGGCTTGGTGGTGGTGCTAAGGAGATCCAAGACAGACCCTCTGGGGAAGGGGACCTCGATTCACTTGGCCCCCACACCAGGGGCAGGGATGTGCCCGGTGGCCAGGATGGAGTCATACATGGCGATTCGGCCACCTGGGCGCAGTCAGGCACTGTTCATACATGAACATGGTGAATGTTTGCCACAGTTCCAATTATGGGCAATCTTTAAGCGCGCGCTGTTACATCTGGGCCTGGATCCTAGCGGGTATTCCTCACACTCATTCAGAATTGGGGCGGCAACATTGGCGGCAGGCGCTGGCTTACCGGCAGAAGCGGTCAAAGGCGTAGGGCGCTGGTCATCGGCCTGTTTTAAGTGCTATGTTCGGCCGGAATTAATTTGAGACAATGGAATGATGTTTTTGACATGGCAATGCTGACGTTTACATTTCTCTTCCTACTAATAGTATGTCTTCGAAGGTGGTGTGGGTGTTGGGACACTCGTTCGTGTGGCAGGCCATGGTGCGGTTACGGCAGAAGCGGGTGTCGAAACCACCAGGTTTGAAAAGGAAGTCGTTCCTATGGCGTGGCGTGGGTGGCCTGCGAATTCGGCAATTGCGGCGGCTAATCGAGGAGACAAGTGAATGGGAGGGACATCATTCCCCGGATTTGGTGGTCCTGCATTTGGGCGGTAACGACATGGTGGATTTAGGACGCATGGCGGTCAGAGAAGCCTTACTGACTGAGTTTGCCTGGATAGGGAGAGCTTTTCCTAACGCTCGCATTGCTTGGTCATTTATGATACCACGCCGGACATGGGCCACTGGAGTCAGATCCCGGGCTTTGAACATTTCAGTGAGGCGCCCCAACGGGGAATTGGCCAAGTTGTGCTCAGGCCCGGGCCGCTTGTGTCCCATTCCACACAGACTGATCTCAGGGGCCTTGATGTTTCATCATGATGGCGTTCATCTGTCATACATTGGCACAGATGTGTGGATCAAAGGGATTTGGTCATTTGTACAGAACTTGTTTGCGGGTGGGGAGGGTGAAGGACCTGTGGGCCCTGGTCACCCTAGTGGCGGAAAAGAGGTCACAGAACATTGATTTGATGGGGGGGGGGTAACGGGAGGCCCGCTTACATACTCCCAAGGCCAGCAAAACGGGATGAAACGGTAAGCTCTCTGCAGGGAGAATGGGGAAACCGGCTGGGGAGGCAAGGACGCAAGGTCACATGAGTCTCCTTGGCAGCCTGGTGGTAGAGGGGAAGGCCCCTGGATATGACGGACAAGGAGGGCTCACCGCTCAAGGACGCAGGTGGGTTGCGCCTTGCGTGGTTCTCAGTTTGGAGATGCGAGCCAGAGGGCCCCTTGGTGCTGGAGGAAGTAGTTATTTCATAACCGTTGGTCTTTAAACAAGTTAGTATACTGGTACATATTAAAAATTTAAATATTTGAATTCTGAAATGTGCATTTTTAATTATGATCTTGTCATGTTTATGAATGTTTTGGAAGATTAAACATGATCGTTTTTACCCACACCCTTGACTGTTTAGTTGTTTGTGGGCTTGCATGAGGTTGGGGTGGGGGTCATGCTGGGGGGTCCGGTCCCTATGATAACCAGACAATACACACATTGTAGCGAAACTATATAGTACCCTGCAGAGGGAAATTGGCCCTAACACACAAAAAGCACAGGACAGATGGAATGAAATTCTTGATAAACCTTTAGAGGTAGACAAATGACTATTGTGCTGCGCACTTACTGAACTACTCATCCCAGATGGTAACTTACGCATTATACACTATAAATACCTACACCAAATGTACAACACCCCAGTTATATTGCACAAACATGGTTTACGAGCGGATGTGAAATGTAAGAGATGTAAATTAAACCAGGCTGAGTTTGAGCATTTAGCATGGTCTTGCGGTAAGGTGAAATCCTATTTGGAACCGGTGATTCATTTATTAAATTAAATACTGCAATGTCAATTGGAGTGTACACCGCGGGAATGTCTCTTAGGACACTTGATATCTGCAAAAAAAAAGTTGCCGGACATAATGTTACTACTAGCAAAACAAAGAGTGGCGTACATTGGGACAGCTCGATAACACCAACTATAGCCCATTGGATATCGGACTCTATATATTGCAAAAATAACTTTTTGATGTACGCAGAAGAATTGCCACAGCTGCTAAACCTTCTAACTTCTGGGAGCCACTTACAGACTGCTTGCACACACTGACCTATTCCAAACTAATGCACGATTAGTGTCTTTGCTCTCATTTTTGTAGTAATGCTAAAATGGATACAAGGTGGATTAATTATCACAGTGCTGTGCTGAATACACTTGTCACTGTATAATGTGTCACATATAATTGACTTGATGATGTATGTAAACATGGTTAATTATGATTATTGGAAAACGTATAAATAAAAAATAAAAATAAAACTTCAACGTGTAGACATCATGTTGCGCATTAGCTGCGCAACCCCCATTTTGTTAACTAGGAGTTTCTGAGCAACGTAAAGACGTCACGTTCCCTTCACAACCTCAATGCAGTCTCGCCGCAGCCTGTTCAGTCCAGCACTTATCTCTTCACAACGTTCACGCTGATCTGCACAGCTTGAGTGCATGGGCGTCCGCAGAAATTTTTTCAGGGGGGGCAACATCTTAATGTCATCACCATCCTCCGACATGATGTGTGCCAGGTGGGGCACAAGAAACACTGGGGCGCAGGAGGAGCTGAGTCAAAAATTAGCTAGCATTCGCGCCAAGAATTTTCAATTCTATTAAGGACACGGAGGCGAGGATTATGCTTCTCTTTCTTATATTTGCCACTCACAGCAGCCAATGAAAAACGTTTTGTATGCAAATAAAAACTACATTTCCCATGATGCTTGTACATACATCACATCCTGTATAGCCCCATAAGAGCTGCTGCATCCTGTGTCTCCTCCTCTTTCTTTGCTTGAACATATACAGTCCACACATTAATAAATCCAGTCCATTTTACGGAATACGAGTCTCAATAAACATCCTTCAACATGGAGAACCAACATTAATAAATCCAGTCCTTTTCACGGAATATGAGTCTCAATAAACATCCTTCAACATGGCGAACCATCGTCAACTGGAAAGATCAGGTCTTTTAATACAGAAGAACACCTGCTCCTTCTTCTTTACTCGAAGCTGAAAGGAATGAGACAGGAAAAACCCGTAACTTCTGCTGATACAGAATATCAAGTACATGCGGGTGGGTAATTATTACCAATACTGTAATAAACCGGGTGGGATAATCCTCGCCTCCGTGTCCTTAATAGAATTGAAAATTCTTGGCGCGAATGCTAGCTAATTTTTGATTCTATTACAGGACCGGAGGCTTCGGATTATGCTAGTTTAACGCTTATTAACACAACTACAGTCTTAAATCTCCCACCGGTACATAATATACTGTTTAAATAGAGTCTGAGAAACTCTATCAGAAAACTTGCACAACAATGGGAATTATCCAAACAAGAATGATAAGTATTGTACTTGAGCAAGCTGCGTATCACCATTGGTTCTAACACCCATTCCGGCCAAAGGCCCTCAACCATCGGCTGTAATAGCCTCGTACTCACATAGAAATGACAATAATCATCAACAATCCTATGAACATATACTCGAAAAACTCAGATAGTAATTCTGAGAATTATCGTTGTAAGCCATGAGGCATGTGAAGAAACACCCATAAAGTGCATTATCTCGAAGTCGTGTGACAAGGCCCTGACCACATGCAGTTCAGACCTCGCTGACAGGGCAATTTCTTATAGTATATACTATACCTGTAAAACGCGGGCTTGCCTCGCCATAGGAACCCCCGGAGGTGGAATGCTCCGTAACACAGCCTGACAATATTTAATGTCCTGTTTGGAAAACTTACGCCACCAAAAAGAATTCGAAAGAAAACCCGACGCAAGTTCAGCAACCTGCCCTGAACCGAGAAGAGCCGCAGGAAAACGGCCAAATGGACGCTATAAGGAGAACGGTACTGAAGTCCCCGTACATTATTTGGTAACTAATTCACCAGAAAGAAATCAGTCCTCACAAAGCCGCCAAATGGCGTACATATCCACAAAGCGACCCTCTATCGCCGAAACGTATGTAGGGAATGAAAGGACCCAGAAATACGAAAAGAACGCGTTCGAAAACCAAGAAAGTATTGTAGATACCAGAAACTTGATCGGAAATAAAGCAAAGTCGGAATACATACACCTAGGAAAACTGTTCTTACCACATTGCCATGTGTTAACCCGGACCCGCGCCAACTAAACGGCAACGATGAATCTGCGGGTTGTAGCTCTCTGGTGAACCATAAGGCATCTGTCTTGATTTACCTGAGTGTTACTACATTAGAAAAGGGGAAAATTGCAAGGGAAGGCGGGAAAACGAGCCGTCCTCCGCCGACCCAAGGGCATTGGGATTCCAAAATGGAGTCCGCCCTGCACGAAAGATGCGACCAGTCGCCAGAAATACCAGGAAACCGGATGGAACAAACCTTTACTGCCATGTAGGCTAAGGAGGTATACCTCAACAATCTAAATATGAAATCGTGGGCAAAATGGCCTGAGTCCTGGAATTAGTCCACTATGAAGATGACCTATATGCCCATATCCGCTGATCGTACTCGCAGTCGAGATATTGTGCATGCTGAACAGTAAGCCTCCAGAGGCGTGCACGACAAAGAGCCCGAATAACTGGAGGGATCGGAAAAACTGTTTGAATGACGGTGCCCAACACACCACTACCGAGGCATCCACCCAAAGGGAAACTCTCGCACTGATACCATCGGAAAGTCATCCTCGCATTGTAGAGTGGGGATAAAACCACTGAGTCGCATAGGATTGAGATAAACCTGGAAACCTAAACTAAAGGCCCCAAATGCATGAAGGTTATAACCGAGCAATCCCAGCACATCAATCCGATGTCTGGAACTGTGAGGCCAAGGCCTGCTTAAGATAGATCAACCATACCTATATGTATCCAATTAACCTGAGAGATAAAACAACACGGTACTCGGAGGGCAATAGGGAACTGAGGTTTGGGATAGCCTATCCCTCGCATCAACCATTAGAACCACCATCGGAACAACTGCCATTGTAGGGAAGGAGAGAACCAGACTCTCTCCTGAACGCTATATGCCAGAAACTGCGGAAACACGATGGAAAGGAACCGACCCACTAGTGTGAATGCGACCACAAGCAAAGAGCGTCTACCCTTTATACACTCAACGATAATAAATCTGTCCCATAGGGGCCTCTGGTGTCCTGGGTCCAGCCTTATGAAAGGCTTTGCGTCTCTCGGGCGATCCGGCGCAAAGGCGTTATACCGACGCCTATCACCGAGCGTGGCTGACTACGACATTGATTTGCAGCCTGTCAAATCTGGGAATCCCTTTCTGAGACGACTAGGAAAAAGAGGAAATACGAAATAAAGACAATAACTAACAACGTAAAAAATAATAAGTAAATAGACAAAAACGAACTCATGCTGAAGGATTTGTGGTAGCAGAACGAAATGGGCGTCAATCAAGCCCTGTCACCCTGAGTTAGGTAACATCATACATGAGGCCCTGTTGACCACACAAGAACGGGAAGAACCTGGGTGTCAACATAATCAGTTCAGGAGGCTCTTGCGCTCCTATCAGTAGTTGTCATCCTCCAATATAGAAATATATATATATATACATACATATATTCCAACATCATCCTCAAGGGACATCTGTATTCAATATATATGAAAGTGCAAGGCACAGTGCAACGGAGGAGTCGAGGGGGAGCCACCCTGTGCACACCAAAACAGAGAAATGAATAATGCATCGGCTCCTCAGCAAAGCTGTAGTCATTATACCAGCCCAAAGGGCGTCGGGAGTCTTTGTAAAATACAAGGAGCGTGTGCGGACTCCGAGGGCCAGCCTATTGTTAAAGCCTGGCGGCTACCAGGAATCTGCTCAGGTAAGCAGGAGGCACTGAGACCTCAAACAAAACAAACAAGGGACGCCTGCGACGTGCGTAGGCCAATGTGCCCAAATTAAGCCCAAAAGTGTGCCCAAAGGGTTACGCACACTGGAGCGTTATGACTCCATAACCGCACTCGGCTACTAGGGAAAGCCTTTGGCGGAGAAAGCGCGTGACCGCGCAGTAATTCAAACAATCCCATGGAAGTGACAGGAAACTTACGCAACGTGTAAAAAGCATCGTTGGAACGTAATCTAGAAGCAACAAATCAAGACACAACACATTCACCCAATTCATCATGGCTCACTCTAGCGCCGAATTCCAGCTCCAGAAGGAGCGTTTGATTCAGTTTGCGGCCGCCTAGGCCTCTCATGAGGATTAATCTCGCCGGCATAAGCAGAGCGACCTCACCACTCCCGCAGGAGCCATCTGAAAGTTGCATCGGGGCTACCAAAACGCTACCACGCACACACTGCCGTCCAGTATAAATAGTGAAACATATCCCAGGAGAATAGTAAACTGAAATCGTGGGAAAACATAAATTACAACATTATTGATAATCGGACATGAATCGGGGCACCTGGGATCGAACCCTGCACCATGGAGATAAAAGGCAGCAGCCTTGCCCCGAGGCCACGTGTAGACGGATCCACACGAAGCTGATGAAACCTGAAGACCCCGGCAGGGAAGCGCGGCATGTGCTGATCAGCGGGAGTACAGAGCGCCTGAAAAAGGGCCACCCCCGTAGAGGATACATCACCGTACCCACAGTCCCAGGACGTGGCACCGAGGCGACGCGCGCCTCCCTTTATTGAAGCGAGCCATGAAGCTCTGCGGAGTTCAGCGGTAAAATTGGACCGAAACCGCGCCCAACGGGCCAACAGATAAGGTTACAGACTCCGCCAGGAGGAGGCGCCACACCCGGGCGCCGCACACAGCCCCCGCAAGAACACAGCAATGCCCGCAGGCCATCGGGGAACGTAACGCCTGGCCAGGGAGACCGAACCGGTAACAAGCAAAAGCGTCCATGGAGAACGCTGCTCCCAGCGGGAGCCGCTCCGCCCTCCTTCGCGGTAAAAACAACCCATGGCGCCCGCGAGCGCTAACACAAGAAAGCATGGCAATGCAGCGTAAATCGCCAACACATACTCCTAGGACCCTTTGTAAATTGAGGACAACATAGATAATGTGTTATATCCAGAGCGCTGCAAGCAGTCTTGAACTTAGGGGGTGCCGTTCGATAAGATACATGGCTGCACGTAACACGTGCGCTACTAGTTCCCATAAACCACAATCTCGCCACAAGCATGAAACATAGAGCGATATAAGCGCAAAGCATTGCAACATCATGCGATCTAAACGCAAGGCATTTAATACAGCGCGCTATGAGCGCAAAACTACTGGCAGTAACCTCAAAGAAAATCCGTCAGTCAACTAAGACATTAATCATAGCATAATGTTGTGAGCACTTAACTGTCTGCGTGAGCAGCAAAGAAAGAGGAGGAGACACAGGATGCAGCAGCTCTTATGGGGCTATACAGGATGTGATGTATGTACAAGCATCATGGGAAATGTAGTTTTTATTTGCATACAAAACGTTTTTCATTGGCTGCTGTGAGTGGCAAATATAAGAAAGAGAAGCATAATCCGAAGCCTCCGGTCCTGTAATAGAATCTCGTGGCAGCTGCGATAATGTTGCAGCCTGCGCATCTGTCTGAGCCTCCAGGCCGGCACATGTAAACTTATTTTTCTGCACAGTGTGCAGTAGTAGTGCTGCAGTCGCACATTCTGCCACAGCAGCGCACAGTTTCTCATCATGAAGTGCTTGGACAGTGCTCCGTCCCACTTGTGTCTGCATGTCAGCGCCGGTGATGTGAGAGGAACTATGAATGCACAAATTTGCGTTTTGGTGTGGTGATGCAGACCACATGCTAAAATGCGTTAGCTTCACCCTTGGTGCGTGGAACTTGGCAGAACTGCATGGAGAGACTCCTTTGTTATGCAGGTGCCACGAAGGAGCTAATCAGAAGATATAATCACCTGCTAGTGATCTGAAAATTGCACGCCATGGGGATCTGCAGCAGGGCAGGCATGTGAAAAGCAGAGTGCAGGCTCTACATTTAACAGGTCTGCAGTGATTAATGCGGATGCATGGGCTAGTTGTTTACAAATAGTTTTATTTAACGTTTCTAATGGCATGGTATAGTAATTTCACAGAATCATAATTATACAACTGAGACATTTTCACTATTATTTCCCACAAAGTCATTATTGCTACATATAATGCAACTAACATCCACTGCTAAAGCCAATAGTCTGGGCTTGTTTTAGGTGCATGCCAGTTCTATTATATATTTGGATGCAATAACAGAAAGAGGCAGGAAAACGCCAGTCAGGCAGCAGAGATATTTACCTTACAGCCCTTACGCCCTTTATTACATAGGTTACGCCCCTTTGAGAGACCCCCCTGTCCCAGTTTTCCAACCCACTTAAAGCCTTAGGCGTACCCTTTACCCATTAAATTCACAACAGACTCCATGTGTACTCTTTATTTTTTGGGAGTCTTTATTAACACATTCTTATGTATAATTATTATTAAACTGCTCACACGTGTTCTAACCAGTAGCAAAGACTCTATAAACACACTTTTTTTTTTTTGTGTAGAGTTTTATATAGCGCGAACTAGACCCGAACCAAATCAGGTATCAGAGCGCATCACATAGTACAAGTTACGTTTTTTTTTTTTTTTACATGAGAACACACATTTTTATTTTCAGGCACGGGGAGATTAACGGCCACATGCATCATTGTAGCATTTTGTGATTCCTAAATTGCGAAAATTAAGGAATCGCAATTTAGAAATTGCAAAATCCTATGCATCAAGAAATCTTAAAAGTTTTTAGGATTTCTTAATTTTCTGTATTTGCGATTCCTTAATTGCGAATCGCAATTAAGGAATGGCATTACATTGATTCCTATGGGCCCAAAGGCCCATAGGAATCAATGCCTTTTTGCAATTTTTATTTTGCGAATCGCAATTTGTTGATACATTTCAACTTGAGTGCTAACCTTGTCACGTTTCCTTGGCAACCTAACTGCTTTCTCGACGTGTTCAAGTCCATCGCTTACCTCTTCACAACGTTCACGTTGATCTGCACAGCTGGAGTGCGGATCTTTTCAACAGCGGTGTCTTTCGATTTGCTAACTGACGCATAAATTCAGATCTCCTCCGGCAAAGATCTTGGTAAGTGAGTTATTTTTCACTCACTGGCCGATTTGCACAGCTTCAGTGCAGGTGTCAATTTCATTTATTCATGCAGATCTGCGCAGCTCCACAACAAGTTCATAACACGCTGATCTGCACAGCTCCAGCACAGATGTATTTAATCATTTTTGCACTGATCTGCACAGCTCAACATTTTGCGCACATTTTTTCAATCCATTAGAGTTTAATTACATTTGTACACACTGATCTGCACAGCCCAAGTGCAGGTTAATTACATAATTACACGCTGATCTGCACAGCTTGTTTGCACATCTCTTTTCTCTGTTTGGCACAGCTTCATTGCAACTTAAATCCCAGTTTAGTTAGTCATGCAGAATGTCACTCCACTGCAGTTCTTTTTGTCTGCACCTGGCAATCCTACAATACCCTGGCTAAAATGGAAAATGTTTTTTGCGAACTATGCCAGGGTTTGCGGCACTTCGTTGAGTGCAGAAAGGAAATCTTCCTTTTTTTTTACATTCCCTAGGGTCCCAAGGGCCAGAACACCTCCCGGATCTCCCTGATAATGTATCCTCCTCATTAAATGAGTATGAGATTTGTATAAAGAAGATGGATTTACATTATCTTCCCAAGGTGAGCATGATTTTAGAACGTTATCACTTTGGGAAGAGAATCCAGAGGCATGAGGAATCTGTTGAACAATACATTACAGCTTTGCTCAAACTAGCATGTATTTGTTCTTTTGGCAATAGCTTAGATGAAAGGTTGAGAGATCAGTTGATGCTGGGTTGTGCTCTAGATAAGGCAAGGGAAAGCCTTTGGCAAAAGGATAATCCTCCTCTTCAAGAGGTAATTACTATTTTAACAAGCATTTACAATGCAACGGTTTCGCCTTTGGAAAAGTTAGAGCTATTGGCATTGTAAATGACAACATTTTTATTTATGTGTTGGCTTTGAAAACATAAATAAATGGCATTGTCATTTACAAAGCCAATAGCCTAATCTCTCGCAAATGCGACACCTATTGCATTTGCACCCACACACACACACAAAACCGGGTCACAAGCAGGCAACAGAGGCACACACAAAAACGGGTCGCAAGCAGGCAACAGAGGCACACACAAAACCGGTGTATTTATTTTTTAAACACCTTTTTGGTATTTACCCATATTTATTTTGTATTTTGAGAATAAATTGAGCCGTAAAATTGTATATTTTTACATTTAGTTTACTAATAAATATGCATTCATACTTTTCTGCCTGGCACGTTTTACAGCCCAGCCAAGTTTCCCAGGACAATGCGCATTCCAGTTTTTTCTTTCAATCTGGGACTTCTTGTCTTGTTCATACCATTACAAAACCGGGAGTACACGTCCCAGAATTCAAGGGAAAAAACACGTGGACTGGAGAGCGACATCAGGACGGGGGGACCTGGCAACTATGGGAGAACGGAGATGAAAGTTGTACAGAGAATGACAAGCTTTATAAAGGTGTATAGAGGGTGAACAAAGATACAAAGGGGAAAAGGTTACGTGTACACTTGTAAAGGGGCGGCTATGGTTCGAAAGGTGTACAGGGTATACGGAGGTACAATGGCAATGCGGGTGCAGGGGTGATAAGAGGGTGCAGAGTTGCTTGGACATATAATGGAGGTGCACTGAGCTCTAAAGCTGTGAAACTAATGACGCGGGAGGTTGATGTGCCCAAATGAAATGTATACTGTGCAAGGGCAGGTACTGCATGTTATTAAAAGTGTGAAGACATATGAAGGGGTTGCAGGCGGTACAGGGTCCCATACCTTTGTGTCTGGCCCACGGCTCTCCTCGCCTCCTTTCCCTTGGGCAGCGGGTGCCAGGATATTAATAGTGCCTCCGCCTCATTAGAGCAAGGTGGATGCCAAGGGGAGATGCCAAGGTTCAACGGGTGGGAAGGGTGCGAAACTGAGGTGGGGGCGAGGGCACCGTCCCAAAATAGCGGGTCCGCAGGGTGGGTATATAAAGCCCGGCCAGGGGGGACACCCACCTTCGTCTCTGGGTCACCCATCGCCCCTCAGCCTCCACAGCGCCCCCGGAACTCACCCACCGTAAGTACCCATGGACTTGGAAAAAGGGGGACAGCAAGAACCTGGTGTGGAAGGAAGTAACCCACGACGAATCCCGTGATTGCGGATCTAAGGAGGAAATAAAAAGGCGTTTTCCAAATCTTTCCGATTCTACACAACCTCAATGTATAACACGCTATTGATTCGTTATAAGCAGTTATAATCGATCTCTGCATTCATGGAAAGACAGTTTCTGTTTCTCTCCAACTAACATTTTGGGAATGCATACATGTTGAAAAGTTAGTTTTCTTGTATCCCCCTTTTCTTGAGAGGGCGTTATATGTGTTTCTATAAAATGCACGGTTTCTTTGTGTATCTGGAATGAATGTCTGCTTCCTACACGCAAATGAACAGTAACAACAGTCGCCCAAATGTTCACTTGATTACACATTGTACGGGGAATATTCCAATGCCACATTGCCGATCTCAATGTGTACGCGATCACGGTTCCAGAATTTGACCTACAAGAAAACCTACGCGGTATTTAAAGCGCACATCTTTATGGAGATGCATTACCAATGACCGCGAAAATACTCCGCAGAAACCAATTCAATACTCAGAAATAACAACAAAATAAACGTTAAACAAGCACAACAGCTGCAATGCAAATGCAACACAACAACGGTCTTCAATTTGTTTTGTTCTAATTACATTTTTAACGCCTTCCAACGCAAAATAATATTTATTTTCCTGATAAGAAAGGAGGGGAGGATGAAAGGAAACGGTGCCGCAGAAGATGCAAATGACGCAGTCACCTTGCTCGATATAGCCATATACATTTGAAGTGGTTTATTTTGTAAACTGTTTACTGGAAGGAGTTGTATGCTAGCGCAGATCATTAAAGAGGAGATTTACAATGCATCAAGCAGAGAGACTGACAGCGTTATTAGCGGGATAGCTGCGGCTTGTGTCTTTATTGCCCCATTCACACCATTGTTCACGCCTGTTACCAGAGCCGCTAGACTCCCAACTCCCTCTTTAATTAGAAACTTTGAATGGCCACTAACCCGACGATTCTAGGGCCGCAGCGCCTCGCAGCCCTAGATGTGGTAATGAGGTGCTCGGGAGGAACACACTGCACAATGACACACTGGCAAAAACCTACGGGTTTGCGTTTCAATCACCATTTTTTTGAAGGGGCGGGGCGCCCGTCAGAAAAAGGCCAATTAGGAATAAACAAAATAGGGCAGCGTGGTGGTGTTCGCTGTGTCAGCAAGTGTAACATTTGTAACAGAGGATGAGTGTGAATATGCCCCGTTTCAATCACAACCAAAGGAACCACCATTTGGGAGGCTTGCACACACTGCTTTGATCCCTTTCGAATAGAATAGGTGGGTGCAGCTGATAAAACGGCACCATGGGAGAATATATGCATGTGTTTATATCGATAGCTAGGGTTGGAAGAAAAGGCGACACAGAATAATTCGCGCAGCTTCCTTCCAAATACATCTGATCTGAACCTGTGCCTTTCCCGGAATACGATGTAAACACGGTGCTACACATTAACCCCAGGTAAAGACATACGACCACACAAGCACAGCACAGCAAGCACGCCAAGATCTACATGAGGTAGGGGGTTTCTCAGTGTTGGGATCTATTACATCTAGCACAGATAAATATTGCTTGATCAAACATTTTAATTCACAGTGGGTTGGAAACAGAACAAGGAAAGGCACGGACAGCGGGAGGGAGGACAGGAAAGGCACGGACAGCGGGAGGGGGGCGGGAAAGGAATGGACAGCGGGAGGGGGGCGGGAAAGGCACGGACAGCGGGAGGGGGGTGTGGGAATGGGCACACGGACAGCGGGAGGGGGGCCGGCTGGAACGGCCACAATCAAAAGCACTCACCTGGACCTGGACTTCCTCCGGCGGCGGTCGGCCGCGGAATGACCAAAAGAAACATGGACGACCAAAAAAATAAACCCCGCCCACCGCCGCACTGACGTGATAAAAGGGGCTGGATGAGAAAAAATCGCAGGAACGCCCACGAGTCGCCTCGCAGAATGACGGACGCCTCTCTCTTCCAATGGCTAGCCTCCATTTATGGAGCTAGCCAATGGAACAGAGAGGCGGGAATAAGCCACATACTGGTAAACAAAAGTTTTCGCCTGCGCAGAAAAGCTGCGCGGCGCAGCTTTCGACGAGGCGAAACCTAAAAATGCACAAACATTCTAAAGCATGTATTGAAGCCATTCGTAAAGATTCTCATGTCGTCAAGAGCGAGAATGAATCTGTTAAAGAAGTCAGGGTCCAGATCACTGACAAGACTCACAAAACTGTTTCTCCCAGTATCTCTAGTTCAACGAAAGTTCCACGTCCTAACATTAATTTTAATGCCTTCCAGGGTAAGTGTTTCAGATTCGGTAATTCAGGTCACATGGCAAACTTTACAAGTTGTCCAGGGTGGAAAGCTGTGTGTTCTCTTTGTAAACAAAATGGTCATTTTACTAAGTGTTGCAGATCTGGCAAAGAGCAGAAAAAGGTTAGGGAAATTAACATTTATGATCATGATGATCAGGAAGTAATTGTTTCTCAAGTTAGAGATCATAATGTTGAGGGACCTTTGGAACATATTTTAGCCAACTATAATTCGGTTGAAATGCTTTTCGATTCAGGTGCCAGAATCACTCTCATACCAAAAATATTTTAAGAGAAATGCCTTTCTGGGAAGGTTGAACTGATTAAACCTGACATCATACCAAGAGGTTATGGTGGTCAAATTATGATTTACTAGGTTACTTTTGGAGTACCATTGATTTTAAAGGAAGAGTTGTTACAGGGAATATGTATGTCTTGATGAGGGGTGATTCTCTTGTTAGGTGGAGTCATCAGCAGGACATACATGGTTACTTAGATCCAAATGAGTCTTCCTCTGTGAGTTTTAGGGAGTTACCTGTCATTGAGACTGTATCTTCTGGTGAGACTTGGCCTACAAAATTTGCTTACATTTTTGATAGCAAGTTAAGCTGTCCCAAAAACTATGTACACCTAATTAAATTGAATTCGGATATCACACCAAGAGTAGCTAAAGTTAGAAATGTCCTATTGTTGGTCAAGGGTAAGATGAGAACGGAATTGGACAAGTTATTGAAGATTGGGATTATACAAGAAGTTGAAGCCACATAATGGTTTTCTCCAGTGGATATGGCCCACAAGGCTAATGGGGAGGTCAGATTGTGTATTGATTTGAGATAACTGAATAAAGCTGTAATTACAGATCATTTCCCTCTACCAAACATTTCAGAGATGCTCTCCTCTCTTGGTGGTGGTAAGCATTTTTCGAAATTGGATCTTACCACGGCTTACCATCAAGTCAGACTTCATCCCTCAGGTCAAGATCTCACGGCCTTCATTTCCCCGTTTGGAACTTATACATTTCTCAGGATGCCATTTGGGTTAATCCCATGCAGCCTCAGTGTTTCAGAGGGTGATGGAGAGTGTTGTGAAAGGTGTTGAAGGGATCAAATTTACCAAGACGATGTTCTAGTTCATAGTTCAGACTTACAAGAGCATGACAAAAGGTTGTCTGAAGTATTGTTCAAGCTGCAAGAAGCAGGTCTAACCTTGAGACTGGACAAATGTAAGTTTGATGTAAGCGAGATAGAATATTTGGGGCATTTGGTCTCAGGGTCGGGTATTAAGCCAAAACCATCCTTAGTTGACACCATTTCTCAATTTAACTTTCCTGAAAGCAAAGATGAGCTCATGAAATTCTTAGGCATGGCAGGGTTTTATAATAAATTTGTGCATGGTTTTGCGCAGAAGACTGATTGCATGAGAGGGCTTTTGAGAAGGATCCATGTTAAAGTATCGATTGTAAACATATAGATGAAAAAAGTATTGATGTGAAAATATCGATAACAAAAATATTGACTCCCTATACTTAAACAGGTAAGTACAATAATATCGACTCAAAAATATCGATGTAAAAAATATAGATGTAAAAAATATCGACTTTAAAAAATAACATAACTTAAATTAATTAAATATTATTATTAATATTAACAAATTAAATTAAATGTAATATATATTTTAGCTAATTATAATAAATAAACTTAATTTGATAAATATAAATACACAAAAAAGTGTACATATATGTACTTAAATACATTGTATTAACTATTATCTTTATTTAATTTATAAACTTTAATTATATCAAAATAAAATAAAAACATATATAAATAATTTAAAATAAAATATTCTATATTTAATTAACACATTAAACTATTAAAAAAATAATACATTAATTTAATAACAAAATAAAAACATTAATAATTAAAACATTGGATAGCGGGAGGGTAAAAATTACTATTCCCACTCCAGTAAGTGCAACAGTAGAGAAAGCGCTGGATAGCGGAGGGGTAAAATTTACTATTCCCACTCCAGTGAGTGTAACAGTAGGGAAAGCGCTGGATAGCGTAGGGGTAAAAAATGCTATTCCCACTCCAGTGAGTGCAACAGTAGGCAAAGCGCTGGATAGCGTAGGGGTAAATTTACTATTCCACTCCAGTGAGTGCAACAGTAGGGAAAGTGCTGAATAGCGTAGGGGTAAAAATTACTATTCCCACTCCAGTGAGTGCAACAGTAGGGAAAACGCTGGATAGCGTAGGGGTAAAAATTACTATTCCCACTCCAATGAGTGCAACAGTAGGGAAAGCGCTAGTTAGCGGAGGGGTAAAACAAACATAGACACGATGCAAAATGTAAAAGCGATTTGTGCACATTTCATCTACAACAAAGGCTCACCGCAATGTTCAAAGGCAGCCTTCTTTAACAATTTCAACACAACAAGAACCCCATCTCATAGGCAAACCTAATATAAAAAGTTCCAAAGGAATACCTCACATCTATTTCCTTTGCTGCAAAAAAACCATCATGCTTTATTTTTGAAATGTGGTTATCTGCACTGATAGTCGCCCTTAGTTAAAATATATAAATTTTTAAAAAACAGTCAACAAGAACCACAGCCGTGGTAGGAACTCACTTGTTCTCTGTATAGGTGAAAAAAGTGTGGAGGACACAATGACCCCTCACGGGCGCTCCACCATCAGGGTAACTGGCAGGTACTCACCAGAATAGGCCCCTTTTCTCATCATAGGCAGTCATTATTTGTCCCAGAAAAGAAAAACAAAACCAAAGAAAGTGTCCAAACAAGGAAAGGAAGTGAAGTGCAGTGGAATGGTCAAAAATCACCATCCACTAGTGACAAAAAGTGATATTAAAATTGACAAACACACCCCTGTAACAGCTTTATTCTGATTTTTTTGGTGTGCTATGTCAAATTAAAAAGGTTGGTAGCTAACCTCGCATACCAATACCCACTGCCAACATGTTTCTCTGCCTTTTAAATTTTGGCAAATTCTTCAGGGCTAGACACCCTGTCACAGCACCACTGCTGGACACTCAGTTCTTTTAGACCTCACTTAGCTTATTTATCTCATACCAGCCGAAAAGGATGCGTAGTATATCGAACTCCTGCAGTGAGTCCTCTCAGTAGTTGGCTATTCGATTGTTCTATCAATCGTAAACAGCCCGACGGCATCTCTGCCGTCGGGCTGAGGGGTCATTGTGTTCTCCACACTTTTTTCACCTATACAGAGAACAAGTGAATTCCTACCACCGCTGTGGTTCTTGTTGACTGTCTTTTGAAAATGTATATATTTTAACTAAGGGCAACTAACAGTGCAGATAACCACATTTCAAACATAAAGTGTGATGAGTTTTTTGCAGCAAAGGAAATAGATGTGAGGTATTCTTTTGGAACTTTTGTTATTAGGTTTGCCTATGAGATGGGGTTCTTGTTGTGTTGAAATTGTTAAAGAAGGCTGCCTTTGAACATTGCGATGAGCCTGTGTTGTAGAAGAAATGTGCACAAATCGCTTTTACATTTTGCTTAGTAATTTTTACCCCTACGCTATCCAGCGTTTTTCCTACTGTTGCACTCACTGGAGTGGGAATAGTAATTTTTACCCCTACGCTATCCATCACTTTCCCTACTGTTGCACTCACTGGAGTGGGAATAGTAAATGTACCCCTACGCTATCCAGCGCTTTGCCTACTGTTGCACTCACTGGAGTGGGAATAGTATTTTTTACCCCGTTCGGGCTTGACTGTTCCCATGAAGCACAGGGTCAGACTGATTTGCATAGGGCCATGTCTGAACTGGGGTGGCAGAGTGGGCTAAAGAACGGTGATGGATTAAACCCAGATCAGTTGACTGGGGGTGAGTGCTTGTATTGTCAACGCTCCGTCCATCATTTCCTTTGGTTTTTCTTTGTTCGCCATAAGTTGGCAGGGTATGCTCAGACGTGAGTCCCTTGCTCACTTTGCCACTGGATTCAAGCAAGCCGGGCTGAAGACGGCTGAAATGCCAGAAACCGGTCCTCGGTAGCTTGTTTCCGGTCCAGGGAAGGCATGGCTTGGCAGTTCGGGCTGGACTGTTCCCGTGAGGCACAGGGTCAGACTGATTTGGATATGGCCATGTCTGAACTGGGGTGGCAGAGTGGGCTAAAGAACGGTGATGGATTAAACCCAGATCAGTTGACTGGGGGTGAGTGCCTATATTGTCAACGCTCCGTCCATCATTTCCTTTGGTTTTTCTTTGTTCGCCATAAGTTGGCAGGGTATGCTCAGACGTGAGTCCCTTGCTCACTTTGCCACTGGATTCAAGCAAGCCGGGCTGAAGACGGCTGAAATGCCAGAAACCGGTCCTCGGTAGCTTGTTTCCGGTCCATAGAAGGCATGGCTTGGCAGTTCGGGCTGGACTGTTTCCATGAGGCACAGGGTCAGACTGATTTGCATATGGCCATGTCTGAACTGGGGTGGCAGAGTGGGCTAAAGAACGGTGATGGATTAAACCCAGATCAGTTGACTGGGGGAGAGTGCTTGTATTGTCAACGCTCCGTCCATCATTTCCTTTGGTTTTTCTCAGTCTGAGGTCCCAACCTTGAAGCATCAGGTCCAGCACCAGTCTGAAAACAACGCATGCCAAAGCCCCCTACATTCAATCCCGAGTCAACCAATGATTTTCTCAATATTCCCAAAAGATTGGCCCCAGTCACTCGCTCACCATCAGTAGAGTAAACCACCTCATCTCCTAAACAAATCTGGAAATTGTACAAATTGTCAAAAGTCTACCTGCCTCTGTCACAAGCCTGGTCTTCAACACAACACGTCCTTAGCCCTCTCTGATCTGTTTAGTAACGCCTAATCAATATTTTCAAAATCATATCTTCCATCCCCTCCGCTTGTCTTTTTACACCTGGTCTGTTCCTTGAGCCCAACAATTCAGACCATAAAAACATCCACAATAGGTAAAGACTAAAATATTTCAACTTCAAAATCCTCATAACAGTAAAACCCCAACACCCAGAGTAATATTATAAACAAGTGAAATGAAATCGGTTTCATAACTTAGATTTCCTTCCATTCTCTTTTGACCAACCCGCTAGTACTCGCCTCACCAGTTCCCCAGCTGCCGGGTAATATCCCTAAAATAACTTCAAAATGAATGACAAACCTCCCTGGTTCCCAGCAATGGTAACAGCTGAAAAGTCCCTGCCAATCTACGATAATCAAAAATGTATAACGTCCTTGTTAGATCTTTATCACCATCTTTCTTCCTGTGGAAAAGTAAATTTTGTCATGTTCTGTGTCCCTACGTGTCATCCATCATATGTTATGTGTGCATGATTAAATATGCATATGCATTCCCCATGTCTGATTAATGACGCAATTACAGTTGTGTCCCCCTCTAGTATGCCAGTTTCCAGTCCTCGTGAATAATACGAATATCAGGCCTATGTAAAGCTACGTTGCCACGTTTCTCAGTGTGCACGTTATTCCATTATAAAGTCCCCGTTTCTAGGCCTCAAAAGGGCCTGGACACCAGATTCAGCTCCTGTCTCCTGAAGCCTCGCTGAGGAGCGATACAGCCCCCACCTGTATCCTCGACCCTTCACTTACTTCCTGCCTCGCAGTGCCCTGCCCAGCCTGGCTCAGTCTCTGAGTCTGCCAAGAATATGTTATGATTCCAGTTATCAGTTCAGTCCTCCTTCTCTGCATTCCTAAGCTACTGAACTGCATCAATAGTTTCCGTCATTGTCTAGCCTTCACGTCTCCACGTTAGAGAAATACTGCATTTAATGGTCATTTAATATTCTTCATCACGCACTACATGTAGAATAATGCATGGTCCAGTCTCAGAATCAAGTTAGCCTTTCCCCTCTTAACTTCTAGTTCCTATCAACATGTTCCCTAAACATCAGATACTAGATAGGGTTTAGGTACATGTCGCCCTGACTCTCCAGACTTCAGTCTCTGCTCCTAGCACAGAGTTCATAGCCCCCAGCTTCTCCTAGTGATACGTCATTGCTAGTTTGCGCGCACCATCAGGTTAGAGGTCCCGGCTCCTCAGGTAGCCCCCTCCATGGTTTCCGCCCCATTCATGACATATCCTGTTACGTTTGCATCACATGTCTATGTATACGCCCAGTTACACCTACTTTCGCCCTTATCTTTCGCGACTGCTACGCGTCACGCCTTCTGCTCCACCCACTGCTACGCCTACTGCAATGTAATGCTATGTGTTTGCGTTATGTATATATGCTCATGTATTGTTATTAAAAGCCAGCGCGCTCATCCCAGATCCAGCCCCAGCAGCTGCTGGGCCCTGTCACCCTGTCATCCTATTCCTATGCAGGTTGTCCTGTTCCTGTCCTTATGCTGTATTAAACCTGCGAAACTCCTACTACCTCGAATCTTGACTCTTATTTATTGAGCTATCTGTTATGATATATGTCTAGTCAAAAATAGGGTATTATTTATTTATTTACCACATAATGGCGCCCGAATAGGGACTTGCCCTTTCCCCACGCGTCGGTGAAGCCACGCCGACCCCCTGACCCTCTGCAGTCGTGACGGAACTCTTCTGCGCAGTGGCAGATATTTCTGCTCAAGTATCCCTCAGGCCCACGGAGGAGACGGAGGAGGCGGTCCAGCATCCAGACGAGACGGTGGAGGAACGCGGCGAGTCCCGACCAGAGCCCAAGCCAAGAGTCCAAGGTCCGAGGTATCCGGAGGTCCACCCGTAACTGAAGTCCGAAGTCCGAAGTTCGTCGTCCGTCGTCGTAGCAGTCCAGTCCAGTCTGAGGCCTTCCGTTCTTGCTGCCCGGTGAGTACCGTTACTGGGGTGGTATCTAGACAGGGTCAATTTAATTGACTCTGGTCTGTGGGTTGGTGGTACACAGTCCCACAAACGAAGTGTCCACTTCGGTGGATGCGGGTCCTGACGTGTCTCTTTATGAGACCGGTAAGTTTCGTACTGTTTCAGCAGTGCATCTAGTTTCTGTTCTAGTCAGTTTCTGTTCTCGAGAAAATTTATGTGTTCTGTTCTCAGTATTTCCAGGTAGTATTCTGTTCGAACTGTTATTTTAAATGTTTTTCATGTATTTCAATGTCGTGGTATGAATGGGGAATAAGTATCGTGTTCATTGTGTATTGTATTGTGTCTAGATTACAGTTCAGTCATGCCCATATTTTCCAAGTTACGTCAGTTAAAAACCAGAAAGGGTCTGCTGGAAGCAGCAGTTCCCGTCCCGCCCAGGGACAGTCCAGGTCACTTTATGTATCAGAAACATGGCATAAGTGCCATATTGTATCTAGATTTATGGGTAGAGTATACCAAACAGTTAGAAGAAAAGTATAGATGGCCCGTATCGGGTACATGGGATGCCGAATGCATCATGCGAGTAGAAGAAGCATTATGGAAAAAGAAAGCCAGACAGTCACAGAAAGATGCCATCGAGTTATGGCGTAAAGAAGCTCATAAAAGAACTGAAAAAAAGAAATCAGAAAGTCAGAATTAAGTAGAGAATCCTTAGAGCGAGCCCAAGAAAAAGAATTAATCGAGATAGGTGAACAAGTCAAAGCCGAACAGTCAGACAGACAGAGGCATGCCCTTATTAAGGGTATGTATCCTCTTCTTGCCGAGGGCTTGCCAAAAGCGACCCCGGAGGCATCCAGTAATTTCTCGCCACCACTAGTTCCGACCAAGCTACGTCACAAACCGACCGCAGCTGATATTTTTATTTCGTCCTATCTGGACGACACAGTCCCTGAATATGCAGATCCTGTTCGCGCTCCGCCAGTCCCTGTAAATCAGGCACATCCTGCTCCTCCAGACACCGGGGCACCCCATGCAGTACCTGCTACGGTACCCCCGGTCCAGCCAGCATTTCAATTTCCCGCTCCACCACGAAGAATATCAGTCGACGATTCTAGTCTAGGGGCCGCAGGAGGAGGTCCTCCTCAAACCCCGCCGCCACGCAAGCGTTTATCAGCACTCGAATTACATGCTCAAGCATCACAGCGTACTCCCAAGAGTAATAAGTCTGTTGCAGAAATCAGGCAAGCCCTTGGCGAATGTGCCTATGACCCAGTCCCAGGCGAGAATAATATGGTTTTATATTCAGTACGCGTAAGGAGGGTGACCGAGTATCTAGTCACCCTACCCAATATGAAAGAAGATCTAGACAGAATATATCGTTTCATCCGTACAGGGGATGATCCAGAAAGTATTAGTGATGCCATGTCTCAAAGGAAAGCTGAGATCCAGCGTATGATATTAAAGTTTTTAATTAACTGTCTAATAAGAGAACAAGATTACCCGTCTAAAGATCAGGCCGAAATGAAAATCCTGACAAAGTGGAGTGATAATATAGCCGAGGGTAAGCACAATACCATCAGTGCCATGGAGAGTATGTACAAGAAAATCCGTAGAGAAATAATAAAGATACACGAACAACGTAAAGCAGCACAAGTAAGCGAGAAAGAAAGTAACTCTGATACTGAAGAGGTAGAGGACAAGAATCCCGCCAGAATAGCGTATGTAGGAAAATCTAGATTTCCAGATCGCCATTTACGCCTAGAACACAAGTCAATTTTCCATCATTCAGCACCAGAACAAGGTTCCCTAGAACAAGTATTCCAAGCTACCGATCACATTCTGAAATCACGAATTGGTTACAGTGAGTTAAGTACCATGCATGAACAAGAACTAGCCCGATCAGCAGTCCGATGGATTACTGATTCTACCACTTTTCCAGACGAAATAGTGGCACAAATGTTTCTGAAAATGCCCCCAGCCGAACAACGACTGGTGGGTATGTATATGATTCAGCACCTCATTACATTGTATGAGGGTCAGCACTCTGATCCAGGCCCGTTACATGATGTCCTGAACGAGTTACTCCAGTATAGATGGAAAGGTCTAGGTACCGATTTAATTAGTGTCATTCTAGAACAGCGCCACAAATATAGAACGTTTCTGAACCCGCATTTTGTTCATGTCTCACCCCCAGAAAGTAAACCATTTTACATGGAAAGACAGAACCCGTTACGAGAAGTGCATCCAGTTAAGACAGAGGATGGTGAAATGCAACGAGTGTTTGTTTACACCCCGATTACAAAGATGGAACTCCTCGAAATGAAGAAATTAATTCCCTGTCATGACAAAGATCCAGCAGGGTTCCATAGAGAATTAAAAGACATGCTCCGTATGGGAGAATACACTTACCCAGATATCATTAAAATGTTAAAGGTCCTGTTGCCCGCAGGGGTGTATGAAAAGCTAAAGGAAAAAGAATGGGAGGTGGGAGAGAAAAAGATCGATTGGGCAGTTCTAGAAGCTGAAGACAAGGCACGAGTACCAGGTACTGGTCTAGGAGAGAAATGTAAAGAATTACCAGAATTATTAATACAAGTTTTACCCAGATTATTGACAACTAGAAAAGAAGACTGGGATGCAATCTCAGCCTGTAAACAGAAACAAGAGGAAGATATTAGTGATTTCTATTCTAGGTTTGAAAAATGTTTTAGCATCAATAGTGGCCTCAAGACAAGTAGTGAGTCATACCCTCACCTTTTTGTTACTAAATTAGTCGAGAATTCAAGCCCACAAATTAAAAATCGAGTTTTGAAAGTCGAAAGCACCTGGCAAGCTAATACTCCGTCCCAGATGCTCCAGATGCTCCAGTACCACCAGAATAGAATCAGGGAAGAGCAAGAACACGAGAGAAAACGTATGAAAGACACGAAAATGAAAGTACTAGTTGCACAATCTGTTCCTCAAGACAGTCAGAAGAGGGGTCCGAATCAAGCCAGTCATCCTGCAGCTCCCGTTAAAGGGAACTGCAATTATTGTAAACAGCCAGGTCATTTTATAAATGAGTGTGCAGTTCTGAAACACAACATAGCTACTGGTAAGACTAAGGAAAGACCACGTCCGCCTAGACAAGAGCAAGTTTCACAGACTCCTCAGCCACAGAATGCACAACAGATAGTTACAGTACCGCAGCCTATCGCTGCAACACAGCATGTTACACAGCAGATGTACCAGTATGCACAGTCTGAGTATCCAGAGTACCAGCCGTATTCATGAAACAGCCTAGAGAGGGAGGTAGGCTTGCCTCTCATCGAGATACCTGTAGATCAAGAAGGTCCCTATGTTCACAGTCAAGTATTAGGGAAAGACAGAAAGTTTTTGATTGATACAGGGGCAAGTAGGACCACAATTAGTCATGCCGAAGTTCCAGGGGCTCCGCTCTCAGGCTCAAGAAATGTTTCCCTTGGATTTTCAGGAAAACCTATCGTAAATGAGATTTCAAAGCCAGTTACTCTAGAAGTAGGTCCATTGTCCCGTACTACTGATCTGTTACTTACTAAGTCATGTCCAGAAAACCTATTGGGCATTAAAACACTGAAAGAGTTAGGTGCAGTTATATGCTGTTCCCCAGAGGGAATACGATTGTTCCTACGTGACTTTAAGGGTCACTATGTATTACGAGATTTTGATTCAAGACTGTCTAATGTTCCACAGCATTTATGGGCGCAAGGTCCAACTGATGTAGGTTATATGCAAATCACACCTTATCGTGTGACTCTCAAACCAGGTGTAGTGTTACCACGAATCAGACAGTACAGATTGCCACCCGAGGCTGTAGCAGCCTTATCCAAAATTATTGACGAGCTCATCGCTCAAGGAGTGGTTGTAGAAACTGACTCCAACGTATGCAATTCTCCGATCATTCCAGTTATGAAACGTACTGATCCAAATGCACCCCCAGTATATCGATTAGTGATCGACCTACGAGAGCTTAATAAATGTATTATTCCTCAGTACCCAGTTGTCCCAGACATCTCTTCCCTATTGACAGCCATTGATTCCGAAGCCACGTTCTTCACTGTCATAGACCTCAAGAATGCATTTTTCAGTGTTCCTATTCATCCAGACAGCCAGTTCCTTTTCGGATTCTGTTTAAATGGAAGGAGCTATATGTTCACACGAGCTCCTCAAGGTTTCACAGAAAGTCCTAGTATTTACAGTCAAGCACTCAAGAGACAACTAGACAACATTCACATGCCAACTGACACTGCCCTGCTCCAGTATGTCGATGATCTACTGATCACAGCCCGTTCTGAACGTGCTTGCGAGCGGGCATCCCTTACAGTCTTGTATTTCCTAGCCGAGATGGGGCACAAGGTGTCCCCTTCTAAACTTCAATTCTGTGTCCAGCAAGTGGTCTACTTAGGACACTTACTGTCCAAGAGGGGTAGGCAGTTGACACCAGACCGTATCCAGTTAATAGCGAGTCTTCCTCAGCCCAAGACCCAGAAGGAGGTACGTGCTTTATCGGCCTTACTTCTTATTGCAGACAATGGATTCCCCAGTATGCATTTCTAGCCAAGCCACTGATACAGTTAACGACACAGGAGGCAGCCGTATCGACTGTTCTCCCTTGGACATCTGAACATACACTTAGTTTCAACGAGTTAAAGAAAGCTTTATGCCAAGCTCCAGTTCTAGCGACACCGAACTACAGTAAGCCTTTTACACTTTTCGTTACTGAACGTGAAGGTACAGCATTATCTGTTCTCACACAAGATCAAGCAGGACATTACAAGCCCTGTGCTTATTTTTCGAGCACATTAGATCCTGTAGCCCAGGCTCTGCCTGCGTGCCTCAAGTCAGTTGCAGCCACAGCCCTAGCTATCAGACAAAGTGATTCCATAGTTTTAGGACACTCTCTGACAGTACAAGTTCCACATTCTGTGGAAGTTCTTCTGAACCGAACACAAACTCAGCACTTGACAATTGCACGTTTAACAGGTTATGAATTGACACTGTTCCAGCCACACATAGAAATCAGACGCTGCAACATTTTAAATCCTGCTACACTGTTACCATCAGTTACTTCGAATCCTGACCCACATGACTGTGTGGAAGTAGTTAACATTACGACAAAGCCAAGACAAGATCTGACAGATACTCCGTTACCAGACCCCGACCTGACACTTTATGTGGATGGTTCATGTATGAGAACTAGTACAGGAGAACTAGTAGCCGCGTATGCAGTGACTACTGACACTGAAGTTATTGAAACACACCGTATTGATACTCTGTCCGCTCAAGCAGCAGAGCTAGTTGCTCTGACACAAGCCTGTATACACGCCAAGAACCTGAAAGTTAATGTTTACACAGATTCACGCTACGCATTTGGAGTTGTACACGACTTCGGAGTGCTCTGGCAGGAGAGAGGTTTCATGACTTCTCATGGAGCCAAGATTCAGCATGGTCTCCTTATTCAAGCTCTGTTAGATGCCATACACTTACCGACATCTATCGCTATCATGAAGTGCAAAGCACATACGAAGGTCACTGACATTATTTCCCAGGGTAACGATCTAGCAGATCGCACAGCCAAGCTTACAGCACAGACTCCAGACATTCAAGTTAATCAGACACATACTCCAGATCCGACTACATGCATGACAGTTAAGGACCCTACTCAAGATGTCATAGATATCCAGTTACATGCTACTCCCGAAGAAATCAAGAAATGGTCCGAACAAGGAGGGGTCCAGACAGATCAGGGATGGGTAACGAAGGGTAAAGCCACATGGTTTCTCCCCGACTCTATGGTTCAAGTCATTATTAATACCGCACATAGTCCAGCACATTTAGGGGAAAAAGCCATGTTAGACAGTATCCAGAACATTTGGTTCAACAAGCATTTACGAGCTGCAGCCAAGCAGAAAGTCCGTACCTGTATGATATGTTGTCAGTTTAATCCAGGTAAAAGTGTCCCGGTGGAACAAGGTGGTTTCCAGCCCCCTGACCACCCTTTTGAAGTCCTCCAGATGGATTATATTCAGATGGAGCGATGTCGAGGTTTCAAGTATGTCCTTGTAGTTGTATGCGCTTTGTCCAGGTGGACAGAAGCATATCCAGTCCCAGATTACACAGCCGCGACCACTGCCAAGCAGTTGGTTCGTGAGTTCTTCCCCCGTTATGGACTCCCTAGAGTCGTATATTCTGATAACGGCCAGCCATTCTCATCTGAACTCATGAAGCATGTTTCCCTTTTGCTAGGGTACCAGTGGAAGTTCCATTGTGTACGCCATCCTGAAGCAGCCGGTCTCGTTGAGAGACATAACCAGACTCTGAAAATCCGTATTGCAAAAGTGTGTAAAGAAAAAGGTGTGGACTGGCTAGTAGCTCTGCCAGTCGCTTTATTTTATATGCGCATGGTCGCACATTCCAGATCAGGTCTGTCCCCGTATGAGCTCGTTTTCGGCCGCCCCCCTAATATGTGGGGTACTCCTAGACCCCGAAGTATTACCGATGTTTCAAGTAATATGCTGACAGATTACCTAGCTTCCTTGATGTCTGCCCTCAACTCATGTCGTTCACAGGTTGCCGCCGCATTTCCAGACAATACCGAGGTGGCACCGCATGAAATCGTTCCAGGATCCATGGTGATGGTCCGCAACTTTGACAGATCAAGTCCGCTGGAGCCTCGATGGAAAGAGCCCCGACAGGTCCTCCTCACTACCCGTACAGCCGTGAAGTTGGAAGGACGCAAAGGCTGGGTACACCTTTCTCATGTCAAACTTTTTAATGGACTGAAACCCGTCTTAAAGAACATTTCCCAGGATTCAAAGGATTGCCAGAATATTGTTCTCAAGGACTGTCCCGCAAATGACATTGCTACAACCCCTCCCCTGTTAGAGAAAACTCCGCAGCAGGAGTATAAACAGAAATTAAGGTCTAGTAAAATGAGTCAGTCAGTTTGATTGTCTAAGTCCTCCCCTAGGTGAAACGGTTAGACTGTTTCTGACATGTATAAAATAGACCCCCATAGTGAGAGAGTTAGTCAAAACTCAATCCGATGTATCGTTTTTCTATGTTTCATATTGTTTTCCAGCATTATGATTTCCTGCACCAGTTATGCATTTTACCTATGTTTCCCAGTTTCACATGTAAATAAGTCTGCTAATGCTACAGTAGAGCACACGTTTAGTGATCTGCCCCCTCATGAACTCTCTTACCGTCTCGCTATGCGTAATAACTCCTTTATCCGCATGTTACATTACTCACACCAGACCAGCAATGCCACTAATTGTTGGGTGTGTGGTCGACTCCCCCCTTTCCAGACACCGAAGGGAGTTCTGCCACTTTTTCCTTATCCATTCTCACATAATGGTTCGTGTGGAGCATGGTCCACGTTAACGTCATCCTCAACAGATATGTTTTTTCTTAACAGTACATGTTTCCCAGACAAGCAAGGTCTCCCTCACCGAACAGGTTTAGATCTAGAAAATGAAGTGTATAATTTAGGTAATTATTCGTCGAATTTTATGGTCTTGAATGTTCAGTCTGATACTACTCCAGACTTACCTGCTATTTCAGTACTACCAGTCAAAGGCGAATTATGTGTCCGAAATAATGGTTCCTTACATGTAGGACATAGTGATTGTACTACTATTGTCAAGTATAGTGACAGTGGGAAATCTATTTTCAAAGCTTCACGTCATTCATATTTTATTTGTGGTCAAACCGCATATATTCGTCTGCCCCTCGATTGGGAGGGAACCTGTTACATTGCCTTCCTACTGCCACCAGTTTTTCTAGCCCCATCTGATTATCATAGAAACACACATCTAGTACACGTTAGACATAGAAGGGAGTCCCCAATTGTCGATTATACTGAAACTACTCTAGAACAATATACCGATTTCAATAAAGGTTTCTTCTTCTTTATAGGCCCTGTCCAGAATAGTAAGTTAATCCGTAGATTAACCAGAACCCTTGAAGCTGTAGTAAATGAGACTGCCTCTGCTCTAGGTAACCTAACCGAAGAGCAATCTGCTATGAGAATTGTAGTTGTGCAAAATCGTCTCGTCCTTGACGTCATACTGGCCGATAGGGGCGGGGCCTGTAGAGTCATCGGATCTAGTTGCTGCATTTTCATTCCAAATAACGCGCCGTCTGTTTATTCAGCTATAACCAGACTCCATAAAATTGCCCATCTGATACACCAAGATCCAGGCACCTGGACATGGTCCGGTTGGTTCTGGAATATAATTTCCGCATGGGGATGGAAAATATTGTCCTTTCTAGGTATTGCAGTAGCGATCATATTCAGCTGCTGCCTCTGTATACAATGTGGCCCTGCGATTTGCGGCATTTGTGCTACCTCTTGTATTCCTAGTCCCAAGCCCAGTTCTAAATCCCGTTCCAGGATAATTCGAGACGAGCAAATGATACTGTATGAAATGAGAGATGGTATCATGAATATTGATGTTTCCTGATGGAAACGTAGTGACAAGGAGGGAATGTGGAAAAGTAAATTTTGTCATGTTCTGTGTCCCTACGTGTCATCCATCATATGTTATGTGTGCATGATTAAATATGCATATGCATTCCCCATGTCTGATTAATGACGCAATTACAGTTGTGTCCCCCTCTAGTATGCCAGTTTCCAGTCCTCGTGAATAATACGAATATCAGGCCTATGTAAAGCTACGTTGCCACGTTTCTCAGTGTGCACGTTATTCCATTATAAAGTCCCCGTTTCTAGGCCTCAAAAGGGCCTGGACACCAGATTCAGCTCCTGTCTCCTGAAGCCTCGCTGAGGAGCGATACAGCCCCCACCTGTATCCTCGACCCTTCACTTACTTCCTGCCTCGCAGTGCCCGGCCCAGCCTGGCTCAGTCTCTGAGTCTGCCAAGAATATGTTATGATTCCAGTTATCAGTTCAGTCCTCCTTCTCTGCATTCCTAAGCTACTGAACTGCATCAATAGTTTCCGTCATTGTCTAGCCTTCACGTCTCCACGTTAGAGAAATACTGCATTTAATGGTCATTTAATATTCTTCATCACGCACTACATGTAGAATAATGCATGGTCCAGTCTCAGAATCAAGTTAGCCTTTCCCCTCTTAACTTCTAGTTCCTATCAACATGTTCCCTAAACATCAGATACTAGATAGGGTTTAGGTACATGTCGCCCTGACTCTCCAGACTTCAGTCTCTGCTCCTAGCACAGAGTTCATAGCCCCCAGCTTCTCCTAGTGATACGTCATTGCTAGTTTGCGCGCACCATCAGGTTAGAGGTCCCGGCTCCTCAGGTAGCCCCCTCCATGGTTTCCGCCCCATTCATGACATATCCTGTTACGTTTGCATCACATGTCTATGTATACGCCCAGTTACACCTACTTTCTCCCTTATCTTTCGCGACTGCTACGCGTCACGCCTTCTGCTCCACCCACTGCTACGCCTACTGCAATGTAATGCTATGTGTTTGCGTTATGTATATATGCTCATGTATTGTTATTAAAAGCCAGCGCGCTCATCCCAGATCCAGCCCCAGCAGCTGCTGGGCCCTGTCACCCTGTCATCCTATTCCTATGCAGGTTGTCCTGTTCCTGTCCTTATGCTGTATTAAACCTGCGAAACTCCTACTACCTCGAATCTTGACTCTTATTTATTGAGCTATCTGTTATGATATATGTCTAGTCAAAAATAGGGTATTATTTATTTATTTACCACATTCCTACCCCGACCATATTTAAACACCCATCAAGCCTGGCAGTAGTGTCATCTAGTAGTTACTGATACAGTTTGTTCGACAAGTTCCAGCATGCTCATTGCCCCATTAAGCATATGTTCTGTGGCAACTGGTCCTCATCTTTTCTTCTACTAGAGCCAAACTTTAAAAACTCTTCCACTGCAAACAAGATAAAGTGTCAGCAATGTCATTGCTCATTTCAGGGACATGCTTTGCTCTAAAATCAAAATTGAAATGCAGACAACCCTACATAACCTTCCTCCAGAGTTGCAAAACCCCCAAGTCCTTCACATTCTGTTAAACAACTCAAGCACTGATGTGCTATCCACGTTGAATGTTACTCCTCTGTTCATCATCCACACTGCACACTCCACCAAAGTAACAGCCAGTGAAAAAGTCATTTTCTGCACACCGCCAGCTATCCCAGAACAAGCCACAACCAAGGGCTTTTTTTTCAGAAAAAAAACTGTGCATGTCAGTTTGTCTCGTCCTTTGCAAAAACATGCTTACTTTTAATTCTAAAGATCTGCTGGCTTACATGCAGATCTGCCCGCAGAGTAACTGTCATTCACCCTCTATGGTGCGGTAAATCCCCCCTGACATGGCAAAGCCCAACCTTGTACAAAACATTCTGCCAACCCTGACCACTCTGCATGCAAAATTGAGAGGCTCCAACAAACACTTAGCCTTATGGAGCACCAGCTTCCGCTCTTTGCAAACCTCTTCTACCAATATAACTATCTCTTGCACTTTGTCTCCTTGCAACCTCGCCTGCATCTTCATTGTAACAGTTCTACTAAGTCTCTTCAAAATCGGTCACACACTCTGAATCTGACCCGGAAATCTGATGTACACGCGGGAGCTCTTTCAAGGTTATATGCAGCATCAGGACAAAGGCATTTCTCTTCTTTGCTCACGGTTTATAGCGTCAAGATCCCGCCAGTACTGTCATATGCTCTGGAATATATTCCAATAAACCAATGGAGCTTCTTGGATTTAAAAGAAGGAAAAATCCTACGGAAGTTAACGAAGGTGTCTCAGGCTGTACCAGTACAAGCTCTCCGCCTTGAGTATTCACTAACCAGTTCGTATTCCCGAGGAATCGGCAATATCATCAGGTGGGTGTATAATCTCCTTCACGCGGAAGAAGGAACGCTTCGATCTCTGCTCAAAAAAGAAACATTTGACAGCAACTCCTCCAAACATGTATTCTCAAAAAATGCGTTAGCTGCTTTTAAGTTATCAGAGACTAACATCAACTTGTTACTAGCTTGGACACCAGCCCAGTTGAAACTGTTTTTAAAGCACTTCACTCCAAGACTTAGTTTCGACCTCGACTCTCTGTATTGCTCTAAACTGCCTCTATATATGAATCTTACTGAAACTATAGTTTTCAAAAAACCTCAGCAATATATCACTTTTAATCTAAACCATGGGTTCAGGAGATCGATTGTTCTGCTTCGATTTGGGATACTACCTGTAAAAACCGTAACATCTAAATGGCACTTGAAAGAAAGCTCTATGTGTAATTTGTGTGAAGGCGGGGAGCAGGATTTGGAGCACTTGATATTTATTTGCCCAAATGCAAAAGTGGTAATAGCAAGAAAGAGGTTTTTACAACTAGTTTATACCAAATGTGGAATTAACTCAGCAAAGGAACTGATTATTTTATGTAAAGCTCCACCTGATGAATTTGTTTGTTACAATTTTTATACATTTTTAAAATCATTTTTAACTTTGTATTAGAATGACAATTTTAACAAAATGGTGTAAATAATGGATTATTATGCATGAAATATTTGTGGTTCTCAGTGGAGTACCAAATCAAATAAATAAACTTGAAACTTGAAGTACTTTGTAACAGTTCTAAAAAAAAAATCAATGCAGTACTCGCCCTCTGCCTTTTCTGGTGCTAGCCATTACCTGAACCTCCCTTCCCAACAAACAATAATTCATCCAGATAACGTGAAATCAGTTTGCGACCAGTTCTTCTTGACAAACCCCATTGTAAGAAGGTGCTGAAAAGTTCAAAAAGAGAAGAAGAAATTGCACATCCTTTGGACAAAACTCTGTCTATATATATTGACTATTCAAACTACATCCTTAGCAAAGAAAACTATACTATATGAACTGACATTGTGTGAAATGTTGACTTAATGTCACATTTTGCCTTTCCTGCCCAAAAGTAACAGTATTAACCACTGCAGCATACTGCACTGTTGCATCTTTATGAGCAATGCAGACATTCACTGATGCCCCCTGTGGCCACCATAAATGGTGAATTAAACAATATTCCCCCGGAGTTCTCTTTGCAACTACCCCCAAAAGGGCCACCATCAAACCTGGCATTGACCAGTCCACAATGGGCCTGCAATCCTTTCTTCCGTCACTTCTTTCCTTAGTTTTTCCTTTGCCACTGACTGGCGCTGCCGCTGACCAACACGGTTGCCTCGGGCCTTGATATATCAACGTAAACCCATCACTAAAACCCACTTTAAGTCTGTTGGCCACTTCCTTCTCTGGATAACATGCCAGCCAACCGAACATCTAGGGCTCAGACTGCTGCCCCTGGCACAGGATGACCGCCACTGTTCCCTCACTGTAAACAGCCCAAAACATTTTGTAAGCCGGTGTCTCCACACACAGCCACAACATTCTTACCAACAGCAGCAAAACCCAGGCGGGATGACCCAGATTGGGCTTGCACTGAATCGGCATACCACTTGGTTGTGGTAAAGACGTTTAACACCCATCTGCAGCTTTTGTGATGGCTCAATCACGTGATTAGGAGAGGTACTTATGTCAGGATTCTAATACACTGGTAGAGCTGCCAGGGCTGGTTTTACAGAGGTCTCTGCATGTTGGAGTTGAGGGGATTGGCAGAGTTATGTGTCGACCTCTAGTTCAGAAGGGCAAGAGTGTTACGGTTCAGTATTGAAGGGGGTTGAGAGATGTCTGTGTGTACCTAACAATTTTAGAATAATGAGATGTTGCTATTGGTTTTTTGACTCACTGTTAACCTCTCAACCAATGATATGACACACAGATCATTAAGGTCAGTAGGGGACTCAAATTGCAACCCTCTTGGATACAATTATCACTGTCATCTTGCTAGAGATCGCGAGTCACCCGACAAATAATTTCGCCACTTCTGGCTTCGGGCCCATATACTTTACTTTATCATATACATTGATCAGGTGACCACACAATCTACTATCAATAATTGTGAGTTCCCTTTCGATTCTTCCAGTGTACCCAACTTACCATCCACCGTTATGGGTACCTATGACCACGATGGGTCAGGGAGCTAGCTGTAAAAGGAAAGGCAGCAAAATATACTATTCAATATTGACTTTACTTTTATGAAATGACCACGGACAACTGGAAGTTTTGAAAGTTTATCTTAAATTCAAATAAAGGGCAGTCATACAGTTTTATCAAAAGAAATGCTAGTGCGACAGGGAACCTGCTAAGTGAGAGGAAAAACTAAGATAAGGGCAAAGTGAACACGCTATAAATCTGAGTTACTTTTAGTCAGTTTACGAGAGAAAAACCAAGACCATAACAGGAAATTGCAAACTGCAATACAGAAAATGATTTCTAAATGGTAAGGTAACATAGGAACACGCTATGAAATCAAATGCAAATGACTTTATGAAATGCAATGGTTGCAGGAGAAAGCATGGAAAATTATCACGTGCAAAGGTATGTCTTTATTGAAGCAAAGACAGAAAAATAGAAAGGTGCAGTTTAAGAGTTTCAGAGCAATATTTACCTAGACTGGTGTGAAAACCAACCCTGGTCACGGGTCAGTTAAGGACAGGAAAACCCTCAAGGAAGGATAACCCTCAGTAGGACAGCAGGTGCAGAATGGACACCCCAGGACAGGACAGGAAACCCAGATTCGGATCAGGACAGGACCCCAAGGATACGACCAGCACCCGCAGTTCGGAAGCAACGCCTGCACTCCACCCTCTCTGCAGCTATCGATCAGGACCCCGATTGGGTCAGCGAATTCCCAGAAAAAGTGCTCCGCCAGCACTTAAGGTTCAGTAAAACCTTCAGAGTCTATGGTCAAATTTCGGACAGAGAGCTCCGCAGCACCTCTGTATCAAAGTCACCTATTGAGTGCGTTGGGTCAGTGACAGGTCAGCTATTCAGACAAGTCGGACAAATTCTCTAGCTAAACCTAGGCTAGATATACTGTTTTGGGACAGGGTACCACCCCCCAAATGTTGCAAAGTGTCAGAATCCCCAATTTGGATTGGTCCTAAGGTAGGTTTTGGTTAACACACCAATCAGAACAGACTATTCTAAGGCCTAATTTGCATCCTAAGGTGCCGCCTAACAAGATTGGGGTTCCCACGAGAAGTCGCACGGAATACAATGAAAACTTATACAATGTATTACAATATAGTATAATCTAGATGCTTCTGGCTGGGTGAAGGTGCACGTTCCCAGGCAGGCTCTGCCAACAACCTTCTTTGGCTTGGTTTCAATGCCATTTCACTGCATTTGCTCATGCGCGGATCTGCCCTCCAAGATGGACTCCCCATTCCCATTCACCCCTCAGTGCCGAAGATACATGAAAAGTAAGCGAAAACAAATTAATACATAAAAATAAATGAATGTATTACATGTCATGATTTCACATTACAGGTTTATCATTATAAAAATATACTATGCATTAATGGTAAGTGCAACGAACAATTTCACAAGAGCCGCAGCACAAAGCTTCACCATGTTATCAAAGCACATCCATCTTATTGCTTATTACGCATGCGCACCCTTTCCCTCCAAAACTATCTCTACACGAAGTCACGTGATTGTGACTGACGCATGCGCAGAAGAGGAAAGTCAAGCAGCGGCCATTTTAGAAACACGGATTAATCGTATTAGTAAAACACATAGGCAAGCTTCTCTATCATACATATATATCGGAAATAAAAGATATTAGTAAAACATACAATTCGTTACGAGGTTACAACAGTTTCGAGGTTCATGAATCGAGCAAGTCGCGATGCGAAATCTTGCTCTATCAATCCCCTCTTTGATGATATTTACTATCATCACAAAAAATGGAACCAGATGCCAACTTTTCTTTCACACCTTGTACATCTCTATCTCTTCCAACAGGCGATTCAATTTTTCTTTCTCATTTAAAGTAGGGTGAGAATTTCTCACCTTTTTATAAATTTTATTATTCATTTCTTCCAATTCAAGCTCATCCGCACTTCGTTTCACTCCTCTCGCATTCACTTGGTATTTCTTTCGGTGTTGGCGACATTTGCAACAGACGAATATGCGAAATAGGATAAGACCTATCACTCCAATTGGCACCAGTACCTTAAACAATAAGCTTTTACCTAAACTAGCAAACCAATGACCTACATTGGAGAGACCATCAACCAGTCTCTTCCAGGCACTGTCAACCTCGAGTGGTTTAAGTTCCTTTTCCAAATTAGTAATGTTTTTCACATATCTTTTGAGCTGTACGCTCTTGTCCGGAATGTAAGTGCAACAATGTTGCGCCTTCAACATTCGGCAGACTCCGCACTCTTTTGCTAATAAGGTGTCAAGAGCAAGTCTGTTCTGCAAAACCATTGATCTGATCGCAACCATTTCAGTATTGACCAGCAGAAATCCATGAGCTGTGTCAGTAGACAGCACATCCACTATTGTGAACAAATTTGCAAATTCTGTGAGTGTTCAGAACCACTCCCACTCCAGGTATCAGTGCACTAAAAATACTACCCATTATTTCACCTACGCTTTCTCTTTTGCTACGCACTAAGCCATTAGTATTTTCATTGCTTCCAGAAATTTCATTCACATGGTATATTTTCGGGAAGACAATGCCAAAGTAGCAGCATCCATACCAGTGATCCGGCAATTTGAAATAAGCCTTGTCTCCACATATATAATAAATTCCAGGAAACACAGGCTCTGACCCATTTTTAAATCCCCAACCTCCAATTACCTTGTAATTATGTTCACATTGACTGGAACCAATGAAAATGTTATTATAATAACTAGTCTTCTCGCGATGAAGACAGAGTTTCCCTTTCTTCTCGAAATCCAGCAACAAAGCAGGCCCTGCCCCGCCATTTGAGGTGCTTTCCATGTTTTCAGCCCATTTAGGTGTTTTCTGTTTCTTGTCATTAGCCTTTCTTTGGAAACTCTCCCTTCTTTTCTCTGCCATGTTTAAAAATATCTTTTCTTGTTCATGTAATGTACAGGTCAAGTTATCTCTGTGTGCTTCAGCTATGTCTATATTGCCTATAGTCAGAAAATAGTCTCCCATATATCGTATTACGTCACTTTTGGTATGTACAGGATTCAGATTTCCACAAATGGGAAGTTCAGAAAAGATCACGTCATTGTTAGAGTAATAGTACTGTAACGGTCCTCTTTTGTAAAATAAGCTTGCTAAAATACTACAGGAAATTCCATAGGTCAGAGGTAGATGATGATATGTCACGCCTTCAGCCACAGAAGTAGGTAGCTTCATGCAGACATAGCAATCTTCTATTTCCATAGTTTCTACGTAATGCACTAACAGGTTTGCGAAAACATCTAAATGTGTCTTGTTTCTAACTCCGTGGTAATGTAGTCCTTCCTCATCTGATGCTTCTAAGTCTCGTTTTGTCTGTCTGAGTGCTTTTTCACGTCTTTCTACACTTCGTGTTGTCAGTTCTTCAGTGTCGGTAATCTGAGTAGGGTCAATATTAGTATTTTTGCTAACCATAAAGGGAATGAAAACTGTTAATCCTATCCACATTAATATTACTATAATTATACTACATATACACACTTTGCAGCATGTTTTGCAACAACTGCGGCTAGGTCTACCACTCACGTTTGTATCAGACATTTTGGCTCAGAAGGAAATTTTAACCCCTCTTTGCAGCTTTTTCCAGGTATTTTTATTGCTGACCAATTTCACGGAGGTTCTTCCTCTTCCTCTGCAGAGTAATCAGGAATGGGTTCTCCGTCGCTTTCGTCAGTAATATCAAGATCCTCAATGGTTTTCCAAGATCAAGTAGGTCCACTCTGGATCCTTGTATTTTTCGTTTTGTCTTTTTATTCTTTCACTCCTTCTCTTGGAGCTATCCTCAGGTATTTCCGCAATTCGGGGACATCTTCCTATGTCTGCAAGTTTCTCTTGGACTGTTTTTATTCTTACTCTTAGTCTTTTAATATACCTTGGCTCAATGTGCTTCTTTTTCTTGAGTCTTTTAGCTGGCACTGTTATTTGGCTTTCTTCTAATGTTCTTTTATTTTCACTTGTTTGTGGCACTTCAATTTCTGCCTTCTCCCTTTCTGTCTGGCTAGTCCCAGGTCTTGTATCTATTTCTTCTGCCTGGTTACTAAGCTGGCCTTGTTCAGGTGTATTCTGCGTTTCGCTTTCAACTGTCTCTGTTTCTATGTCCTGAACATGTTCTCCTAGTTCTGTCTGATCCTGCTCGAGCACTTCGATCCCTTTATTTTCTTCTGCTCGAACTATTACACTATGTCTAGTCTGTCCCTTTTCGATATCAGGAGTCTGTGGAGGAGTATCGATCACTTGTTCTGTCCCTGTCTGACCTTCTTCGTCCTCAGATTTGATGTGAATCTCAATGATCTGAGGGTCTTCGCCTGTGCCTTGCTCGACCTCTCTATTCCACTCTCTGTCTTCCCCTATTCGCTCTCTTGTTCTCAGTGGATCTCCAGTAAGATCGATTATGGGTATCCAATCCTCTGGCCAAATCCTCTGCAGCTCGTCATCAGCTACTTTCGGACCAACGTCTGTGGGATCCTCGTCAGTACTGGTGCTTGGCCATACGTCATCGGCTACTTCAGGACCAACGCCTAAAGGACCCTCAACGGGATTGGTGCTCGGCCGTTTGATATCAGCTACTTCAGGACCAACGTCTGTAGATCCCTCAGCTGGACAACCTTCAGCTCCAGGCTCCTCGTCTGGTATCACCTTCTGGGTATGGCTGGCATGGATCCACTTGGGCACGCCTGCACACTTCACTGCTGTCGTCGTTACCAGGATTACTTGGCGCTTTTTTCCCCACCTTGGCGCAAGGCAACTTGAACGAGTATGCTTCTTTATCTTAACCCAGTCACCAGGAACCAATTTGTGAACTGGAGTTGTCGGGTTGGCGACGGCGTCTGCCCCAATCTGGCGAGAGATAGAACGCACTTGGTCACCCAGTTGCTTGCAGTATTCAAGTACCAAATCATCAGAAATGCTTAACAGTTTGTATCCTGGTACCCACGCTTGTCTCATCACTCTTCCCATCAATATCTCATGGGGGCTCAGGCCTGTTCTTCGATCTGGAATGCTTCTGAGTCCCATCAGAACAAGAGGCAGGGCATTTATCCAGTTCAAGCCAGTAGAATCACATATTTTTGCCAATCTATTTTTTATAGTACCGTTTATCTGTTCTACCACTCCAGAAGCCTCTGGATGATATGCACAGTGCAGCTTTTGTGTGATCCCAAATGCTTTACAAAGCTGGGCCAAAATTTCATTCTGAAAATGTCCGCCTCTATCTGAGTCAATAAAGACTGGAACCCCGAATCTAGGTATCAACTCTTTTAGTAACAATTTGGCTACTGTTATGGCATCATTCTGTGTGGCAGGGTAAGCTTCCACCCATTTTGAAAATAAGCAGACAATGACAAGGACATATCTTTTTCCCTCACATCGTGGCATGGTAATGAAATCAATTTGTATTCTCACAAAGGGACCCCCTGATCTCCCAATTTTCATCAGTTCAACTTCTGTTTTCTTGCCAGCGTTGAACTGCTGACATGTCAAGCACCTCTGGCAAAGGGACTCTGCTACCTTCCTGAATTTCTTGTTGTACCAAGTCTGTTGAAATACCAGAACCATGGCGTCCCTCCCAATGTGTGATCCCTCATGTATCAATCGAGCCATTGGGGCAAGCAGGTGTCTTGGTAACACAGGCATACCATTTGGGCCCACCATGACACCATCCTCACGTCTCGGTTTACAACCTTGTTCTTTCCATTTCTCTTTCTCTTCCCAGGGCGTCACATGCTGCCATTCTCTCACTTCACCCCAAGTAGGCACTTCTTCAAACATTCTAAGTTGGCAGCTGTTTCCAACCCCACCCCGATTGGGATTTATTCTCAGTCGATCCATAGCACATTGTTTTGCCACCCGATCAGCGAAATCATTTCCCAAAGATACAGGGTCAAGGCCCTTCTTATGAGCAACACATTTGACCACTGCCAATTCTTTTGGTAATTGGATTGCCTCTAAAAGGTCTTGGACAACTTTTCCATTCCGAATGGGGGTACCTGAGGAAGTCAGGAATTCTCTTTGTAGCCATAATTGGCCAAAGTCATGCACAACCCCGTAACAGTACTGACTATCAGTATACACTGTTACTTTTTTGTCTTTTCCCAATTTGCAAGCTCTTATCAGGGCGATCAATTCGGCTACTTGTGCAGACTTTACTCCAAATAGATAAGATGCTTCTTCAATTTTGCTTAACGTGACCACAGCATAGGCAGCACTTAGGCCTCCTAGTTCATGTCTTAAGCAGGAACCATCCACGAACCATTCCACATCATGCACAGGCAAAGGAGTTTCTTTAATGTCTGGGCGAGGTTTGGTGCTGAACTCTGTCAGGTTAATGCAGTCATGCTCATTATCTCCCTTATCTTCCATTACCATTGAGTCAGGGAGTAGAGTGGCAGGGTTTAAAATGTTACATCGGGTAATAACGATATTTGCAGCACCCATGAGAATCCTCTCATATTTAGTCAGCCGACTAGGGGTGAGATACTGAGTTTTTGTACGAGTCAATAGGATCACAACTGCATGTGGAACATATACAGTTACAGGATGTCCCATAATAATAGACTCACTTTGTTCTAAACTGGTGCAAGTTGCAGCTACAGCTTTTAGACATCCAGGTAGTCCAGCAGCCACTGGATCCAAAGTGGCAGAAAAATATGCCACAGGCCTTCTGGTCAACCCATGCTCCTGAGTCAGGACTGACAATGCACAATTGTCACGAGTGTCACAGAATAAGCCAAACTCCTTGGAGTAGTCAGGCATTCCCAGAGCAGGGGCTGTACACAGGCAATTTCGCAACTGCGTGAAAGCTGTTAGGCTCTCGTCATTCCATTTAACTGGGTCCTTTGCTCCTTTCTTTGTCATTTGTATCAAAGGCTTTGCAAGAACTGCAAATCCCACAATCCATTGCCTGCAATAACCTACAACTCCAAGGAACATTCTGATTTCTTTCTGAGTACGGGGTAACTGCATATTTTGAATTATTCTGACTCTCTCTGAGGTGACTTTTCTGATACCTTTTTCTATCTGGTGTCCCAGATATTTCACTGATTTCGAACAGAACTGTAGTTTTTCAGGGGCCACTTTATGTCCCTTTTCACTCAGGTGATTCAGTAGGGCAATGGTGTCAACCACGCAATCCCTATGGCTTTTAGACGCCACCAATAGGTCGTCAATGTACTGTACCAAAACAGATTTTCCCGGTAAGACTAAAGTTTCAAGGCATTTTTTCAAGATCTGATTAAAGATAGAGGGGCTTTCTGTGTACCCCTGGGGGACCCTGTTCCAGACATACACGTTACTGTTGAAAGCAAATGAGAAAAGAAATTTGCTATCTGGATGCAATGGGATCGAAAAGAAAGCATGACATAGGTCTATCACAGTGAACCATTCAGCATCCCAGGGAATCTGATACAGGATGACTGCTGGGTTTGGGACAATGGGACAGCAAGGAACCACAATTTTGTTTACCTTTCTCAGGTCCTGCACTACTCGGTACTTGCCACTAGGCTTCTTAATGCCCATAATGGGTGAATTACACGGGCTACTCATTACTTCCTGTATGATGTTTGCTTCTAGCAATTTCTGTATTTCAATAGCAACACCCGCTCTCACTTCGGCACTCATTTTGTAAGGCTTAGTGTTAGGGTAAACTGCATTTTCTTTCATTGTTATCTGTATGAGATCTACATTTTTCATCAACCCTACATCCTTTCCAGTAAAGTCCCACACTTCTGACTTCACTGTCTGCTGGAGTTCCTCAGGTAAGTCCTGTATAGTCATTCGTTTTATTTCTGAGTCAGGTCTAATTAACATTAGCTTGTAGATACCGTCTTCATCTGGGGTTTGAATTTCGACGCCCTTTGGTGTGCAAAAGATGGTACAATTCATTTTGCACAGCAAATCACGTCCCAGCAAATTTACCGGACTGGTATCACAGACAACAAATCTGTGCATTTGTTTAAAGTTTCCAATTGAGATCTCCATGGGTTCGGTAACAGGTGTACTAATCAATTGATTAGATACTCCTACTACTTGGATTGCTTCTCCCGAGAGGGGTAGGTTTGGAACGTCCACTGTTCTCACAGTAGAACGGGTAGCACCAGTGTCCAATAGAAAGGTGACATCATTTCCATCAACCTTTCCTTCAATATATGGCCCTGACTGGTCTACCGGCAAAGAGGCGCCAAGTACGCACTCCTCGTCCTCCCCTCTCAGGCCCCGTCAGTATTGGTCATCACAGAAAAAGGTGTCGTTCAACAAATACTGCGAAGTTGCTGTATTTCTATCCTCATTGCCTCCCCAGACCTCTACATCATCACCTTGTGGTGACTTCCCTTTAAATATAGGCTTTGGCGCTCGAGGCACTTGAATCGTTTTTACCTGCTGCTGGGTCTTTCTTTGTTTTTCATTCTGCGTCTGTGGAATTAAATCAGGTGTTTGGGCATTATCAACTTGTAAATACGGACACTCGTCTCGCCAATGTCCAATTTCTCCGCACTGATGGCAGGTAAATTTCTTTTTGGCTTCCTCTCTACTCATTTTAGGTCGGGGCTTTCCTCCATTCCCTCCCCCAGGACCTTGGTTCTGAGTAACTTTATTTAATTTACTCAGTTGCTTTTCTTGCTGTTCTGCGAGCTTTACTTGAGCCCACATCACCTTCTCCTTCAGGGCCTTTTTCTTTTCTGCCATTTCGTCCTCACAGTACTTTGCATACCGTAGGACCTCATCTATCTTTTTGGTATGCCAACAGATTTTATTATCCTTTATCCACTGACAAATTTCGGGTCTTAAACCGTTTGCAAACCTGTAAATGAAGTGGGTCATGTCCTTCATCTCGATGTTATCTATACCACTGTATGTTTTGAACACCTGCAACAGCCTTTCATAAAAAGAGTGCACTGTCTCGTCCCTTTCCTGCGTGGTTCTATCTATCTTGGTCCAATCAGTTTCCTTTGCAGGTACTTTTATTTTCAAATGTTGAATTACCTGTTCATACTTCCTCATCACTTCTTTCGATGGTTCCCCTGTCTTGTCGTCTCTCGGGTATTCCTCACTAGGCCAGGCGATGGCTATTTTACACTCAGTCCACAGATCTACAGGGACCACTATGTCGAAGAACCCATCCAGGTCTTTCCATAGGCATTTCTGCACTTTTACGAATCTTTCTACCTGCCGGTACCAATCGACTGGCTTTTCGCGTAATTTTGGGAAGTCATTTGTGAAGGACACAATATCCTGTCTGGACCATGGGACGTGTACATATCTTCCCCCTGGCACTTCACGCATAGGGCATAACTGTTCTGGTTTGTCTGCTTCTTTTAGGACAAATTCGGGAGTTACCTGCCTAGACCTGGCCTCATCTTTCTTTCGAGCCCACCTAGCTTTCCACTTTTCCACATCTCCCCATTTCTGCAACACTGTCAGTAGTTCCTAGACCTGCGCCTTTTTTCCTGACACATTCAGGTTTTCCAAATCTCTGTCTGAAAATTCTGCTCGGTATGGTTTCTGCAAGGGTTTCGATTTTGAAATGTCTATTCCCATACTAGCAGCAGTATCGGTCAATTTTTCATGAAGTACTCGGACATTGCGGGTAAGACTTTTGCACATAAACAACAGCTCTTCTTCAGAGTAGGTATTTAATCTGTCTAATCCTACGTTTCCTGCCATTAATTCTTCTATTTCTACTCTCAGTTTGTAGAGGTCTAAAGGTTTCGTTTGCGAAGTTAGTTTCCCTAATTCTTGACTCCATCTTTCGATTTCCTCAGGTGTGACTAAAGTGACACTTCTAGTACCTGAAGTCGATTCCATTTGAATCTCCCTTGCATTGAAAGGATTATGTCTTTTCTGCATTCTTTTCCCTGTATTTCTAATGGGCAGATCCATCAGTGAGACTTCAGATTCACATTCGCTCGTCTGCTCATCTACAATTAAGGGTTCTGGTCTGGACTGTGCTATTACGGGAGTAATGACTGGAGGTTTTGGACTTTCATGCAGATCCCCGTACAATGAAACTACGGGTCCGATTGTTACTGGGATTGTCAATGCTTCAGGACTGGTATTTAACTGGGTCATTTTCTGAACGATCTCAGCTCTTTGTTTTGCTAGAACCTCCCGCTCCTTTTCTTCCAGTAATCTCTCTATGGATTGGTCATGTAACACCTGCGGGGTTAGTGTGGGAGCATAACTTGGGGCAGTGGGATGAGTCTCACTAGGTCCTTCACCATAATTTGGTCTTGGGAATAAACTTCCTGTACCTAGGGATCTTCGTTCTTCCTCATACTGTGACTGTAATAACGGCATTCCTGAACTTGAAGGTCTCACCTCGCCTCCGTAGGGAGGTCGAGAACAAAAATCTCCTTCCCGGGAATATCTTGTCTCCCCACTAGCTGACATTCTGGGGTAAATGTTTCTGGTATCCACTGGTCCTAGACTCTCGGTATAGGGAGGAATGTGGTAACCCCCTCCTACACTTGCGGACCTAACTGCTTCCTGAGGAGGAAGTCTTCGGGAAATATCTCCTGTACTGGAAGGTCGATGTCCTTCATTATAAGGAGGCGGACTTCTCGTACATAGGTCATCTAATAATTCATCATCCGACTCTCCTATGGGTACCCAATGTTTAGATTTTTCCAGCCGTTTCTGTTCCCCAGAAGGATCATCTGCTGGCATCATGGGAAACAATCCTTCCACTATCATGTTCTGCCTCCACTGTTTCATCTTTTTAGCTCGTGCTTCCTGCTTCAACTTTGGATAAAATTTAGTTAACCCTTTGTCCATCCGTGGCTTATCCCTTTCGAAAGCCTCGATTTCCCATTCCTCTAGCGCTTCATACTGCGTTAATCTAGGTCTGGGATGTAAATCATTCATTCGGGTTCTCAAATTGAATAGAATTCTGCTGTTAAATGTTCCATCTAACGGAAAAGCCAATACTCCGTCATCTTTCGTGTATTTCACCCAATTCTCCAACCATACACATGTGTTGTACCCTTTATCGAACATCATGAAAGATGCGGGAGTGTTAGGTTGCGGTATGACAACACCTTCTCTAGTTTTAATCGGCTTGTCCTTTTTGAAATAATTCTTCACCTTATTCACAAGAGACACTTTTCTCTTAGTTCCGTACATAATGTCGTTTTTAACTCCTTTCCACTGATCGTTCTCAAATCCCATATGCCGGGGATCAGGTCTGGTATGCGGTCTATATGAATGCCACATACGATTTTTACAAGTGATTTTGTTTACAAAACCACTTCCAATCCAAGTGCGTCTATTATTTTCGTGCGACCAATGAAATGCACGAGTTCAAATAATCTCGACCAATGGGTGCGCGGCCCTTTCGTGAGACAGTTCCCATGCTCCGGCGCTCACCCCTCCTTTACAATACCAGCTCCGCTACCAGCCCGCTGCGTCTACCAATCCCAGCGCGGCACGGAGTGACGTCAGAGCAGCTTCGCGACTGACTCCCTCCTTTACAAGGTAACGGAAACTTTCTTTCTTTCTAAAGTGCTTAGTGCTTGGTTATTTTACAACGAATACACATTCGCCACCGTGCTCAAGTGTCTAGACAGGAAAAATTTTGTTTCGCTGCAAGTAAACTACTTCCATTTACTTTTCACTCACTACGGGTAGATCTCTTCTGCCTACCCTTCACACTAGCATTGGGGCACCTGCTACTTCCCTAGACTCATCCACTTCTCTGGGATATATTTGAGACTAAGGTTTCCCCAGCGAACCCCTTTGCTTTCACGCAAGCTCCGATGAACCCGCTACTCTTCCGATGTGACCCTGACTAGGTTACGCCACAATGGGAATTTTGCCAATGAACCTCGTTACTAACATTTATTCAATCATATATTCAGAAAAAAACCCTAGTTAGTGCTTCCAGTTCTGCCTAACCTGCACCAACCTTCCTTAGAGCAGGCGACCTCAACGCGAATGGATTCTATTCACCACTCGCTATTCAATTCCCCGGGGATTCCTAACAACATGCAAGATGTTTTACGTACGAATGGATTAATACATATAACAGTATGATAAGAAGAATAACAATTTTAAAACATTTCATAATTTTTCAAAGTAAGGCATTTCCCGTGGGTGATCAATCCAGAGAAACACTTTTACTTTTAGCAGCAGTTTGTCATTTGAACTAGCAGCGTCCAACCTAGCTAACTTAACTAGTCCTACCTAACCTTTAACTAGTCCCTAACCATAACTCTGCTACCAGAAAATTACTGCTAGAGATCGCGAGTCACCCGACCAATAATTTCGCCACTTCTGGCTTCGGGCCCATATACTTTACTTTATCATATACATTGATCAGGTGACCACACAATCTACTATCAATAATTGTGAGTTCCCTTTCGATTCTTCCAGTGTACCCAACTTACCATCCACCGTTATGGGTACCTATGACCACGATGGGTCAGGGAGCTAGCTGTAAAAGGAAAGGCAGCAAAATATACTATTCAATATTGACTTTACTTTTATGAAATGACCACGGACAACTGGAAGTTTTGAAAGTTTATCTTAAATTCAAATAAAGGGCAGTCATACAGTTTTATCAAAAGAAATGCTAGTGCGACAGGGAACCCGCTAAGTGAGAGGAAAAACTAAGATAAGGGCAAAGTGAACACGCTATAAATCTGAGTTACTTTTAGTCAGTTTACGAGAGAAAAACCAAGACCATAACAGGAAATTGCAAACTGCAATACAGAAAATGATTTCTAAATGGTAAGGTAACATAGGAACACGCTATGAAATCAAATGCAAATGACTTTATGAAATGCAATGGTTGCAGGAGAAAGCATGGAAAATTATCACGTGCAAAGGTATGTCTTTATTGAAGCAAAGACAGAAAAATAGAAAGGTGCAGTTTAAGAGTTTCAGAGCAATATTTACCTAGACTGGTGTGAAAACCAACCCTGGTCACGGGTCAGTTAAGGACAGGAAAACCCTCAAGGAAGGATAACCCTCAGTAGGACAGCAGGTGCAGAATGGACACCCCAGGACAGGACAGGAAACCCAGATTCGGATCAGGACAGGACCACCAGGATACGACCAGCACCCGCAGTTCGGAAGCAACGCCTGCGCTCCACCCTCTCTGCAGCTATCGATCAGGACCCCGATTGGGTCAGCGAATTCCCAGAAAAAGTGCTCCGCCAGCACTTAAGGTTCAGTAAAACCTTCAGAGTCTATGGTCAAATTTCGGACAGAGAGCTCCGCAGCACCTCTGTATCAAAGTCACCTATTGAGTGCGTTGGGTCAGTGACAGGTCAGCTATTCAGACAAGTCGGACAAATTCTCTAGCTAAACCTAGGCTAGATATACTGTTTTGGGACAGGGTACCGCCCCCCAAATGTTGCAAAGTGTCAGAATCCCCAATTTGGATTGGTCCTAAGGTAGGTTTTGGTTAACACACCAATCAGAACAGACTATTCTAAGGCCTAATTTGCATCCTAAGGTGCCGCCTAACAAGATTGGGGTTCCCACGAGAAGTCGCACGGAATACAATGAAAACTTATACAATGTATTACATTATAGTATAATCTAGATGCTTCTGGCTGGGTGAAGGTGCACGTTCCCAGGCAGGCTCTGCCAACAACCTTCTTTGGCTTGGTTTCAATGCCATTTCACTGCATCTGCTCATGCGTGGATCTGCCCTCCAAGATGGACTCCCCATTCCCATTCACCCCTCAGTGCCGAAGATACATGAAAAGTAAGCGAAAACAAATTAATACATAAAAATAAATGAATGTATTACATGTCATGATTTCACATTACAGGTTTATCATTATAAAAATATACTATGCATTAATGGTAAGTGCAACGAACAATTTCACAAGAGCCGGAGCACAAAGCTTCACCATGTTATCAAAGCACATCCATCTTATTGCTTATTACGCATGCGCACCCTTTCCCTCCAAAACTATCTCTACACGAAGTCACGTGATTGTGACTGACGCATGCGCAGAAGAGGAAAGTCAAGCAGCGGCCATTTTAGAAACACGGATTAATCGTATTAGTTAAACACATAGGCAAGCTTCTCTATCATACATATATATCGGAAATAAAAGATATTAGTAAAACATACAATTCGTTACGAGGTTACAACGGTTTCGAGGTTCATGAATCGAGCAAGTCGCGATGCGAAATCTTGCTCTATCAATCTCACTCTGCTGCAAGGGACTTGCACTGGTGGTAGCACTGATCAAAGTGGAAGAGACAGGCCATTTCAATGTCAACCCCATGGGAGAGATGTCTTTAGGCCCTTGAAGTCTGCTAGAGTCTTCCTCACCCAAGTCCTTTGCACCGACCACTTTGGAACTTGGCTGTTGGGTTGGGTGTGCAGATGCAGGCAGGTCGATGAATGGGGAGGCAGTGTGTGCGCTGAACCGCTAAGAGGAATCCACTTTGGATCTTGTGGGAGGGCGGGTTTGATAAACAGGCGTGGAGGCTGAAGTATGGGTTTAACAAAAAGTGGTTTATTGATACTAGGTAGGGCTGTAGACTGTTGGGATGGGTGTCCTTGGCGGTCTTCTTCTTCTTCCCCTCTTGAGTCCTGTGAGCTGTAGGGGTTTGATGTGGGCAAAGGTGTTGTCCTGCTTCCAGGCTCCCCTTGACCGAGGTGGTCTCCCCGGAGGATCATAGGAGGATAAAGAAAATAAAGGAGCCGTCAGAATGATGTTTTTATATGATGGGCTGTAAGCTCCCTTCACCACACCTTTGTGCTCTGTGTACTAGTTGTGCCCAGTCTGTTCATAGATTGTGAGCAAAAGCCGAGGAGAAGCAATTGTTAGGAAGAGGGAAATAAGGGGGGGGGGGACGGAAAGAACTTTGTAGGAATATTTAAGTGCCTAGAAAAATGAAAATAAGAAAGGTGCACAATCCTATAGCAGTTATTCCGTATCCTGGATTATAGAATGGCGTTTAACTCCACAGAAGGGGGGGTCGCAATAGCCAGCAGTACCCTCCGGTTCAAACTCCCTCACCTGTACTCCCACCCGCTTCTTCTCCCTCCCCTCTCCCTGCAAGCCCCGAGCCGTCAACACTCACTGGCTCCGCCGTAACTCTCCTGAGTTACGGCTGCTCCCCAGCCTCTTCCGGACACCACCAGTCCTCGTACCAGCTTTCCTCGCCGTCCTCGGGGTTCCCTGGTATCCTGGCGTCCGGTAGGTCGGGTCTCGCGTCTTCTTCCTTGGTTCCCGTGGCTTCTCTGCTTCTCTCGGGTCCCGCGTCTTCTCTCTCAGGTCCCGCGTCTTCTCTCTCGGGTCCCGCGTCTTCTCTCTCGGGTCCCGCGTCTTCTCTCTCGGGTCCCGCGTCTTCTCTCACGAATTCCCCACTTCGGTCTTCTTCCTCTCCATATTCTGCGCCTTCTGTTTGAACCTGCCCACCTTTCATTGGCCCATGGATTCTTCTTCAGGTTTGCGGGGGCGGTAATTCCGGGGTATGACTGTGGCTGTGCTCCTGTGGAAATAGAGTAGAGGAGTCTGGATGGTGTAGTTCTGCCGATTGTCGTGGAGTCAGCACCCGTGATTGTGGCCCCCCCCCTTGGCGTTAGACAGGTAAGTGGCTCTCTCCTCAAGGTAGCTTCCTCACATCCCCTTTCCCTTGCAGTCTTTCTTCTAGGGTTTGAACTCTGAGGATATCTAGACAGATAATCAGCGTTCCCTTGATCTTTCCCTTTTCTATGTCTCGTGTGGAATCTATAAGGTTGTAATGAGAGAAACCATCTTAGCACCCTCTCATTGTGGCCCTTGTTTCTTGCCAACCATTCTAATGGTGCATGGTCAGTGAATAGAGTGAATTCTCTTCCTTCCAGATAATACCGTAAGGTCTCCTTCTCAATAGTAGCATAATTTCTTTCTCTGGGAAAGAGCTTACAGCTAATGTACTGAATTGGCTTTTCTCCTTGCGGGGTCCCTTGGGATAAAACCGCTCCTAACCCCTGGTCGGAGGCGTCCGTTTGCAAAATAAAGCTTCGGGAATAATCCGGACTGATCAGGACAGAATCCGAGGTTAGAGATTTATTTAAGGACTCAAAGGAGTGCAACACTTCAGTAGGAGGGGATTGTAATATCTGTTCTGTTTTGCTTTCTTTCTGTAGAAGATCGGTTAGTGAGGCTGCCAATTGGGAAAACCTAGGGATAAACCTTCTATAATAACCCAATAGCCCCAGGAATGCTCTTAAATCCTTTTTGGTTATGGGAAAAGGTATCTGGGAAATGGCCGATAATTTGGACGTTTGTGGTCTTATGACCCCTTCTCCCAATAGGTATCCTAAGTACTTAACCGTCTGAGCGGCCAAATGGCTTTTGGCTGGATTGATTTTCAAGCCATGTGACCCTAAGGACTGTATGACTTTGGAGAGATGTGACAAGTGCTGTTCCCATGTATCGCTATATACACAATATCATCGATATAAGCTCCAGCAAAAGAATCACGAGGCCTCAATATCATGTTCATTGCTCTTTGGAATGTTGCAGGCGCCCCATGTAAACCAAAAGGCAACATTCTAAATTGATATAATCCGTCAAGGGTGGAGAAGGCCGTTTTTTCTTTGTCTTCTTCGTTTAAAGGTATCTGCCAGTACCCTTTACACAAATCCAGGGTACTAATATACTTAGCTCGCCCTATTCTTTCCACCATTTCATCCACTCGAGGAAGGAGATATGTGTCAAACTCAGAAATTGTGTTTACTTCTCTAAAGTCAATACAGAATCTTACTGACCCATCTGGCTTCGGTACGAGCACAATGGGAGAATTCCATTCACTTTTGGATGGTTCTATAATTCCCATCTGCAACATCTTTTGTACTTCCTCTCTTATAGTCTGACGGCGGGATTCAGGTATGCGGTATGGTCTTAGTCTAACCTGTTTACCGGGTGGAGTTTTGATTGTGTGTTCAATGAGAGTGGTCCTCCCTGGAGTCGTGGAAAAAACAGGGCAAGAGGTTGTAACACCTTGGTCAGGTCCTATTTCAAAGAATTGGGCAAATCAGGATCAATACACTGATGGAACAATGGGCCATGGAGTTCTATACTATGGATAGTCGCTGGAGCAGGTCCCTCCCATTTCTTTAGCAGATTTACAATTTTGAGAAATGTTCTTATTGCTGTCTACTTCGATACGATAAGTCACTGGGTAACTTGTTGAAGTACTTTATAGGGTCCCTGCCACTGTCCTAATAGTTTTTGGTCCAAAGAGGCCATCATAAGTAACACGAGGTCCCCTACTTGAAAGGACCCGAGTTTGGCTCCTTTGTCATATTGCTTCTTTTGGGCATTCTGTGCGTTTTCTATATTGTTTCAGAAGATGTCTCGGATTTGTCTTAAATGCGTCTTTAGGTTCGAGACATATTCAGGAAGGGGCTTTGTGTCATCTTGTTCTGTTTCCCAATGCTCCTGGGCCATATCAAGCAAAGTACGCGGCTTATGCCCATATAATAACTCAAAGGGAGAATACCCGGTACTTTTCTGTTCTTTACACCTAATGGCGAATAGAGCCAGAGGAAGAATATCTTCCCACCTTCGGGCTTCTAGGTCCAACAGTTTTTTTAGGGTGGTTTTAATGATGGCGTTATATCTTTCCACTAACCCATCAGTTTGTCGGTGATAGGCAGCTGTTCTGATTTGTTTTACCCCTAACTGCTTACATATATCGTCATCATTTTAGAAACAAAAAGAGTCCCCTGATCAGTTAAGATCTCCTTTGGGAAACCCACCCGAGAAAAAACTCCGATCATAGCTTTAGCGATGTTGGCTGTGTCAGGTCGGCGAAGTGGTATGGCCTCGGGGAACCGGGTAGCATAGTCAACTAGCACAAGTACGTATCTATACCCACTTCTAGAGGGGAGCAAGGGTCCGATGATAGCCATGCCAACTCGACAAAAAGGTTCATCGATAATGGGAAGGGGAAGCAATGGTGCCCTTGGAGGGTGGTAACGGCTGTGCCGTTGACAAATAGGACATTCCCTGCAATATCTTTTAACTTGCCGATATATACCTGGCCAATAAAATTTCTCTAAAATGGCTTTCTCTGTTTTATCAACGCCAAAGTGACCCCCTAAAAGATGACTATGAGCAAGATATAATACTTTCTCTCGAAACGGCTCTGGAACTAACAGTTGGGCCTTCTGATCATGATTACCTTTTCTATCCAATAAGCCGTTCTTAGGGAAGAAATAAGGACCTACATGTTGTGGGTCTTCATCTTCAAGTGCCTTATCCCATGCTTCCTGTAGTACAGGGACCTCTCGCTGGGCAGCGTGGAAGTTTCTATCTGTCTCCCATGGATTTTTTACCAGGATGACGGGCATCACCAGGGAGTCTCTACCTTTCTCGGCCCTTCCCTGTCTTCTGCTTTTCTGGGGTTTACAAGACGGCCATTCCCTTTCTGTGTCTTTGGAAAAGACGGAAGCTAACCACTCGTCTTCAGCCGAAGAGGAATCTTGTAACAACTGAGGGAGTTTAGCGTAATCATTGCCTAGAATAGCTTGTTTGGGTAGCCGGGGTATCAGACCCACAGTTAAGGATGTTCCTGAATCCTGAGGATGTTGTATGAGCACCCTAGCCGTGGGATATGGTTTGGTGTCCCCATGTACGCATTTGATAGCTACCATTCCTTCTATGGGGCCTATGCTGTTTCCTAGGTCTTGGGGTCTGATTACACTATGCAAACATCCAGTGTCGTCTAAAGCAGTAACAGATTGTCCATTCACAGACTGTGCACTTGTAAGGGGGTAGTTTCTTGTCTGGGGAAGAACAATAGTAATTGCGAGCCATCCCTATTTCCATAGTGTTGGACCTAGATTACCCAAGCCTACATATGGTAGCTTGGCACAGTAGTGGTCTACAGCTAACTCAAGGCGTTGGCTAAGTACTTACAAGTCTCACCCACAGTAACACAGTGATGAACCACTAAAATAAAGACACAACACCTCTGTTTGGAAAAATACCGTTACCTTTTATAAAAAATAATGTCTCTTTGGATTCAAGTTATACAAGATACAACATTAGTTTCTTTCAGGAGAAAACATTCCACTTTTACTTTAAGAAATTACTTTTCACTCCTCAGCTGTGGAAAAAGGACAATAAACCACATTCTTTTGTCAATGGTACAGTAAAGCATAAGGGTAACTCTTTGGTTGGTTAAGAGAATCTCATTAGCTTCACACTCTGTAAGGTTACCTCACATTATTATACAATGACACATTACTCCACCAATAAATCTACTGAAAAGAAGATGCAGACTGTTAGTGCAATACGTTTTTACAGGTTCATTAATAGGTACTTTACCCCACAGCACTTAAGCACTGCCCAACTCAACAGCAAGACCTGAATGTAGATTTTCACTGTCTGACCCACCAGTTATGTGCTAAAAGGAAAGACACAATAATATTAGTAAGGTTCCTCTCCCTCTGATTGACAGGCACACCTAGCTGGTAGAGAATCTACTTCTTCACTTATCACTAATCTGTAGGGGATTTTACCCAGGAACCCTGTGGTTCCCTGCACCATTTCCACCTTTCTTTTCTGAGTCAGATATCGGATAAGTTTTATTCTATGTTATTCAGTTCACTAACTCGTTTTCCTCGAGTCAGGTTCCCCTTGACAAGTCAGTCACTTGCGTGGGTCGTAGCCCCACTGTTCTGCTTCATTCACCTGGCTCTGCCGCCTCCCGTTCCCACGCTACCCGGCTTACTTGTGAGGTTGGGGGCGTGTCGCGGGTGTTTCCTCTACACGCGCTGGAGCCCGGTAACCGACGGGCTGAAGGGGGAAGGCAGGGAAGGCTTTCCCGGCTCAGGGCTCCCTACCGAGTCGTCCGTTGTGGCGCTTCTGCCTCCTCTGAGGGGATCGACCTCCTGGAGCTCCGACGCGGCACTCCTCAGCTGGCGCGATGACTTTCCTTCCGCTGGCACTACTCGGCGGAGCATGCGCGGAAGCGCTCGTTCCTCTTCCGCCTCGGCGCACCTGCTCCCAGGAAGGACGCTGTTCTCCACAGGGACGCTGCTCGGTCTCTTCTGGGCCTGCTCGATCCTAGGCCCCTCCTGCCTCGCAAAAGCGTTCAGTCGCTGGTCATGCGCGGAAGCGCCTACCTCTTCGAGTGACGCGGCCGGTGCCCCCGGGGTCCCGACGCCGATCGGAGCAGCGCCACTGCTTCTCCTCAGGCACTTCTCACTCCGGCTTCACAGGAAGGATGTGCACACACGGCGTCCTCGCTCTTCAGGGTGCTAAGGTGCCACAGACGCCCACCTTCACTACAGCTACTCCACGACACCGGTGAGCACAGCGCTGGGTATTGACAAGCAGGAATACCCCCAATTAAGGGTGTTCTGAGTGGTTTTACTGGGGCTCTGAGATAAAAGGATCTTCTTCCTCCAGTAACTCGATTTCCTTGTCAGTAGTTGTTGTCTTGATAGAGGGATCGGTCAAAGGCTGAAGGGGGAACAATCCTCTGAAGTAACTGTCAGCCTCAGTGACAAACTAGCTGCTCTCAGTGTGTCCACCTCCTCTCACCACTGCCTCACTCCTCTACTCTGGGGTCAGCACAAAATGGCTGCTGGTCACTGGCCTTATATAGGGTGGCCTGAGACCTGCAGAAGTCTCTAGTCAATTCTAGAAAGTTCCCTAATGTTATCCTATGGACCTGTCCTCCAGTAGTGTCCGTTATGGCAGTTGGTGGACACCATCTTAGGTTTCTGGAGATCCCTAGATTTTCAAGGGGGCTGACTAGGCCTCACAGGTTATGAGGGAAAAATGGCGTCATCGCCAAGGAACACCTAGCCCCCTGACAGCATTAAAAAATTCCTGATGGACATATGTAAAAATAAAAATAGAAACTCTGGGAGGCTAAGGGGGACAAAAATAAATAATAATGGTTAGAGTCTCTCCAGAAGCAGACAGGTCTAACACGCGTCCCCCCCAGCTGAAAGTGGGGAGAACTACCCAACCCCTTGGGAGTCCTCATCACTAAGGCGGAAATACCTGGATAGACCGTCTGCGTTGGCATGGTCTGCCCCAGGTCGGTGTTCCACCCTAAAGTCCATTCCCTGTAGGGAGATGGACCACCTTAGCAACTTGGGATTCTCCCCCTTCATTTGCATCAGCCAACGAAGGGGGCGATGGTCAGTCTGAACTAGGAAGTGCGAACCAAACAGGTATGGTCGCAGCTTCTTCAGAGCCCAGACCACCGCAAAGGCTTCTCTCTCAATTGTACTCCACCTCCTTTCCCTGGGGAGTAGCCTTCTGGACAGGAAGACCACGGGTTGATCCAAGCCCTCATCATTGAGCTGCGATAACACTGCCCCAATGCCATGTTCTGACGCATCTGTTTGGACAATGAATTCTCTAGCAAAATTAGGGGCCTTGAGAATGGGAGCGGAACACAATGCTTGTTTCAAGGTCATGAAGGCTCGCTGGCAAGCCTCTGTCCAGACTACCCGTCGGGGTTGCTTCTTGGAAGTAAGTTCAGTGAGGGGGGCCACGATAGTGCCATACCCCTTCACGAAGCGACGGTAATATCCAGTGAGGCCCAGGAAGGCTCGGACCTCTGTTTGAGTCTTGGGGGGCTCCCAGGCGATGATAGCCTCAATCTTTGCCTGGAGGGGCTGCACCGTCCCTCTGCCCACCAAGTGACCTAGGTACACCACCGACCCCTGTCCGATCTGACACTTGCTGGCCTTGATGGTCAAGCCAGCCTGTTGCAGGGCATGAAGAACAGCTTGCAGGTGCTGCAAATGGTCCTCCCAGCTGCTACTGAAGACAGCAATGTCGTCCAGGTATGCAGCAGAAAAAGCTTCCATTCCCAAAAGGACCCTGTTCACCAGCCGCTGAAAAGTGGCAGGGGCATTCTTGAGCCCAAAGGGCATCACACGAAATTGGTAGTGTCCCTCAGGTGTAGAGAAGGCTGACCTTTCCTTCGCCTCCTCGGTAAGGGAAATCTGCCAGTACCCTGAAGTTAGGTCAAAGGTACTTAAGTATTGAGCAGCTCCCAGCCGGTCAATAAGCTCATCCGCCCGTGGGATAGGATGTGCATCAGTTTTAGTCACTGAGTTCAAGCCTCGGTAGTCCACACAGAATCTCAATTCAGGTGTGGTGCCTGGTGGGGCAGCTTTTGGTACCAAAACCACCGGGCTAGACCAAGGGCTACCAGAAGGTTCAATCACCCCTAGCTCCAGCATCTTGGCGACTTCACTTTTGATGTTGGCCTTCACCTTGTCCGACAGCCGGTAGATTTTAGATTTCACAGGTGGGCTGTCTCCTGTGTCCACGTCATGGGTACACAGGTGGGTCCTACCTGGGACAAGGGAGAACAGGGGAGAAAATTGCTCCAGGATCTGGCGGCAATCACTTTGCTGTTCAGAAGTCAGGGATGGCGAGAGAATCACTCCCTCCACTGATCCATCTTTTTCTTTGTACGAGAGAAGATCAGGGAGAGGTTCACTTTCTTCTTCCTCTGCTCCATCGGTCACCAGCATTAAGACAACCTCGGGCCTCTCATGATGTGGCTTGAGACGATTGGCATGCAGCACCCTGAGGGGCTGCCTCGGGGTCTTAAGATCCACCAAATAGGTGGACTTCCCCTTTTTCTCCAAAACCTCAAAGGGGCCTGTCCAACGGTCCTGGAGGGCATTTAGCTCTCCAGGTTCCATTACCCACACTTTCTGTCCAGGCTCCAGTTCCACTGGGTGAGCGTTGTGGTCATACCACTCTTTCATAACTGCTTGGCTGGCCTCCAAGTTGTCTGAAGCCTGCTTCCACAACTTAGCCATTTGGCTCCGGAAGGCCAGCATGTAGCTCACCACGTCCTGGGGAAGCTTCCTGGGAGTCTGTTCCCATCCGTCTTTCACCAGGCTGAGAGGTCCCCTTACAGGGTGCCCGTACAAAAGTTCGAAGGGGCTGAAGCCCACTCCCTTCTGTGGCACTTCCCTGTAGGAAAACAAGAGACAGGGTAGGAGGATGTCCCATTTCCTCCGTAGGCTCTCAGGTAGACTCCGTATCATACCTTTCAAGGTTTTGTTAAACCTTTCCACAAGACCATTGGTTTGTGGGTGATAGGGAGTGGTAAACCGATAGGTAACGCCGCACTCCTTCCACATGGCCCGCATGTATGCTGAAAGGAAGTTAGTCCCCCTGTCGGAAATGACCTCCTTGGGGAAACCCACTCTGGTGAAGATCCCCATCAGGGCCCTTGCCACTGCAGGTGCAGTGATGGTCCTCAGAGGTATTGCCTCTGGGTACCGGGTGGCATGATCCACCAAAACCAGTATGAACCGGTGTCCAGCTGAAGTTGGTGGATCCAATGGCCCTACAATGTCGATGCCCACCCTCTCAAAGGGGGTGCTAACGACAGGTAGTGGTTCCAGGGGAGCTTTTAGCTTCACCCCAGTTTTCCCACTGGCTTGGCAAGACACACACGTCCGACAATATGTATCCGACGCCACTTTCATTCGAGGCCAGTAGAAATGGGGGACAAGCCGGGCAAAGGTCTTGTCCTGTCCTAGGTGTCCTGCCAATGGTATCTCATGAGCCAGTTCCAGTAGAAAGGCTCTAAAGCATTGAGGGACCACCAAGGCTCTGGCTGAACCGTGGCCAGGTGCCTTGGGCTCACTGTAGAGGAGTCCATCCTCCCAGTAAATCTGGTAGCTCCCTTCAATGTTTCCCGCTGCCTGGGCGTTGGCCTGTTGCCGCAGCCCCTCGAGAGTAGGACACTCTTTCTGAGCTTTGCAGAACTCTTCCCGGGAAGGACCTCCCTCCACATGCCATTCAGTTGGGATGGGTAGGTTTTCCAGGGAAGCAACATTCTCCCCGGTGGACTCCAGATCCACCTCCGCAGGTGGTCCAGCTGTCTCACTAGGTGGAGATGTCGAGGCAGGGTCCTCCGGCCTCCTGTCCTTCTCCTCTCTGGCAGCCGGCTGGGCCATTGTTCCAGGCTCCAGCGTCAATGAACTCCCCCTTCGGGCAGTCGCGGACCTTGTGCTGACACAAGTCCAGTCAGGGGGTCCCAGCATCTCAGAGTGAGTCTGGTACTCCACCCTCCTCCAAGCATTGTGCTCCATATCATTCCCTAACAGGCAGTCAACAGGCACGGCAGGGCTTACGGCAACTCGAAGTGGACCTGCAACCCCTCCCCACTCAAAGGGAACCTCAGCCACAGGGTAGTGGCCCAATCTGCCGTCAGCCATTACGGCGGGATGGAGTACATCTGGGATGACCTGCTCTGGAGACACCAGCTGACTCCTTACCATAGTCATGCTGGCTCCTGTGTCTCTCAGAGCCTCCCCTCTACGGCCATTGATGGTGACCCACTGCTCATACTTAGTAGTATTAGAGGGCAGCTGGGTCTTGGGAACCATCTCCTTATCTCCCAGGGACACTAAGGTGACACCCGCCCGCTCCCCTCCATTAACCAAAGGTATCTCCTCCCCGAGCACTACACTAGTGATTCCCGGGGCTTTTCCTCCAGTGGGAGGGGGTGGTCTTTTTGGGCATCTCACATCTCCTTTATAGTGTCCCACACCACCACACTCAAAACAATGAACAACCCTTGGCTGCTGGCTTTGGCCAGGGGTAGGGTTGCGAGGGGGGTTACTCTTGGGGATGAATCCTCTGCCCCTTCCTTGCGAAGTATTTTGTGGCCCTTTTGAGAACTCCCTCTTAGTTTCCCCTCCCTCTTTCCTCTGGGGGGCGCCCTGTCCTTGCTTCTGGGAATTCCCTCCAGTCCCCTTAGTCGACACCCGAGTACTAACCCAGATGTCTGCCTCCTCAGCAAGCTTCCTGGGGCTGGTCAGCTTGCTGTCCACCAGATGCTGTCTTAGTTCGGGAAGACACTTCTCGAGTAGGTGTTCCTTGAGTATGAGGTCATATAGTCCCTCATAGTCTCCTACTTCGCTGCCTCTTACCCAACCCTCCAGGGCCTTCCTGGAGTAGTCCAAGAAATCTACCCAGTTTTGCGTGCCCAGCTTGTAGCTGCCCCGGAACTTTTGCCTATATTTCTCAGGGGTCAACCCAAACTTCTTGAGCAGCGCTGATTTCATAGCCGGATAGTAGGTCTGTTCACTCTGGTCAAGAGCCAACAAAGTATCCCTGCCAGTGGGGGGCATGTATTTGTATAACCCACCTCCCCAGTGGACTTCCAGAATCCCATGGGCCCTTAGCGAGACCTCGTAGGCGGCTAGCCACTTAGCAATGTCGTCACTGGGTACATAACAAGCCATAATATCTTTTGGTAGGTACGGTCTAGGTTCTTTGATGTTGGTCTGGGTATCGCTGCCACCATTCTCTGATTTGGGGGATCCTCGGTTTAGGGCTTGTAAATCCATCTCTTTGATGGTTCGCTCATGCGCCAACCTCCTATCCTCCCTTTCCATGTCCATCCTGGCTAGTTCTATTTTCAACCTCCTCTCCTCCCTCCTATCTTCCAGCTCGGCTTCGGTTAAGCCCCTGTCTGAAACGCTGCTGCTTGCCCTTGAAGGTAGCCTGGGACCTGTCAGAAGATTCCCTCTCCCCATTTGGTTCAGCAATGCAGCCTCAGTAACAGTGTCCCCATCACCCACTTCCGTTTCTGGTTCCTCCCTTAGACGAGCTTCTAACCATGCCCTTATGCTTGTCAGCAACTCTCCTTTCTTGGCACCTTTATTAAAAAATACCCCGTTCTGCTGACACCAATCCCTGAGTTGGGCCACAGTATTGGCTTCCAGCTCTTTAAGATTCACCTCCAGCTTTGCCATGGTATAAAATTACTCACAGGAGAAAACCACGAAGTGACCTGAGGTTAACCTCCACCCACCTCCAGAAATAAATTTAGAAAAAACAAAAATTAGATTAGGAGGGCCGCAGGGAGAAAACTCCAGGTGGGGTCCCGTGGTTGGCACTGCGTTACTACTAAGTGAGTGTAAGCACAAATCCGTGATCCCACCGCTGAAACACCAATTATGTTGGACCTAGATTACCCAAGCCTACATATGGTAGCTTGGCACAGTAGTGGTCTACAGCTAACTCAAGGCGTTGGCTAAGTACTTACAAGTCTCACCCACAGTAACACAGTGATGAACCACTAAAATAAAGACACAACACCTCTGTTTGGAAAAATACCGTTACCTTTTATAAAAAATAATATGTCTCTTTGGATTCAAGTTATACAAGATACAACATTAGTTTCTTTCAGGAGAAAACATTCCACTTTTACTTTAAGAAATTACTTTTCACTCCTCAGCTGTGGAAAAAGGACAATAAACCACATTCTTTTGTCAATGGTACAGTAAAGCATAAGGGTAACTCTTTGGTTGGTTAAGAGAATCTCATTAGCTTCACACTCTGTAAGGTTACCTCACATTATTATACAATGACACATTACTCCACCAATAAATCTACTGAAAAGAAGATGCAGACTGTTAGTGCAATACGTTTTTACAGGTTCATTAATAGGTACTTTACCCCACAGCACTTAAGCACTGCCCAACTCAACAGCAAGACCTGAATGTAGATTTTCACTGTCTGACCCACCAGTTATGTGCTAAAAGGAAAGACACAATAATATTAGTAAGGTTCCTCTCCCTCTGATTGACAGGCACACCTAGCTGGTAGAGAATCTACTTCTTCACTTATCACTAATCTGTAGGGGATTTTACCCAGGAACCCTGTGGTTCCCTGCACCATTTCCACCTTTCTTTTCTGAGTCAGATATCGGATAAGTTTTATTCTATGTTATTCAGTTCACTAACTCGTTTTCCTCGAGTCAGGTTCCCCTTGACAAGTCAGTCACTTGCGTGGGTCGTAGCCCCACTGTTCTGCTTCATTCACCTGGCTCTGCCGCCTCCCGTTCCCACGCTACCCGGCTTACTTGTGAGGTTGGGGGCGTGTCGCGGGTGTTTCCTCTACACGCGCTGGAGCCCGGTAACCGACGGGCTGAAGGGGGAAGGCAGGGAAGGCTTTCCCGGCTCAGGGCTCCCTACCGAGTCGTCCGTTGTGGCGCTTCTGCCTCCTCTGAGGGGATCGACCTCCTGGAGCTCCGACGCGGCACTCCTCAGCTGGCGCGATGACTTTCCTTCCGCTGGCACTACTCGGCGGAGCATGCGCGGAAGCGCTCGTTCCTCTTCCGCCTCGGCGCACCTGCTCCCAGGAAGGACGCTGTTCTCCACAGGGACGCTGCTCGGTCTCTTCTGGGCCTGCTCGATCCTAGGCCCCTCCTGCCTCGCAAAAGCGTTCAGTCGCTGGTCATGCGCGGAAGCGCCTACCTCTTCGTGTGACGCGGCCGGTGCCCCCGGGGTCCCGACGCCGATCGGAGCAGCGCCACTGCTTCTCCTCAGGCACTTCTCACTCCGGCTTCACAGGAAGGATGTGCACACACGGCGTCCTCGCTCTTCAGGGTGCTAAGGTGCCACAGACGCCCACCTTCACTACAGCTACTCCATGTAGGAAGGGGGAGTCTCTGGTTGGCGCAGTGCAACACTGGCGACAAGCAGGGCCTCTCTCTTCCTCGTCAGGGCTGAGGGTTACCTTCAAGACAACCTCTGCTTACCCTCTAGGTAGTGTGGCTTAAGCAGTCTTAGGCTAATCTCTGGGGCATGTAGGGTTAAACATTTGCAATATTACACCAACACCACCAACCCACCACACAATGACACCAAACTGTATTTGTAAAAATATATGTTCTTTATATAAATCTCAAGCAGGCTTGTAAATACAGTCTTGGTTACTTCAAATGCAGGTTCCAGTTACTCTTTATGAAAAAAAGGCACAGTTCTTGAATAAATGCGGTCTTTTGGGCCTTCGGCCCAGCTTTAGAAAGGTTCCAGTGTCTTGTAGCGCTTCAAGGCGCTTCCCGCTGTCTCCGCTCTTGTAATGAGTCACCCTTCGGGGCTCGACTCGGGGAGAGGGGGCCGCGGGCCTCGGAAAGCGTCAGGCGGGGCCTCGGGGGCCAAGAGCAGAGCGCGCCTCTGACTCTGGGGCGGCTCGCGCTGCCAAGCAAACAGCAGCTGCGAGGCTCCCGGGGTGCCTGAGATCAGACCGCGCGGTGCGAGCTCAGATTGCAGGACGCTCGCGCCGCGGAGGGAGGCAAAGACAGTACCTTTCACTTCTTGTGGTGATCCTCGGAGAGGGCGGCTGAAGGGGGAGCTGTCCCACGTCGCGTTGCTTCCTTGACGGGCGATGCGAGCTGCGGCTCGGGGCAGCAGGTCACGGGTCACCCGGGGCGGCGGTGCTCGATGGGGGCTCAGGTCCTTTTACTCCGTCTTCTCTTTCTTCCTGACGGCGGCGGCTGGGTGTGGCGCAGTGGCAGTACGGTCCCCAAGTGCGGGACGTACCCAGCCAAAGTGCCGGTCGCGGTGATGTCCCTTCAGCGGGGCAGCAGGCCAGGCGCTGATAGCGAGGGAGAGGACAAGGGCGGCAGTCCGTCTTTGCGGGGGAATCTACGGCGCTTGTGCCCAGTAGACTCCAGTGCTGGGACCGGACGGGTCCTCCGTTACTTTGCTCTCGTGGGGCCAGGTGCAGATGCCGTCACGGTGTTCAGGCCAGCGGCGGGCTGGGCTTCACGTTGTTATGGCGATCTGCTCACCCACGGTCACGGTGTGCAGGGGGCTTGATGCTCTCGTCTTCCTCAGACAGCGCTGCAGCGATAAGCAGCACACACAGCAGATGCTTTGGTCAGGGGTTAGCGCTCACTGTTCCTGGAGCGCTGGTCAGGGGGCAAGTTCAGCAGCAAGCCCTTGGAGATCTTTTTAGCAGAGTTTGGCACAAAGTTCAAAATAAAGCAAAAGTCTCTTGTAGTCTTTTCTTCTCCTCTCCTTTGGCAGCAAGGCACCAGACACAGGCCAGAGTCAGCACTCCTCCTTGTAGTCCTTCCAGGTCCTTCTCTTCGGGCAGAGTTTCTCTTGTAGCACAAACAGGATCTAATTTACAAGGAGCAGGGCTCCTACTTTTATACCCAGTTTCTTTTGTTCTAGCAAGCCAGGGGGGCCTCTGCATAACTGCTCCAGTCTCTGAGTACTTGTTGTGGGTACTTGTGACTTCTGCATTCAGTGTGAGGGCAGGCACATCAGCCGCTCCCCAGGGGGGCGGAGCCGGCATTGAGAGGGCAGGAGTGGCCTGAGCACTTTGTTTACAAGCTTCGGTCCTTCCTGGGCCAGGTGCAGGCTGAGTCATCAGTCGCTCCCCAGGAGGGCGGAGCCAGCATTGTGGTGGCAGGGGCACAGCCTGATGCATCATTCAGGGGAAACTCCCACCACCCATTAAGGGGTCCTCCTGCTAATCACTACCTGTCAACTCCCAGCCCTGTCACTCACACACACCAGACAGTCAGATCCACATCCAAGCAGAGGCGGGCTGAAATGGTTAGGCAAGCAAATGCTAACTTTCTAAAAGTAGCATTTGCAAACACAGGATATTAAAATAAACTTTACTAAAAGAAGTATTTTATTATTCTGAGTTCAGGCATACTAAACACGAATTTCTACCATGTTCCCTGAGCCTGCTGGGATTATAGAGTGTAATAATTCCAGCAGCCCATCTGGCCTAGAAGGGAACAGGTAGCCTTACAATAGTGAAAAACGAATTTGGCAGTAATTCACTATTAGAACATGCCACACACACCAGGGCATGTTCTACCTTACACTTACAATGCACCCTGCCCTCAGGCCTACCATAGGGGTGACTAATATGAAGGTTAAGGGAAGGTTTAGGGGCTGGCAAGTGTGTGCACTTGCCCAGCCAGGGTGACAGTACCAGACTGCACGCAGGTTCTGCAATGGCAGACCCTAGACACATTTTAAGGCTGCTTCTGTGGGTGGCGCAACCAGCGCTGCAGGCCCACTAGCAGTATTGGCATTCACAAGCCCTGGCACTCCTGGTGCACTTTACTAGGGACTAACAGTAAATCCAATGAACCAATCATGGACATCAATCATATGTACACTTTACAGTAGGGAGCACTTGCACTGCGGCACGGGTTGGCCGTGGCGCAGTGCCCTGAGTAGCAGACACCATCAAAACATTTGAGGTACAACAGCAAAAAGTGGAAGGGAAACTCACGCCACGGTGCCAGGTCTAACACGTGTCCCCTCCAGCTGAAATGTGGGGAGAACTACCCTTCCCCAGGGAGTTCCTCATCACTAAGGCGGAAAAATCTGGACAGACCATCAGCGTTGGCGTGATCTGTGCCAGGGCGGTGTTCCACCGTGAAGTCCATACCCTGTAGGGAGATGGACCACCTCAACAGTTTTGGGTTCTCACCCCTCATTTGCATCAACCATCTGAGGGGCCTGTGGTCCGTCTGAACCCGGAAGTGAGACCCAAACAAGTAGGGTCTTAGCTTCTTCAGCGCCCAGACCACAGCAAATGCTTCTCGCTCTATTGCACTCCACCTACTTTCCCGTGGAAGTAACCTCCTACTGATGAAGGCTACGGGTTGGTCCCAGCCCTCCTCAGTCATCTGTGAGAGAACAGCCCCTACACCATGCTCTGAAGCGTCTGTTTGCACTATGAATTCCTTGGAGAAATCAGGAGCCAGGAGCACGGGCGCCGTGCACATGGCAGTCTTCAGGGTGTCAAAAGCCTTCTGACAGGTGTCAGTCCAAATCACATTCCTGGGCTGCTTCTTAGAAGTCAGCTCTGTCAAGGGGGTCACAATAGTGCCATAGCCCTTGACAAACCTCCTGTAATACCCAGTGAGCCCCAGGAAGGCTCTCACTGCAGTCTGGGTCTTGGGGGGTTCCCAAGCCAGGATGGTCTCAATTTTGGGTTGCAAGGGTGCCACCTTGCCACTCCCCACTTGGTGTCCCAAGTACACCACGGAACCCTGCCCAATCTGGCACTTGCTTGCCTTGATTGTGAGGCCTGCCTTGCGCAGCGCCATCAACACTTCCCAGAGGTGCCGCAGGTGTTCTGGCCAGGTGCCACTGAACACTGCGATGTCATCCAGGTAGGCGGCACTGAACTCATCCAGCCCGACCAACACCTGGTTGACCAACCTCTGAAAGGTGGCAGGGGCATTCTTCATCCCAAATGGCATAACCCGGAACTGGAAATGCCCATCTGGTGTGGAGAATGCTGACCTCTCCTTTGCCCCATCGGTCAAGGCGATCTGCCAGTACCCAGACGTTAAATCAAACGTGCTGAGGAACCGGGCAGCCCCTAGCCGATCAATGAGCTCATCAGCTCTGGGGATAGGGTGCGCGTCAGTCTTGGTGACTGAATTGAGTCCTCTGTAGTCCACACAGAACCGGAGTTCAGGTGTGGCTCCCGGCGCAGCAGCCTTTGGGACCAAGACCACGGGGCTGGACCAAGGACTGCTGGAAGACTCAACCACCCTAAGAGCAAGCATCTTGGAGACCTCCTCCTTGATGCAGGCCCGGACCCTGTCAGTTACCCTGTAAGCCTTATGCTTCACAGGTAAGCTGTCTCCTGTGTCCACATCATGGACGCACCAATCTGTGACACTAGGAACCAGGGAGAACAGGTCTGGAAACTGCCCCAGCAACTGGCGGCAGTCTTCCTGTTGCTCAGGGGTCAGGGTGGGTGAGAGGTTAACTCCATCCACTGACCCATCCTTCTCACAGGCCACTAAGAGGTCAGGAAGAGGCTCAGACTCCTCTTCCATTCCATCATCAGTGGCCAACAGCATGCCCACTTCGGACCTTTTCAAGTGGGGCTTGAGGCGGTTGACATGTAAGACCCTTAAAGGATTCCTGGGCGTCTTCATGTCCACCAAGTATGTCACTGAGCTCTTGCGCTCCACAACCTCAAATGGGCCTGTCCACTTATCCTGAAGTGCACAGGGTTCCACTGGGGCCAAGACATACACCTCCTGTCCAGGCTGAAGCTCTACCAGAGTGGCATTCTGGTCGTACCACCGCTTCATCTCCTCCTGGCTTGCTTCCAGATTTGCCTCAGCAAGTTGTCTGAAGCGCCTGGTTTGGTTTCTGAAGGCCAGCATGTAGCTATATACATTCTGGGGAGGTTTCCTGGGAGATTGCTCCCAGCCTTCCTTTACCAAACTCAGTGGTCCTCTCACGGGGTGACCATACAGCAGCTCAAAGGGGCTGAACCCTAGAGACTTCTGTGGCACCTCGCGGTATGCAAAGAGCAGGCATGGTAAGAGGACGTCCCACTTACGCCTCATTGGACCTTCCAGGCCCATGATCATGCCCTTTAGGGTTCGGTTGAATCTTTCAACCAACCCATTTCCTTGGGGATGGTAAGGTGTGGTGAACTTGTAGGTTACACCACACTCTTGCCAAAGGGACTTCATATACTTGGATATGAAGTTGGTCCCTCTGTCGCTCACCACCTCTAGAGGGAACCCCACTCTGGAGAAAATTCCCATTAGTGCACGCCCCACCACGGGGGCCGTCACTGTCCTCAGAGGGATGGCTTCAGGGTACCGGGTGGCATGATCCACCAAGACCAGGATGAACCTGTTGCCCATGGCTGTCTTGGGGTCCAGAGGCCCAACAATATCAATACCCACTCGTTGGAATGGCGTACTGACCACAGGGAAGGGTTGGAGGGGAGCCTTGTTCTTCCCTCCGCTCTTCCCACTTGCCTGGCAAGTTGGACAGGTCCTACAATGAGCATCTGAGCTCTTGTGCATTTGGGGCCAGTAGAAGTGGGTGACAAGCCTGTCATAGGTCTTGTCCATCCCCAAATGTCCTGCTAAAGGCACATCATGAGCCAGTCCCAGTAGGAAGGCTCTGAACTTCTGGGGTACCACCAGCACACGGGCTGACCCAGGTTCAGCAGCCTTAGGCTCTGAGTACAGGAGGTCATTCTCCCAGTACACATAATGGGTTTTGGCCTGAACACCATTGGCCTGGTCTGCAGCCTGCTGCCGCATACCCACGAGAGAAGGGCATTCTTTCTGCTCCCTGCAGAATTCCTCCCTGGAGGGGCCTCCTTCTTGCTGCCAATGGGTCAGCTCAGGCAGGTCCCCCAGTTCGGCAATCTGTTCCCCAGTAGGCTCCAGGGCATCCCCCTCAAGGTCTGCTTCCTCCTGGACCGTGGGAACTTCAGGGGCCGGTTTCCCGCGCGCCCTGCGCCTTCTCCCTAAGGCCGGTTCCTGGGCCTCTCCGTCAGGCCCCAGGACCTCTTGATCACCCCTACTGGCTGCCATTGACCGGGTGGTCACGCACGCCCAGTCAGGTAGACCCACCATCTTCAGGTGAGTCGTTTTCTCCACCTTTTCCCAAGGGGAGTCCTCCAAGTCATTCCCTAGCAAACAGTCAACAGGCATGGTTTTCCTCACACAGACCTGCAGAGTACCAGAGACCCCCCCCCACTCGAAGGGAACTTGAGCCATCGGACACTGACTCTCTGAATTGTCAGCGTTGACAACCCTACAGTAGGCATGGGGTACAACCTGCTCTTGAGACACCAGGTGATGCCTCACTGCAGTCACACTGGCTCCTGTGTCTCTAAGAGCCTCAGCTTTCTTACCATTGATGGTAACCACCTGCCCATATTTTTTAGTGTTAGAGGGCAGGTAGCTTGTAGGGACCATCTCACTGTCTCCTAGTGAGACTAGGGTCATCTGAACAGGATCTCCACCCCCCGGGACCATCACTTCTTCTCCTAAGTGAACCAGGCGACACTTGGGGTCACTGGCTATGTGCCCCGGGTCACCACATTTGTAACAATTGAAGGGCCCCTTTGGAACAGGTCGACCTGTCGGGGCCCCATTCTGCTTAGGGGGTGGGGGAGGCTGAGAACCTTTCTGCTGGTCCCCTTGGGGATTACTTTGGGGGCCTTTTTGGAACCCTTTCTGTTTTCCCTTGTCCCCCCCACTCTTCTGCTGGGGACCCTGCCCACCCTTGGCGGAGTCTCCCACTGGACCCTTGTGGACCCTGGTGCTGAGCCAGCGGTCCGCCTCCTCAGCAAGTTTCCTCGGGTTGGACAACTTGCTATCAATCAGGTGCTGGCGTAACTCAGGAAAACATTGATCAGACAAGTGCTCCCATGCAATTAAATCAAAGAGACCTTGAAAATCATTCACTTTGTTACCCTTCACCCAACCATCCAGTGCTCTGCAAAAAAAAGTCACAAACTCCACATACGTATTCCCAGGCCGCTTATTACACCCCCTAAACTTCTGTCTATACATTTCAGGGGTAAGCCCATACCTGGTCATTAAAGCTTCTTTCATATGGGGATAGGATCTCTGGTCTTCAGTGGGCAAATCTAGCAGGGTGTCCCTTCCTTCGCTAAGGAACCTTCCCCATAACCCCGCTCCCCAATCCTTCTCAGGGACCCGGTGGGAAAGCATGGCTACCTCATATGCCCTAAACCACTCTCCTATGTCATCCCCCTTAAAGAACTCTTTAACTACATCTTTGGGGATGTGCACTCTTGACTCTACCTGCACCGGCGTTGTGCTGCCACCAGAGGGAGGATGATCCAAGGCTTTCTCTTTTAGACTCATCTCCCTCATTTTCACATCATACTCAAACTGGAGTTTTCTTTCTTCCAGAGCCATTTTTTTGCTTTCAAGCTCCATTTGGCCCTTCAAATTCAATTCTGCCATCTTGATCTCATGATCCCTGGTTGCCTGTCTGTCTGCCAGCTCCTCTGGCGACAGGCCTCTGCCAAAGCTAAGAACGCTGTCTGGTTTTTCTAGACCCACAGGATCCACAGGTGCATTCTGATCCTCAGGTGCCTTCCTAGATTCAATCCAGGCTCTCATGGCCTTGTAGAACTCAGGTTTGTTTCTGCATCCTGCATGTGGAACCTTGAGTTTCCTGCAAAAATAACTCAACTGCTTCTTTGTGTAGTCATCCAGCTTTGATGCGTCCCATTCTAGCCCCTGCGCACTAGAGGCTATGGACTCTCCTCCATCAATGCTGTTTGTGCCAGGCATGTTTGCAACACTAGGGATCTTCTTCTTTAGCAAAATTAAAAAATCAAAAAGTCTGTGGCTAAGTTACTGGACTGTAATCACTATGCAATGGTCAGTAGCTAAGGTAAAACACTGCAAATGTAAATTCGCGAATCCTCACCGCTGCGTCCAATGTAGGAAGGGGGAGTCTCTGGTTGGCGCAGTGCAACACTGGCGACAAGCAGGGCCTCTCTCTTCCTCGTCAGGGCTGAGGGTTACCTTCAAGACAACCTCTGCTTACCCTCTAGGTAGTGTGGCTTAAGCAGTCTTAGGCTAATCTCTGGGGCATGTAGGGTTAAACATTTGCAATATTACACCAACACCACCAACCCACCACACAATGACACCAAACTGTATTTGTAAAAATATATGTTCTTTATATAAATCTCAAGCAGGCTTGTAAATACAGTCTTGGTTACTTCAAATGCAGGTTCCAGTTACTCTTTATGAAAAAAAGGCACAGTTCTTGAATAAATGCGGTCTTTTGGGCCTTCGGCCCAGCTTTAGAAAGGTTCCAGTGTCTTGTAGCGCTTCAAGGCGCTTCCCGCTGTCTCCGCTCTTGTAATGAGTCACCCTTCGGGGCTCGACTCGGGGAGAGGGGGCCGCGGGCCTCGGAAAGCGTCAGGCGGGGCCTCGGGGGCCAAGAGCAGAGCGCGCCTCTGACTCTGGGGCGGCTCGCGCTGCCAAGCAAACAGCAGCTGCGAGGCTCCCGGGGTGCCTGAGATCAGACCGCGCGGTGCGAGCTCAGATTGCAGGACGCTCGCGCCGCGGAGGGAGGCAAAGACAGTACCTTTCACTTCTTGTGGTGATCCTCGGAGAGGGCGGCTGAAGGGGGAGCTGTCCCACGTCGCGTTGCTTCCTTGACGGGCGATGCGAGCTGCGGCTCGGGGCAGCAGGTCACGGGTCACCCGGGGCGGCGGTGCTCGATGGGGGCTCAGGTCCTTTTACTCCGTCTTCTCTTTCTTCCTGACGGCGGCGGCTGGGTGTGGCGCAGTGGCAGTACGGTCCCCAAGTGCGGGACGTACCCAGCCAAAGTGCCGGTCGCGGTGATGTCCCTTCAGCGGGGCAGCAGGCCAGGCGCTGATAGCGAGGGAGAGGACAAGGGCGGCAGTCCGTCTTTGCGGGGGAATCTACGGCGCTTGTGCCCAGTAGACTCCAGTGCTGGGACCGGACGGGTCCTCCGTTACTTTGCTCTCGTGGGGCCAGGTGCAGATGCCGTCACGGTGTTCAGGCCAGCGGCGGGCTGGGCTTCACGTTGTTATGGCGATCTGCTCACCCACGGTCACGGTGTGCAGGGGGCTTGATGCTCTCGTCTTCCTCAGACAGCGCTGCAGCGATAAGCAGCACACACAGCAGATGCTTTGGTCAGGGGTTAGCGCTCACTGTTCCTGGAGCGCTGGTCAGGGGGCAAGTTCAGCAGCAAGCCCTTGGAGATCTTTTTAGCAGAGTTTGGCACAAAGTTCAAAATAAAGCAAAAGTCTCTTGTAGTCTTTTCTTCTCCTCTCCTTTGGCAGCAAGGCACCAGACACAGGCCAGAGTCAGCACTCCTCCTTGTAGTCCTTCCAGGTCCTTCTCTTCGGGCAGAGTTTCTCTTGTAGCACAAACAGGATCTAATTTACAAGGAGCAGGGCTCCTACTTTTATACCCAGTTTCTTTTGTTCTAGCAAGCCAGGGGGGCCTCTGCATAACTGCTCCAGTCTCTGAGTACTTGTTGTGGGTACTTGTGACTTCTGCATTCAGTGTGAGGGCAGGCACATCAGCCGCTCCCCAGGGGGGCGGAGCCGGCATTGAGAGGGCAGGAGTGGCCTGAGCACTTTGTTTACAAGCTTCGGTCCTTCCTGGGCCAGGTGCAGGCTGAGTCATCAGTCGCTCCCCAGGAGGGCGGAGCCAGCATTGTGGTGGCAGGGGCACAGCCTGATGCATCATTCAGGGGAAACTCCCACCACCCATTAAGGGGTCCTCCTGCTAATCACTACCTGTCAACTCCCAGCCCTGTCACTCACACACACCAGACAGTCAGATCCACATCCAAGCAGAGGCGGGCTGAAATGGTTAGGCAAGCAAATGCTAACTTTCTAAAAGTAGCATTTGCAAACACAGGATATTAAAATAAACTTTACTAAAAGAAGTATTTTATTATTCTGAGTTCAGGCATACTAAACACGAATTTCTACCATGTTCCCTGAGCCTGCTGGGATTATAGAGTGTAATAATTCCAGCAGCCCATCTGGCCTAGAAGGGAACAGGTAGCCTTACAATAGTGAAAAACGAATTTGGCAGTAATTCACTATTAGAACATGCCACACACACCAGGGCATGTTCTACCTTACACTTACAATGCACCCTGCCCTCAGGCCTACCATAGGGGTGACTAATATGAAGGTTAAGGGAAGGTTTAGGGGCTGGCAAGTGTGTGCACTTGCCCAGCCAGGGTGACAGTACCAGACTGCACGCAGGTTCTGCAATGGCAGACCCTAGACACATTTTAAGGCTGCTTCTGTGGGTGGCGCAACCAGCGCTGCAGGCCCACTAGCAGTATTGGCATTCACAAGCCCTGGCACTCCTGGTGCACTTTACTAGGGACTAACAGTAAATCCAATGAACCAATCATGGACATCAATCATATGTACACTTTACAGTAGGGAGCACTTGCACTGCGGCACGGGTTGGCCGTGGCGCAGTGCCCTGAGTAGCAGACACCATCAAAACATTTGAGGTACAACAGCAAAAAGTGGAAGGGAAACTCACGTCACGGTGCCAGGTCTAACACTCCACGACACCGGTGAGCACAGCGCTGGGTATTGACAAGCAGGAATACCCCCAATTAAGGGTGTTCTGAGTGGTTTTACTGGGGCTCTGAGATAAAAGGATCTTCTTCCTCCAGTAACTCGATTTCCTTGTCAGTAGTTGTTGTCTTGATAGAGGGATCGGTCAAAGGCTGAAGGGGGAACAATCCTCTGAAGTAACTGTCAGCCTCAGTGACAAACTAGCTGCTCTCAGTGTGTCCACCTCCTCTCACCACTGCCTCACTCCTCTACTCTGGGGTCAGCACAAAATGGCTGCTGGTCACTGGCCTTATATAGGGTGGCCTGAGACCTGCAGAAGTCTCTAGTCAATTCTAGAAAGTTCCCTAATGTTATCCTATGGACCTGTCCTCCAGTAGTGTCCGTTATGGCAGTTGGTGGACACCATCTTAGGTTTCTGGAGATCCCTAGATTTTCAAGGGGGCTGACTAGGCCTCACAGGTTATGAGGGAAAAATGGCGTCATCGCCAAGGAACACCTAGCCCCCTGACAGCATTAAAAAATTCCTGATGGACATATGTAAAAATAAAAATAGAAACTCTGGGAGGCTAAGGGGGACAAAAATAAATAATAATGGTTAGAGTCTCTCCAGAAGCAGACAGGTCTAACACATAGGCTCTTCATTTTGTGGACAAAATCTAGCTATATGTCCCATCCCACCACATTGGAAACACTGGGGTCCTGTCACAGGTGGTCGAATAAACGGGATACTAGGCAGAGGGGCACTGGCAACGAGAACGAGAGGTTCAGGCTTCTTGGTTAATGGGGGTCTAGATGGTCGATGGGGTGGATGTCCCCGTTTTCCCCATATGTTCTTCTCTCCCCTTTTGAAAGTCCTGTGCCCTATTATAAGCACTAGCTATCTCTACTGCTGTTTCTAAAGTGAGGTTAGCTTGCTGTCAGACCCAACTTTGAATGGGTGGATGAAGGGATGTTAGATACTGTTCAAAGTAAATCTTTGCCATGATCCCATCCTTGTCAGTAGTAGCGGGTTTTAGCCAACGGTCCGACATGTCATTCACCCTGAAGTACAAGGCGCGAGGGGTCTCCTGAGGTCCTTCTTTCATTTGTCTTAGCTTTAATCTATAGGTTTCATCATCTATTCCCTGTCTCTCTCATATTAGAATTAATGTGTGGGTATATTATGACTGAGCTATGGTGGGTAACATGGGGTGTGGGGTGTCTATGATCTGAAACCAACAATAAAAACAAAATAAAAAAAGAGGAAAATCCTAACTTTCTGCAGAATCCGAGTACCAGACAGGACCGTTGATTACATGGATTTAGTAACCCTGGGCCCGTCCACATCATTTTATGGGTTGTATTGTGGTGGATTAGTCCCACTGCAGCACCCAGAGTCCAAGGCTCTCATTCAGTCACAGAAAGTGAAAGTTCCCACACAAGAACACTCAACTCTTTCCCTTTTGCTGCTCCTATACAGGAACGAGTTAGGGGTTCTCCTTACAGCACGAAGCCTTAACATCTCACCCTAAGAACCTTATTCTAGAACAAATAAAAACTAGATGATACTTTTAGCATCAAGGAAGCTTTTGGGCCCCCTAGGAGGACCCTGTGGACCCCCTCCTGTGCTCTAGTGCAATTTAACTTGGCTGCCGTGATCCTCAGGCCCGGGCACCTAGGCGCTAGATTACACACATGTTCATCCATAGGGTCTAGCTGGGCAGGTCAGAAGCATGGTGTCCTCTTAATGCAGATCCCAAGGGCCCGGGTCACCTCAGTCCATCACAGGCGGTGGGAACCGGACAACCCTCAGACGAGCAGCGCCTTCACCTGAGCAGTCACTTGTCCTGCAGACTGACTGCTGGCAGCCTCCCTCTTCCCCCACCCTCTCTCTAACTCCACCCACCCTCTATCTCTCTCACACTCTCTCCCCTCCACCTCCTCCCTCTTTCTCTCTTACGCTCACTCACCACTCTCCCTCTCTTGATTTCTCTCTTTCTCTCTCCATTTCCCTCCTATCTATCCCTTTCTTTCGCTCCCCCTCAGAGTGTATCTCTCACCCCCTTCTCTCTCTCTCTCTCCCACATACTTTCTGTTTCTCTCTCTCCCTCCACTTCTACCACTCTTTCTCTTTCCTCCTTTTCCCCTCCAATTTCACCTCTCTCCCACTCCCTCTCTCCCATTCACTTCTACCACTCCCTCTCAACCCCTCACCTGGATTGGAGACATGTGCGTCTGGACACCCCGTTACATTTTTCTTTTATTTTCTCCTCTTTTCTTCTTCCATTCTGTTTTCTCTTTTCTATTGCTCCTTGGAACATGGAACCATGTACCTGCTTCGTACGCTTTGGATTACATGTTCCAAGATTCTGCTTTGTCAGTTACTGCTTCTTACCTGCATCATTGGATGTGCTGTGCCGTGTATCCAATAAACTTGACATTTACCTATATTTCCGGAGCCTTACATCCTTACAAGTGGCGACAAATGTTTTTGAGGACTTCACATGCTACATACCCTACGGCACAGATGCAGCGACGTCCTCCGGACCCAAAGTTTTCTCTATGCATGCCTTTCATTCACTGGAGGAGTTTGGGTTGTTTCAGGTGAAAATCCGATGTACTCTGGTGAAAACCGCATGGTTCTCACACTTTTTATGCCTATCCAGCGAATTTTCTTCATTTCTGCAAGTTTCCCGTCTTCAACTGCCATCTTCGTCTAAGCCCGTTGTGACTTTTCCTTCGTCCTTAGCAACAGTTGCCCGGACGTTCACTTCACATTGTTCCTGACTGCGCATACCGCTGTTGCTTGGAGACCACAACATTGACGTTTCTTCAAACGCATCATTTCGAGTTTTCTTAATGATTCCTTGCTGAGCTCTCCAATTCAAGAAGGTGTGTCTCTTGCAGTATCACTCCGAGTCTCAAGTGATTCTGATAGTCCACAATATTGTGTGTCCAAAATATAATCAAAATTGACACAATAATGTTCATTAGCCACTTCAGCTGAGACACCACGGCTCGTCGTTGCTTTCAAATCCAATTTATTCACACTTCTTCCAATCAATCAAAAGGGTATGTTTAACAGCCAACACGTGTTTCGTCAGGCATTAATATCATGCCATACCGACTTATTCAGGGCTGCAAGCCAAGAAGATATATTAGCAATATATCCATAAGTGCACAACACTATTCAACGTGAAAGAAGTTTTAATTTTAAACCAGTCACCCTCTGTGTAAGGGAAACATAGTCCATGTGGTCATGTTAATATGAGAAACACTGAAATAGACAGTGCAACCCGAGGTGTCTCCAAAAGGAAAATTCTGGACCCAAAGCCAAAAACAAAGATCATAAATATTGAAGATTAACTTTACCAAAGAAAAGGGGTTTTGTGTCCTTGGCAAACTTTTATATGTGTATACAACAGGATAGGAATCTGAAACGATATGAAGTCATCCTTACTCTCACATTCCTCGCAGACCCACAGTGCACCAATAAAGTCAACCATAAGGAGTATTACTCCTTCTAATTGTCCAAGAAAATATGCATATATCGTTCGTGTCGTTTAACCACTGTCAGATCCACAAAGCTGTGAATAAAATCAAATCCTGGGTGTTACGTGTCCCCTGTAATAAATATAATCCAAGTAAGAATCTGTGTGCTATGCTGACTAATTCCAAAGTTCATGCCGTGATACAAAATGCCACTCACCTAGATGCAGGTGATTATCGACTCGAATCAACTTCTCATTCTTCTATATCATTACGACCACAACCACAAGTACGTGCCAGTCTGCTGGTAAATACATGACCCAAATTAATAAACTGTTCATAAGTCTAGTAAAAGTAAATGTTAAGATGTCCCCTCGTAGGATATTTACCTTAGTTCTAGTGCGTGTACGCTATCTCCAATATCAACGGCGGCAACTGGCGTGTTCCTCAGACGCCATATTGTTTAAATAAACATGTACGAAAACGATATAAGCTACATATTTTTGAATAGACTTCGTGAATGTGTAAATAATAATGGGTAATTACCACTGCAATATGGCGACCGTTGTTGTTTTTTGCTTATACTGTTTTCGTACATGTTTATTTAAACAATATGGCGTCTGAGGAACACGCCAGTTGCCGCCGTTGATATTGGAGATAGCGTACACGCACTAGAACTAAGGTAAATATCCTACGAGGGGACATCTTAACATTTACTTTTACCAGACTTATGAACAGTTTATTAATTTGGGTCATGTATTTACCAGCAGACTGATACGTACTCGTTGTTGTGGTCGTAATGATATAGAAGAATGAGAAGTTGATTCGAGTCGATAATCACCTGCATCTAGGTGAGTGGTATTTTGTATCACGGCATGAACTTTGGAATTAGTCAGCATAGCACACAGATTCTTACTTGGATTATATTTATTACAGGGGACACGTAACACCCAGGATTTGATTTTATTCACAGCTTTGTGGATCTGACAGTGGTTAAACGACACGAACGATATATGCATATTTTCTTGGACAATTAGAGTGAGTAATACTCCTTATGGTTGACTTTATTGGTGCACTGTGGGTCCGCGAGGGATGCGAGAGTAAAGATGACTTCATATCGTTTCAGATTCCTATCCTGTTGTATACACATATAAAAGTTTGCCAAGGACACAAAACCCCTTTTCTTTGGTAAAGTTAATCTTCAATATTTATGATCTTTGTTTTTGGCTTTGGGTCCAGAATTTTCCTTTTAGAGACACCTCGGGTTGCACTGTCTATTTCAGTGTTTCTCATATTAACATGACCACATGGACTATGTTTCCCTTACACAGAGGGTGACTGGTTTAAAATTAAAACTTCTTTCACGTTGAATAGTGTTGTGCACTTATGGATATATTGCTAATATATCTTCTTGGCTTGCAGCCCTGAAGAAGTCGGTATGGCATGATATTAATGCCTGACGAAACAAGTGTTGGCTGTTAATCATACCCTTTTGATTGTTTGAAAGAAGTGTGAATAAATTGGATTTGAAACCAACGACGAGCCGTGGTGTCTTAGCTGAAGTGGCTAATGAACATTATTGTGTCAATTTTGATTATATTTTGGACATACAATATTGTGGACTATCAGAATCACTTGAGACTCGGAGTGATACTGCAAGAGACACACCTTCTTGAATTGGAGAGCTCAGCAAGGAATCATTAAGCGTGTTTTACCTGGAACTTGGGTTTCGGGATTGTGGGGAAGTGGGTGACCTTCCCTTTCTTGCTTTGAGAACTCTGTTATACTGTGTGCTTTACTCTTACCATACTTAGCTGTGCGCCTGAAGTCTACCTGGTTACCCTCCCTATTCAGATTTCAAGTTTCCTTTTCACATCGGCCACGTCGTGAGTCATCACGATGGTGGCCATTTTGGTATTTTCCGTAATTCTCCAGACATACGTGCCATTTTTCAAAAATGTGCATGTATACTAACACTAAGAAAAATTCTTCTTCTGCTTTGTCTTCCAACTTTTCTAAAGGGAAAGTGTCTTGCATTTCTCACGATCTATCATTGGGCGATGATATCCAGCCTGAGTTAGAGACTGGAATTGTTCGTGACTCATTAGATGATTCTAAAGCTGAGAAGATTGGTCCACCCAAATGTATTGTTTGTACTCTTGGAAAGAGTCTTGAACTAATGAGAGACTCTCGGTCACCTTGACAATTATCATGAGGCAACATTTCCTGGATTCTTTTGGGAACTTATTTGATCTAGGTTCTTTGTGCAAATCTGATATTGTGGCACAGAATTTTGATGGATCCAATATCAACTTTATAGGTTTCAGAGAAGTACTCATAGAGTTCAAAGAGAGCAGTGCTTTCATTAAGCTGTATGTAGCTCTCAAAGGTGTAAATGTACTGGGGTGGCGTGACCAGGCCAAACTTGGGATTGTGTTAAATCCTAGGAAGAAAGAATCTGTGTCTGTTCTTGCTATAACTGCTTCATGTGCTGATGATTTTACTAAATTATTTTCTGAAGTGTTTTCTGAAAAACGTGGTAAGCTTAAATGTTTCAGCTATGGGATAACAGTAAGTGAAGGATCTGTACCTGTCAAGCAAAACCTTAGAGGGGTCCCTTTCAGTGTAAGGGCTGAGTTAAAATCTATGCTGGATGATATAATTAGTGGTGGTATAATTGAAGAGAATGAGTCATCCGAATGGGTTTCTCCAGTTGTTTTGACACAGAAGCCTGACAAAAGTCTTAGGTTGTGTGTTGACATAAGAGCGTTGAATGCCAATTTGGTTGCTGATTGTCACCCACTTCCGAATATTGACAAAATGGTGTGTATGTCAGATGGTACCTATATTTTTTCCACACTTGACCTACGCTCTGCATACCACCACATTGAGATGATTGAAGATTCCAAACATTTCACTTCTTTTATCACTCCTCATGGATTGTTTTAATTCAAAAGGATGCCTTTCGGCCTTGCGTCGGCGGCATCCGTTTTTGAAAGAGTCATGTACCACATTTATAAGGATGTTGGTAATTTTGTAAAAATGCTTCCAGGACGATATCCTCATTTTCTCAAAGAGTGAAGATGATCATTTCCAACATGAGAATGAGGTTTGACTAAGATTGAGAAAGAGTGGTTTGAAACTCAAAGCTGGCAAATGCAATTTTTTCAGCAAATCTTTAGAGTATCTTGGTCACACCCTTTTGGGTGACGGTGTGGGGCCCAAAAAGTCTTTGGTAGATGCCATTATCAATGCACCTTCACCTGACAACAGAGAAAAGCTTCTCTCTTTCGCTGGACTGTGTGAATACTATACTAAATTTATACAGAATTTTGCCACCAAGATGGAGCTCCTCAGAGAATTGACCAGGAAGTCTACCGAGTTTGTTTGGTATAATAGGCAAAAACAGCTTTTAAACAAATCAAAGATGAGATTGTGAATGCTTCCACTCTCAAGTCTTTTTGCTTGAATAAGAAATCCATCAGTACTGTTGATGCCAGCCTTTATGGATTTGGGGGGGGGGGGGTGGGGACTAAGCCAGTGCTCCGAGAAGGATGAATGGCGTGTTGCGTTCGCATCTAGAACTCTCTCAGCTACTGAAAGAAGGTATGCTGTTATCCAAAGAGAGTTTCTAGCATGTATTTGGGCCATAGAGCATTTCCGCAACTATGTGTGGGGAAACGGGTTTTTCCTGAGAACGGATCATAAACCCCTCATTGGTATATTATCACCGGGGGGGATGTAATTCTACTGCTCGGATTGCTCATCTCACATCCAGATTACAGGAGTATGATTTTGAGGTTGTGTATGTTCCCTGCAGGTGTAATGTTACTGCTGACTTCCTCTCCAGATTGCCTTGTTCTGATGACAGTACTTCATATGCTGAGCAAGAGGAAGACATACTTGCCACTGTTAAGGATTTTGTCTCAGATACATTTTATAGACTGTCTGAATCTGAATGGATGACTGAAATTAATAATGACGTTGTGGCTCAACTTGTCCTTGATTGTTTAAAAAAAGGGTGCCTAAGGAAAAGTACGCTTCTGCTGACGTTGCCCCTTTTTGCCAAGTTTCTGACGAGATTGAGGAGGTTGGTGGTCTACTTTTCAAAGGGGAAAAGATTATTCCTCCAGTTTTTATGCAAAGTAAGATTTTGTTGCTTTCTCACCATGGACATTTTGATATGTCATCTATGAAACGCATTATTAGAGTCAATTTTTGTGGCCTGGAATTAACAACATGGTTGATAGAACCGTTAAGGAGTGTCCTGAGTGCACAAGTAGTGACAAGATGCTAAAGGTTTCCTCTGCTCCTCTCAAACCTGTTCCATGGCCTAAATTTCCATGCCAAAAAGTGGCTTTTGACATTTCTTGCCCTTTCAATCATCTTCCTTTTAATGCACGTTTTGCTCTGGTGATGGTTGATTACCATTCGAAATGGCCAGAGGTTAAGTTTGTGGCAAGTACCACCACTCAAGTTATTATTACTTTTTTCAAAGAAGTTTTTGCACGTGAGGGGGTCCCCTGAGGTTCTTGTGATGGACAATGGGGTACAGCTCATATCACAAGAGATGGAGAGTTTCTATGCATGTGTGGAATTAAGCATTTAACCACATCTCTTTATGAGCCAAGGGAGAATGGCACGGTGGAGCGATTCAACCGGGTTCTAAAGGATGGCATTGATTCTACTCATAAGTCCAGTGAGTCATAGAGGGATGTAGTAAGGAAAATGTTATGGATGTGCCGAATCACTCCTCACTCGGTTACTGGAGTAAGCCCTTCCAGACTTCTGAAGGGCAGAGAACCCATTTCTGATATTTGTCCGTGGTGGATCAAGAAAGTTAATAAGGATGTCGAAGGTGTTGATTTGGATCTTGTTGCTAAGCGTGTGGAAGTTAAGCAGGGAAAGATAAAAGCGTTGTTTGACTCCAAAATGAATGTAAAGATTCCTGACTTTACTGTTGATGAGTGGGTTAGGATTCAAAAACCCTGGATTTTTGGGCAAAGGAACTTCTAAGTTTCGATATCCTATTAAAATTGTTAAGGTTTGCAAGAACACTGTGATTACTCAAGATGGAAGAGTGTGGAATGTGAGAAGGGTTGCTAAGTGGAAATCTCACAGGCCCACCATGAACCGAGAAGATGTTTTCCCATCGTGTTCTCATTCTGCTCAATCTGTGGCATCCAGATTTAAGGAAATTAATAGACCAAATTTGTTACCTGCAAGATATTAGTCTTGATTCTGTGCCTTTGCATTTTCTCCTTTTTGTCTTCTCTAGTTTTTATCTGTTTTTCTTTTAAGGGGTGAAATGTGTTACATTTTTCCTTTCCTTTCTCCTCTTTCCTCTTCCATTCTTTTTTCTCTTTTCTATTTCTCCTTGGAACATGGAACCATGTACCTGTGGCATACGCTTTTGAATCCATGTTCCAAGGTTCTGATTTGTGAGTTACTCCTTCTAACTTGCATCGTTGGATGTGCTGTGCCGTGTATTAAAAAAACTTGACATTTACCTATATTTCCGGACCTTGCATCCTTACACACCCACAGAGGTAAGTTCTCATGGCAGGACCGAGACAGAGTTAGCCCGGCTGTCCCCAGGAGATGTGTTTTGAGCACATGCACTGGTGAAGTGGCGCCCCTGAGGAGTCCAGTGATATCAACCTCTAGTGAACAACAAGTAAGGGACTGTGTGAACAGAGACCTTGCAGGAAGGGACCACAACAGACATTGGTATTATTACAACTCGATAACTGGCCCAGCCAATTCCAGAAGGAAAGGGGGGTAACTACAGACCCCGAGAGAGCGGTGAAAGCCTGAGGACCAAGTCCGATTCAGCCTTCTGTCCTATTGTATAACTGTCCTATTGCACACCTGTCCTCATTCACAGCTGTTCTACTGCACATTCACTGTGACAGCACAACACCCCCTTACTTTGAAAAGTCAAGAAAAGCGTTATTCCTCATTGGTTGATTAACCCTATGGACCCATCCTCCCCCCGACCCCGAGTATAACTAGGTGCATCCTTCTGCTTGCTCTATTTTGTGTGCACAGTCCTGAGTTGTGTGTTTGTGTTGAAAGTACTTTTACTTTTTTAAGTAAAAGCACTTGCTGGACAAACATTTAACTGTGTTATGCTTGAATGTTCTTGGTATCTAATCCTGCAGCTTCTCCTTGAGTAAGCCATGGACTGCTCGACTTCACTACTCTGAGAGTCCAGGGGTGAGGGGTTCACTTGGTGCTCAGTCTTGGACCCCACAGTAAGGTGAAGCTTCAGGACACCAGTGGCAACAGGTTCTCTTTGTTATAGTTTTAGTCCAGTTACCCCAGATTGACACAGAGCTCCTTGAACAAAGTTTGACAATTGCAAGTATTGTAAATTGATCTGTTTAGTATGTTTTTGTACAATGTTTCACCTGTAATATTAATTTAGTACCAGTGAAACCATTTTAACCTGGTAATTTCAATAGTTGTACTGAAGTAAAATAAAACTACAATCCTAGAATTCATAATGATCTTAAATGACTGTCTAGGGCTCGGAGGTCCATTTCTCAGTGACGTCAGCTGCAGCCATTGGTAACAGCATGGAGGTATATATAATTGATACAATACAGTACAATCAATAGTAAGTCAGCAAATCCCCTGCAAGGACTTTAACCTGGGACGTCTAGTTTATGTGTCTTGCAAATGTGCCTCAACCTACTGAGCTACTTTATAAATGGATGTCATGACAATAAAGCTGAAAGAGCAAACTCATCTCAAGCCTTACTCAAGAGACAAGAATTACATCCAATCTTCATGAAGCAGAGACTCGAATATTACGAAGCAGAAACCCTTCAAGGGATGAAGAGGTGACAAGTGTTACACATCATTACTGCTCTGCTAATAGCAGCATTTAAAACTCGTAGCAAAATATTTTTGCTTTGTTTGTCCTGGTGTCAAAACCTCTCTCCAAGTGACCCATCGAACCCCTGACCTTCTTGTTATCAATATCACTTTGCATTTTGGCACACGTAGTTTGTTGCTTTCTATTAAGTACCTTCTCATCTCAGTCCCAGCATGCACCGGTGTTAGCTTGAAAGGCAGAATTGCTTCTGAGTGTCACACATCTAACTGCTGCTCTTCTTAAAGTTTCATAACAAACATAGATTCTTATTTTAAGTCAGAATGGCCTGTATTTACACAGTAACATCTGGAAACAATGTGTAGACATTCGGGGCCTGATGTAGGTAATTCTTATTTACCACTTCTTAAATACCGAATTTTACCGATTCGGTATTTAAGAACAGGTAAATATGAAGGGGGGAGATGTAGGTATTTCCAGATGTGGAAATACCGAATCGTTAAGATTCGGTATTTACCGAATCTGGAAATACCGAATCGGTATTTCCTATTGATTCCTATGGGCTGTGAAGCCCATAGGAATCAATGGGAAATACCGATTCGGTAATTACCGAATCAGTAAATACCGACTTTTGCAAGGGTGCAGGGGGTGTCACTTTGACACCCTCTGGCACCCCAAAAATAGGCATGTGCGCCATGTGGCACACAGATATGCCCAAAGGGCATGTCTGTCTGTCACATGGCTAGGTGTGCATGCACACATGTGCATGCACACCTGAATTCGGTATTTTAACACCCAATTGGATTGGGTGTTAAAATACCGATTTTGTAGGGCCTTTGGGACTCTGAAGAGTCCCATCTACATCTGAGATTTACCGAATCGGTAAAAATACCGATTCGGTATTTTACAGAATCGGTAAATTTACCGAATTGGTAAATTTACCGATTCTGTAAAATTGTGCCCCTACATGCCAAATCTGTAATACCGGTAGGTAGCGGCCGAAAATACCGATTTTCGTCCGTTACCGACCGACCTACATCTGGCCCAAGGTAATTCTACCTAATATATCTGCACAACCTAGAAATGTTTGTGGAGTCACAAAAGCACTGCAGGAGGCTGATACTGTGTTGTATTCATGCTGGAATATAAAAGTGTTGTACATTGTTCACAGGTAATGCACCATATTTCAAAATGCTGTAGTGCGCATGTCCTTACACAGTGCACATTTTGTAAATTACAATAGTGGCTTGTGCAGCAGGACAGTTGCTTCACAAGGAAACAACTCATACATGGCGGCCTGCAATTGTGATGGAATCTTTACAGTTTAGGCACTGTAATTTGTACAAAATAGCTCTGTACTGTGATATACCTTTACTTGCCTCACTATGCTCACATATTACAAAAATACCATCCACAGAAAGAAGTTTTATATCCTGGCAAAAAAAATATATCAGCTGAACTGGTGATGGAACGCAAAAGCATTAACATTTAAGGTAAAAAAGAAAGACAAATAGAAACCCATATAGTAGTTAATTTGTACTAAGTGAAACCAGAACATCTGGATAAATCGTAGCTTCGCCACTTAACCAAATTTTGTGATCCTAAGCAAATATTTGACTTCATCGATAGTCCGTTTTCTTCCCTATTGCATACGAAAGCACCTTCAAGTCCGTGAGTTTAGAATACCCGCGGTTCAAAAGCCTATTGCGTTTGATTTAATGGACTATACTGTTGCCGAATCTATAAGAATCTGGGCAGGTATGGCTTTAGAGATAGAGGCGCCAGTTGTGACAGTCTTTTTGGGCACACCTCTACCTATGAAAGCCTTCTCCAAAGATTCGCTCACCCCCACCTTCCAACAGAGGCACCCATCTCTACACAGCCCCTGTCTGACACGCATTGCTCTTATTTTATATCGCTAGGCATGCCAACTCTAGGCTGTTAGAGCACTGTACATCACACACGTTATACAGAGGCAATGAATCTAATGTGTGTAAATAAATCTGTAGGAAATGTTACACAAACTATTGAAGACTCTGTGATCTGCATGTACACGTTCTTTGCAGCCGGGATATTAACCCTCTGCGCTACTTCATGAGCCTAAACTGCCACTAGACAAAACTTCCATCCTTCTCCAGCAGAAACATTATTCACCTGTGTTATCTTGCCATTTTTATTGTTACCTGAAAACTGCTGACTACGCAAGGAAACAGCAGGTGCTTTTAAAACCCAAAGTTATTTCTAAACACATCAACTCTCCCAGGTCAAAGTAGGCGCAGCCGCACCGGACGCACTGTCCTAAAGCCGCCCTGAATCTGGGTTACACCCAGGGTTCCCGTGAGAACTGTCTTGCCTCTAACACCCAGATTCATCAATGTCAAAATCTGCGATTTCTAAATTGCGAAAAATAGCGAATCGCAATTTAGAAATCGCAGAATGGCATTCATGAAAATATGCGAGAAAAAAAAGCGAATCCCAATCGTCCGCAATCGCCGATTGCGACTTCACAAAAATCGCTAAAAAAATCACAGAATCGGCCGATACCCATGTTGAAATTGCGATTTCGCAATTACTGAAATCGCAAATTGCGATCTCGCTAATTGCGAGATCGCAAAAACGGGAAGTCGCATTCAGAGCACAGTGATGACATCGCAACCAGGAAGTAGGCAGGTTCCACCCTCATTCAGCAGTGAGAGCCTGAAGTGGAATCAGCATTGCCAGAGCTCCCCTTCAGAGTGCCCACAGGTGAAAACCAGGAGACACCCAAGTGGCCAGCATGTCACAGGAAGCTGCAGGAGAAACTTCCAATAGAAGAAAACGGAAAATAAAATTTTCCGAGCAAGAGCTCGAATATTTAATCCAGGGAGTCTGCAAGGACCATAATCGTCTCTTTGGTAGAGACTCCCGAAGGGTGCCTGAAGCCGATAAAAGGCGGATATGGCTGCGCATCCGCGCAAAAGTGAACTCTGTGGGGGTGACTCAGCGCACTGTTGATGAGATCAAGAAACGTTGGTACTATCTCAGAGGGCGAGCAAAGGAGAAGATTGCTGAGAGGCTGGGGGAGAGTGCTGCGACAGGTGGAGGGGAACCCACTGTCCCACCAAACACACCACTCGAGGACAGAGTCGAGGACACCATTAATCCGCAGGCATGCGTGGGGGTGATCCAGCTGGACTCCTCCCGACCCACACAAGATACACAAGGTAAGTGCCATGCGACTGCGGCCCCCTGTCCCCTAACAATGTCCATGACTCCAGATCATCCCATCCCAAACCCCAGTCATGCAGCCAAAGCACACCACAAAAGCGCTATTGCATTGTGGGAGATGTAGTCTGGCCACAATTACCATCTAGCCCCATTAAGCTAGACCTGTTTAGTGAGAGTCTATCCAACAGTGAGCCAGGGAATGGTAGCCTGCATGCATGTAGGAAGTTCAAATGTGGAAGAAACATGTAACTAATCAACGTCCACTTTACATCACAGGTGGCGCAGAAGTCCCCAGTTCTGACAGTGATGCCCTGCTAATTGAGGAAAACCCAGAGGACACTGAGCGAGACTTAAATCCATCACCACAGACAGGACCATCAGGGCAAGCTGGCTCACCAGCGGTCATTCCACCACCTGCCCCTGTGGACAGTGCCACCTCTGCGCCAACAGGCGCAGCGGTACCACAGCGCGTCACACAACCATCAGTGGTGCTCTCAACACCAGCAGCATCACGCCGACAATCCCGCCGCCCTGCGGCTGTGAGGAGCCAGTCAAGCGGACTGGTGAGGGAGCAGCAGAACAACACATCCCGCGCTGGCAGGGGAGCAAACATGTGACCAGGTGGGCTCTCTATTGAGCGCCGTATGCTCCATGTGCATCAAACCCAAGCCCGTCATCTGGCAGCTATACACCTCCAATTAAATAAGACCGCCAGGAATGTTGGTCAGATGTCTGACCGCATGGAGAGGATGACAGTTGCTATGGAGGCCAACACCCAGGCCATGTACAGCCAGCGCAACCTCTACCGGCGCAGACACCGGCAGTTGCTGACCCGCCTGTCAGCATACACGCGGTCCAATTACATAATTGGCGACCTCCCAGCTCTCGCGACGCTCCTTGGCCATGCAGGTCCAAATGGTCCAGTGTTGTCAGGACGTCGCGAGAGCTCTGGAGCAGGTGTCAACAGCAGTACAGGCCATGCAGGCAACTGTCCATGGCCAGGGGGGGGGGGGGCAGTGATGACACCAGTGAGGCTACTTCCAGCCACAGTAGCCAGTCCGTGCCACCGGTGGTAGCACCCCGCCGCAGCAGCAGGCCCTCTGCTGCTTCACGGCCGAATCAGGAGGAGGATGGTGAAAGGAGGTTGGGAGCATCTGCCCGGAGGTGGCATTGAACAATTGAACATTACCATTAGGGGCCATGCTGCTGCTACAAGGATGCCCTCCACAGGAACATGGGACATATGACTAAATATGTCATTCATGTAACATGTTTGGGAAATCCCCACTTTATTGTGCTGTAATAATAACATACATACTGTCTAACTTAATCTGACTCATGTCATTATTACTATTGTCATGCATGAGTGAAGTTATGGGTGTGGGGAGTGTGTGCACTAGAAATAGTTCATGCAGATTTGGTTACGGCGCCTGTGTCCTTCTGCAGGATTCTCCCCGCGTGCGTGACGCACATGTGCAGGTGGTTGGTTGTCCCCTTCCGACTCACTGCCAGAGATGTCAACAGGTATCCTGCGCTTGGTAGCAATGTTGTGGAGGATTGCACACACGGCCACGATGCGGCAGCAGACCTCAGGCTCGTATTTCATGGCCCCACCAGTCTTGTGCAGTATGCGAAATCTGCTTTTCAAAAGGCCAAATGTCCTCTCAATGCAATTTCTTGTGCGTATGTGTTCAGCATTGTAACGCCGTTGCTGTGGTGTTGCAGGGTTGAGGTATGGGGTGAGGAGGTACTCACAGAGAGCGTAGCCGCTGTCACCTGTATTATAGGAGCAGAGGATGAGTGCCTGTTCTGCGCAGCTACATTATCACAGTGTACTATTGTGGGTCGTCATGTGTACTTACCTAGTAGGTGTCCTTCTCCAAAGTCTCCCCTGGCCAGTTGTGTATGAATGCCGCTGTGCCGGAATATGAAGGAGTCATGTGTGCTCCCCAGGTACTGTGCCACTATGTCCGTGATGATTGTCTTGGCATTGCACACCATCTGGATATTGAGAGAGTGGTAGCACTTGCGGTTGCGATACATGTATTCCGTTTGTGCTGGTGGGCAGATGTGGATGTGGGTACAGTCAATGCATCCTATGATATGTGGAAATTGTGCTACGTTGTAAAATTGTAGCTTGGTGTCATTCAAGTCCTGTTGGCTGGTGGGGAATGAGATGTAGTGGTGTAGCCGGGTCAGCATTGATTCCAGGACACTCCTTAGGCAGCGGGACATGGTGGGCTGGGATATCCCCCCTGCAACAGCGACTATCCCCTGGAAGCTTCCAGAGGCCAGAAGGTGCAGGCTGCACAATACCTGGACGTGTGTGGGCACGGCATTGGTCCTCCTTGTTGGGTGCTGCATCAGGGAGTCTAGGTCCCTGATCAGCTTGATGATCATTACCCCATTCAGGTGGTACTTAGCATAAATTTGCTCCCTGGTTTGGCCCAGAAGGGTGACCCGCTGGCGGAATATCCGCTCCTGGATCCTACGTCTGTTCCGTGCTGCTCGCTGTAGCCTTCGCCGTCTGACCACCATGTAGAGTCCTGGCATTGTGAGAGTCCTCATGCTCCAGCTGCATGTCCTTAAGTGTGTTTGATCAGGCCTGCACCTGTTGGTTTTTCCTTACTGGTTACCACCTGGTTTGGGTTCTCCTTAAATTGCGCGTCGCAAATAGCGATTTTCTGGTTTTTTGCAGTTTGCGAATTTCCATGAATAGCGATAGTGAATATTTTGCGAGTTCGCAATTGAATTAGCAGAATCCATGATTTCTCGCAATTTCAGATTCGTAAATGGGCTTCCTCATGGATTCTGCGAATTTATTTGCGAATTCGCAAAATTTATTTAGCGAATTCGCTTTTTTGGTATTTTCACTATCATGAATTCCTTTTCTTCAAATTGCGATCACAATTGCTAATTCGCAGCTATTGCGATCGCAATTTGGCTTCATGAATCTAGCTGTTAGTTCATTAATAACAGCACTGTTGCCAGGCAGGGGCAGGAATGATTTCTAAGGTCATGTTTAAAAATAATAACTTTTAATAAATACTTCTCAGCGCAGCGCTATAATGTAACGTATAATGTCAAACCTCCGCATGCCAATGCACATTTTTTAATTCTACAGAGACGTTATCGTATGTTACACGATGTTTGGTGTATGAGCCACATGGCAAACATATTCTGGGCTTGTGGCTTAAAATTGTATTAGGAAAAGAGATATGTAGTGGTCAGTTTCAGATGAAGCTTCTGGTTGTCATGGTAACATGTAGGTGAGTCCTTGTGAAGCAGATTCTTTAGAATGTTGGTGGTCAAACTGGGGATCGAAAGTTGAGGTGAGAGCTTTGCACATCGGGGTAGGGGAACATTTATACATTAACAAATCTACATGAAAAAACCTTCTTTTCCAGTCACAGGAATTCCTCAAAGAGAACATTTTATTATTCAAAAGCATCTCTGGTTGTGCTCCTGGTCACATTGTTATGACTGCAGAGGGGGTGAGAGGGAAAGATGAGGATCTGAAGCTCCCTGCAGCTCTCACACCAGCTTCAGCTCCGCTCTGTCCCAGAGACAGAAGAACGGGAAAAGCCTCTCTGTGAAGGGGGCCTGCGGGAAGGCGTAGAGAAGCTCCATGGAGTCAGCATTGTACAGGGACAGCCGTCCCCCCTCGTAGTCTAGATACACCCCCAGCTTCAGGGGCTTCTCACGAGGGGATAGAGGGGTCAGAGGGGATGTGAGAGCCCTGTAGTGACCCTCCCACCACTCCAAAGCCCAGACTCCCCCCTGAGGTGACCATGTGAAGTATTCCTTCCTGTTCACAGACTCAGCTACGACCCCCATGTCCCACCCTTCCTCCTCTTGCAGCAGCTGCACCTCCCAGTAATGTCTTCCGGAGATGTACCCCTCGCTCCCCAGCACACAGGGACTGTAGGTGAATCTCTTGGTGGTGTCATGCAGGGACTGTGCTGTGCCCGTCTCTCTCACTCGTTTCCGCCCCTCAGACAGAAGAAGCAGAGGATTAGCCGTGTCAGGATCCAGAGTCACCATCACTGCAGAGAAGAGATTCAGAATTAGAGATTTAATGACAGAAATAAAGTGATCCAGAGTCAGGTGCCCTAGCCGCAGCGCCACACCTCCACCCTTCAATTCCCTTCCCTTCACTTCACTTCATTAGATGGTAAAGAGTTACAGAACCACTCCAAGGTATACAGTACTAGTCAATAAACTGCAATAGATGGTACAGAGCGACAGAACTACTAGAAGGTATACTGCATTAGTTAGCCGACTGCATTAGATAGTACAGAGTTACTCGAAAATATACTGTTCTAGTTAGTACAATGTATTATTTATCTATTTACTTGGTGTTTTTTATAGCGCAAACATGATCCTGACTAGGGTATCAGAGCGCTTCACCTTTGCATAACAATAAACAGGAATTAGTAATTACACAATGATTTTGCGAAAAACATTAAAGCTTAACAAACATATATACAATACCCCAAAGAGGTTAATGTTCAATTTGAGGTATCATGCGTATAATCGTGGTGGAACAATGATAGTGGCGAGACTGCTGCGATTATGGGAGAAATGTACTCATGTAAAAAGACTAGGCTTCATCGTTGAAAGTAGAGATTAACGAAATTCTTCTAATGTTAGGAGGACAGTGTTCCAAATTCTGGGCACTGCGCCAGAGAATGCTCGGTCATAAGTTCTTTTCCTACGGAATTGGGCTGGTTTTAGTAATAGATCTCCATGGCTCCTGGAGACACAGCATCCTCCTGATAATGTGATTTTCTGGGCCAGGTACACTGGTGTTTTGTAGTGATTTTCTGGGCTAAGTACACTGGTGTTTTGTAGTGTATCACTTTGTGGGTAATGCATGCCATTTTTAGTTGTATTCTCGCTTTGTAGGGCAGCCAGTTAAGCGCTTTCAGATGAGGGGTGATGTGGTCAAATTTCCTGGAGCTGGTTATAAGTCTTGTGTCCACATTAAGACAGGTTTTCAGCTGGGCTGTTGAAATCTTGGGGAGACCAGCTAGGGTTGTGCAACCGTACTCAATCCTTGAAATTGCTAGTGCCTGGACTGTGGTTTTAAGGTCTGACTTATTTCAGAAGGGTTTCAGTTTCTGAGGTAGCTTAAGTGGAACGGGGCATTTTTTGCCCCATTGTGTTAATACGAGATAGCATATTCAGGTTTTTGTCTAATATGGTCTCCAGGGATTTGGTAGATTCAACAATCCTCTGTGTACAGTTTAGTACAGTGATCAGATTGGTCCACTCTAGGATGTTCGTCGTGCTTTTCTGTGGGGAAATCAGCAGGAATTCCGTTTCATGGGGGTTAAGCTTCAAGTGATTGCTGGTTAGCCAATGGATGGTACTCTTTAGTGCTTGGTTCATGATATCTATCTCTTCTGTCGATTTAATCTTGATGTACAGCTGTGTGTCATCCGCGTACATGTTGAAGGAGATGTTTGCTCGTTGTAGGGTTTCTGTGAGTGGCTCTTCGTACAGATTGAATAGTGCCTGGGTTAGTGTTGAGCCCTGAGGAACTTCAATCGCATTTCTGGAAGAAGCTGATAATGTTTGGTTGACTGTGAATTTGTGTGTTCTATTCTCTAAGAACAATCTAAACCATTTTAGGACTGAACCCTCTAATCCCTTCCTATTTTCGAAGCGATCTAGTATCTAGTATTTTGGCATGGTATTAGATGACACAGAGTGACAGATCTACTAGAAGGTATATTGTACTAGTCAGTACTCTGAATTACATGGTATAGGGTAACACAGCTACTCCAAGGTCGACTGTAGTATTCAGTGCTCTATATTAGATGGTACAGAGAGCTACGAGAAGGTATACAGTACTAGTCAGTACACTGCATTAAATTGTACAGAGTGATAAAGCTAATCCAAGGCATATCGTACTTGTCATTATGTATTAAATGGCACAGAATAACAGAGCTACTAGAAGGTATACTGTACAGGTCAGTACACTATCTTAGATGTACAGAGTAACAGCACTAAGTTATACAGTACCAGTCAGTACACTGCATTGGATGGTATAGAGAAGGCGAGCTACTGGAAGGTATTCTGTACTAGTCGGTACACTGCATTAGATGGTACAGTGTGACAGTGTGACAGTGCTCCTGGCGGTGGTACAGTACTAGTCATTACAATGGCATATCATACTTGTCATTATGTATTAGATGCCACAGATTAACAGAGCTACTCTAAGGTATACAGAACTAATCAGTACACTCCATTGGATGGTGCAAAGTAGCTGTGCTACTAGAGGGTATATTGTACTAGTTAGTACACTGCATTAGATAGTACAGAATGATAGAGCTACCAGAAAGTGTAATGTAAAAGCTGGTACACTGTATTTGATGTTACAGAGCAACAGAACCACTCCAAGCCATACTGTAACAGTCAGTACACTGCATTGGATGGTGAAGAGTAGAAGAGCTACTAGAAGGTATACAGTACTACTCAGTACACAGCATTAGATGGTACAGAGTGACAGAGCTTCTCCAAGGTATACAGTACTAGTCACTGCATGGTCTTACATGGTACAGAGTGACGAGCTACTAGAAGATATACTGTATTAGGCAGTATACAGCATTAAATGTTACAGAGTGACAGAGCTACTAGAAGGTGTATTGTACTATTCAGTAACTGCATTAGATGGTACAGAGGGACAGAGCTACTCGAAGGTACCCTGTACTAGGCAGTACACTGCACTAGATGGTACAAAGTAAGAGAGCTTCTGAAAGGTGTACTGTACTAGTCAGTACACTGTATTAGAATTTACAGTAACAGAACTGCTCCAAGGCTTGTTGTACTAGTCAGTACAATGCATTGGGTGCTACAGAGTAACAGAGCTACTAGAAATGTGCTCTACTAGTCAGTACACTGCATTAGATGGCACATACTGACAGAGTTATTAGAGGGTATACTGTAACAGTCAATACACTGTATTAGATGGCACAGAGTAACAGAGCTACTTGAAGGTCTACTGTACTAATTAGTACACTATGGGCTCGATTCACAGAACTAACTTAAGACAAAATCCTAAACTTAGTACTTTTGGTATTCACAGAAGTTAGGATTTTGTCTTAGGTTTGTCTTAAGACAGACTTAAGAGAGACTTAAGACAAAATCCTAACTTAAGTCTGTCTTAAGTTTGTCTTAAGACAAACTTAAGACAAAATCCTAACTTCTGTGAATAGCAAAAGTAGTAAGTTTAGGATTTGTTCTTAAGTTAGTTCTGTGAATCAGGCCCTATATTAGATGACACAGAGTCACAGAGCTAGTCAAAGGTATACTGTAGAAGTCAGTACACTGCATTAGATGGAACAAAATGACAGCGCTGCTAGGAAGTATACTGTACTAGAATACCGCATTAGATGATACAGAGTAACAGAGCTCTAGGATGTTTACTGTACTAGTAAATAAACTATTTAGATGGCACAGATTAAGAGAGCTACTAGAAGGTATACAGTACTAGTCAGTACACTGCATTGGATGTCACAGAGTGAAACAGCTACTCTGAGGCATACTGTACTAGAACACTGCATTAGATGGTATGGAGTGTCAGAGATTCTAGAAGGTCTACTGTACTAGTTAGCACAAAGTATTAGATGGTACAGAATGACAGAGCTACTAGAAGGTATAGTGTACTCGTTTAATGACCAGGTAGAAACCATCCTTTAGGGATTCTTCAATTGGTTGTTATTGGTAGAATTAGTGAGTTTAGAAACAGGATGGTATTACAGGTGTAGGTCCGGCACCAGGTAATCTCAAGCAGATACCACTCTCCTGATCTTGTTGTTGGATCCCAATATGTTTTAGATTCCCACAAACTTTGCAGTCACTGTCTTAGCCTTTAGCAGTCCACAGACGCTGCCTCCCTGTTCTTACTAAACTTCAACCAGGATACACTGTATTAGATGGCACAGAGTAACAGAGCTACTTGAAGGTCTACTGTACTAATTAGTACACTATGGGCTCGATTCACAGAACTAACTTAAGACAAAATCCTAAACTTAGTACTTTTGGTATTCACAGAAGTTAGGATTTTGTCTTAGGTTTGTCTTAAGACAGACTTAAGAGAGACTTAAGACAAAATCCTAACTTAAGTCTGTCTTAAGTTTGTCTTAAGACAAACTTAAGACAAAATCCTAACTTCTGTGAATAGCAAAAGTAGTAAGTTTAGGATTTGTTCTTAAGTTAGTTCTGTGAATCAGGCCCTATATTAGATGACACAGAGTCACAGAGCTAGTCAAAGGTATACTGTAGAAGTCAGTACACTGCATTAGATGGAACAAAATGACAGCGCTGCTAGGAAGTATACTGTACTAGAATACCGCATTAGATGATACAGAGTAACAGAGCTCTAGGATGTTTACTGTACTAGTAAATAAACTATTTAGATGGCACAGATTAAGAGAGCTACTAGAAGGTATACAGTACTAGTCAGTACACTGCATTGGATGTCACAGAGTGAAACAGCTACTCTGAGGCATACTGTACTAGAACACTGCATTAGATGGTATGGAGTGTCAGAGATTCTAGAAGGTCTACTGTACTAGTTAGCACAAAGTATTAGATGGTACAGAATGACAGAGCTACTAGAAGGTATAGTGTACTCGTTTAATGACCAGGTAGAAACCATCCTTTAGGGATTCTTCAATTGGTTGTTATTGGTAGAATTAGTGAGTTTAGAAACAGGATGGTATTACAGGTGTAGGTCCGGCACCAGGTAATCTCAAGCAGATACCACTCTCCTGATCTTGTTGTTGGATCCCAATATGTTTTAGATTCCCACAAACTTTGCAGTCACTGTCTTAGCCTTTAGCAGTCCACAGACGCTGCCTCCCTGTTCTTACTAAACTTCAACCAGGATTTCGTGATTGCAGTTACAGTTCAGATTTTTTTTTGCAGAGTTTTATATAGCGCGAACTTGACCCGAATCGGATATCAAAGCGCTTTACATAGCACCAGTTGCGTTACATGAGAACACACATTCATTTTTGTTAGGCGCAGGGAGATTAAGTGATTTGCCCAGAATCACAGGATGTTTTAGCGTCATTACCGAGACTCGAACCCAGTTCCTCCAGGTCCGAGGTCGAGCGCCCTAGCCGTTAGCCCTAGCCCTAGCTGTGGACGAAAGACACTTGGTTGTGACGTGAAGGCCGGAAAGCCAAGGTCCATCTCTTGGGATGTACAATCTCAGGTCCATGTTTGCAGGGCCCATGCCATGTCCTAGGAATGTCTGAGAGGTAATAAATATTTCTACCTCAGGTCAGTGCAGTTAGAGAGAGGATCATTTTAATCTGATAAACGTCCCGCAGGGGCCTGTCCCAGGCCTGAGTTAAGTTCTAGTGAAGACAGGACTACAGTGTTGTGTGGGAGGGTTTTCACTTTTCCCAAAAAATTTATTAAAAAATCCCAGTATTTAGAAAAATAAATCAGACATCATTTGAAGGTTAGAAAGTTACAATAGAAAGAAAGGAAGATTAAAATGTGGGTGTCTGATTGTTTACAAACATATTGAGGCCGGGTATCCTGTAGGAACACTACAGGGGCTAAGTCAGAATATCTTACTGAACTCCACCACCCTGTTAGAAGCCACAGGCAAAGGTTCATATTTCCAGTTTTGTGGCAACACCAATTTGACAAAAAAATTAAGTTTCTGCCCAACTGATATTCCAAGTGACACAGTATTACCACATGCGGAGTAACCACATGCAACATTATCACATGCAGTGTAACCATATTCTGTGTAACCATATTCTGTATCACCACGTTCTGTATCACCACATACAGTATAACCACATGCAGCATAATTACAGGCAGTATACCCACATGCAGTATAGCCACATCCAACATAACCACATGCAGTATTACCAAATGCAGTATTATCACATGCAGGATTACCACATGCAGTGCAATCACAGGCAGTATTACCACATGCAGTATTACCACATGCACAATAGCCATGCGCACAATAGCCATGCGCAGAATAGCCACGCGTAGAATAGCCATGCGCATTATTACCACATGCAGCATTGCAGCATTGCCACATGCAGTATTACTAAATGCAGTATTACCACATGCAGTATAGCCACGTGCAGTATAGCCACGTGCAGTATAGCCACGTGCAGTATAGCCATGTGCAGTATTACCACGTGCAGTATTACCACATGCAGTATTACCACACGCAGTACCACTGCAACAGATCTTACCAGGGAAACAATCTGCTTTGGCAGAAATGGCAGAAATTGTAGCAGGAAAATGTCAAATGGAATTAGGAATTATCTGCAGAAATCAGTGCAGCAATACTCTAATGTTGGCTTGTGTTGTGTGAGTGCATTCATGACATGAGCACAGATGTGGGTGGTGTGAAGAGTCTGTGAGCGCAAAGTGAGAGCATAGACTGTGAGGGAAGATCTTATTAAAAGTTTGCATGAAATAGGTCACTGTAGATGCATGCTAAAGATCAGTGTAGGTACAGGAAATAGGTCACAACTCCATACCAAAGCATCCCATACCTTCCTATCCAATACCATACCACCATAACATTCCATACCCTACCATTCCAGATCACACCACCATACCACGCCACTCATACCGACAATACTATAGTATGCCACACCATTTACATGAACAGTAACAGACAGAGCTAATCATCACAATGATATTTACCTTTAGAACTCTTCACCATCACCTCTGGGCACTGAATCTTCACATTATTACACCTGTAATAAATAACACACACAACATCTTTGTATTAAAGACCAATGACAGCTACAGGAACAAAGGATGAACACCACATAAGACCTGTATTTTAAATAAGATTCAGATTCAGAATTGCCGTGCAATCTAGTGCTCGATGTGAGTTACGGTTCATACACAACAGTCAAAGCTCTCACAATATCCAAAAGTACCTTTAATATCTTAGGGCAGCATGTGGGTGATCTAAGGCAGATAGCTCAGTGAGACCAGCGTGCTTCATGTGATGCCATGGAGTGCTTTGGCATGGGTCTTCTAGGAGCAGCGGTTAACTCAGTGGAAGCAGGGCTGACTAACAGGTTACAGCTGCTCCTGGCGGAGTCTCGAGTATATACATAATAAATAACTACTTAAATAGGATCCACATGTATTCCTGCCAGCACCCACAACACAACACTGCCACACCCAACCCTTGCCTGTGGCAACCTTGCCACCATTCCTCTACAACCAAGATGCTGGGTAGACTTAGTCGGATATATATGGAAGAGTTTAACCCAGACCCCCTTTGTAATCAAAGATTGTTTACAAGACAAAAAGTTCCCATGCATTACCGAACTGCAGATTTTAGGCCTTAGGGGAAGAATCACAGTGGGAAAGATGAGGGAATAGGTTTGGAGGCTCAGTAATGGGAAAGCAGCAGGCCAGACAACATCATCAGAATTCTCAAAAAAATTGTTAAATTCTTTGGTCCCTAATGAGATCTCTCTGGGGGGCTGTTAAATTTCACTTTCCTGGTATGAGACAACTGTGGTTATGATCCTTAAGCCAGGTAAAGATGCTAGGTTAGCCGATTGCTATAGACCTATATTGTTGTTGAACTGTGATTACAAAATGATCACAGGAATCTTGGCTAAGAGGTTGTCAGATGTCCTTCAAACGTTGATACATTTCGATCAAAAGGGGTCTGTGCCTGGTAGACGGCTGTATGAATTAACCAATGGACTTACCGATTCAAATGATACGGCCGAGGCATTTAATCTCCAATTGACAATCACAAGAATTGATGCTGCTAAAGAATATGATAGGGTTAATTGGGTCTATCTTTGGGAGGTATTGCAGTATTTTGGTTTCAGCAGCAAAGTTACTGGAGTTGTACAAAAGTTATATGAGGTGCCGGCAGCCAAGATTTTGCTTAGTGGCAAATTTACAGTTTTGTTTCAGATATCATGGGGAGTCCTCTATAGACAATTCTGTTTGGTCTATATATTGAGCACTTTTCCCAGATGATTCGGCAGGATAAGACCATTCTTCCCTCTGAAGCTGCAGTGTTACCACCCAAAATAGAACTATATGCTGATGACACAGTTCTGTTTTCATCAAACCCAAAGCTCTCTGTTCCTAAGCTTAAGATTCATACCAGAGATTTTGGGAGTCTGTCAGGGCATCTAATCTAGAAGGAGAAGACAGAGATTATGACATGGGCTAAAGAGAAGGTAAGGCTTCAAACTAAAACCCAGATTAGTTATCTGGGAATCATGGTAAGTCAGGGTTCAGAGGAAATACCGGCTGTAAACAAAACTAAGGTATGCCATTGTTAATATGGAAAAAAATGTACTCTGATATGACACATTCATTCATGTGAACGTAATCACAACCATATTAACAAATTCACCCTTTGGGAACTCCACATCAACCTCGATTCGCAAATACATAGCCAGGCAAGAACTGAGACCTAGGTCTGAAGTTATTGATTGACAGGTAACAGGTTGGGTGACACGCAGCCTACAGACAAATGCAAGGACAGGAAACCTAAGATCAGTCCCACAGATAGGTGCAGCAACACTACAAGGGTCAAAGGAGATTGGCCCCAATAAAGCTTTCATGGTTGGTGGGGGTATTCGCGCTCCTAAAACACCGTAAAGTCAGACACCACGTGAGTTAGAACATGCAGGGATCACACCCTTGCCATTCCAGACATCTGGACATGCTAAGCACTTGCTGCATTTTGTCCATGCAAGGTCGAGGTCCACCTGGATTATCCATTAAAATTAATTTATGACTCTAGAGGCAGCAACTTTTATTCCTCATAATACAAGGATCACCAGAAACATTGTATTGCCTTAAATGAACTGCACACAGAAATGCTACAGATTGATTGTAAATTGAAACAGTCCTCAGACCTTGAGACAGTAACTGTTCTCTTGGCTGCTGTGTATAATTAAACAAATTGTTCCTGTTTTGTTCAAACAAAACCATGATGTATTTGCTCTCCATTCAAGATGGTGGGAGAATCTGCCCCTCGGTATACATGGGAGGGTGAACATCATTAAGATGCTGGTTCTTCCTAAGGTGATCTTCTTGCTTAACACTACACCTCTTCCGTTCCCCCAAAAGCTTTTGCAGAAATTGCAGGGGGGCGTCGGAAGCTTTAGATGGGATCCACGGGGAGCCAGAATCTCATGGAAAAAAACACCGGAGGAGACTGAAGCAAGTGGGGGCTGGCTCTCAGATTTTCAAGCCTCCTGGAACTGGAAACAAGCATCCTGGGACCGATTTCGGGCTAACAGCCCTCATCAGCTAGGCTAGCTTGAGTGTAGTGGCAAAGTGAGCAAAGGACCCACATCTGGGCATACGCTACCAACTTAGGGCGAACAAAGCAAACACAAGGAGATGATGGATGCAGTGCCATAACTTTTCAGACACTCACCCCCAGTCACAGATCTGGGTTGAATCCATCATCGTTCTATAGTTCTCTTCGCCACCCCAGGTCAGACACAGCTATATGCAAATCAGTCTTGACCCTGTGCCTCAAGGGAACAGTCCAGACCGAACTGCCAAGCCATGTCTTCCCAGGATCGGAAACAAGCAACATGGGATTGGTTTCGGGTGAACAGCCCTCATCAGCCAGGCTAGCTTGAATCTAGTGGCAAAGTGAGCAGGGGGCCCACGTCTGGGCATACCCTGCCAACTTAGGGCAAACACAAGGAGATGATGGACGGAGCGTCAAAACTTTTCAGACACTCATCCCCAATCACAGATATGGGTTGAATACATCATCATTCTTTAATTCACTTCGCCACCCCAGTTCAGACACAGCTATATGCAAATCAGTCTTGATCCTGTGCTTCATGGGAACAGTCCAGCCCGAACTGCCAAGCCACGTCATCGTACGCTTGCCTTGAAGACATTTAGAATTTAAACAGGAAGAGAAAGACAACGCAATAACGGAGACTTCAAGGTTGACATTTTATGTTATCTGGCACTTCTATAGCATCCAACTGCCATTAGTGTGGCCCTTGCTACTCTCCGGATGGATTACAGACGGGCCTATATTATTGCTTGGAGAGGAGTGCTATTGTTTCTATGCCTTATATGAGAAGGAATTGGGTGTGGTACTGACTCCAGGTATAATCACATCACAGCAAATTTGACACTGCTAGTCCGCATGCTCATGTTCAAAGGTTATTTGAGAAACACGATAGGTCACACTACAGGCACCTTTTATGTACTTAAAGTTGTTGAGGTGTCGCTTGGAAGAGGCATTACCCTGTTGGTGTTATTTTCAGTTTAAATAATCTTTGCTTTGTAATATAAACATTTTGCAATTGAAATGACAATGCTGTGAAGTACAGAACTGTGTTTTCTTGACATAGGCGAATAAGGCCTCAATTAGTCTCTGACGCCATCTTGGATTGGGAAATAGCCATGTTTTTATTTCTCACTGACACTGCTCAAAGGAAAATGTACCCTGATGCTTTGTGTTGATCCGCTGCTCTTTAGCTGAATTGTTGCTTTTCTCTGCCTCTTGCGCTCACTCGCTGTAGTCCTATCCATTCCTAAGGCTGATATTGTTTATGTAGCCAGGTTTGTGCTAAAATGACCGATGACTGCAGGTCAAAGGAGAGCTAATTATTATCAACTTAGAGAAATAGTCCTAGGAAGGTGGTATTGAATAATGTATTGCATTTGTATTCTGATTGGACAATATGCAGTACATTGGCACACCTTCTGCTAACTGCATGATTTAAGTTGCTGTTATGAATCATTTTGTTATAAAAGGATGCGTGTTTGTGGGTGAGCCAGAGAGATCATTCCTGAGCCGCTTGGGAGGCTGCCTGATATTCAGTTGATTTGCTGCATATTCTGGACTTTGACCATTTTGTCTTATTTTGCTCGTGCTGGTTATTCCTAATGACTCATACATTATGCAATTGAGAATATCTATTTCTTACCTTCTGTATTGCACTTTAATAATTTAATAAACCTTCATGGTTTCTAAACTACTGATCTCGAGCCTTCTTGAATAAGGGTTGACTCAAACATATCAGCATTGACTTATACATTCATTGGTATTTGCTGGACACTTTATTTCTACCCCATCATATCACCTGAGATAGAGACCACGCCCTGCATTACGCCTTGTGGCCTCTAGTTTCGTGGTTGACAGGTGTATTGTTCAAAAAGGTGATGAGACAGATTTGTAAAGCTACTAGAAATCAGGAGGTGGCCTCCTTTTATGGTACTTGCCAGACAGGACAGCAAAAGGCAAATGCATATTTTATTGTTTTATGGCTTCTACAGCCGGGAAGGGAGCCAAAGGAGTCACATTTCCGTTAGACATCACAGCTCCTCAAGCCTTGGAATGTGTCCATAAATGTTTTCGAGGGCACGCGTATATTCCTGAATCAGACTGCATGACCCAGTGTATAGTAATTGTACGTCTATTCAATCACTGGTGGCACAGCACCCAGGATAATATACTGCACTACTAAACACTTATAAGGGTGCATTGTATTTAAAAAGGTGGACATGTGTGTTTACATTTTACATGTCCTAACAGTAATTTTTTACTGAGTACGCCCAACTTTCCCATAGGCTAACACTGGGTCAAATTAATTTTAATTTAAAATCCTCTTTTATGGTGAAGTTGAATTTAAAGTTAACATTTTTAAAACACCCCTTTTAGAAAATTATTTTTTCACTTATATAGAAAGTTGGTATTTTTCTGCTCAAACCATTTGTGCCTTTATACCAGTGTCCTGCAGCACATGATTGTGATTGGCTCACTTATTGTGGGTTGTGTATTTTTTCCAGACACTGAACAAGGGATGCCCAGGTGTGAGGGCAGAGCGCAATCCTGACAGATTGGCTGGGAAGAAGCTAGGCTCTGCCCTATTTACATTTCGAAAGACCCCGCCTGCAGCACACACAAAAGAACCTGACATCAGGCCTGACCTTGCCTTTGTCACCCTGGACAGTTTGGAGACAAGACCAGGGGATGGGGAAGAACTGACTAGAACCAGATTTGGGGTTGGTCGAGGAACGTCTCCCCACAAAACAGGCACCAGTATGAAAATCAGACCTGCAGAACATTCTGTCAGAACACTCCAAGTTGTAAGGAAGATTCAGAAGAAGGACTGCCCTGCTGCTGGAAGGACTGCCCCGCTGCTGGAAGGACTGCCCTGCTGCTGGAAGGAGCGCCCCGCTGCTGGAAGGACTGCCCTGCTGCTGGAAGGACTGCCCTGCTGCTGGAGGGACTGCCCGTCTGCTGGAAGGACTGCCCTGCTGCTGGAAGGACTGCCCTGCTGCTGGAAGGAGTGCCCTGCTGCTGGAAGGAGCGCCCCGCTGCTGGAAGGACTGCCCTGCTGCTGGAAGGACTGCCCTGCTGCTGGAGGGACTGCCCGTCTGCTGGAAGGACTGCCCTGCTGCTGGAAGGACTGCCCTGCTGCTGGAAGGAGTGCCCTGCTGCTGGAAGGAGCGCCCCGCTGCTGGAAGGACTGCCCTGCTGCTGGAAGGACTGCCCTGCTGCTGGAGGGACTGCCCGTCTGCTGGAAGGACTGCCCTGCTGCTGGAAGGACTGCCCCGCTGCTGGAAGGACTGCCCTGCTGCTGGAAGGACTGCCCTGCTGCTGGAAGGACTGCCCTGCTGATGGAAGGACTGCCCCGCTGCTGGAAGGACTGCCCTGCTGCTGGAAGGACTGCCCTGCTGCTGGAAGGACTGTCCTGCTGCTGGAAGGACTGTCCTGCTGCTGCAAGGACTGCCCTGCTGCTGCAAGGACTGCCCTGCTGCTGCAAGGACTGCCCTGCTGGAAGGACTGCCCTGCTGCTGCAAGGACTGCCCTGTTGCTGGAGGGACTGCCCGTCTGCTGGAAGGACTGCCCTGCTGCTGGAAGGACTGCCCCGCTGCTGGAAGGACTGCCCTGCTGCTGGAAGGACTGCCCCGCTGCTGGAAGGACTGCCCTGCTGCTGCAAGGACTGCCCTGCTGCTGGAAGGACTGCCCTGCTGCTGCAAGGACTGCCCTGCTGGAAGGACTGCCCTGCTGCTGCAAGGACTGCCCTGCTGCTGCAAGGACTGCCCTGCTGGAAGGACTGCCCTGCTGCTGCAAGGACTGCCCTGCTGCTGGAAGGACTGCCCCGCTGCTGGAAGGACTGCCCTGCTGCTGCAAGGACTGCCCTGCTGCTGCAAGGACTGCCCTGCTGCTGCAAGGACTGCCCTGCTGGAAGGACTGCCCTGCTGCTGCAAGGACTGCCCTGTTGCTGGAGGGACTGCCCGTCTGCTGGAAGGACTGCCCTGCTGCTGGAAGGACTGCCCTGCTGCTGCAAGGACTGCCCTGCTGCTGGAAGGACTGCCCTGCTGTCTGAAGAAGATGGACTGGACCTGCTTGTCTGGATCACAGGATACCAAGAGCGACTCCAAGGGTTAGTCAGCTGACCTCCTGTGTGAGCGACACTGACACCACAAGCTTCCAGAAACCTCTCGGGCATTGCCCTGCTGACCAGAACCACCTTGACCTGCCTGAGCCTGCCCGAGCCTGCTGCTGGCCTCTGTCTGAAGTGAGTCCTGATCCACAACGGGTGACCTCAGGTCCTGGACTGTTGGTTGCATCAGTGGAAGCGCCTCCTGCAGAAAAGGTGAAGAAACAGATCGTTTGGGTTCCTTTTGGCTGCAAAGTCATTTTTTTGCACCAAGAATGGACCGTCAATGCAAAGCTCTAGCGGTACTAGATCTGGGCCACGACAATGACAGTTCATAACATCAGCTAATGAGAAGCCCCTGCCAGCATGAACAGTGTTCGCTGCGAGGACTTGAGAAAGTAACTTTCTAGTGGGAATTACTTTGATCCCTGTGTTCAATCCTCACTCCATTGCTGTTGTCCTGAACTTTTAACTTTACCCCAGTCCCTCGCGACCAGATAACTGCAATTGCCATTTTGTATTTCTTGGTGCTATTTCTAATAACAACTTTAATGATTCTTAACTTTAGGTCTTTTTGTTAGATTTATGTTTTGGTATCATTTTATGTATAAGAATTTACTCTATGTTTCTAAATTGCTTTGTAGTTTTATTAGTGTTGTATCTCACTTTATTACTGTTTGTGTGCTAACTAAATACTCTACACTTTGCCTCTAAGTTGAGCCTGACAGCCTTTTGTGTCGAGCTACTAGAGGGTTAAGCACTGTTCATTCAGTGATTTTTCTGGTTCACCCCGACAAGGATTGTGGTTGTTGCTTCAGTGGGGCTCTCACACCATCAACTAATCATGCGTTTAATGACCAATGATAATTATTTGGAAGTATGTCTTGTTTGGGGGAAGAGGGAAGAGGTGTGGCGCCGCGGCCAGGGCGACTGACTCTGGAATCTGGAGATCACGGTTCGATCCCCGGCACCGGCGGCAGATTAGCCCAGCACCATGTGACTCTGGGCAATAGCTTGCTTAATCTTCCTGACGGCCCCCAGCGCCTAGAGACCTTTACAGGTGATTGTGCGCTTTACAAATGTGGATTATTATTGGGGTGGTTTGATTGGCTCGCTATACAAGTACATTTTGTTTCCATTTCTTTATGTAGTGTGATGCTATGAATCTTTGATGAAATGGCGAATATCGATTTCTCTAATTCTAGCTAGTCTTTTTCTCATTCTGTAATGATAGATGTAATATTTAAATAAGTCTACAAAAGTGAAAACTAGAAACACTTTTCATAATGGTCTAGGTTTTTTCCGGAACGGATTCTGCCTTTCCTGTGAATCAACCCTCCATAATTCTAATAAGGTTGTCACGTCGACAATATATTTGTGAGAATGGTCTCATGTACTTTTGACCTTTAAGACTACAATGCTGTTGATCGTTCCACGTTGCCTCAAATTTCTTTATAGTGCTTCCGTCATTCCGAACACGAGTTTGATGCAGATTTTATCTATGGCTAAGTGTAGTTTTTATTGATTGAAGCCACTGGTATAGTTAAGGGCCTTTGATATTTCATTTGTGTTTTATTCAGAGATGGGAGGACCTTAGGCATTCCTTCAACAGAGCCCCCTTTGCCTCCATGGATGGAATATTTCCTGCGATGGCCTGACAGAGAAGGGGCCGTCTGAAGAAGGACATTACACCCTCGGCCCTATTTAGGATGGACAGGTCTCTGCCAGGAAGTATCTGGCGGTGAGGGACTGGAAAAAAACAATAATGATCCTCTTTGGAAGTTTGGAAGTTTGTTTCTGAAAAACAAAAAAAGGCAAACATTTCGGTGAACAGCCATCAAAACGACATCCAGCAAACTTTTAGTACATTGTACGGGGCCACCTTCAGTGTAAAGAGAGGACGCTGGGCTGTCAGTTATCTCTAAATTTGGTGGACAGAGTACTTTCAGGATGGTTGAGTTTCTACAGCTAGAGCCGACCATCAGGTCTGGACCCCTCATCAGGTCCACCAGCCACAGTCCAGAGGGTCGGAGGCTTCATACTGACCAGATAGTTTAAATCTATTAGAGCCACTGACCAGAACGCACGGGTCCACTGGAGCTGCTGCCAGAAGGCTCAAGACCCTAGAACCAGCGACAGCCTTGTCTTTGCCAGTACAAATCCAAACATCTGGCTGACAGGCTAACCGGCAAAAAGATGCTTTGAGTGGCACATCGTGTCTGTTGAGAAGAGACAGGTTTTCCTCATGGTCTTGGCTCCTTCCCATCCAGGCTGCCCTGCCATCCCGGGTAGGCCGCGTCTTAGATACTTCAAACCCGGATGGGCCAGGATGGGATGAAGGAGGGCTCAGGTGGCAGAACATATCAGGGGCCCTGCCCTTGGAAGCGCTGCCATTCAGTTTTTCTGGACTGCGGTGGATGTGGTTGGTTCTGTCTTGGGAGGGCTTTCAGTCACATCACCCCCTCTCATGCCGGGGCCCAGTGTTCGGCATCAACCCACTGCATGCCTCTGCCCGTGGACTGTCCAACCGAGTTCACACCCAGCAGCGACTGGAATGAGAGCTCCAAGCAGAGCAAGACACTGGAGATCAGCAAATCACGCCCAGATGGCAGGTATCGAAGGCAGCCGAAGACTCAAGCCCTTGGGAGCGCCGTATGATGTGACCGGGCAATTGCAGTTTCTCAGGAGGCAAACAAAATGAAAAACAGATTTCAAAACCCTCTCTCTATGCCTTTCACAGCGAGATGCTGCCATTCATTCTTTAGGAACAGTGGGCACAGAGGTGAATCACACAGAAGCAGCTGGATCCTAACCATGGGGTTGGGCCCTGGACAAGCATGGGGACTGCCCACTCTCTAACTGGCCCCCAATCAGAGCTTTGTACCCTGACAAAAAAGGGAAGCCCACTCTGGGCCTCTTGAACCCCTTCCTAGGAACGTTGGGACACAGCGGCCGGCAAATGGAGCCCAGACACAGAGCCCCACACCGCCAGATGTGCTGGAGCTCTGAGAAACTGGTCAGCGTTCTCCCACACACCCCAAAGCAGGGGAGCCCAGGTGTAGCTTACTGAAGCCTTTCCTAGGTGCTTTGTGGGACATCAGGCCTGTGAATTGGATCTCAGGCCTCGAGGGCAGAGTTTCAGAGCCTGCTGAAGCTCTGGTTGGCGACCCGTCCAGAACTTTGCACTCTGACTAAGCAGGGGAGCCCTCTTGAGGCTTGTGCAACCCCAGCCTAGGCCCTCAGTGACACTAAAAAGTACCTCCTCAGACCAGCAAATGTAGCCCTGACCCAGGGACTTGCACTCCCAGAAAACCCGGGGCTTTGGGGAGGGACCTAGTTAGAGGGTTCAACTCACGCTGAGTAGGAGAAGCCTCTATGGGCCTACGGACGTGTAACTTGGGAAGCTAGGAACACCAAGAGTTGGTGTCTGCTGGACTCTGACTTTGACCTGTCACAGGTTTCAATCCTCTTCAGGCCTGTGGTTCCCTGACCATGGTATGGAAGGATGCCTCTGGTCAGAAGATAAGCCTGGCAGTCCCCATAGAGCCTTGTCACAGCCTCATGACTGGAGGAAATATCTGGTTAGTGAAGCAGCCATTCTCAACCTCAACAATTTTACCAGTGGGAAAGGTGACTAGGCTTTCTTGTAATATGCGTGCCTAGGGTGACGGGGTAGGGTGTATTGGGTTCAAATTCCAAGGCAACTCGGAATTCAGATTGATTCATACCCGGAAATCATGTGATATAGGGGTAGATGTATAAAGCCATTTAGCAATTGCAAAGCCTGCAATTCGCTTAGTTACAGGGTCTGCAAGTGCTAAATGGCCTTTACAAATGTATTACACTCATTTTCAGATTTTGTAACAGGTTACTGAATTCCAAAATGTGTTTAGAAATGCTTTCTGAATCACAATTTCAAAGGTGCGAATTGCAAACCTTATATATTTACCGACTCTTCAATGGTGACCCATTCGCAAAGGGGAAAGGGCTCCCTGGGGACCTCTTCCCCTTTATGAATTAGGGGACACTGGCAACTCTTAAGCACACTTTTAAATAAGTAGATTTTTTTCTAACATGCAGACTTGTTTCCTCTAAGGAAAATCAGGTGCATTAAAAACAATTAGGGGCTTATTTATGAGCCCTTGCGTCACTTTTGCGCCACTGGTGCGTCACTTACTGTGAAGCACCAGCAGCGTAAAAAATGCACCATGTTGCTTCATATTTACAAAGTGACGCATCTAGGTAGATGCGAACTTTGTAAACCCCTGTGCCACATTATACCTGCATCAGGTATAATGTATGCAGGGTGGGCGTTCCGACGCAAGTAAGCCTCATAGAAGTGACACAGTGAAATCTATGAGATTTCATTGTGCCACTTCTAGGACGCAAATGCGTCAATATCTAACGCCTGCCTCACAGCAGGCTTAAGACTGACGCAGGCACATTTGAAATGGGACTTGCTCATGTGAAATGACCCATTGCTGAAGTTGCATCACTTTTGTGACACACTCCAGTAATGCCTCATTTTTGCGCCTACAGATGGGTCAGAAATACTGACATATCTGTAACTCCTCGCGACATGATGCGTCATACTGTAAATATGACGCATCAGCGTGTTCCAAGGAGGGCGTAATGAAAAGTGACGCATCCCTGTTTTCATGCAGCAATGCGTCACTTTTCATAAATGAGGCCCTTATACTTTATTAAAACGCTAACATGGATGTTGTGGTCTGCTGACACCAGCAGGCTCTCATCCTTGTGAATGTATCCAATCACAGAGCATTGGCATTTTCAATCTACTGCATGAATATTGATGAGGTAGGTCAGATTGGGTCCCACTAAGACAGAGGTCTTCAATCTGTGGGGCGCGAACCCCCCGCTCGCCCCCATGGGAAGGGGGTCGCGCATTTCCAGGCCTCCCTTCTGCCTGGACTCTCGAAAAATAAAAAAACGTCCCCAGATAGTTCATTATGAAATTAAAATACTAAAAAGCTACAATGTCATTCAGGGAGTGTTTTCTTGTGATGTGAAACCAGAGGTGATCAGACAGCTAAACAAGGTTTCCTTCCAAGATGCCTGCTTGCCTGAAAGGAATGGAAATATGCACTGCCAGTTAATCTGAAAATGTAAAGGGCAATTTGCAGCTGTATGAATGCTTGGGAGCCGGTACGGGCTTTCATTGATGGAATCACTAGAAGCATTGTGATGAGCTGTGAAGTGTGTGCTTCTAGTTGTAAATATATTTACATAGCGCTTACTATCCCAGAGGAGGTGTTGAAGGCCAGTAAGGAGCAAGAAAAACAAGCGTTTGCAATGCAATAGGTCTCGCAATTACGCAAGTTTGTTATTGGCATTGTAAATAACAATGTCTTTTATTTATGTTTTGGTTTTTAAAACTTAAATAAAAGACATTGGGCTCGATGTAGGTATCCAAATACCGGTCGGTAACGGCCGAAAATACCGATTTTCGTCCGTTACCGACCGGTATTTGGATACTGAGATGTAGGGGCATAAGAAAATGCAGATTCGGTAATTTTACCAAATCCGTAATTTTACCGAATCGGTAATTTTTACAGAATCAGTAATTTTACCGAATCAGTAATTTTACCGATTCAGTAAATTTACCGATTCGGTAAAATTACCGAATCTGCATTTTGATATGTAGGTAGCACTGTAAACAGTGCTACAGTGCTTTCAGGATTCGTTATTTACCACCAACTGTTAGTTGGTGGTAAATAACGAATTCCTATGCAAATGCAAATATGTGCATTTACACCTGTGCCATGTGGCACACATACATGCCCTAATCAGGGGTGCAACAGGGTGTCAAAGTGACACCCTGCCACCCTTGAATTTTTCGGTATTTACTGAATTGGTAATTAGCGATTCGGTAATTGACATTCATTCCTATGGGCCTTCAGGCCCATAGGAATCAATGTCAAATACTGAATCGGTAAATACCGATTCAGTAAATACCGAATGCTACCGATTCGGTAAATCCAAATTACCTACATCTAGTCCATTGTCATTTACAATCCAACAGCTTGTACTCCCTTAAATGCGAGACCTATTGCATTGCAAATCTATTGTAAATTATTGTGCCAGTTTTCAAACATATATCTGTCGAGGAATTTTCCTTGAGCATTTTGCTTGCCAACTGAAGCAGCTCTTCCAGTTCGAAATACCACATAAGTAAAATAAATAAAAGTACTCCCATTATTTCTGAAATCTGGTTGGGCAGCCGGAGCAATGGGTGGTTTAAAGTCTGAGGTTTAGGCTTAGGAAGGAGATGCGTGGTGTCTTGCATGTCCTCCAGTGTGTCACCCATCTGCTCTGCTCAACGTGGACCATAGCGCCGTGTCAGAGTCACAAATGGGGCGGAGCACTACCATATGTGTCAGTAGCAGGGAGGGATGCCCGGCAGTGAAGTTGTGCTCAGAGCTAGTGCAAAACTAAGACCAGGGCGAATGGAATTATGTCCTTATGCGGCAGCGGCGATTTTCATATAATTAAACATTTGCCACATAATACATCTTCTACTGCATAAAATGCAGATTTTAACAAAAATTGGTTTGAGCTCAAACGGTTCAGAAGTTATTAAACACATAGTAACAGGTGTTGCTGCGCAGTGGAAGATCCTTTGTAAAGGTTGACTGGTAATAATTCGCTAATTTATGGCTGTGTTTGGGTGTTAAAGTGGTACTAATGAATTGTAGCTAATGCCCACACAGTGTTAATTTAGAAATGTCAAAATAATGAAGTGATACGTTCCCAAAATGTGCTGCATAATTTTCCTTTGCTTACCACATACATAATTTATCGAACCCTGCTGTATAATGTGGGCCTCCCCTGCTGTATAATGTGGGCCTCCCCTGCTGCATAATTTCAGTGGCCCTGACTAAGACCACTGAAAATAGCTGCCTTACGGCTTGCATAAACAAATGACCCCAAAAGGGGGCCATTTAAAAAGAGTGTCCTCAAAAGCCCTTTTTAGGGAAAAATGAGCACTCATAAAACAGGAAAATGTAATTTTGCATATGGCTCCGCAGATCTGTGCAGCGAGGCTGCTTATGCTGCTCTCGGTAAGGCAGCTTTTATAGTCTGTGTCATAAATACGATGCCTGCTGCCTAAAATATGAGGCAGGTTAAGGGACCAGTGAACACTTTTTTACAAGACACGCAAGCCTTCAAAATAACGGTTTGTAAACACCTGCAACCCCAGCGAGCTACGCACAGTGCACGGGCACTGATGAACATCGAATGCACACTGTAAAATTAGGTCTCTGAGCTGCCTACAAATTTGCAACCTCCTGCACGTTAAAAACCAAAGCCCTAGTGACTTAACCCGTTGGGCGCGGCCGCGATTCTGCACCGGTACGGCGTTTTCCGTAGTGGGCGGGTACATGACGGCCCCCAGCCGTCTTCAGCACACGCCCACTGCGGTGCATGACGGACGGGGGCCGTCATCAGCACCGAAGGGGTTAAACCACAAAACTTTACTGCTGATGGTGCAGTAAGGGCTCTTTGCAAAGCGGGACTGGTCACCGTTTTGTTGCTTATTGCTATATACGGGTGTTAAACTGGTATTTATAAGGTGCCATCACAGGCTGACTGTCTCTCTGGAGAAAAACAAGCACACTCATCCCTTTAGTTCAGGGAGGTGTTATTATACAAATAAGTTTTGCCAAAATGTTTTATTAATGAAAAAGTATCATTCTACATTTTTGGGAAATTCTTTTTGGAGACTTTATGTTTGAACTGTGTAGTGCGCCTCTGATACCAATCCACAGTCACCCACAAACTTTTGGTTGTTAAACCCGTTTAATATGGTTTCCCCACCATAAAAATGATTTGCCGTGGGTATTGGGGACATTTATGGTTGTCGAGGATGAGGAGTACCAGGTTCCAGAAATGTTTGTTAGGAAGGGGTCCTTACAACTAAATACAGTTTGACTAGGGGTCTCGGCATCAGAAAGTTTTAAGACCTCTGCACTAACATTTGGGATTTTGTGAACCAGCCTATTAGTGCATAGGACGGATCACTAACTTCCACACTGGTCGCTATCTGCGAACAGCGTTTTGTACATCCAGTCCTTATTTATTTAACTATGTTTTTATATACAAAACACCATCAATCACATTCATAAATCTGTCACAACCCAGGGCATGATAAATGTCTTGCAGGGGTAATTTTGCTCACTCTTAATAATTATTCAAGACACTCATATTTTGTGTGTTTCAAGAATAACTGGCTCCACATAAAAATACAGAGAGTTGTTCACACAATGATATTACTGAGGTACATCCATTCACAATCACAAGTTGTTTATACAGAGATATTAATATTACAAAGGTACATCCATTCACTGTTACTCTAAGCATAGCACCCTTGACGACAAGTTACTTATGATATACGTTTGTCTCAAGAGATCCACTACATCCTGCAGACATCCATGATCCAACAAGATATTACTAAGGTTCATCCATTCACTATTAACTCTATGCATAGCACCCTTGACGACAAGTTACTTAAGATATACATGTGTCTCGTAAAGATCCACTACGTCCTGCAGACTTCCATGATCAACAGGACTGAGGAGTCAGAGAGTTGGAGTCCTATGTCTCTGTTTCCTCTCTTATCCCTTTCCCTTATCTCCGTTTCTACAACTGGCCCTCATATTCCTGAGTATCTGGTCACTGGTGGAGTTGATAAGAGACTGGAAAGTGCTTTCATCTCACTGGATTCAGAGATTAAAGGTCAGTGTATCCTGACACAACGGTGTAGCACGGTTACAACGAATTTTTTACAACGCACTACCATTACATCGCAACTTTTACCACGCAAACCATTACAACGCAATGCGCTGGGGGGCGCTCTAGGATAGGGAATGTATTTAATATACTATCCAACACCTTTCCTGCTATCCACGGGGACTGGAGTTGGAATAGTAAATTAAATAATTCACTATCCAGCGCCTAAAAGCATTATGCGTTGTAATGGACTGCGTGGTAAAAACCGCGTTGTAAAGGCATGCGTGGTAAAAGCATGCGTTGTAGTGACACCAATCCTGACACAACGCCTTATAAAATGTGGACTCTTGTAATACGAGGCCGGGCTCCTGATATGGTATCGGTTTAGTGTAGACATTTGTAAAACAGTGCCTGGTTACTGACACGGTATAGGCGTACAGTGTAGACTATTGTAATACGATGCTTATCTCCTGACATGGTGTAAGCTTACAGAGTGTAGACCACTGTAATATGACACCTGGCTCCTGACATGGTGTAACCTTAGACTGCAGACTCTTGTAATACGATGCCTAGCTGCTGACATGGTCTAACCTTACAGAGTGTAGACAACTGTAATAAGACGCCTGGCTCCTGACATGGTGTAACCTTAGACTGCAGACTCTTGTAATACGATGCCTAGCTGCTGACATGGTCTAACCTTACAGAGTGTAGACAACTGTAATAAGACGCCTGGCTCCTGACATGGTGTAACCTTAGACTGCAGACTCTTGTAATACGATGCCTAGCTGCTGACATGGTGTAACCTTACAGAGTGTAGACCACTGTAATACGACACCTGGCTCCTGACATGGTACAGCCTGCAGAGTGTGGATTCTGGTAATGCGACGCCTGACTCCTGACTTATCGTAGCCTTAGAGTGTAGTCTCCGATAATACTATGTCTGGCTCCTGACATGGTTGTAGCTTTACAGAGTGTAGACTCCTGTAAGACGACACCTGGTTCCTGACATGTACCCTTGGGGAGTGTAATACAATGTCTGGCTTCTGACATGGTGTAGTCTTAAAGAGTGTAGACTTATGTAATACAAAGCCTGGCTCCTGAAACTATTCTGTCTGTCAAACCCCATATCAGGCTGTAAGTTCCCAATGAATCTCTATAGTGAGGGGGAGAGACAAGCCTGCTCAGCACATAAATGCTACTTATTTATGCTAACATTGTTCTTTGCAGAACTGTATGGAAGACAAGCAAATCTAATAGCTTCTGCTTCCTTTCATGTTAGTTGGAGCTAAATGCGAAGAACAATTCTAGCGATATAACAAGAAAAGTTTATTATTCAGAAAATTTGATCCGAATACTAGGAATACCAGCCGGTAACCAACTAAATTCTCACACTCTAGAACTCAAACAAACAACACAATTCTAAAATGTTAGGTAAGGAGCCAGACTCTAGACCGCGCACTTACCAAGCTATCATATAGCACAACATATCCCCTTGCCTTAATCGTTGAATTGAAATATTACAGCTGTGAGAAATCGGGTTGTTGTTTGTCTGGGGCGTGAACCCTGGTCAAGCAACAGTCACAATCCCCTGCAGGGCGAACCACAAAAAGTCACTAAATGAACCTGTGCTTAACCCTGGGTAGCGTGGCACAAAAGGCAGTCAAGCTTAACTTAAAGGCAATGTGTAAAGTATTTATGCAGCACACAAACAGTAATAAAGTGATAACACAAGACAAGTCCCAAACCAATTTAGAAAAATAGAGTACATTTGAATACATTATTTGACACCAAAATAACAAACATCCAATCAGTAGAACCAGTGTTTTGAATTTTCATAGTTTAAGGACAAAATAGCACCTAGAAGATAATAGTGCTAACCAACGACTTCTGGACACCACACTCAAGGTTCCAGGAGTGTATGGAGACCTACTGGGGGTTCAGGACGCACTCAGGCTGGGCCCAGGCGCGGGTTCAAATGGTTAGAGCCTATTATGTTCCAGGGGCTCTGAACAGGAGGCCAGCAAACTAGCCCTTGGAGCCACTTCTGGTGGTACTGGGTGCAGGTGAGGATGCAGTGCTCAACACTGAGGGTTCAAGGCAGGCTCCAGGCAGCAAAGCTGTCCTTCCTCATACAGGAGTAGCCTGGCACAGAGCACATAAGGTCGAAGCAGCAAGCAGTCCCCTGAGAGTCCTTACACAGGTCCAGCAGTGAACTGAAGAGTGGGTCTGAAGGTCCTATTTTTACACCCTGGATCCTTTCTCTTAGAAGGTGTGAGATGTTTATGGAAAGGTTCTTATCATTTCTTGGAATTTCCTGACTCCCCTTCCCTGGCTCTAAGCTGGTGCAGTTACAATACAGGGTCATAAGGCCTACTCTGAGGAGATAGCCCACGTCACCTTCAACCACACAACCAAACTCCACTGGATCGACCACCGCTGCATCCACTTCACCTTCTGGAAACCCACCACGCACCACCGCACTCAACAGATCCCCCGCCACAGCTGGAGCAAAGTCACCAAAGACCAGCTTAACATCACCATTGCCCTGAGCCCACCCGTCGATCCCACCGACTCCAACACCGCCACCCGCAACCTCAGGCTATAAACGACTGTGCCAACACTCCCGCCCCAATCAGGAAACGCTCCAACAGACGCACTAACAAGAAAGCCAGCTGGTTCACCGCGGACCTCCAGGCCTCCAAGCAAACCTGCCGAAAACTAGAGAAGTAATGACACCGCAAACAGACACCGGACAGCTACGCAGCCCACAAGACCGCCATCCGCAGACACCATCACTTCATCAGATCTGCCAAAAGGGCCTCCTTCAAGGATGGCCTCGACAACAACGTGCACAACAGCAAAGAGCTCTTCAACATCGTGAAGGAACTCTCAAACCCCAGCTCCAACACCAACTACATCCCAACCTCGCAAGACCTGTGCGACTCCCTTGCCACCTTCTTCCATTGCAAGATCGCAGACATCCACAACAGCTTCAACATCCCGGCCGCCCCGACAGCCACCGACACCTCAGACCCCACGGCCACCACCCACATCGCTCCCTTGCTCACCTGGACCAACATAAACGATGACGACACCATCAAAACCATGAACACCATCCACTCTCACTCTCCGTCAGACCCATGCCCACACCAGATATTCAACAAAGCTAGCGCCACTATCGCACCCCATCTCCGCAAGGCCATCAACATCTCCTTCTAGACCGTGACCTTCCCGGAGAGCTAGAAGCACGCCGAGATAATCGCCTTACTCAAGAAACCCAAGGCGGATCCGAAGAACCTCAAGAACTTCCGGCCCATTTCCCTGCTCCCGTTCCCGGCGAAGGTCATCGAGAAGACCGTTAACGGACAAGTGACCCGCTACCTCAAGGAAAACAACATCCTAGACCCATCCCAGTCCGGGTTCCGCAGCAACCACAGTACTGAAACTGCCATCATCGCCGCCACCAATGACATCAGGGCCCTGCTGGACAACGGCGAAACCGCAGCCCTCATCCTCATGGACCAATGGACCTTCGTCACTGTCTGTCACCGCACCCTACGCACATACCTCACAACGCAGGGATCCAAGACAAGGCTCTGGAATGGACCACCTCCTTCCTCTCCGGCAGAACCCAGAGCGTCCGCCTCCCCCTTTCCATTCTGTAGCCTCCGAAATCATCTGCGGAGTACCCCAAGGATCATCCCTCAGCCCGACACTGTTCAACGTTTACATGGCACCTCTAGCCCACGTCACCTGACTGCATGACCTGAAAATCTTCTCTTGTTCTGACGACACCCAACTGATCCTCTCCCTCACCAAGAACCATGAAGGAATGAAGGCCATCGCCGAGTGGATGAAGAACAGCCGTCTGAAGCTGAACTCGGACAAGACGGAGGTCCTCATCCTCAGCTCGACCCCCTTAGCCTGGGACGACTCCCGGTGGCCGACCGCACTGGGAGCAGCACCGACACCCACCAACCACGTGCAAAAATCTGGGGTTCATCCTCGACTCAACACTCTCCATGATCAAGCCAGTCAACGCCGTCTCATCCTCCTGCTTTAACACCCTCCGCATGCTCCGCAAAGATCTACAGGTGGATCCCCATCGAAACAAGAAGATCGGTCACCCAGGCCCTCGTCAGCAGCAGGCTGGACCACGGAAACGCCCTCTACGCAGGAGCCTCGGCCAAACTACTGAAACGACTTCAATGCATTCAGAATGCCTCTGCACGCCTGATCCTCGACATCCCTCGCCACAGCCACATCACACTCCAACTGTGAGACCTGCACTGGCTTCCCGTCAACAAGAGGCTCACCCTCAAACTCCTCACCCACGCACCCAAGGCACGCCACAACACCAGACCGGCATACCTCAGCAGACGACTCACCTTCTACACCTCAAACTGCCAGCTCAGCTATGCTGACCTCGCCAACATCCCCCGCATCCGAAGAGCGACCACCGGCGGAAGATCGTTCTCCCACCTCGCCACCAAGACCTGGAACACCCTCCCCATCCTACTACGACAGACCCAGGACCTACTAACCTTCAGGAGGCTACTCAAGACCTGGCTATTCGAGCAGTAGTAGTACCCCCCCCACCACCACAGCGCCTTGAGACCCTCATCTACGTAAGCATGGTATGCTGTTCTGTCTTGATTGCCTGATTCAGGAGGTGCATGTCCACACACAGGCATACCTCTCCTGGCTGTTCGGGCTTCCTGGTCACAACAGTTGTGGAAACCCAGGGAATGGGCCCATAATCTTGCTCGATGATGTCAACCTCTACCAAGCAAAACCAAAGGAGATGATGGACGGAATGTTAAACGTGTGTTTTGCTGTTCAAACATTGCAAGCACTCACCCCCGTCAACTGAATTGGGTTTAATCCATCATCATTCTTTAGCTCACTCTGCCACCATGAGCAAAAGATTGTTTGAAACTATAGCCAGCCTACGTTGGACCGGTGCTACTGTTTGTTGTTGAAGTTTTGTTGGAATGTAATACTGATGGGGCAAATGTCCCATGACAGTACCATGGTTCAGGCCATTTCAGACACCAGTGGTCACCCTTGGATCAGGACCCAATCGTTCAGTCGGGGGTGACATCACTGATAAAAAAAAAACCTGCCTATGCCTGTAAAATAGTTTTTTATATACCTTTCGTTTCAGTGTCACAATGCAACACAAAAGCCATTGGACTACTCTCCAGATCTCCGAGCAAGCTATGTGTCACCCAGAAAGGCTGCGCCAGGTGTGCAACAAATCCCCACCCTGGTTGCAAGTAGTTCCGGCCCACTGCAGCTTCCTAAAGCTGTTGTGTTCTGCAGGAGGAACGTGGGCCATGTGGACGGGCAGTTACACTTGCCCTGAGGAATCTTGCTCCCCTATTAAAATCTTCACAAGACATGCACATTCTATATTTTCAATGTTGTCCACATATAATTGTTGGCCAGCAGTAAACGTTTATTTTCCTCACATGCTGAAGGAAGGTGCCCCTTTTTGTATGGTTATCTCCCACTTTTTGCCTGACATCTGATGCACTTTGACTTGATGTGCCCTGGGTCCCTGCCAACCAGGTTCCCTATGCCTATGTTCTTTCCAAAGACTGTACCTTTGTACCCCCAATTGGGACCTCTCAAGCCACAGGTAAGCCCTTTGTAAAATGTACCATGGGTACCAAGGGCACTGTGACCAGAGAAGGCCTCTAAGGGCTGCAGCACCTATTGTGCCACCCTTAGAGGCCTGTATCGTAACACCCACACACTGCCATTGCAGGCTGTGTGTTTTGGTGCAGAGAAAAGTGAAAGAGTCGACATGGCACACAGCAGGGTGCACTAGCCCTATGGTGAGGGTACAGAGGCATGGGCCCTATACCTCTACAGTGTCTAAGTCCATTCTTAGACATTGTAAGTGTAGTAAAGCCATAAAGAGTATATGGTCTTGGAGTTGGTCATTTATCTCCACAGCTCCATAATGGCTTTACTAAAATCTGGGAAGGTTGGTAGAAAACGTCTCAGCACATTAAACCCACACTGGCATCAGTGTGGGATTTCTTGTAATAAAGCACTCAGAAGGCATCTTAGAGATGCCCCCTGAAAATCAACCAGCCCTGGTGTGGTTCCTGAATGGCTGCTCTCCATTTGACAGGTTTCTGGACCCCTGGGTAGAGCGCCTCCGCTCTCTGGGTACAGAAACAAATCCCATCCTGGCAGAGGTGTCATGCCTCCTCCCCCAGGATTGTCTCAGTCAATGAAAGGGAAAGCTTCAAAGGCCTGTCGCCTTTGGATGCTGTCCCTGTCTTTTGCGGCCACCAGCAACTGGCTCCCACTGGTTCTGGCCCCCACTTTGAGCAGGAGATTCAGCGGTAAAACCAAGCTGAGAAGATAGGTGTGCTCACCTTTGCACACTTCAGGTGGGAGCGGTAAGGTAAAGCACACATCTCAGTCCCCTCCATCTTGAAGATGAGAGGACTCAACTAATTAGGAAAAGGCTCATGCCCCCTCCCACTGGAGAGTGGCATAATAGGGGGTGCACCCACTACAAGGAAGGGACCCATTGTTCTGGACCTGCACACCTCTTTTAACACCCACATATTTAGTATTTAGGGGTAACCTTGAACCTTTCCTCCTCAGATTAGAGGAAGAAAGAAGAAGGACTGAAGAGCCATGCTGACCCAGGAAGGAGAAGAGGAAACCAACTACCTTGGCCCCAGTCCTACCGGCCTGCTCCATCATCGACCTGCCTACAGGAAAAACCCCAGCGAGTCCAGCTGCCAGCAATCCCCAGAGCCCAGAGGACCTGCTCTGCGACCTTCGCACAGACTCTGTCTACCGTGAGCACCAGATCTGCACAACCAAAGACTCCCCCTTCAGAATCCGGATGCTGCTGTCTTCACGATTCCGCAACACTCTGCACCCAACGCCCACGGCCTGAGTTTGAGTGGGCCAAAACCCCAAACAGGTTTCACCAGCGATCCTGACCTGGGATCTGGTGATCCCTGACCTTTTCTCAAGCCCATGCCTGCAGCCTCAACCTGAAGGTTCCCTTGAACGCGACCGGAGCTGCTAACAAAACCTAAAGCCAGAAGACATCCCTGTACCTGACGCCCAACAGCTTTGGGTAGCACAACCATAGGTGTCCAGGCATCCCCCAAGATCCCAACTTACCTTTCCAGATGGATGTCACCTTCAGGAAGTCTCCCTGTCCTAGTCTACACCCTCTTTCCAAAACCGAAGGGCTCCATTTGAAAGCACAGGGTCTCCGACGTCTGTTTTGCACCCTTCACCCAGTCATCCGAGTACCACTGGTGGCGCAGATCCTGTGCTGGTCATTGACCCCTGCAGTGCTGACCTTAACCCCAGGAGCTTGGCTCCCACAACTGAGTGGCCTGCTTGTCAGTAGTCTCTAACCGAAGTCCCCCTTAGCCTAATTGGCTAACATTGGGCCCCCTGCACTCTGCGCCCAGCCGCCCAAGGGAAGCTGGGGACTTCTTCAGGGTGATAGAAATGGGGGTCTCTAGTTGGAAAGTGTTTGCACATTTGTCCAAGTAGGAACTCTTCTTCCTAGTCAGGGTGAGGGGGACACACTTCTAATAACCCCTGCTCACCCCCTTGGTAGCTTGGCACAAGCAGACAGGCTTATCTCAGAGGCAGTGTGTAAAGCATTTGGGCATGCATACAGTAACACAGTGAAAACACTACAAATGGACACCACACCAGTATAGAACAATAAGCAAAACTTCATCTAATCCAACAAGACCAAAAACGACAAAATTCCAACATAGAATACTTAGAAAAAAAGTTACTGTGCAAAATATCCTTTAAATTGCAAAAATAAAGTTGAAATACAGTTCCTCTTACTCGGTAGATCCTTCGGGGGCTACTACGATACTGAATACGACAGAGTCTAACAATTGCAGCCAACCGCATTGATAAAGGTCAGCAAAAGCGTTGACAGACTCAGAGACAATAGCTCTGTTGTTACGGCCGACGCGATGGTACGAGCTGGTCAGTTGCAACCGCAGCGGTTGCGATGTGAAATGGAAGCTTTGCAGTGTGTGGTGTCCTCACGGCTCGAAGCAGGCAGCGGCTTGCTGACAGAGTCCGTGAGACCAAGGCTTACGTTGCAGGGAGAGACATTGCTCGATGTGGTGCTGGCAGGTTATGTTGCAGCGACGGAGCGGTTGATGTTCAAGTTGGGGAGCAACGGAGTTGATGACGTCTGTGCAGCATGTAGCGAAGCATTGCGGATTGCGGTGCCCACAGGACGCAGTGCAAGCAGCGGCTCGTTGACAGAGTCGTGAGACCAGGGTTGCGTTGCGAAGCGAGGCGGTGTGCTCTGCGGTGCATTCATGACACGGAATCCAGAGTCGGTTACCCTTTTCTTCTGCGGCGACTGGAACTAGCGGAACCAGAGATGGTGCCCAGAAGCTTGGTGAGGTCTTTGCTGTTCCTGAGACCTCATGAACAGGGGGAAAGATCCACTTCAAGCCCTTGGAGATACTTTCTTAAGCAGGAAGCACACACAGTTCCTCTCTTTGGCAGAAACGGCCACTGCAGGCCAACCCCAGACAGCACACAGCAAATGGGCAGTACTCCTCTCTGGAGCCACTGCTCCTCTCCAGCCCCTGTCACACTAAAGCCAGACAGTCAATACACACCCTGGCAGAAGCACACTGGATGGCTAAGAAAGAAAATACCTACTTTCGAAAAGTGGTATTTTCAAACACAGAATGTAAAAATCACCCTAACGAAAAGATGCATCTTAACCTTCTGAGTTCAGGCATATCAAACTTTATTTTCTTACCTTGTTCCCAGGGGTAGTTCTGTTTATAAGATGTTATAAATGAACTCCCCATTCTATCCTATGTGAACAGGTAGCCTTGCAATAGTGAAAAACGAAATTGGCAGTAATTTGCTATCAGGACATGACACACACACACCTGGGCATGTCCTACCTTTCCCATACATTGTACCCTGCCCACAGGGGTACCTTGGGCCTAACTTAAGTGTGACTAACATGCAGGTGAAGGGAAAGTTAGGGCCTGGCAAATGGGTGCACTTGACAAGTCAACATGGCAGTACCAGATTGAGCACAGGCTCTTCAATGGCAGGCCAGAGTTACATTTACAGGCTGTTTATGTGGGTGGCAAATCAGTGCTGCATTCCCACTAGAAGTAATAAGGGGGAGTTTCGTCTGAACACAGACGCCAGGTCTGGACGTAATATAAGGTGAAAAAAGAGAAGAAACCTGGCTGTCGATTTATGAGCCACTATTTATTTTGGCGGGTCAAAGCGAAGACTATCAGTTCTTTCGCTTCTAATGTAACATATCACACATATTCACATATTTAGACATTTTCATTAACTGTTTTGGGTCCTGTCTGAGTTAAATACACATCTAATATACCGAATTAGTCAAAAATACGTGAGTACATACATGATACAAAACACTGTGCAACAAAACAATGTACAATTATTGATAACAAATAAGTGTATAAACACCATAGACAAATGAAGGAACACTGTACACAATTACACCAGCAGATGGTTAATGAAATGAAGAAATACCAATGAGTCCTATAATTTAGACTGGCTTAATGGGACTACTACCACACGGGAAAATTGTTGCTCTGTGGGGCATATTAATTTCAAACACCCTCTCCAGAGGTTTAGAACGTTTTTAAATGCCCTTTGTGGTAGAAAATGAATAGGAAATGCAGACGCGTTTCCAATCCCAGGGTAGACTCACTGTATTTTCATCAGGGCTAGGGCACGTTGCAACCTGCAGATTAAAAATGGAAGTGAGAAATAAATTGTTTGCACCGCAAACTGACTTTCTCTTAAGTTCTGTTTGATCAACTCTTATGGTTTGCAAATTGGCAGTACCTGAAGCTGTAATCATGCACTTGTTGTTCTTCTCAGTTCTTGTGATTGTGGCGTTTTCGGGACCTGGAAAGACCAGAATAATTTGTGTCAGCAAGGCTATATTGGCTACATTGTAACTTTTAAGTGGGTAGATATGTTATGTAAACTTACTGTTAAGTACGTCAGAAAAAAACTGGAACGTTCTGATTTTTGAATTGTTTACACATTTCTGGCGATTGCTGAAAAGTTCACCTTCACAGGGCATGGATCACGCTGGCTATTAAAAAACAAACCGTAACCGTGTTTTAATTTGTAGCCACATGCTGCTTGTTGGCTTGTACGATTTTAAAGGAACAATAAAGCACTTACTTTCACGCGTATGCAGGCGCGTCAGAATGAAGCTGAGGATTGTTTGTATCGATGATGTTGGCGCCCCTCTATTCTTAGAGTACAGTTTTAAATATTCTTGGTTCTGTCTCCGTGCTAACTAGAAACAAAAAAATAGATTGGCAAGTTTTTGGTTTCTTGCTGGTCCTTGCTACACAACTTTATGATAAAACATAGTCTTTCGGGTACTCACTTTTTAGCATGTGCATTCTTTATATGTAAATTACACATTATTCGGGGAGATGGAACATTTCTCTGTGAAGAAAGTTCAAAAAACAAATTAAGTTTCTAGTCTTTTTTTTGTTTTTAGTCCTCATCTCACCATGCAGCTTCTGTAATTTTGGTGTAGTGTAGTTCCTATATTCCCAATAGGCTCTGCGCATTGGAATAATATATTCAGCAGTATAGACGTAGGACTGAGGTTATCTAGGTCTCTACTGACTATATTAGACTTAAGGTTTGCCAGCTAGCTCAGAGGTCACTAGAAACTTTCTCGAATAAACGAGGAGGAGTTTAACCTCCCTGGATAGACAAGAAGGGATTAGCTTCGGACAACCATAAAACATGACAACTTTGCTCTCCCTGATTTAAGAGTATATCTCTAGAGTCGAGTGAAAACAAAAGACAGCTATTTCACTCAGTCAAAGGTGCGTACTTAGTTTCACCAGATTGCAGAGAAAAGAGAGACGGGCGTGTTTCAATAAAAGGTGTTATTTATTGAGCAGTCTTCGTCCTCATGCAAGAGAAATGAATTGCTACAATTGCAATACTTATAGTGAAGTAAAGTGCGTACAGTAAAAGCAGGATTATAAAATAATACTGTAAAAGCATTGATATGGCCATATGATACTTTAAAATAGATAAAATATATACATACATATATACTTTGACTAATCGTACTCAACTGATGCTTCTAAATACACCTACCCCGGTGTACCTGACCTAAGCCTAATACGTGGGAAGGAGTAAGTAAGTAGCAGTTTAAGTTAAGTTTGTTTTGCCGAGGAGGAGCCAAGACGTGATCCAAGATGGCAGCTTAGAAGTCCGGCTCCGTCGCTCGACCTCTCCCTCCCTAATATCCTGTCATCCATCCTGGTTCGGTACCTTACCCCCACACGGCAGAGATGGTGCGCTGCCCATCCATGTAACTCCGGGCTCGCTAGCGCTCCGGATGGCTGAGTAACGTCGTCGCAAACAGGGCGGCCTGTGCCGGCGGTGAGCCGGGGCTTAGCGTGATCCCGTGGCTGAGATGGAAGTGATCAACAGCGGACGCGGCCGACAGTGATGGCCGGCTGAACCCGCGGAGGTCGTAATTTGAGGTTTTGTCTGCAGGCGCAGGCGGAGAGCGGCACTGGTGCCCGGACCACCCGGAGCGCGTCTGACTTATTTCCCTGTACCGGAGCGACCGAGACCAGAAGCTGTTCCGGCCGCCCGCATCGCGGATTGTGCCGTGCTGCCCGGGGTGCTCCTGCCCCTAGTGGGATCGCTGGCCGGTCGCGGCAGGCATCGGGCTGTGTATCTCTCCTGGGCACGGTGGGTGAGAGGCTTGTGAAGCTGCTCGTCTGTGGTTCTTCCTTTGCTCTGCTCTGGCCCCCACATGTCCTAGCTGATGGTGATGAGTCTCCGACAACCTGCTGAGCTATCTCCTATCCTGGCTGTGGAGCTCCCGGGGGTGATGAGCGCTGCCGCCATTGATATTGAAGCGAGGGAGTACACATTGAGAGATGTTTTCCTGGCTGTTCGGGACTTTCAATCCTCCCTGACCTGTATACTGTTGGCTCTACATGATTCCCTGGCGTCTATTGCTCCTGAATGGGGACCTGGGAGCGTTGATGGGACCGTCATGGATCGACCGCCTGCTTCTACTGAGTCAATTGTCATCGTGGATTTCTTGGGGCATGAGATCCTGGATTCCGGCTACTGTGAATCTATCGACGTGCTTTGTGCGACCGCCTTTCCTTCTGGTGCTCCGGCATATATACATGCCGTCATACAGTATCACTGGGCCCCTTTACCATCGGACTGTGACTATTGGCGACCGAGACTTGCTATTGTAAAACTGCTTTTGTTTAGTACCGAGGTGGCTCCTGTGACGCTGATTTGGTCGCCGAGATGGCTTGCCTATGGGACTGCTGAGTCGGAGTTTTCGTTTGCCTTTACTCGGACTGGCCAGGGATGAGCGGCGCATGATTGTTTCTCTGATTTGATGCCATTGTAGATGACGCTATACTGGGCTTGTTACTGTGAATTGTGGGGATGTGCTACGGACACATGATGTTTACTACCCCCCCTCTTGGGGAGCTTATGCTCTCTTCTGGGTGGTGGTGGGGGAGGGGGAAGGGGGAGACGGGGGGCGGGTGCAGGGCTCCTCCTCCACTTTCTTGTAATGGGGTTTTCGTGCTAGGGGCGACAGGCATGCCTATAGGGGGGGGGGGCCGTAGCCTTCTGCTGATATGCGGGGTGGGGGATGGGTCTTGTTTTTTGTTCTCTTTGTTTCTATGGCCCTTGTTTTTCTCTTTTGTTTGTCTCTTTTTGTCTTTCTAGGTTTAGTTTCGTGGGGGGGTCCATGTTTGTTTTTTCGGGGTTGAACTCTGATGGGACGTCTTTGCATTTCTCTTATACCGTCTTTTGATCCTGAGGGGTGGGGCGTGGGGCCGGCTCGTAGTTCTCGGGCACTGACATATTCTGATTTACGTGTGGCCAAGATGACTTTCCTTCAGTTGATACACAGTTCGAAAGTCCAATCTCATTACTTGTTTCATAATTGACTTGCTTTATTGTATATTCTCGGATCCTTCCTCCTTTATTATAAAATGGAAGCTCTTTATATTCTGATATTTGCGGCCGTGGTTACGTGTACCTCCTGTTCTTCCGATTTGCTATGATCTCAGTGCTGGCATTATTGAAATGTGTACCCTTATCCTGTATTGATTTTGTTTCTACATTGTGGCCAGCCTGGAGGTTGTAGGCCCATAGCTGTATTGATTGTTCTGTTCTGCTGCTTCCGAATAAAAATTTTCAAAAAAAAAAAAAAGTTTGTTTTGCCAAGAATCTGACTCAAAAATTCTCTGTATGGGTTTAGTCAGTTCAGTACCTGGGTAATAGAAAGCAGGAGGGCTGGTATCTCTCTCTCAGGACTCGATATCCCAGTCACCCGCAAGGGTAGGCTGGAAACGCCGGAGCTGGATTTTCTCGGCAGGAGAAAAGACAGCGTCTTTCTCAGCGCGTCAAAAGGGAGGGGCAGCGTCCGTGGGCTCTCGCATCAGCTGGGCTCTCGTGCAAGTAGATAGCTGCTCCAGAATCACCACCACCGTGTGTTTGCTTAAGGCAGCGTTGGTATATTTATACCTCAAAGGTGCCGGGTTTGACGTAAGGCTGGACATAAGACGTCAATAAAGATGTCACTAAGAACTGGCCGTTCTTACAGTGCTTTACAGGAGTTCTAGGACGAAATCAAAACAAAGGCAATGGGGATTTCCCAGGTTGCTGGAGGCTTGGTTTTGTTTAAGAGCTCGGTGTGCCTTCTAGGGGGCTGGAGGAGTAGTCTTGCTTAATGTGACAGCATGTGCTACGACGAATTATGAATAGGGTTTGTATGCCGTTGTATGGACATTATTGATTTATAACCGGACAAGGGCATAAAATAGAAATATCGATTCAGGTCCCTAGATAAACACACTACATTGGCAAGAAGCCATCCTTCCAACCTGGGCGCCCCGCGGCAACTGCAACTGCATTGGCTTTAGGCCTAACCAGGCCAGCTTCTTTGTTTAAAGCTTGGTGTAATCATAGGACCCGGGGGCAAGATATAAAATGCAACCAAATATTAATGCGGTTATCCTTTAAATTCCCCTGATCTAGACGTGCCAAAGCAAATGCAGCTTTCAGCCAATCTCCATATAGTGGAGGCCACGGGTCTTTCCAGAATTTACATATTTCCCTTCGGGCAATGAGAATTAAATTTAACAGCAGGCCTCTTTGTAATGGCCGTAAAAGGTTCATGGAGTCATTATCAATGCCAAAAATCGCTATAGTAAGATTCACATTAATCTTAACTTTAAAAATGCCGCCTAAAATATGCTCCATATTCGTCCATAAAGAATTTAATTAAGTCTCTTGTCTTAACCTTAATGAACACCACATATTAAAAACTTTGAACATTTGGTTCACCATACTGAGAGGGTTTCTTTCTGCCGAGTAGTGCGTACATTTTCTAACTGCTCCGGACAAACTACCTCGATTACTGTCTGCTAACTTTCCCATATCCTGTTGGACAGGAAGTGCAGAGGACATTCTTTGGCTGAAGCATTGTGGGATATGTAGTGTCTTATTTTCGAAATGCCACTACACACTTTGTATAAATAAGTGACAGAGGTTCAAACGATCCGCCATTTAATATTTCATTGGCATAATCCACTAGCCAATTACTGGCAGTTTGTAAATTTCCTACATGCAAATAAGTTTTTTGGAAAGCGTGATCTCCGACATATTCACTTCACCGGTATATTGAAGGTGATCGAAGTCAATAAAGTTATTTGGACAACCGAACCACGGGGCTAGTTTTTTCTGAAAATGAGTGATTGTGATTGTGGCCTGCCTGAATTCCTTGAGATGCCGGGCGGCAGCGGTGATTTACTCGGGTCAACGAGGGGTAGGCTCCCTCTTTTAAATCAATAACAAAGCGAGGTGGGCACTCGCCTGGGGGGCACCAAACGGCACCAGGTCCCAGGCGGGGTGGGCACTCGCCAGGGATATCAAAAATCAGCAAAATAAGCGGAGTGGGCTCCCGCGCCGAAAATAAGCAGAAGTGGGATCCCCATGCTGGGGAATCCCTCCAGAAGGCGGACTGCAGCTCCAAGCTTCCCAGGCGCTTCTAGCAAAATCAGCCACAAACCCAAGCAAAGTCCAGCAACAAGTCTTTTAGGGGGTGGGGGGGGGCAAGGCTGGGCCCAGAGCCAGCTCACAAGGTCCTCCTAGGCAGGGAGGCAATCCCCAGTGGCGGTCCTCCTGGCGCCCAGCAGCAGCCCCCTCTCAAGAAAAGGATCCAGGAAGAGAACAAATTGCAAGGGGACACAGCCCCTTTTTATACATTAAATCCCTTTGTCTCAGGGTGCAGGGTGGGGGAAAAACCAGTCGCAGATGGTTTTGGAGCACTCTTGATGTGCTCAGCCACCCTTCCTATTCACTAGTTAGGCTAGGGTCATCAGTCGCACCACAGGGGGCGGAGCCAGCATTGTGTGGGGAAAGCCCAGCCCTATTCAGGTCCCAGGCGCACCCCTCCCTCACATCAGCATGCTAATCTCTCCACTCACCACCGAGGCAGACCCATCCAGACTCCTGGAGCCAGGCTCACCAGCCAGCTCTAGCCAATCACACCCCAGCACACTCACTGCACATGCACACCCATGTCTAGAAGTGGCACTTCCACACTAGACACATTCACGCCGCACACATCATTGCGCAGCATTCAATCTCACGAGTTCGCACATACCAAACTCGAGCCTGCACACCCCACGCATCAGGAACTAACAGGGACACATACATTCCCCATGCATTCCTATGGGAGGGCAGGCCTATCTCACCACACGCACTCAGAGTGAGCACGCACTTTCCACTGGGACACAGTGAAAGTGCGCAGAAACCAAAAATCACCATCCCCAGGTCACATATAAAAAGCAAAAAATTCAGGGGTGAACCTGCCAGAAGGGCCAAGTCCAACACCTAGCAATTGTGGGTGGCGACTGGAATGATGTTATGGATATGGCTAGGGATCGCTGGAGGTCGACGAGTCCATTAGAGGACCGGCACCCTACCAAATTATTCTCTTCAGTGACGAGTCTGGATTGGGTTGATCCCTGGCGCAGGATGCACAGTATTGCACAGGGGTACATCTACCTATCAGCAGTTCATGGCTCCTTTTCTTGCCTTGATTATTTATTCATCGCCTGGCCTTTTAAAAGCATGGTGGCAGCAGCAGACATTCTCCCGCGTGGTCTTTCTGATCATTTGCCCGTGGCCCTCACTATAAGGGCTGGAGGAGCTCGTGTGCCTTTCCGGTGGCACCTCTTGGCTTCGAACCTCCAGAAGGAGGACTACCGGGAACAGATGGAGGATGCCCTTGATCAATATTTAACTCACAATGTAGGCTCGGTTCGGGGGGCCGCGACTCTTTGGGATGCCATGAAGACCATGGTTCGTGGAGTGGATATCTCCTTTTGCACAGCAGCTACAAAATTGCGCAGAGAAGCTTTGGTGCGCACAGAGGCGGTTATCCTTAGGTTAAAGGCATGCAATGGTGAGATGGGGGGAACAGGTTCGCCGCCAATTGTTTCTAGGACAGCAGGACTACTCTCATATTCTCACGGATGAGGTTGGCCAGGCATGATTACCAACTCATAGCAGGACCTATCAGTGGGGCAACAAATCTGGTAAACTGCTGCATTGTTTGTATCAGGGTTCGCTCCGCCCCAGACCCTGCCGGGTGTTGTGGGTAGATGGCCTACCCTTGTCGGATGCCTCAGCCATCACCAGTAGTTTCGCTGAGTATTATGCCACACTATACGCCCCCATGAAATGTCTGTCAGCTGAGGTCATCGATCTCTTTCTGGACGACCTCCCGCCTAAGGCGCTCTCTGATGCAGAACGGGAAGAACTGGATGGTCCACTTACGGAGGAAGAATTGGAGGTGGCTCTGGGGATCTGAATCCGGATAAGGCACCCAGCCTGAATGGCTTTCCCAGCAAATTGTATAAAAAATACTTTCTGCAGCTGGGGACCAATTATCACAAGGTGGAGGAGGAGGCTAGGCCCCGGGGGAGGCTGCCCAGTGATTGGTGACCTAAGAGTTGATCAAACAGAACTTAAGAGAAAGTCAGTTTGCTGTGCAAACAATTTATTTCTCACTTCCCTTTTTAATCTGCAGGTTACACCGTGCCATAGCCCTGATAAAAATCCTGTGAGTCTACCTCAGGATTGGAAACGCGTCGGCATTTCCTATTCATTTTGTACCACAAAGGGCATTTGAAGAAGTTCTAAACCTCTGGAGAGGGTGTTTGAAATGAATATGCCCCACAGAGCAACAATTTTCCCGTGTGGTAGTAGTCCCATAAAGCCAGTCTAAATTATAGGACTCATTGGTACTGCTTCATTTCATTAACCATCTGCTGGTGTAATTGTGTACAGTGTTCCTTCATTTGTCTACGGTGTTTATACACTTGTCCGTTATCAATAATTGTATATTGTTTTGGTGCACAGTGTTTTGTATCATGTATGTACTCACGTATTTTTGACTCATTCGGTATATTAGATGTGTATTTAGCTTACACATGACCCAAAACAGTTTATAAAAATGTCTAAATATGTGAATATGTGTGATTTGTTACATTAGAAGTGGAAGAACTGATAGTCTTCGCTTTGATCCGCCAAAATATATAGTGGCTCATAAATCGACAGCCAGATTTCTTCTCTTTTTTAACGAGCCCATTGCAGCATTTGGCTTACAGGCCCTGGGCACACACAGTGCACTGTACTAGGGACTGACTAGTAAGTCAAATATTCCAATCATGGAAACCCACGCCAACAATGCCGGGTCTAACACAGGGCTGTTAAAAAACACACAAAACAATAACTTAAAAATCATGTGAACAACATAAGTACAGAGACATTTTTACAATACTCAAAGACAAGACATTCTCCAGGACCTTACGCCCAATGCACAATCCCAATAACATTAGAGCAAATATTAAAACAACATAGAACACTGTTTAGATGTTTACTACATGTAACAATAAAATGTGTGAGGACACAACAAAAAGAAAGACAATTGTACAATGCACACTTCGTTCAAATATTACGCTAGGGAACCCAATCAAGTCACAATTATACACTCAATTCATTTATTTCTTTTTTGGTTGTCCAATGCCCCATTGATATTTAGAACCTGACTTGATGCTCAAATATGGGAACCATTTTTTAATTGTCAATATTATTATGTATCGCATATAAAGTGCCTGTGATGAATATAAATCGGAGTATGCCTCCTACATGCTTCCATTTTAGTAATCTCAGAGAGATTAGTAGGTACCCCAAAATAGAAAACCAATGGCCTCCTCTGAATGCGTTATCGATATCACTTAACAAATACTTAAATGTGCAGACCATTAGGCGTTAACAAATCTTGCTGTCGAAAATCCATAAGTGACTAGATCATATCTAAAAGAGAGGGCAAAATTTTGCCAAATAATCCACTGATACGTAAAGTGTAAACTTAACTCTCTGCAACTACTATCATGTGTGTATTGTCATTTCGCTTACCAAAGTTGTACCTGTTGGTCTACGGTCAAGATGAGAGATACCATGATGTATGCAGAGTTGTAGTCATCCGTGATCTAACTCCATTTGGTCTTCAAAGGAACTTGCAAGCACTTTCAAAATACACTGATGAAAATGATCCAATACCAAATATCACTAAAGCAAAACTTGCCTCACCTGCAGAACTTGGGCCGTAAAGTTGATGTCCATGTGGGGGCACTCCTACGATTATACTCTTCCACTGGTCTTCTCTTCTTCAAGTATATAGCTGTAAGAAACCACCAGTTCTAACATATGCACTTGAATATATCCCAATTGGCCAATGGAAAAGGGCCTCCGAAAACGGACTAAAATGTCACAAGCCGACCCGGTACAAGTTCTTCGTCTTGAACTTTCATTAGTCCGCTTTTATGCCAGAGGCATTAATAATATCTTAAGCATATAACCTTATCCATGCGGACCAAGGAACCATACTATCCTATTAAAAATAGAGCAGAATAAGGAGAATCTCAACCAGGAGGTAAAGTTGAGAGAAAAAAAAAGAAATTTCACAGATGCAACCAATCTGAAACCCTTTCAAAAAGCATCAGGAGACACCGTAAGCCATTCGCAATTGCAGCCCTCTATGTGCTTGCAAGGAGGATGAGGATAAATGCAGCAGACCAGCACAGGAGGAGGATACAGGAGAGGGTTTTCTGCCTGCGCATAACATTGCTGGGCCAAAATGAGGAAGACATATACAATAAGTATCGTCTGAACCATGCAATGATACTGTGCCTAATTTCAGATTTGGAACCCCTACTACAGCACCAGACCTGTAGGACCAATGCCATACCTGCACACATCCAGGTCCTATGTAGCCTGCACCTACTGGCATCAGGCAGTTTCCAGGGGGTCGTAGCGGTAGCCGGAGGTGGATCTCAAAACACACTCTCAATCAATCAATCAATCAGGTCATTTGTAGAGCGCACTACTCACCCGTAGGGTCTCAAGGCGCTGGGTTGGGGGGGGGGTGCCGTTACTGCTCGAACAGCCAGGTCTTGAGCTTCTTCCTGAAGGAGAGGTGGTCTTGGGTCAGGCGTAGGTCGGTCGGGAGTGAGTTCCAGGTCTTGGCGGCCAGGTAGGAGAAGGACCTTCCTCCTGTTGTCGCTCTTCAGATGCGGGGGACGGCGGCGAGGGCGTGGCTGGTTGATCTGAGGAGGCGCTTGGGAGTGTAGAAGTTGATCCGGTTGTTGAGGTAGCTCGGGCCTTGGTCGTGTAGGGCTTTGTGTGCGTGGGTGAGGAGACGGAAGGTGATTCTCTTGTTGACCGGGAGCCAATGCAGATCTCTCAGGTGTCCGGAGATGTGGCTGCGTCGGGGGATGTCGAGGATGAGTCTGGCCGAGGCGTTCTGGATCCGCTGGAGTCTCTTCTGGAGCTTGGCGGTGGTTCCGGCGTAAAGGGCGTTGCCGTAGTCCAGTCGGCTGGTGACGAGGGCCTGGGTGACCGTCTTCCTCGTCTCGGTGGGGATCCACCGGAAGATCTTGCGTAGCATGCGCAGGATGTTGAAGCAGGACGAGGAGACGGCGTTTACTTGTCTGGTCATGGAGAGGGAGGAGTCCAGGATGAAGCCCAGGTTACGTGCGTGGTCCGTCGGTTTGGGTGCGGTGCCCAGGGCGGGGGGCCACCAGGAGTCGTCCCAGGCGGAGGGCGAGGAGCCCAGGATGAGGACCTCCGTCTTGTCCGAGTTCAGTTTCAGGCGGCTGGTCGTCATCCATTCGGCTACCTCTCTCATCCCTTCGTGCAGGTTGGCTCTGGCGGTGGCGGGGTCGTTGGTCAGGGAGAGGATCAGCTGGGTGTCGTCGGCGTAGGAGATTATGTTGAGGTTGTGTTGGCGTGCGATGGCCGCGAGGGGGCTCATGTAGACGTTGAAGAGGGTGGGGCTCAGTGAGGATCCTTGAGGGACGCCGCAGATGACTTCGGTGGCCTCTGACTTGTACGGTGGTAGGCGGACTCTCTGTGTTCTTCCGTCGAGGAAGGAGGTGATCCATTCCAGTGCCTTGTCCTGGATTCCGATGTTGCCAAGGCGCTGTAGTAGGGTGCGGTGGCAGACAGTGTCGAAGGCCGCGGAGAGGTCCAGGAGGATGAGGGCCGCTGTTTCTCCGTTGTCCATCAGAGTTCGTATGTCATCGGTGGCAGCGATGAGGGCGGTCTCGGTGCTGTGGTTCGCTCGGAAGCCAGACTGTGAGGGGTCGAGGGATCCATTCGTCTCGAGGAAGGCGGCCAGCTGTTTGTTGACGGTCTTCTCGATGACTTTGGCCGGGAACGGGAGGAGCGAGATGGGACGGTAGTTCTTGAGGTCGGTGGGGTCTGCTGTGGGTTTCTTGAGAAGAGCGCTGAGTTCGGCGTGCTTCCAGCTCTCAGGGAAGGTGGCGGTGTCGAAGGAAGTGTTGATGATGTCCCGCAGGTGGGGTGCGATGACAGCGTCGGCCTTGTTGAAGACGTGGTGAGGGCAGGGGTCAGTCGGAGATCCGGAATGGATGGAGTTCATTGTTTGGATGGTGTCTTCGGTGCTGATCGGAGTCCAGGTGCGGAGGGTGGTGGTGGGTGGCGTTGTTGCGGTTGTGGCTTGCGTTGGTTGGTTGCTGAAGCTGTTGTGTATGTCCGTGATCTTGTTGTGGAAGTAGGACGCGAGGGAGTTGCAGAGGTCTTGCGACGGGGTGATGTCGTTGTTTCCGGCGTTGGGGTTGGAGAGCTCTTTCACGATGTTGAAGAGTTCCTTGCAATTGTGTGCGTTGTTGTCCAGCCGGTCCTTGTATGTATTTTTCTTGGTGGCGCGGATCAGTTGGTGGTGTTTACGGGTGGCGAGCTTGAGGGTGGTCATGTTGTCCGTGGTTGGCTCCCTTCTCCAGGCTTTCTCGAGGGCTCGACAGTTCTTCTTGGAGCTCTTGAGTTCGTCGGTGAACCATGGTGTTTTTCTGCTGCAGGGTCTGCTGGGTGGGGTTCTCAGAGGGGCGAGTTCGTCCGCGCAGTTGTTGATCCACTTCGTGAGGTTGTCGGCGGCCTGGCTGGGGTTCGCTGAGCTGGCGGGAGGGTGCTGGCTCAGGGAAGCGGTGAGCTGGTCGGCTGTGATCTTGTTCCAGCTTCTTCGGGCAACCTGTTGCTGGTGGTGGTGGATCGTCGATCTTTTGAAGGTGAAGTGGACGCAGCTGTGGTCCGTCCAGTGGAGTCCTGTGGCGTGGCTGAAGGTGACGTCGTTGCTGGATGAGAAGACGGCGTCGAGTGTGTGTCCGGCGAGGTGGGTGGGGGTGGTCACCAGTTGCTTGAGTCCGAGGTTGGCGAGGTTGTCGATCAGGCTGATGGTGTTGCGGTCGTTGTTGTTCTCCAGGTGGAAGTTGAGGTCCCCCAGGAGGATGTAGTCGGCGGAGGGGAGGGCATGCGGGCTGACGAAGTCGGCGATGTCCTCGCTGAATCGTGTGCGTGGACCCGGGGGTCGGTAGATCAGGGTGCCTCTGAGGGTGGTCTTCGGGTTGGTGTGGATCTGGAAGTGCAGGTGTTCAGCGGTGGTTAGGGTGTCGTCGGTGTTGGTCGCGATGCGGATGGTGTCTCTGTGGATGATGGCGATGCCTCCTCCCGTCTGGTTGGCGGTGCGGTCCCTCCGGATGATCTTGTAGCCCTCCGGGATGGCGATGGCGATGTCGGGCGCTGAGGAGGCGTTCATCCAGGTCTCGGTGAGGAAGGCAACGTCAGGGGCGGTGGTGTCGAGGAGGTTCCAGAGTTCGACGGCGTGTCTGTGGACGGAGCGGGTGTTGAGCAGGATGCACTTGAGGTGGGTGCTGCTGGTGTTCGGCTTGGCGAGTGCTGGTGCAGGGTGAGTCCGGATGCAGGTGAACTTGCAGGCGTGGCAGCTGAAGGGTCCGTGGGTGTGCTTCGGGGCGGCTTGATGACATCCTGGGATGCGGCCGGTGTTGAGAGCGATGAGATCGGCGGCGTTGTAGGTTCGTCGGGTCGGCTTCCGTCGGTGGGGGCCAGGGGTCCTGGCGCTGGTCGCGATCCGGTCGCGGACGGGCGCAGACGGGCTTACCTTTGGCGCGCCTTCGGCGCACAATCGGCGCGCCCGCTGCGCATCAACGCTGCGCGTTCGCACGGTCGCCATATAAGGCGAAGTGCGCGGGTGGGCGGAGCAGCTGGGAGGCGGGAGCGGGGAGGGAACAGAAGGAAAAAAGGGGCGGGGTCGGCGGTAGTGGCGGGAAGCGGGGGCGGCGAGGAAGGCGGGAAACAGAGCGGGCAGAGATTACGAAGGAGCAGGCACAGATGGTAAACAAAGCACGCTTAACACGGGAAAAAGACTATGAAATGAAGACAAGCACAAATGATTGGAAAAACACGCTTAACACGGGAAAAAGACTATAAAATGAAGACAAGCACAAATGATTGGAAAAACACGCTTAACACGGGAAAAAGACTATGAAATAAAAACAAGCACAAATGATTGGAAAAACAAACAAAACGAACGACAGCGGGGTCAGCCGGCAGCGAGGCAGGCAGCGAGGCAGCTAGGCACAGCGAGGGGGCACACGCAGCAGCTGGTGGCCGTGCGGCGCGGGGGTGTCCCACAAGTGGGTCACACTCACCTGTGTCGCACGGTCACCATATAAGGCCAAGTGCGCGGGTGGGCGGAGCAGCTGGGAGGCGGGAGCGGGGAGGGAACAGAAGGAAAAAAGGGGCGGGGTCGGCGGTAGTGGCGGGAAGCGGGGGCGGCGAGGAAGGCGGGAAACAGAGCGGGCAGAGATTACGAAGGAGCAGGCACAGATGGTAAACAAAGCACGCTTAACACGGGAAAAAGACTATGAAATGAAGACAAGCACAAATGATTGGAAAAACACGCTTAACACGGGAAAAAGACTATAAAATGAAGACAAGCACAAATGATTGGAAAAACACGCTTAACACGGGAAAAAGACTATGAAATAAAAACAAGCACAAATGATTGGAAAAACAAACAAAACGAACGACAGCGGGGTCAGCCGGCAGCGAGGCAGGCAGCGAGGCAGCTAGGCACAGCGAGGGGGCACACGCAGCAGCTGGTGGCCGTGCGGCGCGGGGGTGTCCCACAAGTGGGTCACACTCACCTGTGTCGCACGGTCGCCATATAAGGCCAAGTGCGCGGGTGGGCGGAGCAGCTGGGAGGCGGAGCGGGGAGGGAACAGAAGGAAAAAAGGGGCGGGGTCGGCGGTAGTGGCGGGAAGCGGGGGCGGCGAGGAAGGCGGGAAACAGAGCGGGCAGACTCTCACGCTTCATCCGTAAATTCCTTGAAGCCATGATGACATATATCCATACCATATCACCTTCCCCGCAACCCCACAGGAGTTGAATCAGACCAAACTGGTGCACTACCAGGTGGCTCAATTTCCACACGTCATTGTGCGTGGGAGAGGTGTGGCGCCGCGGCCAGGGCGACTGACGCTGGAATCTGGGGATCAGGGTTCGATCCCCGGCTCCGGCGGCAGGTTAGCCCAGCACCATGCGACTCTGGGCAATAGCTTGCTTAATCTTCCCGACGGCCCCCAGCACCTAGAGACCCTAACGGGTGATTGTGTGCTATACAAATGTGGATTATTATTATTATTATTGGATGCATTGACTGCACGCATGTCCCCATCTGTCCCCCCTCAGCCAACGAGTACATCTTCCAAAACAGAAAGTCTTACCACTCCATCAATGTCCAGGTAGTGTGCAATGCTAAGCATATAATAACGGACATCGTATCACAATTCCCTGGGAGCACACATGACTTGTATATATTCGCCACAGTGGCATCCACAGGCGTGAATTTGGAGAGGGACACCTACTTGGTACATATATATACCTATTATAAAGAAGGAAAGCAATAAAAGAAGGAACAAAAAGAATGAACATGATAATCTTATTTTTTCTTTGGGGTCATATCTGATTTTTCTTTTTTGGAGTCTGGATTGTTGATAGATATTGAGATCAGTGTGACACAAATGACTAGTTTATTAAGGAACAACTAGTCAACCATACAGTTCTCCTTCACTTACAGTTTTTATGAACGGTGTGAGCACGGTGCAATAGTTGTAATGAAATGTCTCTTTATCTTACTGCAGAAATGAAAAATGACAATGATTTGATGCCCCCGTACCATACAGCACGTTTCTAAATGATATATGACATGATGCTGAGCCATTGATGTTTATTGTTTGAGTCTGTATTGTTAGCAACAAATGACAAAGGATTTAAATGAAGCTTTGGAAGACAAACAAGGATGTCTCTGAGGACTTGAAGAAGGAGTTGGGCCCTGAAATGAGTGGTCAGTGACCTGGGCAGAGGTTTATTGATTGAAATGAGGCTTCTAAAGAGTCAAGAGGAGGCTACGGACTGGAGGGAGGTCACTGCAGACTGGAAAGAGATTTATTAGGACTAGGAGCAGATATGAGGATTATGTTGTATATTTGTACTTCATTCAATATGGCTACTTGGTGTCAGTAGTCCTTTCTTAGTGTTTCTATTTTCCTAACCACCCATAGTACCTAAGAGTGTTCCATTGAGTATGTGAAGATTCCAGCCTTGGCAGTTGATGGTCTGGTCAGCTGTGAGGTCTACTGCTCTGCTGTGCTATATTGTACTATCTTAATAAATCTATCTTAATAACTTGAAGACGTGTCCTACTGCCTACCTAACCTACTTACAACATTTTGGCGACGAGGATGGGATTTACAACAGATTACAATGAGGTTTATGAGAACTGGACGAGACCTCTTAAAATTGGAGGGAATTTACTAAAGAATGAGACCTAAATATGGCTTTAATGACGTTTGGAAGCACAGAAGGGATGGTTTGAGGACTGGCATCGTAGTAAGAAAATTTTCAATGAGTATTTGCAAAACTTTTACTTGAGAAAAACCTGAGGGGACTTTTCCTGAATATGCTTGTATTTTCTGTGTGTTCAGAGTACTTTTTTTGAGGACTTCGGGTACGTTTTAAAGATACAAATATGGGTTGTGAGGACAGCAGCTCCATTCTGTAGCAACTATTTCAGGACTTAAAGCAGTTTTCTGGTGACTCGTAGGGATTTAATGAAAGTTTAAGAGAGTGTCCTGATGATGCAAGAGCGTTTTCCAAGGACTTAGGTTTTCAGTGGAATCAACAGTATTTTCTGAGGGCGTAAGAGGTTTTTTGAGGATGCAAAGTGATTTTATGAGGGTCCGAATGTTTCCTAGAACTTTGTGTGAGCTTAGTAGTGGCATTAACACACTGCAGCAGTGAGACCTGCTCCTTTCACACTGATAGGAGGATAAGAAACCAGCCTTACCTGCTCAGGGTGCTGCTGATATCCTGCAAAACAGAGAAACAATCACAGTGAAATCAGTTTCCACAGAAGATGTTAAAGTTATGGCAATTTTTTAATAGTTAAACACTTCAAACTATTTATGGTTAGAAAACAGTGACCGGGGTCACTTAGCACAGCACATTTGATGGCATCGTATGACTTAGCACAGAATGTGACATTCTGAATGAGGTTAGATGACATTGCAGAAACTGATATTCTGAATGTTAATGACGTAACACAGTGTCACTCTGAATGGAGTCACAAAACACAGCACATTCTGATATTCTGAATGTGGTCACTTTTCTCATTGTATGATGTTCTCAACAGGGTCACATGCATGGAAATCATTTAGAGATTGCCAGGGGTTGGAGCTGCGACTCCTGGATTGCCCCTTGTGACCTGTAGTATGTGCTTTATTACTTTAGTTTTATTCATTTATCTTGTTAGAGTAGAATCTTATTAAGTATTGTGTGTTTCTCTTTAAGCACACTAGTTGTACTCATTTGAATGGCTAAGTTCTATGTTCTAGTGTGCTCATGTATTACACTGGGGATCAGTTCATGCAGACAGCTGATCTACTAGGACGTGCTCTTTTATATGGAATAAACTTCTTCTTAATCCAATTGGATTATTTATTTATTTCCAATTCCAAGATACTACATGCCCTCTGGCACTGCTTGTGCGACCCCTGACTTCAGAGGTAGCAAAATCAGTGCCAAGAAGACAGAGGCAGCTCGCCCTTAAGGGAGTCGTCCTCCACCTTCGTTTTTTGGCAATTTCTATTACATTAATAGTGAATAATAGGTTTATATTCACAATTAGAGTAATAAAAAAATAAGGCACAAAGATCTAGAAAGAGAACTTTAGTGGCAGATGTTGTAAGTAAAAATTATTTTTAAATGTATGTAGTGTGCATGCTTGTGGGTGAGAGTGTGTCTGTGTGAAAGAGAGCGTGTGTTTATGAATGTGTGTCTGTATGTGTAAACATGAGTGTATGTCAGTAAAAGTGAGTGAGAATCATTGACAGGTATTGAGTGAGCCCCTAAAAGGTAGTGAGTGATAAGTGAGATGTATTGTCAGTGAGTATGAGTGAGTCCGAATGAGTGACAATAAGAGAGTGTGTGCATGAGTGAGAAAGTATGATTGAGTAAGAGTGAGAGTAAATCTGAGTGAGCGTGAATGAATGAGTAAGAGTGTGTGAGAATGACAGTAAGTGTAAGTGAATATGAGTAAGTATGTTGGACTATGAATAAGTGAGAGTGAATTAGACTGAGTAAGAATAAATGGGGAGTGCTAGTGAGAATAAATGAGTGTGGTTGTGTGAATGCTAGTACATGTGAGTGAGAATGGGATGTAATGCTTGCTAATCTGCCACTGGACCTTACATGCTGAACGTAATTCGTGGCTCATATAGGGACCCATGGAACAATTATACCGCTGGCATACCATGGGCAATTGTTAGCATGACAGGCATCTGTGAAAGCCACTGCTACTGGATGCTGGAGGTAATTATTGGCATAATGGGAACCAATTGAAGAGTACTGGCATATTTGAGGAAATTGTTGGCATATGGGGCACCCGTAGCAAAATGCTGGCACTAGCTCATTGGAGATGCTTCTTAGCATAAGGTAGGAAAACCATGGCAAATGGTGGGAGGGTAACCATGACAACGTTCTAGCCCTGATGTACTAGATGTAATTTGACCTAAGGGTTACCTAGGGTATGTGATGGCATTAATTTCAAAATTCTGACACTTGAAAATTGTAGGTAATATGCGTTAAAAAAAGGCACGCATTGCATATAAAAGGTACCCCTGACAAAATGCTGGCTCTGGCACAATGGAGGTGGTTATTGACCTAAGGGGGCCTCCAAATCACATTCAGAAAACAATGGGGTGAACTCCTTCAGAGGGTCAGGTTTCATTAGCTTGACACACCTTGAAAGCTCTTAAATATAAATGAGTGCTCTTTCAGAACCACTGTCTTTTGAACACGTTTATGTGAAAATTGTGCTTATTAATACATCATTAGCTACCATTATTAAAAAACATTTGTCGGTAGGAGAACTCTCCCCAGCCTTTCCTCGACCTCCCCCAAGCCTACGAGATAAAATTTGGCTCACTACAATTCAGGATAAGTATTACATCCTACCACTTTCAAAGATCAGGTCACCACCCTAATATAGGTGGTTTTTAAAATGGGCATTGGTCTGCATTGTGTAATACTAACCATGCAGTTATTACAGAACTTCAGTAATGTCAATTATTGTAATGTCTTTAAGGTTAAGGTCATGTGACACAACTTCCTGAGGACTTTTAGGGTCGAAGATCATATATTACTTCCTGGGATCAATCAATCAATTAATACATTTGTAGAGCGCACTACTCACCCATAGGGGTCTCAAGGCGCTGGGGGAGGGGGGGGGGAGGAGGGCCGCTACTGCTCGAAGAGCCAGGTCTTGAGGTGTTTCCTGAATGTGAGGTGGTCCTGGGTCCGTCGTAGGTCGGTGGGGAGGGAGTTCCATGTCTTGGCCGCCAGGTAGGAGAATGATTTTCCTCCGGCGGTGGTTCTGCGGATCCGTGAGATGGTGGCGAGGGCGAGGCTGGTGGAGCGGAGTTTGCGTGTTGGAGTGCAGAATGTGAGGCGGTTGTTGAGGGATTCGGGACCTATGTCATGGAGCGCTTTGTGTGCGTGGGTGAGGAGCCTGAACGTGATCCTTTTGTTGACGGGGAGCCAGTGCAGGTCTCTCAGGTGGGCCGATATGTGGCTGTGGCTGTGGCTGGGAATGTCGAGGATGGGTCGTGCGGAGGCGTTCTGTATGCGTTGGAGTCTTTTCTGAAGTTTGACTGTGGTTTCTGCCTATAGGGCGTTTTCGTAGTCTAGTCGGCTGGTGACGAGGGCCTGGGTGACCATCTTTCTAGTTCCGGTAGGGATCCACCGGAAGATCTTGCGGAGCATGCGCAGGGTGTTGAAGCATGATGATGAGATGGTGTTGACTTGCTTGGTCATCGTGAGAGAGGAGTCCAGGATGAATCCCAGGTTACGTGCGTGGACAGTGGGTGTCGGTGCAGTGCCCAGTGCTGTGGGCCACCAGGAGTCGTCCCAAGCGGATGGGGATGGTCCGAGGATGAGGACCTCTGTCTTGTCTGAGTTCAGTTTCAGGCGGCTGAGTTTCATCCATACAGCGACATTTTTCCTCCCTTCCTGGAGGTTGAGTTTGGCGGTGGCTGGGTCTTTGGTGAGGGAGAGTATCAGCTGAGTGTCGTCGGCGTATGAGATGATGTTGAGGTTGTTTTTGCGTGCGATGGTGGTGAGGGGGCTCATGTAGATATTGAAGAGGGTTGGGCTGAGCGATGAACCTTGGGGTACGCCGCAGATGATTTCGGTGGCTGCGGAGTGGAAGGGAGGGAGGCGGACTCACTGGGTTCTGTCGGAGAGAAAAGACGTGATCCAGTCCAGGGCTTTGCCTTGGTTCCCGGTGTGGTAAAGACGGGATATTAGGGTACGATGGCAGACTGTATCAAAGGCGGCTGAGAGGTCTAGGAGGATGAGGGCGGTTGTTTCCCTGTTGTCAAGAAGGGTCCTGATGTCATCTGTGGCTGCGATAAGGGCGGTCTCGGTGCTGTGGTTGGCTTGAAATCCAGACTGGGATGGGTCGAGGGATCCATTGGCCTCGAGGAATGCGGTCACCTGTTTATTGACGATCTTCTCGATAACTTTTGCAGGGAAGGGAAGAAGAGAGATGGGGCGGAAGTTTTTGAGGTCTTTAGGGTCCGCTGTGGGTTTCTTCAGCAGAGCGTTGATCTCTGCGTTCTTCCAGCTCTCTGGGAAGGTGGCAGACGCGAGGGAGTTGTTTATGATGTTCCGTAGGTGGGGAGCGATGATGGTGTCGGCTTTGTTGAAGATGTGGTGAGGGCATGGGTCGGAGGAAGAGCCAGAGTGGATGGTGTTCATAGCGTGGGCGGTGTCTTCGGTGCTGATGGGAGTCCAAGCGCTGAGGGTGGTTGTAGGGCGCGTTGGTTCGGTGGCTGGGGGCGGAGTCTGGGCACCGAAGCTGTCGTGGATATCTGCAATCTTGCGGTGAAAGAACATGGCGAGGGAGTTGCAGAGGTCTTGTGATGGTGTGATGTCTTTGCTGCTGGCGCTGGGATTGGAGAGCTCTTTTACGATGCTGAAGAGTTCCTTGCTGTGGTGTGTGTTGTTGTCCAGCCATTCTTTGAACAATGTCTTTTTGGTGGTGCGGATCAGCTAGTGGTGTTTGCGGGTGGCGTTCTTGAGGGCTGTCATGTTTTCTCGAGGGTTCGGCAGGATTTCTTTGATTTTTTGAGGTCGTTGGTGAACCATGTTGTTTTCCTGTTGCCGGGCTTGCCTAGGGGGTTCTTCAGTGGTGCAAGGGCATCGGCGCAGTTGATGATCCACTGTGTGAGGTTGCGGGCTGCGTCGTTGGTGTCAGTAGTGTTGGTTGGTGGGTTCTGGCTCAGTGATGTGGTTAGCTGGTCTGCGGTGACTTTGCTCCAGCATCTACGGGGGATCTGTTGCGGGCGGTGGTGGGATGTGGTCTTCTTAAAGGTGAAGTGGATGCAGCTGTGGTCGGTCCAGTGTAGTCCGGTGGAGTGGCTGAAGGTAACGTAGCTGCTGGCGGAGAAGATGCGGTCGAGTGTGTGGCCGGCGTAGTAGGTGGGGGTGTTCACCAGTTGCTTGAGTCAGAGGTTGGCGAGTTTGTCGAGCAGGGTGGTGGTGTTGTTGTCATTGTTGTTCTCCAGGTGGAAGTTCAGGTCCCCTAGGAGGATGTAGTCTGATGAGGCGAGGGCATGTGGGCTGATGAAGTCGTCGATGGCTTCACTGAATTGTGTGCGTGGGCCCGGGGGTCTGAAGATGAGGGTTCCTCTGAGGGTTGTCTTGCGGCCGGTGTGGATCTGGAAGTGTAGGTGTTCGGCGGTGGTGAGGGCATTGTAGGTGTTCAGCGGTGGATGTAATTAAGTTCAAAGAGCGTGTGATGTCACTTCCACTAATGCTGGCATTTTGGTGAATCAACGTGCCTGGTCACATGACACAGCAGTGGGTAATATGAATGAGCTCACATTACACAATCGGTAATATTCTGAATGGGGTCACATGACACCACATTGTCTGTTATAATCTAATCTGTGTCACATGACTCAGCACATGGATAACTTCACATAATATTAAAAATCATGAATGATTTCCACTTTTAGAGGAGCTATTTTACAAGACCTATAGGAGTTATCACACTCACTTAGAGCAGATAGAGTGGAAAATGGAAATTGATTTCTACCCATCAACACTCTGTATTTCACGTTTGAATACAGGTATTTGGACCTCTGCAGTGATGTGAGCCTTCCTAATGGAGTCTCATCCACTATAATCTTTGTTACAATTGAGCTTTTATCTACATAAAAAAACTAGCACAAATATTAGTGAGAAACCCAAGTCCCTGTGCCAGGAGTCTCTTTGACCAGTGTCAATACCCACAAAGATCTGATGGCGATGAATATTTCAATTCCAGAGCAAGGATCCTTGATTGCAGCTTCCTAACAGGTGAGGGCAACCTTGAAAGGACCGGTGCAACGAGAGCTGTAGACAACCTATAGAATAGAGAAGCGGTCTTCTGGAGAATTGTGGTTGGTGAATTACAACCCCAAGTGAGAAGTCTGCCTTGTGAAATCATCTGCCCTTTTGAGTGATGAGTAAGGAGTGGTGCAAGGGACTTGGGTCCTAGCCCTGCTGAAGGAGCTGGATCTACCTTGGTGGAAAAGGTAAACTAACTAAGCAGAAAGGCACTGGAAGTGTGCCAAGGAAGAAGAGGTACTGAAAGAATATCCTGAAGGACTAGTTAAGAGCTGAAGGGGCATGAAAAGAGTGCCACGCATGAGGAGATATGAGGTGGGGCTACTAGAAGAGTGCCCTGCAAGAGCAGGAGGTACAGGCAGAAGGGGTAATAGAAGAGTGAATGTAAGTGGAGCCATCTAGGAAATGAGATCACAGCAGCCCAGAAAGAACAAAGAACTATGACCACCTCTTGTGTAGTTATGGACTTTTAAAGGGTCTGCTTGTGTGAATCTCCTGCCAATTACTGGATTAATTCATCCCAGAATGGGGTGAGCTGTTGGAGTGAAGAGGCTGAGATGGGAGACCCTCTATAAAATGTTGGACAAGAACCAGGCAAGATTAAAGGATTTGGAATATTGGACACTTTATGACAAGTCGTCTATGACTCGCATGCCGCTTGGCTATCTTACAAGTACTTGTCAGTATAAGGATTCAAATTTACCATTATGATGGTGACACCTGGTTCACTGCTGGCAAATGCAAAGTGTCCTAATTAGAAATAGAGAATAACTCTATGAGACTATCTGGCACATTCATCAAGCAAAAATCCCCTGGCAAATTTGCGATTCGGTAAAATAGCCGGTAAGGACCCGCAAAACAACACTTTCCAATGCATCAACAAAAATAGCGAAATTTCAAGATAATCGCAAAAAATGCCCCCGCAAATTTAGCGATTAGCAAAATAGCGATTATATAATAGTGAAAACTAAAACTGCTCCTGCCAATAGCGATTAGCTAATAATGAATCGCAAACCAATGCATCAAAACTCACAAATTGCGATTTTCTTCAAAATCGCTATTTAGCAAGTGCAGAATAAGGGGAATGTCAACCAGTAGGAAAAGTTGAGAAAAAAAAATAATTTTCACAGGTGCAACCAATCTGAAACCCTTTCAAAAAGCATCAGAAGACCCCGTAAGCCATTCGCAATGGAAGCCCTCTATGTGCTTGCAAGGAGGATGAGGATAAATGCAGCAGCCCAGCACAGGAGGAGGATACAGCAGAGGGTATTCCGCCTGCGCATAACATTGCTGGGCCAAAATGAGGAAGAAATATACGATAAGTATCGTCTGAATCGTGCAATGATACTGCGCCTAATTGCAGATTTGGAACCCCTACTGCAGCACTGGACCTGTAGGACCAATGCCATACCTGCACACGTCCAGGTCCTATGTAGCCTGCACCTACTGGCGTCAGGCAGTTTCCAGGGGGTCGTAGCGGTAGCCGGAGGTGTATCCCAAAGCACACTCTCACGCTTCTTCCGTAAATTCCTTGAAGCCATTATGACATATTATCCATACCCATATCACCTTCCCCACAACCCAAAGGAGTTGAATCAGACCAAACTGGAGCACTACCAGGTGGCGCAATTCCCACACGTCATTGGATGCATTGACTGCCCGCATGTCCCCATCTGTCCCCCCTCAGCCAACGAGTACATCTTCAGAAACAGGAAGTCTTACCACTCCATCAATGTCCAGGTAGTGTGCAATGCTAAGCATATAATAACGGACATCGTAGCACAATTCCCTGGGAGCACACATGACTTGTATATATTCGCCACAGTGGCATCCACAGGCGTCTGCTCGCCGGTGAATTGGGAGAGGGACACCTACTTGGTACATATATATACCTATTTGTTACATTATTATACCAAATGTGATTGCATTCCTGCGGCTAACCCTTTGCTTCCCACCCTGTAGGTGACGGCACATACGCCTTGCAAGAATACATCCTGACCCCTTACCTCAACCCAGGACCACCACAGGAACAGCGCTACAACGTGGCACACATTAGCACAAGGAATGTGGTTGAATGGACATTCGGAATACTAAAGAGTCCGTTCAGGATCCTCCATAAGACTGGTGGTGTCTTACAGTACAACCCCGAAACCTGCTGCAGGATTGTGGCAGTCTGTGTCATGCTGCACAACATTGCCACGAGAAGAGGCATACCAATCGAGATGGACGAGAATGACAATGAGGTTGACGACCAACGGCACGCACAACATCGACAAGCACATGAGGCAAACACGGTCGAAGGCCAGAGGAGGCCTGCACACATCACACAACATAATTTCTGAGGTAGGTAAGAATGAGCCATCACAAGATATCGTGGATTGAGAAGGTTTTATTGACATGAGCACAAGTCAAACAAAAGATTAAGATTTTGAACATTGGGACGGTGATTGTATAGGTAGATAAAGTCAAAATTAACTAGTTGACAGCACTGGAGGGCAATCACAATGTTTAAATGGACCAGGGTTACGCCACCATGGCTTAAGAGGTGTATATACATGGCTAGCTCCTCTTGCCACGTACCCCCAGCCTCCTGTCGCATGACTCTCCAACATCAGCCTGATGTGTGCTTGTTGTTGTTGAGCTGCGCGAACTGTGCCTCCTGTTAGTGCTCTCTGGCACAGACACACACCTCAGGCTCGATGCGTCCTCACTGCCCTCCAAGTTGCTGGCAATCACAGTCTCAGACTGGAAGTGTTCCACGGCAGTGGTAACTTGGCCTAAGGCCCTTGCAACGTCCCCACAGAAATGGCCCAGATCAATCTGTAAAGACACGGAGCGCTGTGCCAATACTGCAGTGGTGTTGCTCAGCTTTGTTATGGCCCTCGTATTTGCTGACATACGTAGTAAACCCTGCCGATGCCTCCGACGCTTGGAGCGTTGTCCTGCAAGGACGGCACGGGTGAGCTCCTGTAGGCTATGGTTTGTCTGTCGGTTTCCCTCTGCAACACCTGTAGTGAGCTCACGCATGCAGTCAGACATAGTGCTCATGTGTTTGGCCAGCTTGGTGATCTGCATGTTGATGGTGCCCATATGTCTCCCCTGCAGGCCCTGCACATGAAGCATCTGCGACTCAACGCCGCCATATACATTTGGAGGCTGTTCTACATCGGCTGCAATGCGGGTCCTGCGCCGTTGTCCTAGTCGCAGCTGTGCTAGTGTTGGAGCTGGTGAAGGGACACGTGGCTGGCTGGGGACTGTTGTGGGGGCTAGACTCGGCTCCGCTTCCATTTCTGGCAGTGCGGGTACATGTGCCCTGCGTTTTGGTGGGGATAGTGGTTTAGATTCAGGCTCCACAGGAGTCTCTACCTCCGTCTCTGCCGGTGTCTCAGAGATGATGAGCCGGTCACTGTCCTCAGAGTCCACATGAGCTGCATCTGTGTGTGAAACAGTGCAGTGTTATTGTTGGTTGTGCCTAAATATGTTTCTCACATGGCCTACTTCTTACATAATGAATCACTGATTAAAACTGTCTGAAATGAAGTGTTGTTATGTTTAATTAAGCATTGATGATTATCCATGGCCACTTGGCTCACATGACCACAACTCCCATGATGCTTTATGTGTAGGAGGGAACATTTAGAATGGACTTCTCCATGCACACAGTGATTTGCATGGTGGTATGTGCATGGATATACAGCACGCACAGTATTAGCGCTTGCACGCATTTTACCTTGTTGTGTACTAGCTGCACTAGAAGTGTCCAAATAAATGGGTGACTCCCACGACTGCCTCGGGCTCGATCATCCCCTCAACAAGGTAATCCAGGGCTGTGTTTGCAGGTGCTGTCAATGGTCCCCCTCCTGTGTCAGCTGCATTCTTCACCCTTTCGGCTATGCGCTCCTTGGCACAAAAATATCCTCTCCTGTCGTAGTATCCGTGAGACTTTGTAGAGCCGCCTGCTCCTCGGAAACATCAAAAGTTGAATTAACTCCCCGAATAAAAATCAGCAGTTGTGCTTTGTCCTGCATGTCATTGCTCACATCCATTGCCAATGCAAAACACTCAAAATCTTTAGCTTTCTTTTTCAGCTGGACATGTACATTATGCCCCATTTCTTCAATTCGCCTGGTAACTGTAGATGCGGACAGACTCACCGCGTTCAGGGCATCTTTCTTGTCCGGACACACCTCCTCCGCGACAGCGTTCAAACACTTCTTGACAAACTCCCCATCACTGAACGACTTTACACAGTTTGCAATCAGTTTAGTTACCTTGAAGCTGGCCGGAACGGATGACATGTTCGCCTGTGTTTGGCATAGCATTGTACTCTGCTGGGCTGCAAATCCATTTTGTAGCTTAGCCACCTTGTCTCTCCTCACTTGGCCCAGCAAGCTAGAATACTGCCCTCCATGGCGGGTTTCATAGGTCGGCGGATATTAAATTCTTTAAACACCTCCACTGTCTCTTTGCAGATTAAACAAACTGCCTTTTCCTTGCACTGGACAAAAAAATAGTCATCTGTCCACTGCTGTTTAAAAACTCTGCACTCAATCAATTTTCTGTTTCCCCAACAGTTTCAACATTTTGTTGTCTGTCTTTCTTCCATTCTTCTCGGGCTGGTAGGGGAAGTAAGGGAGACCTGATTACAATGGGCACAGGTAAAGCCCTCTCTATGTTTACTTCTTGTGCACATGCGGTTAACAGCGTTTGCCTTGAGCTTAGGAACACCCTGTGAGTAGAAGTCGTCTATAGTGGTTAGTTAGAAAACAGCGCTCCTGTGTAGAAACGAAAAAAGATAAGCGCCCCAGCGCGTAATCAAAGCGCTCCAGTGCGGTGTCCAAGGTATTCACATAAGCGCCCCAGCGCGTTGTCACGGAATGATAGTAAAGCGATCCAGCGTGGTGCCAAAACAAACCACAAGTAAAGCGCTCCAGGGCGGTGCCAAAACAAACTCAGGATAGCGCCCCAGCGCGGTGCCCAAACAAACAACCAAACCCCAAGTAAAGAGCTCCAGCGCGATGTCAAAACAAATCCAGAATAATCACCCAGTATTCATACCCTTGCAGTTGAAGGATCCATTTCTTAATCCTGGGGGGGGTGGGGGGGCTTTGATGCAGACCCTTGAAACAGGGGGATGAGGGGCTTGTGGTTGGTGGAGACCATAAATGGGTGGCCATATACGTAGACATGGAAATGCCAACAGGCCCAATGGATGATGATTGCTTCTCTCTCTATCTGAGAATAGCGCTGTTCTGTGTCCGTTAAAGAGCAGCTCGCATATGCAATCGGGGCCCATTCACCATTGCATTGTAGCTGCGTGAGCACTGCCCCTAGCCCATAGGGACTGGCGTCAATGCCGACATTGGTGGGCCTGGCCGGGTCGAAATACGATAGCGTGGTGTCTGCCGAAAGGGCTGCTTTGGTGTCTTTGAAAGCTTGTTCTTGGTCAGGGCCCCACTGCCATGTGGTGGTGGACTTCATCAGCTCCTTGAGGGGCTTTGTGAGGATGGATAAACCCAGGTTGAAATGCTCACAGAAGTTTACAATCCCTAGGAAACTCCGTACTTCCTAGATTTTGAAGGGTGCCGGGGCTTCCTGAACGTCTCGCACCTTGTCGGGGTCTGGGGCCACTCCTTTGTCTGCGAACGTGTAGCCAAAGAAACTGATTTTGTTCTTAAAAAACTGGCACTTTTCTTTGTGTAGGGTAAGTCCGGACTCTTTGATCCGTTGGAGAACACTGCGAAGTCGACAGTGGTAGTCTTCCATTGACGATGCATATACCAACAGGTCATCACTTACATTCAAAACTCCAGGGAGTCTGCTGAGGACTTCACGGATGGTGTTCTGAAAAACCTCAGTGGCACTCGATATCCCAAAGTTGAGACGCCTGTATCTCCTGAGGCCAACGTGTGTAGAGAATGTAGTGATGTATTGAGAGTCCGGGTGTAGTGGCAGTGGGCGATATCCAGAACGTAGGTCCATCTTTGAAAACCACACCGCACCATTCAGTTCAGTTCCCCCAGGATGTCGTCGATGGTAGGGGTTAGGTGGCGTTCCCTCTTTACAGCTGCGTTTGGGAGGCGCATGTTGACACAGATGCGGAACTGCCCTGGCTCTTTTGGCTACCTTGCCACCACGTTCGGAAACAACCATGGAGTGGGCCCGCTGACCTTCTCTGTTATCCTTTGCCTCTCCAGTGATTCCAGCTCTTCTTCGACCTTCCTTCGCAGGTTGAATGCAATGTGCCTGTACCTAAGCGCTACCGGTTAGATTGACGGGTCAATGTGGAGAGAGACTTTTTTCCCGGTGCACAGTCAAAATATCGACTACAAAATATCGACTGGACACAATATCGAGTTTTAAATATCGAATGGACAAAATATCGACTGGACAGAATATAGACATCAAAAATATCGTTATTAAGGTAAGTAATGTAATATCGATTGTTAAAAATATAGACATTTAAAATATCGAAGTATATAATATAGTTTAATAAAATTATCGATTTTTTGATGATATTTAATTTTTTATAGTGATGTTTATGTTATTATGTGTGTTAAAAGTGTGTATTTATGTTATAAATAATTTTAGTTAATGAAATTTTTATTTTTTAATTTTTGTGTAATTTAATTCTGTAGCGGGTTGTGGGTTTATAGGGGAATAGGGTGGGAAGTAATTTAATTATAATTAATTAAATATGTAAATTTATTTATTGTTATTCATTTTTAATTATTTGTCAATTAATTTATATTTGGTAATTAATTAACTTTTAATTGGCAATTAATTGATTAATTGCTAATTATGTTAATTTTACTAATTTATTTTCTGTTGTGGGTTTATAGGGGAATAGTGTGGGAAGTAATTTAATTACAATTAATTAAATATGTAAATTTATTTATTGTTATTCATTTTTAAATATTTGTTAATTAATTTATATTTGGTAATGAATTAACTTTTAATTGGCAATTAATTTTAATTAATTGATTAATTGCTAAATATGTTAATTTTACTAAATTATTTTCTGTTGTGGGTTTATAGGGGAATTGGGTGGCAAGTAATTTATTTATAATTAATTAAATAAGCTAACATTTATTGGTATTGTTTTAGAATGAATTGTTAATTAATTTTTTATGGGTAAATAATTAAATTAGAATTGCTAATTAATTTATTTAATTGATTATTTGCTAATTATGTTAATTTAATAATTTTTTTTCTGTAGTGGGTTGTGGGTTTATAGGGGAATATGATGGGAGGTAATTTATTTATAATTAATTAAATAAAACAACTTTTTTTAATTGTATTTAATTAGAATTTATTGTAAATTAATTTTTAATTGTGAAATTATTAATTGGTAATTTCTAATTAATTTGTATTAATAGGTAAATAATTGTAATAATTAATTTTAATTTGTAATTTTTATTGATTAATTATTATATTACTTTAAAGTAATTTTTGATAGATATTAATTTATATTTATTGAAATAATATATGAAGTATTTAATTTCCCAACTGTTGCACCTACTGGAGTGGGAATAGTAATTTTTACCCCTACGCTATCCAACGCTTTCCCTACTGTTGCACCCACTGGAGTGGGAATAGTAATTTTTACCTCTACGCTATCCAACGCTTTCCCTACTGTTGCACTCTTTGGAGTGGGAATAGTAATTTTAACCCCTACGCTATCCAACGCTTTCCCTACTGTTGCACCCACTGGAGTGGGAATAGTAATTTTTACCTCTACGCTATCCAACGCTTTCCCTACTGTTGCACTCTTTGGAGTGGGAATAGTAATTTAAACCCCTACGCTATCAAATGCTTTCCCTACTGTTGCACTCTTTGGAGTGGGAATAGTAATTTTTACCCCTACGCTATCCAACGCTTTCCCTACTGTTGCACTATTTGGAGTGGGAATAGTAATTTTTACCCCTACGCTATCCAACGTTTTCCCTACTTTTGCACCCACTGGAGTGGGAATAGTAATTTTTTCCTCTACGCTATCCTACGCTTTCTCTACTGTTGCACTCTTTGCAGTGGGAATAGTAATTTAAACCCCTACGCTATCCAATGCTTTCCCTACTGTTGCACTCTTTGGAGTGGGAATAGTCATTTTTACCCCTACGCTATCCAACGCTTTCCCTACTGTTGCACCCACTGGAGTGGGAATAGTATTTTTTACCCCTACGCTATCCAACACTTTCCCTACTGTTGCACCCACTGGAGTGGGAATAGTAATTTTAACCCCTACGCTATCCAACGCTTTCCCTACTGTTGCACTATTTGGAGTGGGAATAGTAATTTTTACCCCTACGCTATCTAACGTTTTCACTACTGTTGCACCCACTGGAGTGGGAATAGTAATTTTTACCTCTCCGCTATCCAACGCTTTCTCTACTGTTGCACTCTTTGGAGTGGGAATAGTAATTTAAAACCCTACGCTATCCAACGCTTTCCCTACTGTTGCACCCACTGGAGTGGGAATAGTAATTTTTACCCCTACGCTATCCAACACTTTCCTTACTGTTGCACCCACTGGAGTGAGAATAGTAATTTTTACCCCTACGCTATCCAACACTTTCCCTACTGTTGCACTCACTGGAGTGGGAATAGTAATTTTAACCCCTACGCTATCCAACGCTTTCCCTACTGTTGCACCCACTGGAGTGGGAATAGTAATTTTTACCCCTACGCTATCCAACACTTTCCTCACTGTTGCACTCACTGGAGTGGGAATAGTAATTTTAACCCCTACGCTATCCAACGCTTTCCCTACTGTTGCACCCACTGGAGTGGGAATAGTAATTTTTACCCCTACGCTATCCAACACTTTCCTCACTGTTGCACCCACTGGAGTGGGAATAGTAATTTTTACCCCTACGCTATCCAACGCTTTCCCTACAGTTGCACTCTGTGGATTGGGAATAGTATTTTTTACACTTATGCTTTCGTACGGTAATAATATTGGATATTATTTAATTGTATTATGTTAATATATATATATATATGTTTGAACAAATATGATTGTAATTTTTTTTATAACTTTCATTAATTATTTAATTATTATAAGTTAATTTAAGTATTTTTAAGTATATTTTAGTAATTAATTTTTAATTTTAATTTAATTTAACACTGTTTTTAATAAAGTCTATATTTTTTAAAACTATAATTTTGTAAACGATATTTTATACTCGATATTTTTGTACTTACCTGTTTGTAGATACAAACTCGATATTTTGTCTGTAGATATTTTTTCCTCGATATTTTTGCTAGTCGATATTCTGTCAGTCGATATTATTTCAGTGATCCTTTTTTCCCTTTTAAGCATTCAATGCCCTTGAAGACGTCGTCAAATTCCTCCATGATGGCCGCTAGTTCCTCTTCTTTGCACCTCCAGGACAAATTAGATCCGTTTCAGCTCTTCTGCTGTCTGTCCGCTTACCAGCATTCCACTTCGCTCTTTGGTCACGTACACTGTGGTGGGGATCTTGAGGTCCTGGTGCCTAAGTTCCATTCTGAAACATCCCAGGAGTGGGATGGGAGTCTTCTGTCCATAGGCAAATACCCGAATCTTTGCTTCGCGCAAAGGTGGGCGTGGGCTCAATTGGTTGTATACATTGGCAGCAATCAGTTCGATCGAGGTCCCTGTATCTATGGTGGCCCTTACGTCTTGGTGGTGGATCTGGAGTCTGCACCTTGGGAGTCGTCGTCTCTTCTGTAGTGGTTGGTCCACCGCAAAGACATAATGGACAGGGAAGTCTCCTGTGTCGTCGTACATGTCTTCACTATCTTGTGCTTCGGCTACCGTCTGTGCTGCTTCTCTCCGGGACATTGATGACCTGCATGCTGCCGCAAAATGATTCAAACACCCGCAGGCTGTGCCCCACTTCCCTCTCGCTGGGCAGTCCTGCATGCGGTGGGGCGTGCCTCCACAGTAGCCACATTCTTTCTTTTTGTCTTGCGGACGTTTTTCTGGGCTTTGGCATGACTTGGATTTCACCACGTTCACCTTCTCCTCCAAATTGACCTGTTCCGTCTTGATGGGGCGGTGGAGGGCAGCCTCCATGTGGGATGCTCTGGCCTGCGATAGCTCTTTTGACCGACCCAGGGTGAGGATGTCAGCCAAGGATTTACCGGACTACTGGAGGATGTTCACTCTGAGCTTGGACGAGTAGCAACCCTGTATTATTTCACCCCGGATCTCCTCTTGTTCGTCTTGGAAACCACATGTGCTAGCCAGTTCCTTCAAACGTCCATGGAACGCGTCCAAAGACTGTTCCGCTTCGTGCTTGGCGAAAAATAAACCTTTCATAATCTCTGTTCGCAATTTGCTCAAAGTGCGCATTGAGAGCATTGAGCAGCGGCACATACGTCTTTGGTGTGGCCTCCACTAGTGTTTTGTAAATGGGGTGTTTGTCCTTGCCCCATTGGTGGAGGAGTAGGGCTCTGCGCCTGTCCCGGGCTATACCTGCCTCTTCAAAATAGATTTGGAGATGGTCAGTCCAGTCCCTCCATCAAGGGGCGAGGGAGCACCATCCATGACAAAGGGCTCTATGGCCGGGATCGAGGCCATTCTGATGCAGGTGTGGTCACACCTCGCGCACGTGCACTGCCTCCCTACTGGGTGGGGCGGCAGTCGCCTGACCGAGAGTGACGTTGGCGCAGTCAGGACTCGTTTCCTGCATATCGTGGGTACTAAGCCTCACTTTCACTCCTACCTTCTCCAGGGTCCTGGGGACAATGACGTGCGTGGGCTCAGGGAGAGGGGGGTGTTGAAGGTGGGCCACTTGCTCCACACAGGCACTCCCAATGTCTGCAGGGCTTTCACAGGTGGCAGCAGGCTTGCAATGTTCAGCTGGCTCCTCACGTGGCTGCAGGGCCTGGTTTGATGGCTCAGGCCACTCACAGATACCAGCAGATCAAAAGGCAGAGATTAGGGCTCGTTACAGCCTCGTCACCAGTGTAATGGGTGCCACGGGCGGGTGATTAACTAGCGCAGTGGCAGCCTTAATACAGATCTGACACACTTTTGTGGTCTCACCGCATGGTCCCGACTGCCGGAGCCGGGCCACGTCCTTTATTTAGAGCATGCGCATGGCATCACGCGCCAGCGCTCATGTGGAACCTCCGGGCGCGGGTAGACTGAACATCTACGCCGCCGGAGGACATTACAAGTCCCTCGCTGCTGACCTCAATCCGACTGCGTTGCGAGTAGAACCTAAAGCTCGGTTCCCACACTCAAACAAATGCAACGCCCATGAGTTTTCCTACTGTGCAGAGTTAGATATAGCGCAAACTCACCCGAAGGCATTGGAGTTCCTTTTGCCTGATTCCAGTGGCAAAACACACGGCCACGTTCATTTTTGGGAGGCACGGCAAGATTCAGTGCCCGGAAACACTGGGTGCTGAGCCCTCAAGAGGCCTCAACTGGTCCCCCTAAATCACCAGCTCTTGCCGTGAGGCTACACCCTCTCCTCTCAAACGAACATGTGGAGTAGTGTGGCTCACTGGTTAGAGGCGGCAGGCCTGAGAGCAGAAGTCAGCCCGGGACCAGGGTTCAATTCCCGACGCGGCAGGGTCGTGGACCTTGGTCAGCGGACTCGATAATTCTCGCTTCGGTGCTTACTATAATCAGGGGTTCCACTCGGCAACTCTGGGCATTAGCTTGCCTAATCTCCACAACGGCCCCACCAATTCCAGGGATGCCTGGCTCCACCTTGGGGACTCCCAGCAAGGGACCATCCCACAGGGAAAGCCAGGACGGGTTCCCCAGAGTTATACAGCGCCGGGACGCCCCGTTGCTGGGGCAGCTGTGCGCTTTACAAGTATACTACATTTACACATTTACATTTACATCTCCAGATGTTATGCTTGCCTCTGAGTTTTAATTTAAAGCGCAGCTGACACAAAGGTAGCAGCAAGCTCGATTGGGCACCAGCTGTTGGCACACTGACTTATTCATCTTTAGCAAGCATAGAGCGATTTGTGATGTGATCTAATGATGTGCCCAGACACCGGATGTTGTGCATCCCTGCTGAGTAGTTGGCTATTGATGTAAAGTAAATTTATAACCCCCAGCTTCGGCCAACCTCGAGTGGGGCTTTGGACTGGTCCTCAGTGCTTTGTCAGACTCTGCTTCTTCATGGCAATAGCTCTCGGGACCCAAATGGAGCGATCTTTGTGCTTGGCTACCCTCTTGATGCGGAGACTTGCCTCCATGTCAGAGTAGTGATCCACTGAGAATTTCCCTCTATTACCACCAACGGAGCCATCTGGAGTGAGGCCATCCTCCCCAGCCCACCTTATCCACACTCATACTGTCTACCACTTGATCTTATGCTCGCTCCCTTACTCTCTATGCCCTACTATTCTGCAGACCTCCTGATTTTGCCCTGGAGCAGTATCCCTCACTACCAGAGCCCTGCTCTACCCTGGTCTGAACCCCGGAGTAGTATTCCTCACTGATGAGCCACAACCTCTTTAGTTCTCCCCGGGCCCTAAAGTTCCCCCTCTCCTGCCAGAATGGCAGGGCCTTGCCTGAACTCCACAGGGGAGAACTGCTACACCGTTGTTTATCCCCCTAATATCTCCAAAACCGCCAACAAAACCGTCAAACACTCCATTCTGAAAAGACACCCTGAGACCCTGATCTCTGAAGCACGCTGCTGATGTCCCTGATCTCATCCCGAGCCAAAAATCTGACGAAGCAATCCTGACCGAATCTTGGCTCAATGAATCCTCTTCTCCCTGCTTAGACCTCCTAGTCCCTCCTAACTATAATATCGCAAGGCTGGACAGACAAGGCTGGACAGACAATCAACAAAAAGGGGGAGGCATTTCCTGCATCTACCGTTCCAAACTCCTTGTATCCGTACTTCTGGCAGATCCCACAGACTCCTGCGAATACCTTGCACTCTCCATATGCAGCAACGCCTGTGCAAGAAGGACACTTTCACTGACCACCTCATTGAAATCATCACAGCCAAGGTTTCCCCCAATTCCAAAGACATTTTCCTGGGTGTCTTCAATCTGCACTGGAATGACCTCAAGGACCCTCAGGTTAATGCCATCAAAGACTTCCTGGCCGACCTAGCCCTTACCCAAGCCTGCACATTCCCAACACACTCGAAAGTCACCCCTCTTGACAGGATCATTGCTAAAGATCCAGCGGTCAAGCTTTCCTCAATAGACCCATGCGACTGATCTGATCACCACGCTATTACCTTCCACTTACCTGGCACCCACAAGACAAGGGCACCGCAACCTGCGATTCCCAAACGTTGGGTTAAAGAGACTAAGAACCTTGATTTCGGGAAACCCCTAGTTCAACGGATCCCTCAACAATGAAAGGAGAACCCTCCAGCAGACAGAAAGAAACTGGAAACAGCACCCCTCAGCCTCCCATCTAAAACTTCTTCTCCAGACCAGAAATGACTATAATAGGCACATCCTCAATTAAAAAAAAGAATTCTTCAGATCAGAACTGGGGAATGCCAAGAAAAGACCTAGCCAACTCTTCGAAATGGCCATACACCCATCTAACAAATTGGCAAAAACCTCCAAGGATACCCCCAAATCTCTAATAACATGCGAAGAATTTTCCTCTTTCTTCTCTGACAAAATTACTGTCCTAGGAAACGTACTGAGATCTGCTTCCTACTCCCAACCCCCTCTGAAACTCCCTCATCTCCCCGCGATGCCCCCCCTACAGATTTTACCTAAAAACCTAGCGCACAGGTCCAACTTCAAAGTTTATGACAACCATTCTGTCTAGAAAACTCAAACAACCACTTCAACGATCCACTCCCCTCAAACTGCTTAGCCGCTGACTGCCAATCTATAATTCCTAGTTGGACAGCAATATTCAACGCCTCCCTTCTTCAGGGGTCGATACCAGACTTTCTAAGAGCCAGTCAAATCATGCCCATCTTAAAAACCTACGTTGAACCATGCTTCCCCTGACAACTTTAGACCCATATCCAATATCCCACTCCTAGCCAAAGTTTCAGAGAAATTTGTGCAGCAGCAGTTAGGTCAACACATCACCAATTTCCACCTGCTAGACTACTTTCAATCCGGTTTCAGACCTGGGCACAGCACTGAAACCACCATTCTCCACATCATGGATGATGCCTGTTAGATCTGGGGGTCTCTAGTTGGCAGAGGTAAGTACCTTAGACCAAATAGGGACCCTTGCTTCTAGTCAGGGTGAAGGAATAACCCTCTGAGATAACCCCTGCTCACCCTCTAGGTAGCTTGGCACGAGCAGTCTAGGCTAACCAAAGGCAATGTGTACAACAATTGCACTGAACACAACAGTAATCCCCAATCCACCACAAACTGAGACCACACAGGTACGTATATTTTATAAAAATATATAGCTTTATCTAGTTTCAGCAAGGTAAATACGATAGTTGCACAATAATCACTTTTTCAAGAATACGTTGTACTTAATCTTAATGGTTGCAGGTGTCATCAGGAAGTTCTCAATATATAAAAAGAAATATAGTCTCAAGTCTCTAGTCCCCCGGTATCAAAAACGAGTAATACTGTATGGGCCAAAAGAATCAGCCCCTAACGCCAGGGGCCCTTCGCGCCACACCGGAATGCTGGGGGACTCCTTTATCTCGTTGGCACTCTCTCGTGCACCTGATGGCCTCAGGCGCCCGGCGCCCACCAGAGCACACTTCGCTCCTTGCCCCGGCCGGTCCCCTCTGCTCTCCCGCCTGCTCTCGACAATCCAACGAGCGGCGGGGGCAGCACACCTTGGGGGACGACCGGCCAGGGATGCGGGACTCTCCTGAACTCCCTCGGCGAGGACGGGTCGGACGGCTCACTCGGCTGTCGGCTCCTCGCTGGGGGTTGCTCCGGTCACGGCTCTCGATGGCTCCAAGGCTGCGGGCCAATCCGGTCGCGGCCCTTCGGTCGAGCTTCCTTCAGTACCCGGGAGTCAGCCAACGGCAGTGCGGCTCCCGGGGCAAGGCTGTGATGATCAATCCTGGGCGGCCAATCCCTGCACAGCTTCGGCGATGACGCGACGGCGCACAGGCCAATCCCGTCGCGGCGTTAGTGAGGGGGCTCGGCTCCTACAGCCAATGGGAGCGCGACGGCTGCAGCTCCCGTTCACGAACGGTCACTTCGAGGGATATTCCTGGCCCCGGGCAGCGGCGGAAAAAGCGGCACACTGTTGTTTTCAGTGCGCCTGGCACTGTAGAGGCCCACAAACCTCGGATTTTCACCCCACACGTGTCGATGAACACGTCGATCTCGGCCACACGGCAGGCTGGATCAGCGCGGCGCCCTCACTCAGATTAGAGAGCAGCCAGTGCGCTACACAGCCCAATTACAGTGTGTCACGATCTTTTCACCACGCAGCAGCTTCAGGGGGCGCAGCAGAGTCTTGTAGTCCTTGGGCAACCTTTATGTCCCTGGGTTGCAGACAGGGGGCCAGCTCCTCTCAGGCCCTCGGAGATTCAAGTTTGTAGACACAGCACACAGCAAAGTCTTGCAGTTTCAAGCAGGTAGGGTCACAGCACACAGCAAAGTCCCTTTCTCCTCCTCAGCTTTCAGTTGCAACAGCAGAACAGGTCAGCCCTTAGAGCACACAGCAAGGCAATCTTCCTTTAGTTCTCCAGCAGTCCTTCTTTCAGCAGAGGTTCCTTCTTGATTGTAGAATCTTAGAATCTAATCTTCTGTAGTCAGGGGTCCTTCCCTTATACCCCTAAAAGTCTTTGAAGTTCTTTGAAGTCTCTTGTGCAAGGGGGCCCTGGGTCCGGTCTAAACCAGTTCTGGGGGTTGCGGAGCGCTGGGCGTTTCTGGTTTTCTTCTTCCTGACAGCATCAGGGTCAGAGGTGACAGTTTGGCCGGCAGGAGGGGGAGCCAGCATGGTGGTCAGGCAGGCACAGCCCGGCACTGTCAGGCGCTATCTCCTCCCGCCTCCCTGGCAGCAGATGTTGCCTTTCATCCACGGGTTGACTCCGACCCCCTCCCTCTGGGGGCTCTGCCGCCCCTGTCACCCTCAGACCAGACAGGCATTCCACAAACAGACCCAGGCACACAGAAAGGTTTTAGACAAGAGAACAGCCACTTTCTAAAAGTGCTATTTCCCAACACAGGATTTAAAAACAACCTTCACTAAAAGATGTGTTATCAAATTCTGAGTTCAGGGATATCTTTCACTTATGTCCCATCTTGTTCCTATGAGGAGATAGGCTGGTATCCATTGGGACCAGCCTCCCCCATGTTATTCTATGGAGCAAGATATCCTTACAGCAGTGAGCGCACAAAATGGCTGCTGCCCACTACCAGAGCATGTGACCTGCACTAGTACAGGCTCTACCTTATCCATACACTGCACCCTGCCCAGGGGGGTACCTTGAGCCTTCCATAAGGGTGACTGATGTGCACAGACAGGGAAGGGTTAGGCCCAGCCAGTGGGGACACTGGCCAGGGGGACATGGCAGTCACTGACTGCACGCAGGCCCCGCGCTGGCAGGCCTGAGTCACCTTTTTAGGGCTACTCATGTGGGTGGCGCAATCTGCGCTGGAGGCCCACTAGTAGCATCTGTCATCACCAGCCCTGGCACACACAGTGCACTTTGCTAGGGACTTCATGGTGATACAAATATGCCAATCAGGTATATTCAATCAATATGACAATTTACAGAGGTAGCACTTACACTCTGGCACTGATCAGCAGTGGCAGAGTGTCCAAAACATCTAAACCAGGAAAAACGAAATCCAGCACAGCATCAAAAATACACGAGTCAGAGGCAAAAAGATGGGGGAAAAACCACGCCAAAGGTGTCAGGTCTAACACGTGTCCCCTCCAGCTGAAAGTGGGGAGAACTACCCAACCTCTTGGGAGTCCTCATCACTAAGGCGGAAGAATCTGGACAGACCGTCAGCATTGGCGTGTTCTGTACCAGGGCGGTGCTCCACCGTAAAGTCCATCCCCTGTAGGGAAATGGACCACCTCAGCAGTTTTGGATTCTCACCCCTCATCTGCATTAACCATATGAGGGGCCTGTGGTCGGTCTGAACACGGAAGTGAGTCCCAAACAGGTAGGGCCTCAGCTTCTTCAGAGCCCAGACCACAGCGAAAGCTTCTCTTTCAATGGCACTCCATTTCTGTTCCCTGGGGATTAGCCTCCTGCTAATGAAAGCCACTGGTTGGTCTCCGCCCTCATCATTGATCTGTGAGAGTACTGCTCCCATGCCTTGCTCTGAAGCGTCAGTTTGCACAATGAACTCACTGGAAAAGTCAGGTGCCTTAAGCACCGGTGCTGTGCACATGGCAGCTTTGAGGGTGTCAAAAGCAGTTTGACAGGCCTCAGTCCAATTCACTTTCCTAGGGGCTACAATGGTGCCATAACCTTTGACAAACCGTCTGTAATACCCGGTGAGACCCAGAAAGGCTCTCACCTCAGTCTGGGTCTTGGGGGGCTCCCAAGCCAGAATGGTATCAATCTTTGCCTGTAGGGGCGCCACCTGGCCGCTCCCCACCTGGTGTCCCAAGTACACCACAGATCCCTGCCCTATCTGGCATTTACTGGCCTTGATAGTGAGGCCTGCCTTCTGCAGAGCCTTCAACACTTCAGTGAGGTGTTGCAGGTGTTCCTCCCAAGTGGAGCTGAACACAGCAATGTCATCCAGGTAGGCTGCGCTGAATTGCTCCAGCCCCGCCAGTACCTGGTTGACCAATCTCTGAAATGTGGCAGGGGCATTTTTCATCCCAAAGGGCATGACGCGGAACTGGAAGTGCCCCTCTGGCGTTGAAAATGCTGACCGCTCCTTGGCCCCCTCGGTTAAGGCAATCTGCCAGTACCCTGAAGTCAAATCAAAAGTGCTCAGGTACTGGGCAGCTCCCAACCGATCCACCAGCTCATCAGCTCTGGGGATGGGGTGCGCGTCAGTCTTGGTGACCGCATTGAGCCCACGGTAGTCCACGCAGAACCGAAGTTCTGGGGTGCCACCGGGGGTAGCAGCTTTCTTAGGCACTAAGACCACTGGGCTAGCCCAGGGGCTGCTGGAGGGCTCAATAACCCCTAGCGCCAACATCTTGGAAACTTCTTCCTTGATGCTGGCTCTGACCTTGTCAGCCACTCTGTAAAACTTCTGTTTCACAGGCAGAGTGTCTCCAGTGTCCACATCGTGGACGCACCACTTGGTGACACCCGGGGTCAGGGAGAACAGGGGGGCGAACTGACCCAAGACTTGGCGACAGTCCTCCTGCTGCTCTGGGGTCAGGGTGGGGGAGAGGACCACACCATCCACTGACCCATCTTGCTCCTTGACTGCCAGGAGGTCAGGGAGAGGATCACTATCCTCCTCCCCTCCAGCATCTGTAGCCATGAGCATAGTCACTTCAGACCTCTCAAAGTGGGGCTTGAGGCAGTTCACATGTAGCACTCTCAGGGGCTGCCTGGGAGTCTTCAGGTTAACCAAATAGGTAACCTCGCTCTTGCGCTCCACCACCTCATATGGCCCAGACCACTTGTCACGGAGCGCACAATGCTCCACTGGCGCCATCACCCACACTTTCTGGCCAGGGTGGAATTCAACCAGAGAAGTGTTCTGGTCATACCATCTCTTCATTTCCTCCTGGCTAGCCTCCAGGTTCTCTTGAGCGAGCTTCCTGAAGCGCTTGGTCTGGTTGCGAATGGCCAGCACATAGCTGAACACATCCTGAGGGGTTTTCCCACGGGATTTCTCCCACCCCTCCTTCACCAAAGTGAGAGGCCCTCTGACAGGGTGGCCATACAGCAACTCAAAGGGACTGAACCCTAAGGATTTCTGAGGCACCTCCCTGTAGGCAAACAACAGGCATGGTAACAAGACGTCCCATTTCCGCCTCATGGGCTCTTCCAGACCCATAATCATGCCCTTCAATGTGCGGTTGAATCTTTCAACCAACCCATTTCCTTGAGGATGGTAAGGAGTGGTGAATTTGTATGTCACCCCACACTCACTCCACAGGGACTTCATATACCTAGAAATAAAGTTTGTCCCCCTGTCTGAGACCACCTCCCTGGGAAATCCCACCCGGAAAAAGATTCCCATCAGGGCACGGCCCACCACTGGGGCTGTGACCGTCCTGAGCGGGATGACTTCCGGGTACCGAGTGGCATGGTCCACCAAGACCAGGATAAACCTGTTGCCTAGGGCTGTCTTGGGGTCCGGGGGCCCCACGATGTCAATGCCCACCCGCTCAAAAGGGGTGCTCACCACAGGAAAGGGTTGGAGGGGTGCCACGCACTTCCCTCCGCTCTTGCCACTGGCCTGACAAGTTTGGCAAGATTTACAAAAGGCAGAGACGTGCTTCTTCATCTGGGGCCAGTAGAAATGGGTGACAAGCCTGTGATAGGTTGTGTCTTGCCCCAGATGTCCTGCGAGAGGCACGTCATGAGCCAGACCCAGTAGGAAGTTCCTGAAACGCTCGGGTACTACCAGCACACGGGCTGCACCGAGCTCCGCGAACTTAGGCTCACTATAAAGTAAGTCATCCTCCCAGTAGATCAAATGCTCTTTGGACCCCAGGCCTGCTGCCTGGTCTGCAGCCTGCTGCCGCACACCAATGAGAGAAGGGCACTCCTTCTGAGCCTGGCAGAATTCCTCCCTGGAGGGACCACTCTCTTCCTGCCACTGGGACAGCTCAGGCAATTTCCCCAGTTCGGCCACCTGCTCCCCTGTGGGTTCCAGGGCATCCCCCTCAGGGTCTGCTTCCTCCTGGACCGCGGGAACAGTGGGGGCCGGTTTCCCGCGCCCTCTACCCCTTCCTCTCTTGGCAGGTTCCTGGGCCATTGTTCCAGGCTCCAGTTCTGCTAGACCGCCCTCTCTGGCTGTCATTGCACGGGTGGACACACAGATCCACGCAGGCAAACCCAACATCTCCAAGTGAGTCCTGTGCTCCACCTACCAGTTCTGGGGGTTGCGGAGCGCTGGGTGTTTCTGGTTTTCTTCTTCCTGACAGCATCAGGGTCAGAGGTGACAGTTTGGCCGGCAGGAGGGGGAGCCAGCATGGTGGTCAGGCAGGCACAGCCCGGCACTGTCAGGCGCTATCTCCTCCCGCCTCCCTGGCAGCAGATGTTGCCTTTCATCCACGGGTTGACTCCGACCCCCTCCCTCTGGGGGCTCTGCCGCCCCTGTCACCCTCAGACCAGACAGGCATTCCACAAACAGACCCAGGCACACAGAAAGGTTTTAGACAAGAGAACAGACACTTTCTAAAAGTGCTATTTTCCAACACAGGATTTAAAAACAACCTTCACTAAAAGATGTGTTATCAAATTCTGAGTTCAGGGATATCTTTCACTTATGTCCCATCTTGTTCCTATGAGGAAATAGGCTGGTATCCATTGGGACCAGCCTCCCCCATGTTATTCTATGGAGCAAGATATCCTTACAGCAGTGAGCGCACAAAATGGCTGCTGCCCACTACCAGAGCATGTGACCTGCACTAGTACAGGCTCTACCTTATCCATACACTGCACCCTCCCCAGGGGGGTACCTTGAGCCTTCCATAGGGGTGACTGATGTGCACAGACAGGGAAGGGTTAGGCCCAGCCAGTGGGGACACTGGCCAGGGGGACATGGCAGTCACTGACTGCACGCAGGCCCCGCGCTGGCAGGCCTGATTCACCTTTTTAGGGCTACTCATGTGGGTGGCGCAATCTGCACTGCAGGCCCACTAGTAGCATCTGTCATCACCAGCCCTGGCACACACAGTGCACTTTGCTAGGGACTTCATGGTGATACAAATATGCCAATCAGGTATATTCAATCAATATGACAATTTACAGAGGTAGCACGTACACTCTGGCACTGATCAGCAGTGGCAGAGTGTCCAAAACATCTAAACCATCAAAAACGAAATCCAGCACAGCATCAAAAATACATGAGTCAGAGGCAAAAGATGGGGGAAAAACCACGCCAAAGGTGTCAGGTCTAACAATGCCCTTCAAGCCTGTCTCCTTATCCTCTTAGATCTATCCTCAGCTTTCGATACAGTCAACCAAGAAATACTCCTCGAACTCCTTAAACTCAGGATGGGACTGGATGGCCCCATTCTCGAATGGGTTAGGTCCTTCCTCCAGAACCGCTCTCAGAGATTCCTAATCAATGGTAACTTGCCTGCTCCCTCTCCATTCATGGTCAGGGTCCCCAAGGATCAACCTTGTCCCCTACCCCTTCAATCTTTACCTCGAACCGCTAGCAGAAGTTCTACGCACCACCAATATCTCCAACCACATGTATGCCGACAACACCCAGATCTACATCAAGTATCTCTTGGAAAGGAGATTCTTTCCCTGAACGAGGCCTTGAAGGTAATGGTCCAATGGCTCACCTCTTCCCAGCTCACGCTGAACGCAAAAAACAGAATTTCTTCTAATCTCCCCACCCAAAACTAACCCTGACATTTAGGAATGGCTTAAGGCGATCACAGCAATAAACTGCCCCCCGTCCATAGTGAACTCAGCCAAATCCCTTGGAATAACCCTAGACTGCAGCCTGAATATGCGTGACCACATTAACTTGATGGCAAAAACCGCCAGGTTTCACCTGAGCTATCTAAGAAAACTGAAACCTTTCCTCGACACTCCCGACCTAACAATGGCAGTCAAGACACTAGACATCTCCAGACGCAAATACAGATGCTCTACCCTCTCGGGCCTACCCAAGACAGGGATGTGGAATTCCTATAGCCCGACGCCCAGGACATATTGTTTGGGGTCAAGGGCAACAAGTTTTAATGTGTATTTTGTCCTTGGGACAAGTAGGCCTAACCCTTTACAGCACAAACTCTTTGGCGGCCAGTTTACAGTAACACATTATGGATCAGGGAAGAGCAATATCTGCAGTTAAGGTAATATTTGTGTCCATATGTTAATGAAATTCAAACTTGAATTTATGGTTCATTAATGCAAAGCCTTTATTATTATGCCACATGCTCTTAAGTAAATGTTGTAAGCTCGGACTGTACTACTAACAGTGGTTCCAGAATAAAAATGTGTACACACATTTTCAAAGTTTAGCAATATGAGGCTATGTATAATGCTCCCAGAATGCTCTCCAATTAGATGCAAATATTTGCAGAGGCTTGAATGTAAGTTTGAGGAGTCTGCTTTCAAAATGAAATGTTCACAAAAAATTGCAAGTAGGAAAAAAAACATTTGGCTAAACTACTGTAAAAATGTAAGTACCATTTCTTTGCAACATCATTTAGTAAAATGTGTTGATGTATGCTAGCATATTCCAAAGATATTCATAATGGAAAATGAGTGCAACTAGTTTCAATAAGATTTTGGGAAACATAATAAACACATTGGCAAAGCCATCAGGTCTGAAATTGATAGCGTTTTAGTTTTGTCATTGTCTGACTTGGTTTGGCACGGTTTATGTAAAACCAAAGTGGTGTGGGGGCTGCCGGTTCATCATCATTATAACAAACATTGGCAAAAGCAAAAATAGGTTTTAGCCTCAAAATGCATACATTGCCACAGTAGTTCCTGGCACTGACAAAACTACTTTGTGTGCCGATATGCTCCTTGTGAAAGAGCAGAATCCGGTCAAACACAGTGAAGCCAGCTGACAGAGAGAGAGAGAGAGAGAATATTAATAAACGCAAAAAGCCATGGTTAACGTCAGACCTAATTAGGGGTAAAATTATTAAAGAGTCTCAAAAGTGCACCTATGGTACATGTCCTTGTATTAAGTGCAAATATACAACTTTTGTGAATTCACAAAAAGTTACAGAAGTAGGCCAAGAAATAGTACTCCTCGAAATTGTTTGTGAACTGCATTTTAGCACGAGCAAATATGCATGTGTAGATTTGCTCATGCGCATATCTGAGTGTTTGCAAGTTCACTTTCCCTCCAACCACTTTTTTCCCAACCCTGGAAGAAGTTTCACATCTGCCATGGTCAGGAGCTAGGTTCCAACCTTACTCAGTATGGGAAAACATTAGAGAAGAGTTGGTGAAAATCCTTAAAACATGGAAGTCAGTAGGTATGCACAGACTCAAAAGGGCATTCCAACCCTGGAACTATTGCTAACCACCATCTTCAGCCCCAGTATGTAGACCTGCGAAAACGGGGCAATATAAGGAAATAGCTAGTATTCAAACCGTACTATGGTATGAGCCTGGCATAATCAGAGAGGCTCTATCAGAGATCTTATATAATAAGATTGCTGCCATAATGTGTTGCTGCATTACATGACACAAAAGGGACAAGTGGATTTTGTTACAGGACAAGTAGATTTGTGAAGCAACCTGCCCCATGGACAAGTAGATATTTTATTAAATTCCACACCCCTGCAAGATCTCCTTGGCCCCCTTAAAAGCCTGCCCCAATGCCGCCGCCAGACTCCTAACAGGCTCAAAGAAATTCAACCACATTCACCCACACCTGAAAAGCTCTGAACTGGCTCCCTCTTGAGGCCAGAATTCAACTTAAACTGGCTTGCATCACCCACAAGGCTCTTTTCACCAAATCCCCTGCCTTTCTCGCCACGAAATTAGTGATATCCAGAGGAGCCAGGAACTCCTGGTCTGCCAGAGATCTCTTGCTCCAGCCTCGCTTGCGAAAAGAAAAAAACCTACAATTGGGCTTTCTCTGGGGCTGCACCAAGAATATGGAACTCACTCCAGCCTGCTTTACGAATAATTAAGTCTCTAGCAAGCTTTGAAAAGGAGGCCAAAACCTTCCTGATGTGTGAATTCCTCACCTAATTTCTGCATTGCACTCACCTCAGTGACTTTGTTTTATATCCTATGACTACCTCACCTTGGATTTACCGGATCCACCGCTGGGCATCCCACCCATGAGCCCTTGAACTTCTCGCTCTTGTAAAATGTATGTACCTGTCTTCATTCCCAAATGCTTCCTCCCCCACTCCTATCTCTTTTGTGTACAACCTATTAATCCTGTAAAGCGCTCTGATACCCTAACGGATCAAGTTTGCGCTCTATAAAACACAAAAATAAACAAAATAAATAATGTCAGGAATTACTGAGGTTACACCAAAGGTTACGGGCGATCATCCTAGAATGAGTCGAGAGGTCATACCAACGGGTCAGGGTCCACCATTCTAACATAAGTCAAGAGTAGTCCTCGTTTGTAAGAAGGATGAGCCTCCCTTGTGTGTCTTACTGATCCCTTTTCATTTCTCAACACTGACACAATACTATACCCCAAACTTTTAGCTATGTTAGCGATGTTGGGCTTGATTCCCAAATTGGTCACCTGGGGAAGCATCCCCAGCTGCTCCGCCCACCCGCGCACTTCGCCTTAAATGGCGACCATGCGAACGCGCAGCGTTGACGCGCAGCGTTGACGCGCAGCGGGCGCGCCGATTGTGCGCCGAAGGCGCGCCAAAGGTAAGCCCGTCTGCGACCGGATCGCGACCAGCGCCAGGACCCCTGGCCCCCACCGACGGAAGCCGACCCGACGAACCTACACCGCCGCCGATCTCATCGCACTCAACACCGGCCGCATCCCGGGATGTCACCGAGCAGCCCCGAAGCACACCCACGGACCCTTCAGCTGCCACGCCTGCAAGTTCACCTGCATCCGGACCTTCCCTGCACCCGCCAAGCCGAACACCAGCAGCAACCACATCAAGTGCATCCTGCTCAACACCCGCTCCGTCCACAGACACGCCGTAGAACTCTGGAACCTCCTCGACACCACCGCCCCTGACGTTGCCTTCCTCACCGAGACCTGGATGAACGCCTCCTCAGCCCCCGACATCGCCATCGCCATCCCAGAGGGCTACAAGATCATCCGGAAGGACCGCACCGCCAACCAGACGGGAGGAGGCATCGCCATCATCCACAGAGACACCATCCGCATCACGACCAACACCGACGACACCCTAACCACCGCTTAACACCTGCACTTCCAGATCCACACCAACCCGAAGACCACCCTCAGAGGCACCCTGATCTACCGACCCCCGGGTCCACGCACGCGATTCAGCGAGGACATCGCCGACTTCGTCAGCCCGCACGCCCTCCCCTCCGCCGACTACATCCTCCTGGGGGACCTCAACTTCCACCTGGAGAACAACAGCGACCGCAACACCATCAGCCTGCTCGACAACCTCGCCAACCTCGGACTCAAGCAGCTGGTATCCACCCCCACCCACCTCGCCGGACACACACTCGACGCCGTCTTCTCATCCAGCAAAGACGTCACCTTCAGCCACGCAACAGGACTCCACTGGACGGACCACAGCTGCGTCCACTTCACCTTCAGAAGAACGACGATCCACCACCACCAGCAACAGGTTGCCCGAAGAAGCTGGAACAAGATCACAGCCGACCAGCTCACCGCTTCCCTGAGCCAGCACCCTCCCGCCAGCTCAGCGAACCCCAGCCAGGCCGCCGACAACCTCACGAAGTGGATCAACAACTGCGCGGACGAACTCGCCCCTCTGAGAACCCCACCCAGCAGACCCTGCAGCAGAAAAACACCATGGTTCACCGACGAACTCAAGAGCTCCAAGAAGAACTGTCGAGCCCTCGAGAAAGTCTGGAGAAGGGAACCAACTACGGACAACATGACCACCCTCAAGCTCGCCACCCGGAAACACCACCAACTGATCCGCGCCACCAAGAAAAATACATACAAGGACCGACTGGACAACAACGCACACAACTGCAAGGAACTCTTCAACATCGTGAAAGAGCTCTCCAACCCCAACGCCGGAAACAATGACATCACCCCGTCACAAGACCTCTGCAACTCCCTCGCGTCCTACTTCCACAACAAGATCACGGACATACACAACAGCTTCAGCAACCAACCAACGCAAGCCACAACCGCAACAACGCCACCCACCACCACCCTCCGCACCTGGACTTCGATCAGCACCAAAGACACCATCCGTACAATGAACTCCATCCATTCCGGATCTCCGACTGACCCCTGCCCTCACCACGTCTTCAACAAGGCCGACGCTGTCATCGCACCCCACCTGCGGGACATCATCAACACCTCCTTCGACACCGCCACCTTCCCTGAGAGCTGGAAGCACGCCGAACTCAGCGCTCTTCTCAAGAAACCCACAGCAGACCCCACCGAACTCAAGAACTACCGTCCCATCTCGCTCCTCCCGTTCCCGGCCAAAGTCATCGAGAAGACCGTCAACAAACAGCTGGCCGCCTTCCTCGAGACGAATGGATCCCTCGACCCCTCACAGTCGGGCTTCCGAGCGAACCACAGCACCGAGACCGCCCTCATCGCTGCCACAGATGACATTCGAACTCTGATGGACAACGGAGAAACAGCGGCCCTCATCCTCCTGGACCTCTCCGCGGCCTTCGACACTGTCTGCCACCGCACCCTAGTACAGCGCCTCGGCAACATCGGAATCCAGGACAATGCACTGGAATGGATCACCTCCTTCCTCGACGGAAGAACACAGAGAGTCCGCCTACCACCGTACAAGTCAGACGCCACCAAAGTCATCTGCGGCGTCCCTCAAGGATCCTCACTGAGCCCCACCCTCTTCAACGTCTACATGAGCCCCCTCGCGGCCATCGCACGCCAACACAACCTCAACATAATCTCCTACGCCGACGACACCCAGCTGATCCTCTCCCTGACCAACGACCCCGCCACCGCCAGAGCCAACCTGCACGAAGGGATGAGAGATGTAGCCGAATGGATGACGACCAGCCGCCTGAAACTGAACTCGGACAAGACGGAGGTCCTCATCCTGGGCTCCTCGCCCTCCGCCTGGGACGACTCCTGGTGGCCCCCCGCCCTGGGCACCGCACCCAAACCGACGGACCACGCACGCAACCTGGGCTTCATCCTGGACTCCTCCCTCTCCATGACCAGACAAGTAAACGCCGTCTCCTCGTCTTGCTTCAACATCCTGCGCATGCTACGTAAGATCTTCCGGTGGATCCCCACCGAGACAAGGCAGACGGTCACCCAGGCCCTCGTCACCAGCCGACTGGACTACGGCAACGCCCTCTACGCCGGAACCACCGCCAAGCTCCAGAAGAGACTCCAGCGGATCCAGAACGCCTCGGCCAGACTCATCCTCGACATCCCCCGACGCAGCCACATCTCCGGACACCTGAGAGATCTGCACTGGCTCCCGATCAACAAGAGAATCACCTTCCGGCTCCTCACCCACGCACACAAAGCCCTACACGACCAAGGCCCGAGCTACCTCAACAACCGGATCAACTTCTACACTCCCAAGCGCCTCCTCAGATCAACCAGCCTCGCCCTCGCCGCCGTCCCCCGCATCCGAAGAGCGACAACAGGAGGAAGGTCCTTCTCCTACCTGGCCGCCAAGACCTGGAACTCACTCCCGACCGACCTGCGCCTGACCTAAGACCACCTCTCCTTCAGGAAGAAGCTCAAGACCTGGCTGTTCGAGCAGTAACGGCACCCCCCCCCCCCACCCAGCGCCTTGAGACCCTACGGGTGAGTAGTGCGCTCTATAAATGACCTGATTGATTGATTGATTGATTGATTGATGCTCTCTGCCACCCTTGGAGGGATGCTCTCTGCCACTCTTGGTGGGATGTTCTGGATGTTCTGTCTCCATCCTCTAGTTCCCATTACATGGAACTATTTCTCAGGAAGCTTTTTGGCTGTAAACCAATCGACCTATTTGAGCAGAGCATCACAGTTAAAGGGACATCGTATGACTACAATGAATAGGTTTATACCTCTAATCCCCCCCTAAGCAATATTGATGTGGAATTTGGTTGGAGTTTAGGGTGTCAAGATAATACAGTAATAAATCAAACTTCTTTTGCTGCCGGGCAGCAATTTGGGGATATTCATTTTGCACACTCTGTATTATAATCAAGGGTTACCTTTTGTTAGACTTGGCATCTTTTGGCGTGTTTCCCCAGAGTTTTTGCTTTCTGACCTCCCGGTTTCGACTCTGTTTTTGCTGGCTCAGTGTTTCTGGGCACTTTTCTCACTGCGGATCAATGGTAAAGTGCAAATGCCCCTGTGGTAAAATGTGTTATGGATTGGTGTTTTTATGATTGGCCTATTCGATGTATGTATCATTCCCTTGTAAAGTGCACTGAGTGTGCCAGGGACTGTAAATCAGATGCTGTTAGTGGGCTGCAGCACTGGATTGTGCCACCCACACAAACAGCCTGTAATTGTAACTCTGGCCTGCCACGGCCAGGGCGACTGACGCTGGAATCTGGGGATCACGGTTCGATCCCCTGGGCCGGCGGCAGATTAGCTCAGCACCATGTGACTCTGGGCAATGGCTTGCTTGATCTTCCCGACGGCCCCCAGTGCCTGGAGACCCTTACGGGTGATTGTTCGCGCTTTACAAATGTGGATTATTATTATTATTATTATTGCAGAACCTGTGTGCAGTCTAGTACTGCCATGTCAACTTGGGAAGTGCACCCACTTGCCAGGCTCTAACCTTCCCTTTTCTTACATGTCAGTCACCCATAAGGTAGGCCAAAGGTACCCCCGTGGGCAGTGTGAAGTGTATGTGAAAGGTAGGACATGCCCTGGTGTGTGTGGTATGTTCTGGTAGTCTATTACTGCTAATTTCGTGTTTCACTATTGCAAGGCTACCTGTTCCCATAGGACAGAATGGGAAGTTTGTTTATAACATCTTATAAACATAACTGTCCCTGGGAACTAGGTAGAAAAATAAAGTTTAGTATGCCTGAACTCAGAATCTAAAGACGCATCTTTTAGTGAAGGTGATTTTCACATTCTGGGTTTGAAAATACCACTTTTAGAAAGTAGGAATTTTCTTACTCTGCCATCCAGCAGGCCTCTGCTGGGTTTATGGATTGACTGTCTGGGTTTTGGATGACATGGGCTGGGGGACAGCAGTGGCGCCGAATAGTGTAGGTGGGTCAGGAAAGGTCTGAATAGACCTGGGCTGCATTTAGAGTAGGGGGAGGAGATTTCCTTGGACCTGAATGGGCCTGGCCTGCCTCTGACAATACCGTCTCCACATCCTGCTAGGAAGCCATACCAGAGAAGGCAGAACTGGTTCGGGCTGGGCCTAGACATTCCCTGCCTGAGAGTACAAAGAATTTTGGGCTATAAAAAGTGGAGCCCAAACCCCCGAATTTTAGAACTATTTTGGGCAATGAAGACTGCCAAGAAGAAGAACTGAAGACTGACAAGAAGAAGAACTGGAGAAGCTGGGAGAAGGAACTACCACTTTACTGTGTTGGCCTAAAGTGGCTGCTTCTGTCTTGGGCAGTGAAAAGACTGGACTGAACATTCTGCAATCTCACATTATGCCTTTAATGTATTCCGCTTTTTCACATTTTGCTCCTTGGTCTCCATATACTACCTGCTGTTACTGGAATTGCTTGGTGTGTTGCATTAACTTGTATATAACACAGGGCGTGGCTTGGCTGCCGAGCGGAATGGCTGCCTGAACTCGCAGCTCCGCTGATCGAGCGAATTAATCCGCCATTGATCCGTTTTTCCTGACCTGAGACTCGGTCCCCGTGCACCCCCTGACCGGCAAAGCATCTCCTTCTACATCGGCGGTGTTTTTGCTGCACGGCGCTCCCGCCCTGAGTGAGAACAGACACCCTGCTCCGAGACTGCTGAGGGGCCTGCGAGGACACTGCGCGCAGGGAGCTCGAGTTGTTGCTGGCCGGCCGGAAGTGAGTGTGGGCCAGGCAGCTTATGCGGGACCTGCGCCGCCAGTACACTGATCGAGTGGCGCTCGCTGCGACCCTGGGCTGGCGGATGCCTCTGTGCGGATCCCAACGGCCGAGACACCGGACAGCTCAATTACAGGCGTGAGGTGCAGGGCGCGCGTCCTGAGAGACGGGAGCCACGATCTTGCGGTCGGGAAGGTGCGGGACTCGGCACCCACCTCTACACAGTGAGTGCTCCTTGCGTGCGCGGCCTGGCCGCCGAAGACTCTACGGACCGTCGAGTCCTCAGGCTCACGACCGACGACCAACGGCGCTAATAGCGGGCCGGCGGAAACGAGGCAAGAACCGCCATTTTGGCCTAGTGCGGCTGCAGCGTGTGGCGCACTTAGTGTGGGCGCAACTCGTAGGCCAGAATAACCGGGGTGCTACTTTGGGAAGGCCCCTGGGGCCCGCACAGCCTCACAGTGTGGAGTGTCACCCCTGGGCACATTGGGCGCTGCTGGAGCGAAGGCGGACGAAGATACGCTGAGCGCCACGCGGCGGATCTGGCTGGTGGTGGAGACATATTGTGGTGACCAGCGCCATTGCTACAGGCGCAGGCGAAAAGGGGCCACGTTAAGATAGACGGCCACAGCGGTTGCCACACAGCCTGATTGCCAGACCCAGACGGAAGAGCAGAGATCTCAGGGCAACTAACGTATAGTGCGGTGCAACTGCGTATCGACATGGGGAAGCCTGACACCAGACAACCCAAGATCACGTTCGACAAAGTGTCTAAAAAATCACCGAGCCCGGACGCGCCGGACCAGGAGACGTCGGGAGAGGCCCGCAATGTGTTGCCGGCGGATGACATCAAGGCCATGTTCCAAGACTTAAAAACGAGTCTGCAAGGCATAGACGGCAAGATGGATGCCTTGGCTGCCCGGATGGATAGCATGACTAGACGAATGGACAAACAAGAAGGGGTGGTCGCAGTGTTGGAAACCCGAGTGACTGAGGCGGAGGAATGCCAGACGGACCTCAATAAGAAATTGCGAGGCATGGACAAAGTGCTGTCCCTGATACAAATGAAAAATGAGGATTTGGAAGCGAGGTCCAGACGAAACAACGTCCGCATAACGGACGTGGCGGAAGCGACAGACATTGAAAATATGGAACGCTACATAGAACAGATGATGAAAGATTTATTTGGGGATGGATTGTCGACGATGTTTCTGGTACAGAGAGCACACCGCACTCTAGGACCAACGCCCAAGCCGGGAGCCCCGCCGCGGCCCATTCTAGCCCGCATTCTGAACTACAGGGACAGAGACTCTATACTGAGGCTGGCGCGAAACATGGTGGACTTGCAATATAAAGGTAACCGGATATCCATGTACCCTGACTTTACTCTCCAAGTGCAGGCGGCCAGGAGGGAATTTTTGCCCGCGAAAAAGGTATTTCAGCAGACAGGCACGAAATACTCCTTGATCTACCCAGCAAAACTGAGGGTGCAGGGGCCGGGCAAACCCACTTTCTTCGCGGACGCGAAGGCGGCCCTCAAATTTGCTAAACAGCTGGCTAGGGACCAGAAGGGACGTTCGGCGGAGGAGGAGCGGGGTGCTACTGAGCAGCTAAGTGATATTGAATGATGCACTGTATTGTTGATTGAAACACTGTTAGCAACGCTGTTCACTTGAGATGGGGATCATGTACTAAATGCTCAAAGTTTGTGACCCATGATAGTGATTAATTACTGCTTCGTTTGGCCTGGGGTCTGGGGGGGGGGGGGTCCTAGAGCGGTCAGGCTCAGATTCGCGCTCGATCGTCCTGTCATGAGTACAGGGTTAGGAGGCCCATGACTGCGTACCCCGAGGGATGTCTCCCAGAGTATGGTTCGCCCTACTACTACTGATGTTATTTGGTTCTGATGGGGCGGGCAATGGGGGGGTATATGCACAACCTGATTGGGGGGTTGGAGTGGGTGGGTGGGGTGGGGGTGGGTTAAGTTTTGTTTGGTTTGAACAGTTAACCTATGAAAACGCTATGTTGCACATATCACCTAATTTTGCTCGAATTGTGTTCGTTGATAACGATGCTGCATCCCGAAGGGGGGGATGGACGTGGACACTTACACTGCTGGATGGGGAATCGGGACATATATCCCACCGACAGATTACTTTTTGCATTCTGATGCTCCGACTGTTATTCACCACCATTGTCCTGGCACTGTGATGGAATCTAGAGGCGGCTTAGGATTTGGTGAGACCGCAAACCCTGGTGCGAATGCTGCGAATCCCTCGATAAAATGCCTATCATGGAATGTGAGAGGAATGAATGACAGAAGGAAAGCGAGACTTGTGCATGCATACTTGTCGCGGCAGCACATAGATATTTGTATGCTGCAAGAAACCCATTTGCACACCACTGCTGCATCTCAGCTAAAACACTCTAGATGGGGTGAGACGCTACATGCCCCATACTCGAATTATGCAAGGGGGGTGGCTATCTTGATCCGTAGAGGCCTAAACTGGGTGACACACCAGGTGCTGAGGGATGAGGAAGGTAGATATATAATGCTGTTGGGAGTCCTGTGTGGTGTTCAAATGTTGCTGGTGAATGTGTATGGCCCGAATAGCGACACTCCTGAGTTCTATGAGAGACTGTGGGATAAAATGCGTACACTTGGCAGTGCGGCGATACTGTGGGCGGGAGATTTCAATGTGGTGCTTTCTGATGCCGCTGATAGACAGGGCGCTGCCCGGGAACACCACCCGAAGGCGGCTGAGGCACTGGGAGACATTATCATGGAGGCTTCCCTGGTGGACTCTTGGAGGCTGTTCCACCCGAATACGCGGGCGGGAACTTGCATTACAGCGCACAGGGCCGCGTGGTCGAGGCTTGATTACTGGCTGTTATCCAGAGACCTTCATACTTCGGTCCTGGAGGCCGCACACCTTCCACGATCGCTGTCAGATCACGCCCCAGTGGGAGTGACGATTGCCACCCCCACACAATACATACAACCGTTTAGCTGGAGGTTCCCATCGCAGGCCCTGCTAGATCAGGTCTTCAAGGAGGAGCTGAGAGGCAAACTAGAGGAGTTTTTTACTCTCAATGAAGGGACAGTAGACTCGCCTGGAACGCTCTGGGAAGCCTGTAAGGTGGTAACCAGGGGGCACTGCATGGCGCTCAAAACGGGAGTGCTGCGATCTATTAGGAACACGCTGGAAGAGCTTGAAAAAGAATTAGCAGTTCTGGAAGACACCTTAACCAGATCCCCCACTGCTATGGCCCGTGCCGATTTCAGGGCGAAGCTTACTCAGTATCAGGAGGAAGCTGAGAGGGAAGTGAAATTCCTGCATAAATATGCCCAGGCCAGGCGCTATGGAGAGGGAGACCGCCCTGGTAGGACACTAGCCGCTATGCTTAGAAAACCTAGAGGCGCGGAATATATTTTGGAACTCAAAACTGGCGCTGGTGAACCCATCCGAGCGCCGCGAGATATTTTGCAAACTATGGAATCATATTATGAGACACTGTACACCTCAAGGGTGCAGCCGGAAGACCAGGTGATTACAGACTACCTGGACACGATAGCACTGGCATGGTTCGACAACGGGGCTCACGAGTACATGGATCTGCCAATCACACAGGAGGACATACGGCGAACTATAGCTGGCATGCCCTCTGGAAAAGCACCTGGCCCGGATGGTCTCACGGCGTCGTTCTACAAGGAATACACGGATATTCTCGTGCCCAGACTGTATAAGTTATACATGGAAGCGATTGAGGCGGGTAGCCTTCCCCCGTCGCTTCGGGAAGCCATGATTATTACACTCCTCAAACCCAACAAGGACCCCACGAACCCAGACTCGTACAGGCCACTATCCCTGATAAACCTAGATGCTAAAATTTACGCTAAGCTTCTGGCGGAACGGCTGACACCGATGATACCCCAGATAGCACTGTCGGATCAGTCGGGATTCGTGACAGGTAGGTCCACGTCGCACAACCTGCGCACCCTGTTTGGATTACTTCATTACCTGGACCCCAAGGTTCAGGCTGCGGCGGCCCTATTGGATGCCACTAAGGCTTGTGACTCTCTTGAGTGGAAATTTCTGCAGGCGCTGTTCACCAGATTGGGACAGGGTGAATGGGCAAGTCTCGAGGCCTATACAGATCACAAGAGGGACCAGACAAGGCTGCCCCTTATCGCCGTTGCTGTTTGCAATCGCAACGGAGCCACTGGCGGCACGCCTGAGGCAGCACCACACCCAACGCAGCATTGGCTTCACGTCCAGAGGGCTATTGGTGTCTATGTACGCAGACGATATAACGATCTTTATGCAAAATCCGTCCGAAAACTTTGACCCTCTCATGAGGGAACTAGTGCGATATAGCGGTTTGACTGGCATTAACATTAATTGGTCTAAATCAGCAATGCTACCGCTGACAGACGGCACAGCTCGATGTCACACGGAGTTCCCCATCACTTGGATAGAGGATGAGGTAAAATACCTGGGAATCCACATTAGTCGATCGATCCAAGACCTGTGGTTCTTGAACTATGGCACTGCGGTGGAGTGGCTCGAGACCAAGGTAAATAACTGGGTGACCCTGCCGCTTTCCCTTACGGGGCGGATAGCCATAACAAAAATGGTTATATTACAAAAATTTCTCTACCTCTTTGTGAACATACCACTGCCGCTCACGCTATCCTTCTTTAAACGTATACGCTCCGCACTTTTGGAACTGGTGTGGGCGGGCAAACAGCCTAGAATTCAATGGAAAATACTGACACTGCCCTTCCGTCAGGGTGGTCTGGCGGCCCCAGACTTTGAATTATATGCCTACTGCGCCCAGGCCCAGTACCTGCATTATTGGCTCCACCCGATCCCGTATCAGCCACATGTGGCGGTCGAAAAGGACGTGTCGGCGCCCACCCCCTTGACTACAATGCTCTATCGTAAATTCAAACGCTCACCTGAAGACGTAGACACGGTGGAAACGGTGAGGTGGGCATGGCAAAGTCTAGCAAAGCGGGCAGAAATTACTGAATTGTATGCCCCGTCCATGCCGCTGGGCGGTAATCCGCTGCTGGGGCCATTACAAGACCCGGCTATAGCGGAGAGAGCGCGGAGATGTGGGTTGTCTCTTGCCAGTGACTTGTACCCGGACGACACATTTGTAACGCTGGAGGCTATGTGCAGCTCAGAAGTACCTACGGCTTCTGAGCTACTCCTCTACTACCAACTGCGTGCGACATGTAAGGCCAGATACCCGATGTTTCCGGAGGTGCCCCCATCGCTTGCGGCACTGGAGGACATATTAACCAATAGCTCCTCAAACAAGCTGATTACTCGGATCTACAAAATCACACAGGACGCGACGCCGTGGGTGCGCCCTGGTTCGAAGGTGCAATGGGAGGCGGAGGCGGACATAAGCATATCGGATAAGCAGTGGACATTCTGCTGCACCCAACTCGAACACTTATCGCCTAACTACAGGCTGAGACTAATTCGTTTCAACTTCCTCCATAGAACGTACCGCACGCCGCCGCAACTCTTCAAAATGTGACTGCTATCTGAGGCTAGATGCTGGAGGTGTGGAAGTGAGGATGCAACCTTCTTTCACCTCACATGGCAATGCACACCAGTGCTACAATACTGGGTAGAGGTGTTTTCGAAACTGGGACGCATGATAGGTGAACGGCTCGATCCGGATCCACTAGTGGCCCTCCTGGGTTTCGTGGCGAGCATACCTAGTGCCTCAAGGAAACTAGCCGCGTTGATGCTTTTACTGGCGAAGAGGCAGATAGCACTACATTGGAAACGGAGGGCGCCTCCGACAACTGCGGGATGGATTAACTCGGCACTGTACTGTCGAGACCAGCTGACTGTTTATTGGGAACTCATGCCTCTGAGATCCAGACCTGCTGATATCTGGCAGCCCCTAACGACCTGGTTGACTGGGGAAGAGATAGCCGAATGATGTGGTTGGAGCTGTGGCTGTAAGCTTGGAGCTAGGAGAGTGATGGGGTGCATGGAGATTCGAGAGCTGTGTGTGGGGGGGGTGGTGGTGATATACATGGGTGTTGTGGTGACTGCGGGTGTATGAGACTGGATCATGGGATTGCGTGAGGACGGTGGGAACTGGTATGTGTTTTGGAGCTTCCGGATAGATTAGTCCCCTTCCCCCCCCCCCTACACTTGCACTGCACTGATTAATAATCTGGTGGTGTTGACGAATTACAATTTGAATCGACCAACTGTACATTCAAATGCACATAGCGCTGTTAATTTGGTTGTAAAGGTTCTAAGAAGAGTTATGCTGAACAATATGTACAAGTGTGTAAAATCGTGACTACAAGCTGTGGTCCCATAGATACTACTACTGCTGCCTGCCTCCGGGTTGTTGGCTGAATAGCGGTGTAAACACTTGAAACGCACAATAAAGGTTTTTGAAAAATAAAAAAAAACACAAAAAAAACCTTGTATATAACACTGTGAGAGGTCACTGCACATTCCACAGTGTGTATATTGAATTGGGCTTTCAGCATCAAGTAGGACAAAGTAAATTATTAATCTCTGTTTATTGTGTGCGGCTGTCAGAGTGCATAGGGCCACTGTGCTTGACCCAGCCATGATATCATTTAATAATGCACACACAAGATGAATATTTCACTTACTTCTTTTGTTTTATTTCCCAAACAGTATCTCACCTTCAGGAGTTCCCACGCTGGTGCCTCACACTTCTTTTCTATTTCTGTTATCAGGGCATTGAGAGAGGTGATTTGATTGGACAGTTTGGTGATATTTGCATTTTCTACCATGGTAATTTTCTTCTCCATCTCCTCCAGTTTTTCACGCAGTGTTTGCTCATTTTCTTTCAGGAATTGTTGCAGTTTTTCAATTTCAGATTCAATTTTATTCTTCTTAGTTCTTAGCTTGTTCTGTCAGAAGCAAAGAAAAGCTGGTTAGATATTAAAAATCTTCCTACAAACTGTCCCTAGAGTCGGGGCGCGAGGGGGAGGATGGAGGGGTTGATAGTTTCTTTCAAAGGTCAGACCACTAGCATGATTTTCCTAATTTCTGAACCGTAAACTGTTACTACCTTCCCTTCTCCCATCTTCTGTCCTTCTCACACTCCTGCCCTCCTCTTCCCTCAGATACCTCACAAACTGTTGAGAGGTCAGAATTTGTGAAGCTGCAGAGAAGCGCAATCCATGGTGAAAGCACAAGGAAGAAAACCCACCACAGGCAGAGACAGTCAAAGAGCCAGAGACAGGCTGAGTTGAGAGACTGGCTGAAGTCAAGCGTCAGTCGATGTGACTGACAGGAGAGAATGTAAAAGAAGGGGGTCACAGAAGTTTCAGCCCTTGGGGTGGAAGATACAAGATTTGCGGAGAGCGGGCTGCCTGTCCTGCCAGAAAGATGGATGTGTTCATCCAGAAGGAGACGCTGAGGGGGTGTCCTACAATGGCGCTCATTCAGATCAATGAAGAATCACTGATGTGGTAATTTCACATTCAAAATCATAAAGAAGCTCTGTGCATTTTGTAATAAAATGGAGAATTACCAGATAAATCAATGTTACTGCACTGGTTTCAGCAGGTAATTCAGTGATTCCTATTGAGATAGGTGGCTGTCGGTTATCAAGTGTGGTACATCACACTGTAGCTTAGAGCAGGAGCCTGTGAATAATCAGGTGAGGTATGTCACACTGTGGCTTAGAGCAGGAGCCTGTGAGTTATCTGGTGATGTATGTCACACTGTAGCTTAGAGCAGGAGCCTGTGTGTTATCAGGTGAGGTATGTCACACTGTGGCTTAGAGCAGGAGCCTGTGAGTTATCTGGTGATGTATGTCACACTGTGGCTTAGAGCAGGAGCCTGTGTGTTATCAGGTGAGGTATGTCACACTGTGGCTTAGAGCAGGAGCCTGTGTGTTATCAGGTGACGAATGTCACACTGTGGCCTATTAAGGAGCCTGTGTGTTATCAGGTGAGGTATGTCACACTGTGGCTTAGAGCAGGAGCCTGTGTGTTATCAGGTGAGGTATGTCACACTGTGGCTTAGAGCAGGAGCCTGTGAGTTATCTGGTGATGTATGTCACACTGTAGCTTAGAGCAGGAGCCTGTGTGTTATCAGGTGAGGTATGTCACACTGTGGCTTAGAGCAGGAGCCTGTGAGTTATCTGGTGATGTATGTCACACTACAGCTTAGAGCAGAAGCCTGTGTGTTATCAGGTGAGGAATGTCGCACTGTGGTTTAGAGCAGGAGCCTGTGTGTTATCAGGTGAGGTATGTCACACTGTGGCTTAGAGCAGGAGCCTGTGTGTTATCAGGTGAGGTATGTCACACTGCAGCTTAGAGCAGGAGCCTGTGTGTTATCAGGTGAGGTATGTCACACTGCAGCTTAGAGCAGGAGCCTGTGTGTTATCAGGTGAGGTATGTCACACTGCAGCTTAGAGCAGGAGCCTGTGTGGTATCAGGTGAGGTATGTCACACTGTGGCTTAGAGCAGGAGCCTGTGTGTTATCAGGTGAGGTATGTCACACTGCAGCTTAGAGCAGGAGCCTGTGTGTTATCAGGTGAGGTATGTCACACTGTGGCTTAGAGCAGGAGCCTGTGTGATATCAGGTGAGGTATGTCACACTGTGGCTTAGAGCAGGAGCCTGTGTGTTATCAGGTGACGAATGTCACACTGTGGCCTATTAAGGAGCCTGTGTGTTATCAGGTGAGGTATGTCACACTGTGGCTTAGAGCAGGAGCCTGTGTGTTATCAGGTGAGGTATGTCACACTGTGGCTTAGAGCAGGAGCCTGTGTGATATCAGGTGAGGTATTTTACACTGTGGCTTAGAGCAGGAGCCTGTGTGTTATCAGGTGAGGTATGTCACAATGTGGCTTAGAGCAGGAGCCTGTGTGTTATCAGGTGAGGTATGTCACACTGTGGCTTAGAGCAGGAGCCTGTGTGTTATCAGGTCAGGTACATCTCCCCCCAGCAGGAATAGGAAGGTTTCAGCAGTGGAGAGAGGTGTGTCTCTCTTGTGTCACCGAGAAGGACTGGAAATTTGGTGGAGTCGGGTATGTCTCACTAGTACACAGATAGAGGGTTGTGCTCCTGTGATGTGACAATAGTCCTGGTGGTGTTGTGTTCTTGAATTGTGTCACTAGTCCTGGGAGAGGATTGCACTCAGGGGCGGCTCCACAGAGCGTCGCCCCACTGCTTTCCATAGTGTAAAAATAGGAAAATTAAAATTATAATAACTGGACATTATAATTTCATTTGTTCCAGCTGCGGGGTCTTGGCGGGCGGATCTGCTCGGCTCTCAGAGCAGGGGGAGGAGTGGTTGGCAATATGTAAGTGCGCATGAATGTTCGATTGGCCCTTTGGGCCGGCCAAACAGTCATGCCCACTGTGCATGTTCCGCACCCAGGCTGCATTACAGCACAGGTGAAGAACATTCCCAAGCTCTCATTCCCTGACTGAGCGCCAAACCATGGCACTCCGACCGATCACAACGCTGTGATAGGCAGTAGGAAGCACCCGGGCTCCCATAGCCAATTTGCACAGGAGAAGCCAGGAAGAGGACGGAGGAGAGGCGGCGACCACTCAGCCGGCGGTCTCCAGGTAAGTGGATTTTTTCTTAACCCTACACCCCCTCCTCCCCGCACCACTGCTACTTCCCAGGAGCAACACCACTGGTAGCACTTCTTATCTCTCTCCTTGGTGGAGGGTTGTGCTCCTGTATGTGTCACAGGTATACAGATTGAAAGTTGTGCTCCTGTGATGTGACACCAGTCCTGGTAGTGTTGAGCTCTTGTATTCTGTCACTAGTCAAGGTAGAGGGTTGCACTTCTTAGCTCTCTCCATGGTAGAGGGTTGTGTCATTGTATCACCAGTGCTAATAGGGAATGTGTTCCTGTGTTGTGTGAAACAGTGATGTTATAGCTCCCGGAAGCCCAGAACAGTACCCGTTTGGTGACTTGGAAAGGTGTGCTAAGCGTTCCCTTATAACAGATGACACTACTGCTGATGTTCTGAGTTAGCCACCTAAAGCGGTGGTGGCAGCGTACCACATTTTGTGGATCACTAGTTATGACCAAACCTTTTTCATGTGCCCGATGAGAGTACAGTCTACTGCAGGGATCGAAAAATCAACTCACATTTGCAAGCTAGATTTTATTAGGACAAGCTACTTTTAGGTCCTAGTCGCCCTTTCTGGCGAGTAGGAAGACATTCTGACGTTTGACCTTTGCCTCCGAAAGTAGAGCAAATGTGATAAGATAGCAAGATTTAAAGGCATCTTTATTTCATCTTTATTGCCCACTAAGTGACAAAATGCCATTAAATCTTTTTAACTTTTCACATTTGCTCGGCTTTCTGAGACAAAGGTCAAGTGCATTACAGTTAGGTCAGGTAGATATTTCTAGTCACTAGACCTGCAGGTTTAGTGACATTTTAATGATTTTTAGAGCCCTGTATTGTACGGCTTTGGTGTGAGCCCCAATAGACACGTACTGGATCCATCCCTGTGGGTTAAGGGTAGAGATCCAGACACTAAAGTGAGTGAGGATGGGACAGGACTCCGTCTGAAAATTAAGGTTAAGTTGTTGTCAGCAAAAGGCTGCTGATTAGCTCTTCCTGTGTACTGTCATTTAGTGGATAGCAATGGTGATGGGTGGATAAGCAGTTGCTGTTCTTAGGACAGGAATTTTCTAGGCAGAATCTGTCCTTTCATCTGTCCCTTATTGCGGCTTCAGGAATGACAGTGAGGTGAAGAGATCTCACACGTCATTGAACCCCTGTTGTGGACACTCCTGCTGCAGCGAGCATCACTGCTGCCTCCTGTGAGTGTCATCACCTTGCACAAAGGCTGGGTCTGAGAGACTCCAAAAAATGACATTTGAAAGAGTATCTAACTAAACCAGTTTCAAAACCTTGTGCATCTGGTTCCCCTTCCTGCAAAATGAGTACAATAAAGCAGGACCCAATTCATCCCACTTTGTTCGAATTCCAATTTCTTCTGGACCGAGGACGGGAGAGCCTTGTACGGTACTCGGATTGCGGTGTAACCAGGGCTGGTTTCTGCATACCATTAGTCTCCCAGAGGTGAGGGAACATCACCTGAAGTCTGGGCTGCTTGCTGGAAGAGCCGAGGGTCTGCCTAGCACCTAGAAGCCTGGCTGGTGAGAGAAGGAAGGAGAGCATCACATGATGAGAGAGTGCAGCCTGTCCAAGAGAGAAGCCCAGCATAGTCTTGGCATGAGAAACACCCAGAGAAAGCTGACTGCCAGTCGGAGAGAGGATAGAAGCGATCCGTGTGGTGTGGGGTCTCCCAGGCTCCCTGAGCAGCTCCCATAGTGAGCTGTGCCAAACCATTCAAGGGAGAATCAACAGTGCGTCATCGGTGCCTGACGTCAGAACTGCCCTTAGAAGACCCATTAATCTCATCACTGACCCGGCCTGGGAAGCCGCAGCTGCCAATGACGACCATTTACTGAAGACCGACCCTGCAGTTGCAACTTCTATCACCGAACATCTGTGAGCCACTGTCCTGGAAGCCCACACCCGCCAAAGACAAGTGGCGCAATGGAGACCTGTCAAAGTGATTATCACTAGCAGTCCTTGGCTAGTAGAAAGCTGCCCTACAGCTCCGCACAACTGAAGCCCCTGCTACAGGAACGGGTACTCCGAGCACGCCACCATCGAGTAGGTATAGCAGGGCAGAGAAACCTGCAGTCTGAGCAATATAGTTTTTACCCAGGTGACTCTTTGAGGCAAAAGCCACTGCACTGATCTACACAGTAGTCAGCGGGGTAACCCAGAGTCTGTGCTTGATAAAGCTTATGGTGATATAACATACCGGGGACCATAGTCATTAGAACTCTTACAGAGGGCAAATGTAAATGCCAGCACTTGTAAAGTGCACAGTTACCTCCGGAGAGGTGTCTTGGCGCTAGGGCCGTCGAGAAGATTAAGCAAGCTATTGCCCAGTCACATGGTGCTGAGCTGACCTGCCACCGGGGATCGAACCGTGAACCCTCTGGTCCGGAGTCAGGCACCCTGGCTGCTGCGCCACACCTCTTCCCCAGAGGTCTGCTGCGCTATTATGGGGGTCGTACAGTGTAACCCTGTAATTGCACCTTAATCAAACTGTGTGGAATTTTTTGGTTGTGAGTTTAAAAGATGTTCTTACTAAAAATAAGTGCTGGGCTAGGCATAGCATTATTGTGTCTGTTGGTTGACTGAGTTCTGAGTGTGTGCCTCGCCCTCTACCTCTGTCAGAAGCCTTTGACTGCTCGACCTCGCTATCCAGGGAGTCAAGTGCAAAGAGGAAGGTCCTTGGCCTGTTTTGGAGCCACAGTAGGACAGACACCAGGACACTAGAGACAAACAACCTCAACCAACATGATCATCAGCCCCTCTCTGACCTGTGTCCCTCCTGCCCCTGATCATTGCCTGGCGGTCAAACCCTGAGCCTGGAGTGCAGAGCCGTGATCTGGTGCATGGTGGGAATACTATCAGGGGTAGAGTTACAAGTGAGGTAACAATCACTACAGAATGAAGGGTGCACATTAGGAAAAAAACTTCATGAAAACTGTGGAAGAGTTTATCAGATACCATCAAATGTTCATGGCAATGACACCTTTGTTACCTTTATCACTATAGATGCCCATGTTGAACACTTAAATATTGCAGCCATGGCAGAGTGGGAATAAATGTGCACCACTGCTGAAGGGGCTTACATGTTAGTGGCCTGCCCTTTCTTCTTTCCTGAGTTAGGGTTCAGTGCACTAGTTATACTGGGACATGTCAATCAGCTGTGGCCTATCCCTGTGAGAGGTCTAATGAAGGCATAAAATGTTACACGTCAAACTATGGCCGATTAATGAGATTGTTGCAGGAAAACCTTGCAATGAGGATTGAGCAGAACAGAGAATGCCCAAGGGCAGAGGATGATTCTCAGCTGTGCCCATGTAATTTCTCGAATTAAAAGAAATGCATATGTCCTGAAGAAGGGAATGTACATGTCCCGAAACGTGTTAAGATTAGAGGGCATTTGGTTTAAATGAACTATTCGTGGGTTAAAACTCATCTACACAATGCTGGAGCTTCCATGCTCGCTTTATCACTTAGATGAGCTCGGTTTGGTGTTCTGTGGTTTGATGATGTATATACAATACCATAGCAGGATTACATTGCTAAAACCTTGGTTTATGAAGGGGCTTACACCAGGCTTGCTCAGTCTGATGGATGGATAGATAGATAACTCCAGATCAATGCATACCCACATCCACAGAGGTACACACTCATACAGATGCACACATTAATGTGCACACTCACACACAAATTCTGTACACACTCACAGATGAATATCTTCAGTCCATGCATACACAGACTCAAAGAGGCACATATCCATGAAAACATATACTCATACACAGATGCATAACTTCAGACTTATGCATACACACACTCACAGATGCACACATATATGTGCACACTCACAAATGCCACCAGACCTTGCAATATGCAACCCGTAGGCAGGTACAAACTCACAGCCAATATATCCAGCCTAACGCATACACAACAGTCAAACACAAATGCACACAGACATGCACATATATTTGCATACTCTGAGGTTCGAAATCTATATATGCATATGCACACACTCACAAGCACTAATCCAAGCACAAAACCCGACAGACAGAGTGAGATGTGCAGACATGCATGCACTCCCACAGATAACTCCAGGACTCTCCATACATGAACACACACTTAGACACATACAACTAAGTGTGAACATACACACATGCTGGTACATACTGACATTCTCAAAGTCAGATAACCCTATACCTGTTCACACATACTCACACCGTAAGGTCAGAAGAGTAATTCTTTTTTTTTATTCGTTTAGGACAACTCATTGACTGATTTTAAACCCAATATCCAAGCTCATTGACTCCGGTCAGTATATTTATTTGGTGGGGACCATAACCCAGTCTGTAGGGCGACTCATCAGCCTCTGTGTGTGTTGAACTTTAAGAGGCCACACAAGGACATGGGAAGAGACATATACGGAGACACAGCACTGACTGCAGCCACTCACCCTCATGGTTTTATATTGTTCCTCTTCTTTGATTTTAGACTCCAGTAAATATTCCTCCTCTTTCTTCAGAAGATGCAGCCACTCTTGAAGTTTTACCTGAGAATGAAGGTGCATGAAATACATGTTGATCTGTACAGTGTGATCGTACTTACAAAAGAGTCCCTAAAGTACCTGTCTCATGTGCCTAGACTGTACTTACCAGTCATATATTAATACTGTAAGGATAAGTCCCACATATCGGGTTTATATTCCCCAACCCCAAGTATCACAGACAGAGGCACAGACAGAAGTGTCACTTTTTTGGACATTTTCTTGCATAGAAGGGCCTAGTACCAGAATCCCAGATCCAAGTAAACTAGTTTCCTCACTGGCACTTACTGCTGCTTGACAATGTGCACACTTTATCTCTAAACACGTGGAAACATTTAGACTTGGCACTAAAGAAGAAACTTTGTCCAAGAGACTTCATGAAATATTCCAGAACAGCATAGAACCAAGTGAAAATATCCAAGCTAACAAGTTTTACAAGTGCAATAACCTCAATTTTAAACAGATGGAAAATCCACCATCAATCAGGGGCACCCTCGCTTACTGACTTCTAGGAGCACTCCCCAGCTTCCGCAAAGCCATTCCAGACTTCATCGCCAAGTTTGCCATAGACTCCTCGGAGTCCTCAATTACCACCTCGACGGTCTCAACGTCACCAACACCACCAACCTCCTTGAAATCATGTACAACATTGGCGTCACCCAAGAAGTTACCAGTCCCACTCACAATGCCGGGCACACGGTTGACTCCATATTCATAGCCATCGACAGAGACAAGTACAGTTATGTTACCGAGCTCACCTGGACAGGCCACGCCACCATCATCCACTTTGTCATCTCCAGACCCCCCAGCACCGTCCCCAAGCCACCCAGTGCCTCCCACTGCAACTGGAGCAAAGAGTCAAGTCATCCAGTGGACCAAGGACCTCAATACTACCCACCCTGGCACAGCAGCCAACCTGGAACAAGGTGTACAGAGCTTCACTGCCTGAATCACCCGATGCACCAACTGAATTGCCCCCATCAAGCAAAGCAAACGCAAAAGCTTCAGCAAACAGGCCAGATGGTACGCTATCGAGCTAAAAACTGTGAAACGCAACTACAAGCAACTAGAAAGAAAATGGAACACCAGCAAGGATTCTACAAACAGACCCTACTTCACAACAGCCCTCCACCACTGCCACCAGCCCCTGAAGGAGACGAAAAAGAACGCTCTGGCGGACGGCATCGATGCCAGCTCAATCCACAGCAAAGAACTCTTCTACATTGTCAGAGAGTTCTCCAACCCCTCAGTCAACAAAAAACATCATCTCCCCTTCCCAGGAACTTTGTGACACCCTGACGGACTTCTTCCACAACAAGAGCTCCACCATCTACAAGAACTTTGAACCCTAGCCCATCCCTCCAACCTCTTCGGCCACCTCGCTCACACAGAAGCTAGCCCCGACCACCTACCCACCACCTGCGACCAGCTTACCACACAGAAGACCACAGCTATCATGAGCTCCATCCACTCTGGAGCCCCCATGGACCCATGTACTTACCACATGCTCAACCTCGGGAGCAAGAAGCTCAGTACCCTCTTCGACGCCTCTATCACTATGGCTACCTTTCCCGAAGAATGGAAACACACAGAAGTCAAACCCCTTCTCAAGAAACCTTCTGCCAAACCAAGCATACTCAAAAACTACCATCCCATCCAATGTTCCCTGTAATGTGTGCGCGCGCACCAATGTCACTCCAAGTGAGCATTGTTATCTTTGAAGCGCGCACACACACAGCACAACCCTAAGGGACAAGTATTTATGTTAATCGCATCGCCCTCCAGAAGCATTATGGGCGCTGTGATCAACATGAATACTTTTAAAAAAAGCAGACAATCTGCCCCAGCTGCGCTCTATTAAAAAAAGGCATGTGGCAAGACAAAAAGCGCGACATGTGCTTTCAGAATCACTAATATATATTAGCTATTCTGAAAGCACACGTGCTTTTAAGCTTGCTACATGCCTTTTCTTAATAGAGTGCAGCAGATTGCGTGCCTTTTTGAAATGTTCATGTTAAATGCAGCCCCGTGTATTAGCATGTCGGGCGCTGCAATTAACATGAAAACTTTCAAAAACACATGCAATCGGCCGTGCATTATAAACAAAAGGCATGCAGTATGCCTAAAAGCACGATGTGTGCTTTCACAGTCACTAATATATGTTAGTCATTCTGATAGTTCTACACGTCGTGCTTTTAGGCTTGCTGCATGCCTTTTGTTAATAGTGCACGGCAGCGGGCAGATTGTGTGCATTTTTAAAGTATTCATGTTAATCGCAGCAGCTGTCATGCCGATATACAGCGCTGCAATAAACAAGTATACTTTAAAAAATGCACACAATCTGCGCTCACCCACGCTCTGTTAACAAAAGGCAAGCAGCAAGTCTAAAAGCACGACGTGTGCTTTCAGAATCACTAACATATATTACTAATTCTGAAAGCACACATGGTGGACTTCTATGTACATTCCTCACCCTGCATATCCAGGAAACCATCTTCAGAGCTGATGAGTGAAACAATGATTATCAGTTCTATGGAGTAGAGTGATCCCCCTGGTAGAGTTGGCTCTGTTCTGTAGAGAGTCTTGTCCTGATGACCTTGAATAAATCTTGAACAGACTCTTGCAAATAGCGTTTTCCTTTCAATTATTTTTAATCTGGGTAATGTGTGAGAGTCTATCACAGACATTTTATGACAAATGTATTTTTGTTTCATGCAACATCCATAGCATATGTTTATTTGAGATCCAAACATGATATCAGATATGATGTCACAGTGATTATCTGCCGTAGTAGTAGTGAGCTTCTACTGTGTTTCAATATTAAAAACATACATTGCTATCCCTGAATGTTAATTATAAACACATTTAAAATTTGAACTAGTGTTACTGTGCACTATTTATGATGTGGTGGGCAAAGAGAACACGAAAGAGCTGAAACTGGATCATAAATTAAAAGCTGATACACGCAGGGCCTCCCAAAATACGTTTGGCCTAGTGCCCTCAAAATCCCTAAGATGCCCTGAGCCGCTGCTGTGAAGTTAGTTAGAAGAGTAGAGGTTCACTGGAGCTTTGGAATGAGGGAGGTTGCCCCGGTTTCCTAATATAGATTAGTATAGCTTTGCCATGGTTGCAGATGCTCTGCACTGCACCTGTTCATTCCCAACATGACACAACCAGTGTACGCCAGTCACCAGCATGAAGGCCTTCCACAGAGCCGGACTGGCCAGAGCAGTCATCAGCATTTGCCCAGGGGGCTGGAAGGGTGGGGACCAGTTGTGGAGCAGTGGAGGCCGGTTTTGTTACTGGAGGGCAGCTTTGCCACCATGCTGCAATATTGGCCCCCAGTAACAAAAGCAGCAGTGCTGAGGACCGGTTTTGTTAAGCAGTAGTGTTTAACACTTGCCCCAGTGATAAAATTGCCAGAGCTGCTTTGGGTTTCCATCCAGCCCTGCCTGCTACATTAAGCAGGCCTCCTGCGTTACAGTACCGAGTTCAGTTTTCTGAACAATCAAGCAGGACCCTCTGTGTCAGAACCCCTGTCACTGCACCTACATGCGCAGTCAGGTTCTTGGCGCACATAGCCTTGCCTGCAGTGCACAGAGATCTTACACTGCCGCAAACAGAGAAAAGAAATTAGAGGGAACGTTGGTCCCATCTCTCTTCTCCCCTTCCCCGCCAAAGTCCTCGAAAAAGCCATCAACCGCCAAGTCACAAAACACCAGGAGAACAACCATGTTCTGGACACCTCACAATCTGGATTCTGCACCACTACAGCACCGAAACTGCCCTGATCACTGCCGATGACATCAGAACCCTCCTCAGCCAGAGAAATGGTGGCCTTGACCCTCTTTGACCTATCGGCAACATTCAACATCGTATTCCACCACACCCTGATCAAAAGACCATGGGCTAGATGTACGACCCTTACAAATTGCGAGGCACAGATTGCGTTGTTTTGCTACTTGCAAAATGTAATTTACAACTGTTGGCAATTCCTAATGAGGTCGCAAATTGCATGCCTCACTAATATTGATGAGGCAGGTGCAATTTGTGACCCAACTGGGAACTGCTAGGACTTCCAAGGATGGTGGACTGCTGGGGTCAGCAGACCACCATGTCTGTGACTGCTTTTTAAATAATTGCATGAATGATGGGTTGTGCTGCGCACTCCTTTTTAAATTATTAGATAAATCACAATTTCTATTTAATCTCAGTTTAAATCAGGCGTGCTAGGAGGGAAGGAGGTAGCTACCCTCCACCATGAAAGTCAACATATACTACAAGTGTCACCAGAACACTTGTCCCTACCTGCACTGGAACTTGCTCTCTTTTGACAACAGTTTCCTTTTTTCAAAAAAAGTTTTACTCTATCTTCTCAATGTAGCTCTATTTACAAAAACTAAGTTGAAACCAATAAACATTTACACTATTTATTTTCTTAAAATTCACACTTATGTCAGTGTTATTATTACAGTTTCCAACCAAAAACACATTTATGCAATTCAATTATGGATAATGATCAATTTTCATTAACACAGTTGAAGATCCCAATGCATTTCGGGATGCATGATCCCTTCTTCAGAGGAACTGTAAAAGTAAAACACATTTCATCACAATTCTATATATATAGGCTGTGGGGTTTTAGGTTTAAACCTATAATAACTGATACAACCCCACTTTTTGAGCAGTCACCAATACTTAGTTCAAACATTGAATAAATACTCTGTTTAATCAGAGATTGTATTCAAAGAACCTTCACCAAAAAAGTGTAAAAAAACCATCGCACCCAAAAGAAGTGATCACAGTGTTTGCCTTGTGGACATTTACAAAAAACCGCTTACCAACACGTTCAGATTACTGCAGCCTATGAAAATGATTGTGTTCACGAGATGTTGGAAACACTTCAATGACCTGAAAATATGAGAAATATTCAGTTGTACACAACGCACTTTAAGTTGGTTCAAGTGAACCGATCTCCACGACAACTGAAGTTTACTCCATATATGTTACTCCATAATTAACCCATGAAGTTTTGCGCGGTGTAAAATGATAGACACTAAAGATTTGAGGCTGTGACAATCTTCCTCAGTATTGATTAACAGATTTATGAATAATAGTCGACAGTATGATGATTTTTCGAAGTCATGAACGTTGGGGACACTGCAGTTTTGAGCAAAACGTGGGGTTGTATATATGGAGTAAATTTCAGTGTTTGAACTAAGTATTGGTGACTGCTCAAAAAGAAGATGTCTTGATCCACATTGTTTGTATATATAGAATTGTGATGAAATGTGCTTTACTTTTACCTGAAGAAGGGATCATGCATCCCGAAATGCATAGGGATCTTCAACTGCGTTAATGGAAATTGATCATTATCCATAATTGAATTGCATAGATGTGTTTTTTGTTGGAAACTGTAGTAATAACACTGACATAAGTGTGAATTTTCAGAAAATAAATAGTGTACATGTTTATTGGTTTCAACTTAGTTTTTGTAAATAGAGCTACATTGAGAAGATAGAGTAAAACTTTTTTTGAAAAAAGGAAACTGTGGTCAAAAGAGAGAAAGTTGCAGTGCAGGTAGGGACAAGTGTTCTGGTGACACTTGGAGTATAGGTTGCTTTTTAATTAAAGCAGTTTTTTTAAAATCCTGTTTTCCTCAAAGGAAAACGGGATGCATTTATTTTTAGGGATGCATTTCATTTTTAGGCACTGATCTGCGAGACTTGTTGTACTGGAGTATGTAATAGAAGCCCTGCTGTTGCAGGGATTCTGCACATACATAGAGCTATGCACAGGATTATGGGACCTCGGTGTACAGGGGCTAAGCCTTCCCACCACCTTAGTGACTACGAGCCCAGGACCAACAAGCTATAGTGTCTCACTCGCTCTCCTAAACACTCACAGAGAAGCAAATGATTAGACACCCCAGAACACAACACCCCAGACTCTCTCAGGAATCGCGATAACGAGGCAAAACCCTTTCGCTCGCACTTTTGTTTTTATCCACAATAAAGTCTGACAGAGGCTCGAAATACTTTAGAATATTTTTTTGAACTATCGTGTTCTATAAAATACACATATTGTCAGCATAACAACAAGGCCATATATCAGGAAGGGAGGTGTCATAATGAAAAGACAATAGAGAAAATACAGTTCAGCCTAACCTCCCCACCCCCTTGCTAGGAATTAGTATTATTATACAACAGAATATATCTGGGCTTTGTCAGCAGACCCTAAACCTTAGTGCCTAGATGGTAGATCTACATCATAGATGCTGTCTCGCTCTTCTCCCTGGAAAGGTCCCTCTCCAAGTGTGTGTTTTTCATGCATGCATCTCCGTAATATCAAAATATTAGCCTCCCAACAGCTGCATTGGTATATTTTGTCTAAGTGCTAGGGCCTGCCCAGAACAGACCAACAAGGAGCATTGTTTATCGACCTTGCTCACAATGTTCAGACTAAACCCCAGGAACAGGCAGAAAACGAACTTAACAAACAGTTCCCCTGTGAAAGGCACTAACAGAGTCTTTGCCAAATAAAATCAGCTAGTAACGTGCGCAAAGCTGAATATTGGCTGAAAGGCTCATGCTAACTTAGTGATGTGGACTATGTCAACACCGGCAACGTGACACCGCCCACTCTCCATCCATGTTTGTCATTGGCATGTGTCAGGTTTCTTCCTAAATGCTGGCCTCTGATTCGTAAAGAGGCTTGTTGGTCCCTCCTTAGTACCGCCTTTTCTTCATCTGTAACCTCCCATGCCGATTGGCCCCTTTACTTCGGTTGTTACACTGTACCTGTTTTTGAGTGTTTGAATACTATTTTCTTTATGGAGTTTCTCTTGCTGCATGACCTCCTTTACTTACGTACAGCGAGCCTTGCCCGCTTTCTCTTTTGAATGAATTAATGTAAGGTTACTCGCCAAACATAAACACGAAATAGCTGACGCCATCTTGCAATACAATCTGGATGTGCTATTTCTTACCGAAACATGGGCAGACCCAGCGTCAGACCCCGATTTTGTGGTCGCAGTCCCACAGGAATTTGTATTATCTAGATTGGATAGACCCATTAAGAGAGGAGGAGGACTGGCGGTAATACACTGTGAACACTTTGGAGCCACTTTTTCCCCGGCTTCTCCTCCCCACTATGAAGGGCTCTACTTTGCAATAGAACTAAATCCAAAAACACCTTTGAGGGGAAGCTGGTGTACCGCCCCCCTAGCTCCAGAGCCAGTTTCACTGGAAATCTAGACTCACTACTGGAACATTTCCTCTCCACAAATGAGTTTACGATCCTGGGTGATTTCATTATATATCTCAAGGATTTGTCAGACTAACACAGATGGTACACAAACCCACTCATGAGGCAGGGCACACACTTGATGGTGTACTTTCCTCTGTAACAGGCTGGGCAGTTAACAATACTCATCCTCTTGTCTGGTCAGATCATTCGTTCATTTTATTTGATTATACAGCTCCAAAAACATTAGAAGCTAGTACTGCCAAAACACAGCAAAGTACCTATTAAAGCTTGGACTAAAATAGATAAAAACATGTTGGAACTCCAACTGGAACAAACACGGCCAATCCTGAGCATGCATGCAGACCAGGCAGCTCAGGAATATACAGATTGACCTAAGGACACCATTAGAGCAACAGTGCCTACTTCCAAAAATTCTGGAAACCGCATTCAACCATCAGCCCCCTGGTTTACTGAAGCTCTGCAACAAGAGAAACAAAAGTGCCGCAAACTGGAAAGACAATGGAGAATGAAATATGAGACAGTAGATAAAAATAATTATAAACAAACATAAGCTAACTATAAATCCCTACTTATTACTAAAAAGGGGACTTTTTTCAGCCGACAGATCGAGAAAGCTAAAAACTCAGCCAAAGAACTCTTTGGGGTGGTAGAGAAGCTCACAGCCGCAGCCAGCAAAAAAGCAGTCAACTTCTTTGTGGCAATATTGCCAGTGCGTTCAGGAACAAAGTTAATGACATGCACAATATCTTTAAAACCACCACTTGCAACAGACCATCCAAGGAGTTCCCAAGCATTGACACCGGAGAAAATGTTTTTCTGAATTTCTCACAGGTATCTAGTGAGCTTGTGGAAAAACTAGTCCAGGAAATCAAATTGGAATCTCCGTTAGACCCCTGCCCTCCTGCAGTTTGAGAAAAGTTGCAAGGGGGGTGAGCCCCATATTGACTAAAATATTTAACAACATGTTCTCCTCTGGCATTTTCCCTGCCATTTGGAAAGATGCAGCCATTCTTCCATTAATAAAGAAAGCATATCTGGACACATCAATAACCAGTAATTACCGTCCGATTGCTAGACTGCCTTATCCTGCAAAAACAGTGGAGAAAATCATGAATAACCGGTTAACACAATTCATTCATCAAAATGAACTACTTGATCCCTCCCAGTTTGGTTTCCGCCCAGAGCATAGCACAGAGACTGCATTGATCAAGGCCACTGAGGAGATTAGAGCAGTGATGGATAGAGGAGGTGTGGCTGTACTGATCCTCCTTGATATGTCAGCAGCCTTCGATACTGTCCATCATGACACACTGCTACAGCGCCTGGAAAAATTAGGGGTTAAGGATCAGTCTCTGTCTTTAATATCATCTTTCTTGAAGAACAGAAGACAGACTGTGATCCTGGACCAGTTTAAATCGACTCCTTACCTGCTCCTGCGAGGGGTCCCTCAGGGTTCCTTTATATGTGTCGGAACTGGCTCCTTTCATCCAACACTTCGGTTTCAACTTAACATCATACGCCGACGACATTCAGAATGTGATTGCAGCTCATAAAAATCAAGCATCCCCTGCAATGCAGTTCCAAAACTGCATGAGCAAATTCAGCAGTTGGATGGTAAGGCATTGCCTCAAATTGAATTCAAACAAAACCGAAGTGGTGATCTTTGGTAATCTCCAACCAAGATGGAACGGACTATGGTGGCCGGCTGAAACGGAGAGTTACCAAAACCGGTAGAAAAGGCAAAGAACCTCGGGGTCTGGATTAATAGTAAACTCACCTTCTCCCAACAAACCAATGCCACAGTGTCGGCTACCTTTTACCTGATAAGAAAACCGAAGAAGGTCTTGCCCTACATTGCCCCTGACTCCAGGAGGACGGTTGTAACTACATTAGTACTATCTAAATTAGACTATTGTAACGGTCTTTATCTTGAGATACAGAAACAACATCTGAAAAAACTTCAGATGGTGCAAAACGTAGCAGCCAGGCTTTTATTGAACTTACCACAGTATCAATCAGTTGCTGAAGACATTCGAAACCTTCATTGGCTGCCAGTGTCACAACGTATTAAGTCCAAGGCACTTTGCCTACCCTATAAAGCCTTGAATAATATAGAACCGGCATCTTTGAAAAGCTTTTTCTCCTGGTACATCCCTGGCAGATAGCTATGATCCGCCAATGCCAGGTTGATGTTGGTACCAAGGATACGAACCTCAAGCTGGGGAGGTCGCAACATAGGCCATGGCACAGCTAAACTAAGTAACATGCTCCCTGTGGCCATAAGAGCTGCCAACTCTGGCCTCTTTTGAAGAAGTAGTAGAAAAGACCTGAAAACCCGCTAATTTTTAAACTTTTAAATGAATTTATTTCCTCCCAATTTCCCACAGGGCTTATGGTCAAGTTCAGCGCTAAGACACCTCTGTGTATTTGTGCGCTTTAAAAGTTCTATTAATATAACATAACATAACATAACATAAGAAGCAGCCGGGACAATCATTGCGGCCGCATCTTTGAAATGCAATAGGTCTTACATTTAAATGCATGTCTGCATGTTCCAGAAATCATCTGCGGCATTCTTCAAGACTGGTCCCTCAGCCCAACGCTGTTCAACACCTAAATTACCCCCTTGGCCAACATCGTCAGAGGCCATGGATGAAACATCATATCCTATGCAGAGTACAATCAGCTCATCCTCTTGCTATCAGAAGAGCCCACCATCACGAGAGCCAACTTCAGCAGGTGTATTGTCAACTGGATGAATAACAACTGCCTAAAACTCAACACAGACAGAACAGAAGTGCTTACCTTCGATAACAACATCTCCCGGTGTGAATACTCCTGGCGGCCCTCGGAACTAGGACACTCACCCACACTGACAGACCATGTCCGTAACCGTAGCATTATCATGGACAGCAATCTCACCATTAAAAACCAGAACAACACAGTCTCATCTCAGTGCGGCTACCAATATAAAAATATGATGACGCGCGATGGCCCCAAACTCAGCAGTACTGCTCCCACCGGTGCAGCACTTCTATCCCCAGTCGTGTCCATTAAAAGGATAGGGAAGAACTTCCTTCCCGCTTGTGGAACACAAATCCAACCAATCTTGGAGTTGCTCTCAGGCTAAGAGCAGCTCCAGGATTGGTGGGAGCAGGCTAACCCAGAGCTCATTTTGAGGTTGGGTGCCTGTGCCAGCAATCCCTTGGCAGTGCGAATGTTGGGCTTGCCGCAGCAAGAAAGGCAGCCAACACGACATGCACACTGCAGGGACAGCTGTAATCCTACAATGTAAGATTCAGCTCCACCCCCTGCCCTCACATTCACGTGAGCCGGTAGAAAACAAAATGGCATGGCAAAAAAAAGCCATGTAATCAAACAGGAGGACTAGCCTGTTTGTTAATGATACATGACTCAGGACTGTATGAGGAAGGGGGGGAAACTATTAGGTTTCTTCATGAAGCCCTCACCCACCAACCTAGTAGGTGGCATGCTTCATCATCGGGCCCACCCAGTGACACAATGTGTCCCGGGGGTGCTTCTACACCTGTGTTACAGGGGAGCTGGTGTTTTGCTGAGTATGCAGTGTGGGTGACGTGAAAGTGATAATTAAAAGCTATACAGCGGTCCCAGGTCCAGAGGGGGTAATTTTAATATCTGTTAGCGTTAAAAAACAAGGCAAGTGGATGCTGGTGGAGTGGGTATTAGGAACTCCTACATCCGAGGTGTGGTCTACATGTTTCAGCCAGGCCTTTCTTTAAAACTGGCTTTCCTCAGGACCGTTAAATATGTGAAAGTGCGATCTATACTTTAAGTGAGTATGTGATCAAAAAATGTGGAGCACGTGCTAAGGTGCTATACATGTGGGAGGGGGATTCCCTCTCCAAGTATTAGCTAGCGTTTTGCTGCAAATGCCCCTATGGAGAAATCCGGCAGAGGTGTTGACTGACTCTGTCGGGCAAGACCCTTTGGAAACCTGTTGTACTGTCGCGGATCTCCGAGACCACACCTCGGATGTAGGAGTTCCTAATAACCACCCCACCAGCATCCACTTGCCTTTTTTTTTAAATGCTAACACATTTGGTGTCACTGGGTGGGCCCGATGATGAAGCATGCCACCAACTAGGTTGGTGGGTGAGGGCTTCATAAAGAAACGTAATAGTTTCCCCCTCTTCCTCATACAGTCCTGGGTCATTCACAAATAGGCTAGTAAATGTAAATGTAAATGTAGTGCTTATATAGCGCACGTATCACCCCCGAAGGGGTCTCAAGGCGCTGTACACATACCGCTGTGGAACCCTTCCTGGCCTTTCCCTGTGAAATGTCCACTCCTGGGCACCCCCAAGGTGAAGCCAGGCATCCTAGCGCTGTTGGGGCCGTTGTGGAGCTTAAGCAAGCTATTGCCCAGAGGCGGGAATTGAACCCTGGTCCGGGCCAGACCTCTGCATCAGGGTCTGCCGCTCTAACCATTGAGCCACACTTCTCCAGGGCTAGTCCTCCTTTTGATTACATATAATAAACCTGGGGATACGGACTAGTTACCTAGTCCTTTCTCTCTCCTTGATATTTGAATAAAATGCCATAGCCATGACATTTTATTAATTTTGTGTATGCCTATTGCGCTGCAGCAGGCTGGGCGATGCTCCTCAGCTCTTTAAAAGGAGCCGCCCGTCTCATCTGCCTACCTACCCACTCTTCGCATACTCCGGAAAATCTTCAAACTGTTCCCGTCAACACCAGACAAACTGTCAGTCAAGCCCTAGTCACTAGCTGCCTGGACTACGGTAACACACTCTACGCAGGTGTCACCACTGCAGACCATACAGAACTCAGCGGCCAGACTCATCCTCGACCTCTCCAAACCGACCCACATCCCCCCCACCTCAAGAAAATCCACTGGCTCCCCATACAGAAAGGATGTCTATTCAAGATGCTGATCCACACCTAGAAAGCCCTGCACAGCCAAGGGCAAGCCTACATCACCCGCGGCCTGAACTTACACCAAACCTTCAGACACCTGCGCTTCGCCTTCCTCTCCTTTGAGCATCCCCTCCCCCTCCTTCTACCTCATGGCTAAATCCTGGAACAATCTCCTGCTACACCTCTGAATGGACCTCATCCTCTCTCCTAGAATTCCAGTAGGCACTCAAGACCTGGCGGTTCAACGGAGCCCACCAGAAGCAGCAAGAGCCTCAGTGCCTGAATACCCTAAGGGTGATTAGCTGTGCTTTACAAATCCAGCTTGATAGAGTGAACGTCTACATGGGATCACTGGGATACATGCTTACAGACAGCAGCATCAAGATCCCTCAGTATGTGGAGGATACTGAATGATATCTTCACCTAACCACATCCTCAAATCCTGCCCAGAACTCATCCAGTCTTGGATGTCAACTAATGTATTAAAGTTGAACACCACAAAGGCTGAATTCTTCCTGTATGCCATCAGCTCAGAATAGCTACAGCTTTAAGCCTCTACCTTAAACCGACCATTCTTTACCCCATCCTCAACACGGACCTCTCATTCAAGCAGCACATTGAGTGAATTACAAAGAATTCCAAGAAAGCTTGTCCTCTCTTGAAGAAGTTGTTTCTACTGGACGATGACTTCAGAAGGAACGCACACGGCCTCTCACATGGGGGAAGAGACAAGGCCCTGGTCACCTGTCTCCCCAACACCACCCTAGCACCCCTGAAAGGCACCATACATGAAGAGGAGCAGCTCACCGAAGGCTTGAAGAAATCATAACACTTCCACAGTCAAAGACAGACACTGTCTCCTCCTTGTAGCCCAGATCATCTTCATGGCCAGCTGCATCACACAAAGTGCTCAACAACAAGACCCCAGCTCACCTGGCAAACAAAGCAGCCAAGTCTAGGTAACAACATCAGACCAGGAGTGAGGATATCACCAGACTGGAGACAAAACAACATAAGAAGAAGCCTTCTCACTTCACACGCCCATGACCTGGCACAGCTTCCCTATCGAGATGGCAGAAGCACCAACTTTCCCACAAATCAGAATAATTCTAGAGACTTATCTCTTCAAGGAGCCCTATCCCTCACCCGACATCCTAACCCTGACCTTCCAACAACAACAGTTTCTATCTAAGGAGCATTTCCCTGGTTTACAGCCTTGTATCCAGACTGTAAGTACTGCCCACAGATAGTAAGAATGCAAGTACCAATGACAGATTGTAAGGTCTGGCCACACATTTCCATATTGTTCTTGAATATGTTACATCTACAACCCATTGACTGATTAACCACGTCTGTAGCTTGTCCTATACAGGTGCCAGTCACATGTAGCGTCTGTGACAGAGAACAGACAACCAAAGAAATGATCACAGTCTGGGAAAGAAATCAGACACAGGAAGAGTGCAGGTCCCAACCCCAGGCAGGGTCTGTGATAGTAAACAGCCACAGGAAGGGTGCAGGCCCAACCCCAGGCAGGGTCTGTGACAGAGAACAAACAGGCACAGGAAGAGTGCAGGTACCAGCCCCAGGCAGGGTCTGTGATAGAGAGCAGACACAGGAAGAGAGCAGGTACCAGCCCCAGGCAGGGTCTGTGACAGAAATCAGGCACAGGAATAGTGCAGGCCCCAGGCAGGGTCTGTGACAGAAATCAGGCACAGGAATAGTGCAGGCCCCAGGCAGGGTCTGTGACAGAACAGACACAGGAAGAGTGCAGGCCCCAACCACAGGCAGGGTCTGTGACAGAGAACAGACACAGGAAGAGAGTAGGCCCCAACCCCAGGCAGGATCTGCGACAGAGAACAGACACAGCAAGAGAACATGTGCCAGCCCCATAGAGGGTCTGGAAAAGAGAAGAGACAACCAAAATGAGAGAGCGGACACCAAAAATGTACACGCTCTGTGAAAGAGAACAGTCTCAGGAAGAGAACAGGCGCCAGCCTCATACAGGGTCAGTGAGAGATAACCGACAGCAGACACCATGCAGAGAAGAAGACATGAAACGGGCAGCGAGAGAGAGCAGACATCAAGCCCTTCCAAGGTCTATGACAGGAGTCAGACTGTTGTCCGCAGAGAGTCTGCAACAGAGCAGGTTCCAGCCTTTACAAGGTCTGAAACAAGAATCAGACACCAGCCTTATGGGTCTGCGCCAGAAAACAGACACAATACACTCATAAAGGGGTCTCAGACAAGAAGCCTGCCAGAACAATAGAGCAGACACCAGCCCTTTACGGGGTCTACAACAGGGATCAGGCACCAACCTCAGGGCTGCAGCTTGGAACAGGCAGGATCAGTGAGAGAGCAGGCATCACGCTGATAGGAAGAGACACCCTGCATTGCTGCACCTCTTGCTGTGTCTGTGCCCATGTGCTGCACCCTGCCTCGCTGCATAAAGTCTTCTGAAACCCACCACTTTGTGAGCCCACGCGAGATACACTGAACACTTTGAGTACAGCTGAGAGCCCAAAGCCCCCACACACATCCCTTCTGATCTTCTACAGCCGCCTCTGTGGCTCACGGTCCATACATGCCTATGATCCCAGCGCTCTGACAGACACACTCTGTGCTCTGTTGCAGCTTCTTCCATAGCTCTCACAGAGTGTATTTACTTACGATCCCTAAACACCCACAAACATACCTTATGGATCTACAGGGTTCATTGTGATCCCTGGATACCCAAATACATCTTTTTTGTTTTTTCTGCAGCCTTTCTTGGAGTCTCAGTGCACAGCCTGTGATACCTGGAAGCCGATATACATACCTTGTGTTCCTCTATGAGACTGACTTCACTTGTGAAACCTGAGCATACACACTGTGTGCTCTTGGACACCCTCCTCCAATGTGACCCGCAGGGTGACTTGTGATCCCTCAAAACCGAAAACATACTTTGTATCCTCTTAAATAATTCACGAGTGAATTCACTTGTGATTCCTGAACAGCCCCGGACATACCTTGTGCTCCTCTGCAGCTTCTCTCTCGGCAGAACGTACACAATGTCTTCACTTGTGAATCGTGAACACCCACACACATACCTAGAGCTCTTCAGCAGCCTCCTCTGTGGATTCTCGGGTGCCTTTTGATTCCCTGAACACCCACAGACATACCCTGTTCTCCTCTGCAGCCTCCTCAATGGCATACACAGGGAGGGTGACTTGAATTTCACTTTCTGGGACTTTGATTTAACATATCAGACCATTCTGTGAGGTGTGATCTTGATTAATATTAATTAAGCTCACTGCATCAACACACCTGATAATAAAGGTATGTAAAAGCAAACTCTAGGAATGGAAAAGTGGTGCCTCAGTGACATAGAGCCGTCTGGTGACCCTATACAAAGGGTGACTTGGGACCTATGAGCACCCACAGACACAGCTTGTGATCTTCAGCTTCCCCTCGCCAAGTGACTGTGAGAACCCTGAATTTCCACAAACATACTTTGCGGTCTTTACTTGTCGTTCCAGCGCACCCATCCCCACCTTGTGCTCCTTTACAGGTTCCTCAGTGGGCTCATAGAGTGATTTCCCTGAATGCCCACGTATGTACCTTGTGCTCCTCTGCAGCCTCCTCTATGGGACTTGCTGAGTGAGTTTTGTGCTCCTTGGACTCCCAGCAGCCCAAACACATCATCCTCTGATCCTCTGCACAGAACAGCCTCCGTTTCTCTTCATGTTTCTCACACAGATTCTCCTCTGGGGGCTTCACGGGGGGCAGGTGAAGATGTTTTAACATTCCTGCCACGTTCCCCAGTTGCCTGTTGGGTCGGAGATTTTCCCCAGAAGATATCTCCCTGCACTGTGGACAGGGGAAGTTTCCATCTCTTCCCTCCCAGCTCTGGGTGATGCAGGAGCGGCAGAAGTTGTGTCCACAATCAATAATCATCACCGGATCCTTAAAATACTCCAAACAGATGGAACAAGTGGCCTCTTCCTGGAGGTTCCCGAGCTGAGCTGCTGCCGCCATGATTCAGAAATGCCGGAAGTGAAGGTCAGTTTCAGTTTCTCTCTCTGTGTGCAGTGGGTGTGTCTGTGCGTCTGTCCCTCTCTGTGTGCAGTGGGTGTGTCTGTGCGTCTGTCCCTCTCTGTGTGCAGTGGGTGTGTCTGTGCGTCTGTCCCTCTGTGTGCAGTGGGTGTGTCTGTGCGTCTGCCCCTCTCTGGCTGCGCTGGGACTTCCGGGTTCAAGTAACAGTCTCAGAGCAGCAGGAGGACTGCCTCCTCTGCTGCCTGGGCTGTACACAGCAGGGATTGACACTTTCTCAGATAGAAAAAATACCAGCAGTTTGATTATGTTCTCAGGTTCTGGAAGTGTCAGGAGCGTGCACTTGAATATGAATTTCCGTAAAATCCTTTGTATTATTTTTAAGATGTCAGTTCTGTCTGCCCGTTTGTTATAATAATCGTTTAGGAATTGCATAAACAGCTCAAAAATGATGTTGAAGCAGTTTGTTCCTGCATTTGCTGTTTTTACTTTATGTTCCAAACTTAAATGACCACCTTATGCTACTTTTCTTAACATTGTTGCTGGCCTTGTGTACAAAAACTGGTCAGTCCGGTTAAATACTGTTTCAGATTGTGCTGCGCTCAGCTGGTGTGTGCTTCAGCCTTGCACCCTGACTGCTTGTGTTGTCCTCAGTGGTGTGTGCATGAGCCTTGCACCCTGACTGCTTGTGCTGTACTCAGTGGTGTGTGCATGAGCCTTGCACCCTGACTGCTTGTGCTGTACTCAGTGGTGTGTGCATGAGCCTTGCACCCTGACTGCTTGTGCTGTGCTCAGCGGGTGTGTGCACGAGATTTGCACCCTGACTGCTTGTGCTGTACTCAGCTGGTGTGTGCATGAGCCTTGCAGCCTGACCGGTAGTGCTGTACTCAGTGGTGTGTGCATGAGCCTTGCACCCTGACTGCTTGTTCTGTGCTCAGCGGGTGTGCGCATGAGCCTTGCACCCTGACTGCTTGTGCTGTGCTCAGCGGGTGTGTGCACGAGATTTGCACCCTGACTGCTTATTCTGTGCTCAGCGGGTGTGTGCATGAGCCTTGAACCCTCAATAATTGTGCTGTGCTCAGCTGGTGTGTGCATGAGCCTTGCACCCTTTATTTATTTTTAATTTTTATTTACTTTGCTTGTAGAGCGCACTGTCACCTAACAGGCATCCTGGCGCTGGCAGACTCAGACCTTGTATAACCGTACCTAACAACCGGGCAGCCAACTAAATCTTGGGAAACAGCCAGGTTTTTAATCTCCTTCTAAAAGGGAGGAGGTCGCTAACTTGTCTGAGCTCCAAAGGGAGTTCGTTCCCCAATTTTGCGGCTGCTACACCAAAGGATCTACCCCCTGACTTAACTTTCTTAAATCTCGGTATCCTCACCAGTCACGCCGATGAAGAGCGTTGATTTCGCGCAGGAACATACCACGCAAACTTCCTCTACATGGGAACAGGCCCCAGCCCAGGAAGGGCTTTAAACACCAGACAGAGAGACTTGAACTGGACTCTCTGTCTCAACGGGAGCCAGTGCAGCTGTGCCAAAGCCGTGGAAGAGGAGGACCTTCTAGGCCACCCAAGGGCTAACTTGGCCGCCGCCGACTGGATTCTCTGTAGCCTGTCAAGAAGATATTTCGGGGACTCAAGCAGAAGAGCATTACAGTAATCTAATCTGCTAAGAGTGGTGCTACGCACCACTAATGCCCGTGCTAGAGGGGGCAGCAGAGGGACAATTTTCCTAAGTAATCTAATAATGATAAGGCAACAGGCCACCGTTTTCGAAATCTGAGCTTCCATGGTAAGTTTGCTATCAAACATAATGCCTAGGTTACGGACCGTATTCACTGGCTGAAGCGAGGGCGAGGCATCAGTAGGCCAAAAATTACTGGGCAACACAGGTGGAACCCTGTCCCATGAGCAATAAAGTACCTCCATTTTACCTGCATTAAACTGCAGCGAATTAGCCTTCAACCAGAGCGCCGTGTCTCGCAGGCAGTTATGAAACACTTCTAGAGAAGTCGATTGAACTCCCTCGAGGGAGAGAATCAACTGCGTGTCATCAGCATAATTTACAATGTCAATATTATGTTCTTTGATGACAGCAATCAGGGGTTTCATATAGATGTTAAATAAAATAAGGCTAATTGCCGAACCCTGTGGCACGCCATGAGAGATGTTAGTGAAGGCGGATTGGTGAGGAGGGAGGGACACAGCTTGCTGTCTATCCAGAAGAAAGGACTGGAACCACCTAAAAGCACAGCCCGTAAACCCCACCTCTCTCAGCCTTCTCAGCAAGGTCCCACGGTCACCAAGGCTGTCTCGGTGCCATTGGCCGGCAGAAAACCAGACTGAACTTCCTTCAATAGTTTATGCTGTTCCAAATGCTTGGAGAGAGTGCTAGCAACCACAAGTTCCACAATTTTAGCTGGAAAAGGCAAAAGAGAGATGGGCCTATAGTTCTTCGGGCACTCAGGGTCGAGAGAGGGCTTCTTTAACAGAGGTGTCACCAACGCTTTTTTCCATTGAGATGGACCACCCGTTAGAAAGAGACTAATGCAGACCATACAGAGTGTGGGAAGCAACTCTGCCTCAAACTCTTTGCAGATTTTATGAGGTATCGGATCAAGCCGAGACCCAAACGGAATACCACGTGCCAGCCTGCTGAAATCCTCCACTGCCCGAGGCGCAAACTCAGAAAGATGATTAACGCCCACCCATTCAGAAATGGCACAGATATCCACCAAGCCCTTCTCCACAGTATCCCCACTACCCATAGCCACTGAAGATACAACCCCAGGCTGTTGATGATCCCCCCCAAGTCATCAATAATGGTTTTGATTTTATCATGAAATAACCTAACCAGGTTCTCGCAGAGTTCTTGAGAGGGTGGTGTAATGCACGCACCTTTGTCTCGGAGGTGTCCTGGATCCTCGCCGCTAAAACCCTGATTCCCCCTGTCACCCCTCGGAACACAGGATTGTACACTGAATCCCAAGTTGTAACTAGGGGGAACACAGGGGAACAAAACAAGGGTAGTAAAGGGAAAAGAAATACGCCTCCTCTCTCTTCTGTGGTCTGTGTAAGACAGTATGTGTCTGCAGCACCTGGATCTCTAATAAGACAAAAACAGGAAAACGTGAAAAACCAACCCCCCTTTAATTACTCTTTTGTGTTGTACTATTATGGTCTAGAATGACTAACTACGTGTACCTTTAGTAGAATGTAACACCACTCGAACCAATATTCAAACTATGCCAGGCGAACTTCCTGTGACAGTCTTGAGTGTTTTCAGCACACACAGCTTCTGTATACAATATAAACAAATAAGACAATGCTTCCAAAATGCCTACATCCAGAACACGACTATTATGCAATTCACTCACCACGTGTATATCATAACTGCAACTCTAATTTGAAGCACGAGTCACTGATAAAACACGGGACTCCAAAAGAATCAAACTCGAATTTCTCAAAAGGAAAAATAAACTCCACAGTATGTCTTTCTACTGTGGCAGACCTTCGCACATGAAACCAGGAGGCAATTCAAACTCAAAAATAGACTCTACGAGCCCAAGACAAGCCGTCTCGACTCTCTAAGAAATAAACACCAGCACTCCACACCTGGAGCCGGAAATCACTGAAACAAAATGCCGACACCCTACCTCCTCGGACGCCGACCTCAGATAACCTCAGATACCGACCCGGAACGAAAACAGGAAAAGCTTAGCTAAACGCGAAGCACTTCCTTGTTCCATGGGGCGGGTTATATTCCGTTTCACTACATTGTGCGCATGCGTGCATACTGCGCATGTGCACCAGTCTATGGGGCTCCTTTTGCCAACCACTGCCAACCACTGTTCTCGTATGCTCATACCTCAATTTTCTCCACTTGCGCGTCGCCTATTTCCCACGCATCCGGCAGGCATGACAGAACACCCCTCCTACAGAGCCCCCCACAGGTTTCGGTTTATGGGGGTACCTACTGTGGAAAGCCCTCAATAACCGAGGAGCATGGACCTGTCCAGCTGGTTCCCAAGATCTTTCCTCAATACCATAGCCTTTCCAGTGAACAAGATATTGGAGTCGACCTCTCACTCTGCGTGAATCAACAATAGCACCGACCTCATATTCGTCGACCTCATCAACCATCGTAGGTAACAGGACTGGCTGAAGGCGAGTACCTGGCGCAACAGGCTTCAATAAAGAGACATGAAACACCGGGTGTACTTTCATGGTAGGAGGTATGGTCAATTTCATGGCTACAGGGTTTACGACCTTTACAACAGAAAAAGGACCAATGTATTTAGGTTGGAACTTGCAGGCCCCTTTAAGAGAAAGATGTCTAGTTGAAAGCCACACCTTGTCGTCTTTCTTATACTCAGGTTCTGTGTGTCTATGTGTGTCAGCTGCCTTTTTGTACTCAGTTTTGGCTTTATCCAAATTGTCATGGATGGTGGAATGCACCCTCTGCAAGTGGGCAACTAAATCAGTGACAGCAGGGTTCGCACAAGGTCGCAATGGAGAAAAGGGTAAGAATTTAGGATGGAAACCATAGGTGGCATAAAAAGGGGTGAATAAGGTCGAGAAGTGATGACTGTTATTATATGACAGTTCAGCCAACCAAATCAATTCATCCCATTCTCTTTGGTCGTGCAACAATTGGCATCTCAGGAATTGCTCAAGACTCTGGTTTACCCTTTCGGTCTGACCGTCTGTCTGTGGGTGATGACTCGAAGAGAGATGAACCTCTATCCCCAGTGTCTTGCATAATTGTCTCCAAAACTTGGAGATGAACTGAGAGCCACGATCTGTGACTAGAACATTAGGTAGACCATGGAGTCTGACTATATTCTGGAGGAATATCTCTGCCAATGAAGAAGAGGTTGGTAATTTCTGTAATGGGATGAAGTGAGAAGCCTTGGTGAACATGTCCACAACTACAAGGAGAGTGTTATTTCCCTTCACTGTACGGGGTAAATCCACTATGAAATCCATAGATACAGACTGCCAAGGGGCCTCAGGAGTGGGCATTGGAAGTAATAAACCTACATAGCCTTGATGTGATATCTTCCCCTGAGCACATACTGGACATGTGTGGACATATTGTCGTACATCGCTAGCTATATGAGGCCACCAACAATATCGCCTGAGTAATTCAAGGGTTCTTTTGTATCCAGGATGGCCAGCCACACTATGTGAATGACACCATTCCATCGCCTGATTCTGAAGGGGTACTGAGGGTATGTACAGTCTGTCTTGAACGTACTGCAACTCTGACTTGACCGTAGACTGATGTTGGGACAAAACCTCCATAGCAACAGGTTCCTGTTGAGCTCTCTTTACCTGCATAAGAAACTCAACTTCAGTAGTGAGTCCCCCTATGATCCTTTGAGGAGCAATGATGCTAGGGGGTGTCTCTTCCGTAATCAAAGGAACAAAGCCCAACCTGGATAAAGCATCCGCTTTACCGTTTTGTCTGCCTGCACGATAATGTATACGGAAATCATATTCATTAAAAAACTGTGTCCATCTCATTTATCTCATTGACAAAGCTTTAGCAGATTTGAGATATTGAAGATTTCGATGATCCGTCATGACTGTGACGGTATGATTCGTGCCTAGAAGATATTGTCTCCATTCCTCTAACACTTTTTTAATTGCCAGTAATTCTCTTTCCCCCACGGTGTAGTTTACTTCGGCAGGAGTTAGTTTATGCGAATAGTAGGCTACCGGAAGGAGTTCCCCCGTATTGGAATCTGCCTGTGAGAGTACTCCCCCAACTGCCACCTGGGAGGCATCCACTTCCACCACATACGGACTAGACGGATCAGGATGCTTCAAAATAGGAGCTCTAGTGAATGCCTCCTTCAATGTACAGAAAGCTTTATGAGCTTCCGCCGACCACTGAAAGGACACCCCCTTTTTAACAAGTGAGTAATGGGAGCCACTAAATCGGAGAACTGATGTATAAACCTCCTATAGAAGTTTGCGAATCCAATAAATTGTTGGATTTCCTTGACAGATGTCGGGGCTGGCCAATCTAAAACAGCACTGACCTTCTGTGGATCCATACTCAATCCGGTTGCTGACACTATGTATCCCAAGAAAGAAACCTGATGTCTGTGAAAGAAACACTTATCTAGTTTACAAAAGAGGGAATTGTCATGTAGACACTGCAAGACCTCCTGGACATGACCTATATGTTCATCAAGAGTCCTTGAGTAGATCAATAAATCATCAATGTAGGCAATGACCGACCTTTCGAGGAACTCCTTCAGCACCTCATTGATGAAATATTGAAATGCTGAAGGAGCATTGCAAAGCCCAAAGGGCATCACCCTATATTCATACAGGCCAAACTTAGTGCAAAACGCCGTCTTCCACTCATCTCCCTCTTTGACGCGGACTAGGTGGTAGGCTCCCCTTAGATCTAATTTTGTGAACCATTGTGCCCCTTTAATTTGGTCTAAAAGAGAGGAGATGAGCGGTAACGGATATTTGTTTTTCACTGTTATGTTGTTGAGGGCTCTGTAATCGATACAACAGCGTAAGCCCCCCTCCCGTTTAGGGATGAAAAAGAGCGATGAAGAGGCAGGTGACCCAGAAGGTCTAACAAAGCCAAGGTCTAACATGGTATCGAGGTATTCCCTTAAGTACACGTTTTCTTTTTCCGTAAGGGAATAGACCCTGCTGGTGGGTATACGAGCCCCGGGTTGTAAATCAATCCTACAATCGTATACACGATGAGGGGGTAAACTGGTTGCTTTTTCTTTGTCAAAAACGGATTTAAAATCCAAGTACACTGAGGGCAAGTCACTATCAGGTTGATCATAAGGTAAGGAATATTCAGGACTGCTCAAAGCTGATACGGAAGGCAGAAAGGGTACTGTGATCGGGTTTGGTACAACGGATCCCCCTCTAGTCGTCCCATCATAATGGTGGTCTCTGCAGTCTACTCCAAAAGCAATCTTGGACGTTTTCCAGTCTATGTGAGGGTTATGAAACCTCAACCATGGAAGGCCTAGTACAACCGGAAACTGAGGTGATTCTATCATGTCGAAAACAAGAACTTCTCTGTGTGTGTCCTCTATTATCGTTTCCAAAGGGATACTGGAATGTGTTATGGGACCGTTTTTTAATAAACTCCCATCTATGGTGTACACTTCTTCCTGTGTGTCTTTTTGCACTCTGGGAATGTGATGTGTATGAGCCCAATGACAATCCATAAAATTACCAGAGGCTCCCGAGTCAATCATGATGGGTTGTGTGATTGTAGAAGATTTCCAAGACAGGGTGGATGGTATAAAGAAATGTCCTATATTTGACATAATGGAGGAGACCATGTGTGCCATAGGACCCGATTGTAAGGTCTCAGTTACCTTCGGGTCTGTCAGTTTTCCGCTTTGCGGGATTGCTTGGGTTTCACGGGACATTCTCTGAGGAAATGCCCTGCTTTACCACAATAAAGACATAACCTGTTGTCTCGTCGTCTTTGTTTTTCCGATTCACTTAGTGGCCCTCTAATACTACCTATTTGCATAGGTTCAGGTTCTTCGGTTTTTATTTCGGGCTCTACCCTTCGTTCCTTAGGGGTGGGTCTAGGGTAGTCACTCCTTCCCTTGTCTTTTCTTCTCTCACCTAACCGGTGATCCAGTTTCACTACCAAATCTATTAGCTCGGGACAGGTATCAGGAGGGTCCACAACATGAGCTAGTGCATCTTTTAGTTCGTCTCTTAAGCCTTTATAGAATAAAGCACTACGCTTGTCTACTGGCCAATCTGCTTCAACCACTAATCTATTAAAGGTAGATATATAGGTGATTAAATCCTTTGATCCTTGTTTTAAATAAAGCAATTCTGTGTCTGCGGCATGTGTGAAAGAATGTTTGTCAAACATTTTTCTTAATTCTCGTCGAAAAGAATCATAATCTAGGAGTAAAGGATCATCCTTCTCTATCAAAGGAATCGTCCAATTGGCTGCTGACCCACCTAAATATGATAATACAAAAGCAACCTTAGCCTGATCATTCGGAAAACAGGGGGCTTTACATAAAAAATGCAATTGGCATTGGGTTAGGAAAGCTGCGCATTTCGAGGGATCCCCATAGAATCTTTCAGGAGGAGCAAGAGGGATGGTGTGTGGTGTAACGACTTGCACTATAGGATTGGGACTACTAGCTCCTGCACCGTCTATTCTATTCAGGCTCAAGTTATCTAGTCTGTCTGCTATGGACTGTGTTTCCCGCTGTAGATTGCCTACCATGCTAGCTACGTCTTGAAGGGTGAGATCCATGGCACCTGGGAGACAATTTGATAAAGGCTTCGCGTTCTGTAATGCACGCACCTTTGTCTCGGAGGTGTCCTGGATCCTCGCCGCTAAAACCCTGATTCCCCCTGTCACCCCTCGGAACACAGGATTGTACACTGAATCCCAAGTTGTAACTAGGGGGAACACAGGGGAACAAAACAAGGGTAGTAAAGGGAAAAGAAATACGCCTCCTCTCTCTTCTGTGGTCTGTGTAAGACAGTATGTGTCTGCAGCACCTGGATCTCTAATAAGACAAAAACAGGAAAACGTGAAAAACCAACCCCCCTTTAATTACTCTTTTGTGTTGTACTATTATGGTCTAGAATGACTAACTACGTGTACCTTTAGTAGAATGTAACACCACTCGAACCAATATTCAAACTATGCCAGGCGAACTTCCTGTGACAGTCTTGAGTGTTTTCAGCACACACAGCTTCTGTATACAATATAAACAAATAAGACAATGCTTCCAAAATGCCTACATCCAGAACACGACTATTATGCAATTCACTCACCACGTGTATATCATAACTGCAACTCTAATTTGAAGCACGAGTCACTGATAAAACACGGGACTCCAAAAGAATCAAACTCGAATTTCTCAAAAGGAAAAATAAACTCCACAGTATGTCTTTCTACTGTGGCAGACCTTCGCACATGAAACCAGGAGGCAATTCAAACTCAAAAATAGACTCTACGAGACCAAGACAAGCCGTCTCGACTCTCTAAGAAATAAACACCAGCACTCCACACCTGGAGCCGGAAATCACTGAAACAAAATGCCGACACCCTACCTCCTCGGACGCCGACCTCAGATAACCTCAGATACCGACCCGGAACGAAAACAGGAAAAGCTTAGCTAAACGCGAAGCACTTCCTTGTTCCATGGGGCGGGTTATATTCCGTTTCACTACATTGTGCGCATGCGTGCATACTGCGCATGTGCACCAGTCTATGGGGCTCCTTTTGCCAACCACTGCCAACCACTGTTCTCGTATGCTCATACCTCAATTTTCTCCACTTGTGCGTCGCCTATTTCCCACGCATCCGGCAGGCATGACAGGTGGTATCTCATTCTTAGAACAGTCAGGACTAATAAGGCTGTTCAAGATGTTAAAAATGCTTCTGGAGGGGAGGAGCCAAGCTCGCGTCCGAGATGGCCGCGTTTTAGCTCGGCTCCGTTCACTCTCCTGTCTGCAACAAATATCCTGTACTTTATCCTGCCCCGGGAAGTATTCCACGATGTGCAGTGGAACGACGATACCTCACAGGCACTTACCGTTTGCTCCGGTGATTCCTGGGTGTCACGGATCCTGAGTTACGCCCCTGTCTGCTTCGGGGCCTCCGGAGCGGCCGGACCTGGCACTCCTTGGCGGCGCCCGGGCTGGACGGGGCGCGGTGGCCGGCCCTTGGTGGTGGTGTGGAGTCGGTCGGAGGGGCCGATGTGCTGATAGACCGATTGCGGCCTCCCGGGCCTGGTCCGGCGATCCTGCGGCCTGGTGTTGGGGAGCTGACTTCCGTGGACGGGGTTAACCGTACATCTGGCTCGTCTCCCCTTTGTTCTCCGGCCCGGCCATTTTGAGTTCCTCCGCCCGGATTCGGAGAACGGTGCCGGCGGCGTGTGGGGTGCCGGCGCATCGCCTTCTTCTGGTGGCTCCCCTTCCTGCCCTGGTGGCACCTCCGCTGGTGGTTGCCGGTATCCTGTTTTGCCCCGCTGATATCCGGGCGGGGGTCGGTGTTCGCAGCGGCCCCGCCGGGCCTCTAAGATGGCGGCCGGCCCCGTGACTCTCGGCCTTGCGGGGACCGGCGATGTGGATACGCCACGCGGCACGTTTGCTGAGTGCTGTAAAGGTGAGCCTACGCTTGGCGACATCCTCGCCGCCCTGCGCTCCTGGGGGGCATCCATGACCGCACCGACCGCTATCCTGGAGAGGGGTCCCTTTGTTGGGCCTGCCGGACCCCCCTTGGTTTGTGCGGCTTCATCTCTGTTGTGTGCTGCTGGAACTTTCCTTGGGGTCGTGGACCTGGAGACTGCTGTTGGTGTGGATGTACGGGGGTCCGCTGCCCTTCTTCGTCCTGTGCCTCCTTATACTCCGGAGGTTCCCCGGCTGGATCCCGTCTGGACCGACCTCGATGGGTCTCTTTTTCCTCTTTTGCCTCACATGGCCGAACGAAGATCCTGTGACGGCGCCGCTGGACCGGCTTTCTCCGTATTCTCATCGGAACTTTGCCTGCTTTGCCTGAAGTGGTTACTGTACTTTCTGGATCATCCGGGTCGCGATCGCTATGACTTGAGTGTATTTTTGATTCGACTCCCTGTTATTCACCTCCGGTTCCATGTGTTCTGGTTCCTGGTGCGTTGGACGACTACAGTTTGCGAAAAACGAGGACAGCGTTGAGCTGATCTTGCCTCTGTGGACTGTTATTTTGTGGTATGGTTGGGTGATCCGTTCATAATTATATGATTATGTTTGATACGTCTTTACGTTCCTGGAGCTTATCCGTGTGTTTACTATCTTCCCCTGGGCTCTGAGTGTTTTCGGGCGGGGGGGTGGGAGCTGAAGGGGTTTTGATTATGTGGCTCCTCTCCCGCTGTTTTTCCCTGTTTTCCCTTCCCCCCCCTTTTAATCTAAGTGATTCTTTCTTTCTTATATTTCTCTATATTTCGGGTTCTAATTAGGGCGACAGGCACGCTGCTGGGGGGTAGGCCATAGCCTTCTGCAGGGGTGCAGGGTGGGCTGTGCGGGGTGGTGGGGGGGTCTGTTTATTGTATCTTTCCCTGTTCCTCTTTTTGGTTCTATGGCTCTTATGTATCCCCTAATTTCGCGGCGCGGTGTCGGCACGTTGCCCCCCGGGGTGTTTGTGCTGGCATGGCCCTTTTGGTATGTCTGCTGTCACGGTTTACTACGCACTCATTTCTCCTGTTGCCACTAGTTCCATGTGCCGAATTAGTATTGGGTGCTTTGTTAGCCGTGGGGGGCGTGCACTGACGCCGCGCCCTCACTTTCCCCCTCCCCTTTTTTGATGTCCTCTTCCTCCCCTTTTTTCCCTTTCCCCCCCCCATTTTCTTTTCCTCCCTTGGGTTGTTGTAACGGAGGGCTTTTAGTCTTGTAAGCGTATTTTTCGCTGTTTTATTATTATGTGCCCTGGTAGTGGTGGGTGGGTGCTGAGCAGCGATTGTGATTGTTTTTGATGTGGGACTCACGTTCTGCCTTTGCCAAAATGTACTGTGCTTTTGGTCTTTTCCTGTATTCGAGACTTCGGCTTGCTCACGGCCCACCACGGCCCTCTGGACTTTACAGATTGTCGTTATCCTGTGACACCCTTTTTTCTAATATAAAATTAACCTACTTTTATCCTGTCCGTGTTGGCGACTCAAAGACTTGTTGCCCTTGCCTTTCATATGAGCTATTTAGAAATCCTGTTGACTCTCCTGTATTGCCTCGTATGTCTCTTTATTGTGGTGGCCGGCCCGGTGGGTTGTAGGCCCGTATCTGTGAGCGCTTTCTGTACAATAAAGGTTTAAAAAAAAAAAAAAATGCTTCTGGAGCTGTTGGGGGCATTAAGAATCACCTTTGAAAAGTATTCCGCCTTAACCCTGTTAATCTCTTTTTTGTAGCCAGCGATCTTAGATTTCCAAATGAGCTTGTCCTTATCCAAATATGCCTGTCTCCACCTCCTTTCTGCATGTTTACATTCTAATTTCAAGTTCTTTAAGATGTCCGTGAACCAGGGGGCCAAAGGTCTTCCCCTACTTCTATGATTTTTTAAAGGGGCGAGTAAGTCTAAAACCGATATAATCTTCGAGTAGAGAGAAGCATAATTCTCCTCTACCTGCTTGTCTGGTGAAAAACAATCCTCTACCTGAAACAGAGGAACAGGGCCCCTTTTACGCACAAGAGACTTCCAGTCTCTACTGACGTACTCACTCATGGAGCCGAAAGCCCTAGTGTTGTGAGTAGCAGAGTTCACAAATAATTTGATCAAAAAATGATCTGTCCAATCCATAGGTAATATTTCCCCAATAGTAAGAAGATGGGCCTCTGAAAAAGTTAAATCAAGCAGGTGCCCGCCTTTATGAGTGGCCTTGGACACTTGCTGAAGGAGGCCAAGGCCTTCGCATGAATGAAGAACATTAACGTAGCCTGCGTCAAGGGAACCATTCAACCAAAGATTAAAGTCTCCCAGGATCACCAATCTACGGTGAGTGGTGGCCATATTGGTAAAAGTTTCCAATAAAAGTTGCTGCTGATATACTTTAAAAATCCCAGGGGGTCTATAACAATACCATTCAATTTTGGTTTATGGCAGATTTTATAGCCAGGCGGACAGGCCCAGCCAGGATTGACCTCACAATCAAGGTGAGTCCAAGTCTCCGTCATAAACAAGGCATCAAGCTCATGAGATTCAAGCAGCAGCTGAATTTCCACACTGTGCTTAGGCAATGATCTAACATTAAGAAGCCCACAAGCAAGAAGGCCATTAACCAAAAAGTCTGCCAATGGAGAAGCGAATTCAGCAAAACAGAGTGCCCCCATGTCTCTACCCTGCTCTCCAATATAATGAAGTTCTTCACTGGAATAGCTTCTGGGACCACCCCCATTGCCTAAACCCAGGGGAACCACAAAAGGGGCAGCATGGCTGGCGCTGAGCGCATCCTTGGCGCGGACGGGCGCAGACGGGCTTGCCTTTGGCGCGCTCGCGCCAGCGTCGAGTTTTAATGCAGCTGAGACGTGGAGAGCGTGGGGAGCTAGACCGCTAACCCCGCTTACTCCCAAGATGGCGGGTCCGCTCGCACGGATGGACCCGCAAATCGAGGAGACCGGGAGGTTCTAGCGAGAGGGAGGAAAGGCAAAGTCACCCCCTATTCATCCAGAATAAAGTGCAGGTAAGTGTAGTTTAAAAGCAAAAACAACATAAATTATTAAAAACTGCAAAAAAACGCAAAGTCAGTTCCTCACCACACTCAATCATACAGCCTCAGAGCTGCCAATGAAATGCTGCGCGCTCGCGCCAGCGTCGAGTTTGAATGCAGCCGAGACGTGGGGAGCTAAACCGCTAACTCCGCTTACTCCCAAGATGGCGGGTCCGATCACATGGACGGACCCTGCAAATCGAGGAGAGCGGGAGGTTCTAGCGAGAGGGAGGAAAGGCAAAGTCACCCCCTATGCATCCAGAATAAAGTGCAGGTAAGTGTAGTTTAAAAGAAAAAACATAAATTATTAAAAATGGCAAAGAACTGTAAAGTCAGCTCCTCACCACACACAATCATACAGCCTCAGAGCTGCCAAACAAACGCTGCGCGCTCGCGGCAGTGTCGAGTTTTAATGCAGCCGAGACCTGGAGAGCGTGGGGAGCTAGACCGCTAACTCCGCTTACTCCCAAGATGGCGGGTCCGCTCGCACGGAAGGACCCCGCAAATCGAGGAGAGCGGGAGGTTCTAGCGAGAGGGAGGAAAGGCAAAGTCACCCCTATGCATCCAGAATAAAGTGCAGGTAAGTGTAGTTTAAAAGCAAAAACAAAATAAATTATTAAAAATGGCAAAGAACCGCAAAGTCAGCTCCTCACCACACACAATCATACAGCCTCAGAGCTGCCAATGGTAGTGAGGTGTAGAGTAGTATTTGTCATCCGTGGTAGTGTGGTGTAATGTAGTTTGGTTCATGTGTGGTGTAGTGTAAAATGCTTCATGTGGTGTAGTGTAGCATTCCTCATATGTGGTAGTGTGGTATAGTGTAGTATGCGAGAAGGTACATGGTATTGTGTAGTAGAATGTCCTCTCTATGTAGTGCAGTGTGTGGTTTGGTGTAGTGTGTGTTCTAGATGAATGCAAGCTTTAGTGTAGTGAGCAGTCTAGTGCTGTGAGCTCTCTGGCGCCACGTGTTCTTTCCAGATGTAGTTTAAATTAATCATATGTAAAACAGAAGCAACAATTACAGCCTTTATTTGTGTCATTAAATCTCTATTTCTGAATCTCTTCTCTGCAGTGATGACGACTCTGGATCCTGACACAGCCCATCCTCTGCTTCTCCTTTCTGAGGGGTGTAAACGTGTGAGACGCACAGAGACGGCACAGCACCTGCCGGACACCCCAATGAGATTCACCTACTACCACTGTGTGCTGGGAAGGGAGGGGTTCACCTCCGGCAGACATTACTGAGAGGTGCAGCTGATGCAGGAGGAGGTCGCATGGCATGTGGGGATCGCAGCAGAGTCTGTGAACAGAAAGGGAGACTTTACATGGTCACCTACATACACCCCCAGCATTAGGGGCTTCTCACGAGGGGACAAAGGGGTTCGAGGGGAGGTGAGAGCCTTGTACTGACCCTGTGCGCAGGTGGGAGGGTCAGTACAAGGCTCTCACATCCCCTCAGACCCCTCTGTCCCCTTGTGAGAAGCCCCTAATGCTGGGGGTGTATCTGGACTACGAGGGGGGGCGGCTGTTCCTGTAGGATGCTGACTCCATGGAGCTTCTCTACACCTTCCCACAGGCGCCCTTCACAGAGAGGTTTACCCGTTATTCGTTCTCCGGAAAGGAGCGGAGCTGAGGCTGGTGTGAGAGCTACAGAGAGCTATAGCCCCTTATCCCCTCCTCCATTCTGAAGTGATAACAATGTAACAAGGAGTACAAGCAGAGAGCTTTTAAATAATAAAATGATCCATTTTGGGAAAAGTCTCTTGGAATGGGCCCGTTATCAGGATGTTTATTTCAGCTTTAAAGGAATCCTCTACCCCTGCAGCCTGTGCAACAACCTGTTGTACTTTCATTTCCTGCTGTTCAGCCAGTATGCATGAGGGTGTGTTTGGAATGTTGGAGTGCCTGATGACTGTGTGGAATGTTGGTCTGCCTGGTGGACTGGAGGAACGACAGTTGGAGAGAGTGGGCTTCGCAGCAAAGATGCAGCTCCTGGTGGGGCTACGAATTAGCCATGAACTAACTTTACCATCTTATCTACTTGTAACTACCATCCTGTAACTTGCTTAATATACTTCTACTTTGGTTTACCACTCGGCTACCATCCATCATTTCAACATTTGTGACAATTTTAAGAGAAAAAACACTGCGTGAACTATCTAAAAGTCTACAGGAGGTGAAGAAACTTATTACAAAAAAACAACTACGCATACTGATATCAATTTCTACAGAAACTTCTTCAAAACCAAGGAAAAGAACGCCCATCTGCCCCACCAGTGTCCTCCACCAACGGGGCAGCCTGCTCTGGGTGCTTCACGTTCCTTCAATGACGTTTATTTACCCAGTTTTCTACAATTATTTAAACACCTGCCTGTGTGCCAACCCAGTATTTACATTGAGCGTATGCTGTACATCGTTACGCTTTGAGCACTCTACAGTGAGCAAATGGCAGTGCTTCTCGCATGTCATAACTGTTGGTGAGTTTTCATGTGATTTATGTTTTAACAGAACTAAATATGCTGTTTATGCGCCCATCGAACTCCGCCTTTGTGAGCTTGTCTGGTAGAGTCTGTCATGGCATCAACACTTCATCTTTGGACATTGGCTGTACAAAGGATTTCGTACTTTCACCTCTAGCTTGAGCATCTCTGACAGAGTCTTGTTAGGTCTCGCCTGTCGATGCGCATGCGCATCGAGCTTGCGAGCCTATTGCGGCGTAAACAACTTTTAACTAAGCAGCAAGGAATCGTGGCGATTCCTTGCAGTGCCCGTGACTTTTAAGCTCAATGCGCATGTGCATTGAGCTTAAAAGCGCGTGCACAGCCGCAATCACCGTCAGCCGCATTCCTCCGACACCTTTTGAAGTGAAGCTTAGCTTCACTTCAAAGGCCCGGCTTCTTAACACCCACATGCCGCTCTCCCCGCTCCGCCCCCTCCCCTGCCCGCCTTGTGCATTTCTTTCTCGGCCTTTAGTCGTCACTCTCCCTCAGAGCCTCCTCTCCACCCCCTCCCCTGCTGCTCTTTCACGCCCCCTCCCCTGCTGCTCTTTCACGCCCTCTCCCCTGCTGCTCTTTCACATCATTTTGAGCGCAAGTGAAAATAGGGCTGGAAATTTTGTTGCAGGGCTCGTTTTCATTGCTCATCATTGCGCACCTTTTTATTAGCTCAGCAACGAGCCCCACAGTTTCTTTTCAGCATTCAAGGACTCGCATGGGAAGCCTCAAGAACAGCGTGCGATGGCAACTCCTCCCGGTCTGGCCTTTGCACCCTATTGTGGAATTTGCGTCCCACCGAAGCCCGCCTCACCGGCTCTTCCAGCAGGCTGCTTCATGTAAAATCCCCCCCTTGCTCTACTTGTAATCACTTGACTGTAAGGGACGTCTGCAAATAGCAGTACACAACACAGTAAAACCAACATGCAGGGATTGGCAATTTAATTAAACTCACAATCTCGGATGTGCAGCTTGGGGCACTGCATGGTCTTTTGTTATGAGAAGCCTCGAGAACAGAACGCGGTAGCCCTTTCACCCAATCTGGGCATCGCAGCCTAGTCATGGAATTTGCGACCTGCTGAAGTTCCACCCAACGGCTCCTCATGCTGGCTGCTTCACAGGAACAAGCCTCTGCTCTATTTACAATCACTTGTTTATTTACATGACTGCCACGGGAAAATAAAGACGCCGATCAAAGGGGGTGAATAGAGAGGACCCTATTCCATTTACTGCTTGTTCTGAACGCCAGTTTCACTTTCGCGGTTGCGTCACTTTCACGGCCGCGCAGCCAATGCTTGTTTTTGTGAGCTTGGGAACTGAAGACACTGATTGCTTGATATTTTGATTTTATTTGTATTATGTTATTTATAGTATGTGCCTTTCCTTCCAGCTATCCGCTGCAGAAAGCCTGCATTCTTCCTTGTTTTAGCATTCTCCATTGTGTATCTCTCCTCTCGTGCTGCTGCTTGTTCCCGTGTGCGCCTCCCCACCCCATTCCATGTTGCACTTGCCCGTATACTTCTCCATGTTGCTTCCACCCTCCCCTGTCGTTCTGTGCCCCCCTGCCCTCCCGTGTGTTGCTTCCTTGTGTCACCCTCCACTTGTTGAATCCATGTCCCCCGCCTTCCCTGTGCTACTTGCGTGCCCGTCTGCCCTGCCCATGTTGCTTCAGTGACCACACCAGCCCCCATATTGAGTCTGATCCCCCTGTTGCTTCACCCCATTACTTCTGCTCCTGTTGCTTCCTCTCCATTTACACCCAATTAAAAAAAGTGTTTTGTTTTTAGTTATTGATTTGAATTTCTACAGTAACTAAAAAAAAAATATTTTTGTAGAGAGGATGCAGACTGCTATGTAAAAGTTTTTTGTTTTACTTCAGCCATGCTGCACAGCTTCAATGATGCTGCACAGTGTGGTATTCAACCATTGCCAAAGCCAATAAGTCACAACGATGATACCTATTGACTTTGCCAGTGTTTGTTGCAGTTGCCTTTATACAATGTTTAGGTTACAGTGTAGCATTGTAACTTTGAACAAGGAGTGCTTGGTTAGGTTGTGATTTAACCTCGTCGCATTCAAAACACAATACTCCCAATAAAATTTGTGCGCTTTTAGTTAAAAGCATGAAAATGTAACCAGCCATAAAAGAGAAGGCTCCGAGATAGGTTAGCGAAATATCACAGGAACATCAAAAGTGCTGAGGGGACCAACAAGCATATACATGCTCTACAGCACCCACCCAACGACCAGGAAAGCACTTTTTATACTTTAATTTTTAATATGCTGGTCCTTAGTACACAAGTGGCATACAATAGTTTACTTGCACCTGCATCCTTCAGACTACAACTCCCTTTCAGGACTAGTTACATTTGCGTCTCTAACTGGATCTGCCCTTAACAGTACCAGTGTATACTTTCTGTCCATCTGTGGATTCCTTTGGCGTTTTACACCCCAGCACACTGCCCTCCAAGAAGCCTCGCTCCTCAATGAAGGGCTGAATGCCAGGGGTTGTGGCAGTGGCGGCTGGTGGATTTTGGAAGTTGTTTTGCTGGGCATACAGTAGCAAACGCCTCAGAGTTCAAAAGCACTCCATAGCACCCAGCTTCAGGCTTTGCCAACCCCTGGGCCGTGTACCTTCACAGGCTTTCAAATCATCCGTGAGCACATACCCTTAAACACGAGCTCAGGCATGCAAGCTAACATACACAGACACAGTCGCAGGCACGCACCCACACAGAGACAGTCATACAGACATACTCGTGCACTCCCCAGCACACAGATAAATACACACGGGCTGTTAAACACAATACGCATTAGCATAGCCAATAGGTCTCGCCTTTGGGACCTTATAAGTGTTTAACCATGCAACAGTTAATGTTGCTGCACCAAGGATATTGTGCTGCATAGCTAAATACTTATAAGATCCCAAAAGCGAGACCTATTGGCTATGCCAATGCAACGCCACTCAGCCACGCAACGCCACTCAGCCACGCAACGCCACTCAGCCACGCAACGCCACTCAGCCACGCAACGCCACTCAGCCACGCAACGCCACTCACACACGCAACGCCACTCACACACGCAACGCCACTCACACACGCAACGCCACTCATCCACGCAACGCCACTCATCCATTTGCAAAACGAAAAATGTCAAACTCTTCTATTGCGAGACCTATTGCATTTTCAATGCTTGTGTATTTCCCTGGTGGCGTCTGGCTTTATTATGTACTTTGATCCTGTCTTGGATAAAGTCAAGTGCAACTTATTTGTTTTTTATTTTTCACGTGTGGCCTACGCTGAGACCTGATGCCCATATCTTGCCAACTGTCATTTTCAAAATTCAAAGAAAGATGTGGTTCGAGCTCCAGCACGCACTCACCTTCATCTTCTGGACATGCTGACATCTCGTGGTTCCCTCTGTGACATTGCTTGTACTGCTCAATGCACGTCTTGCTGCACTAGCGTGCTGTGAACCACACGGCGCGCCGTCAAAAAAACGTGCTGCCACTTTGAGCTTTCTCTGGAGTACTGCATTATCTGGCGCTAGCCACTGTTCTCTTGTTAGTGCGGGAGTGGCGCAATAAAGTAAATTTAACCAGCGCTTCCATCCTTACTAAACTAAATTCAACAGCCCGGCAAGCCCTGTGTTAGTTTAGAACGAGTTCTTCACTGTGACCTCTTGGCAGCGTTTATGATGAAGCGTATATTCTGGCTTGTGACATTGGTGATCTCTCTTGATTCTTCTTCTTCTTCTTCTAGCACGTCTTCTTTCTCCCTTTCTTCCCCCATGACCCCCATACATTCCTTCAGACCGCTCTCCCGGGAGTCACAGGTCTACCCTTTATCCCCCCTTCTCTTGCTCCCTCCCCTCCCATTCTGCCCCTTTCCCAACTTGATCTCACCCTTACCTCGCCTGCTTTACCTCCGGCTTCCCCTCCCCACCCTGCATCTCTCCAATATTCCAATGCCATCTCCCGCCCTCTAACCCCCCTATTCCCACCCATTTCCCCTACTTAATCCACCTTTCTTACAACCTGAACTACCGATCAACTCGCCTTACACTCCCCCCTTTCCTCATCCCTTTCCGCTCTTCCCCTTTCCTCGTACCTTCAATTCTGTTCTTACACCTCCCATCTCTCTACAACCTACACTCCCCCCACCTATGCCTCACATCCCTGCCTCCCCTCTTTGTAATTCCATCCTCTTTTCTCCCTCTGACCTTAAAGTCCTTCCTGCTCTTATGCTTCACAACCCTGTTTCCCCTCTTGGTAATTCTGTCCTCTTCCTTCCCTTTGACCTTTCAGTCCCTCCCTCTTCCCACAACTACCATTTAGCCCAACCCCCCTCTGCCTTGTGTCTGTCCCCCTACATTCACCTTTCATAGCCCGTGGTACCTGGCCTGCACCCTCTTTCTTCTCCCCATTCCTCTGGCCTTCCATTGACCTCCCTCCCTTCCCTGTACAGCCCCTTCTACTCTCATCTTACTGTATCCCTGGCCTTCCCTTGACCCCCTCCTCCCCCTCCACCTCTCGCTCTCCCTTTCTACTTCTCAATTTTCTCCTCCTACTTATGATCTCTATTCTTCACCTCTGATCAACACCAGTAAAAATATCACTGGTACTCCATCCACTCCTTTCTACCACCATCTTTCCCCACCTTTGACCCTTGCACCCCAACACTCTCCATGGTCCCCCCACATCCCCCTGTCCTCCTTTACCTACTTCACTCCCTCCTTTAACCATTGAGCCACCCAACACTCCGGGCTCAGCCCACCTCTCCCTGGAAACTAAACTTGATTCTCTCATCTCTTCCATTTCCCAGCTTGAAGCGTCCATTTCACTCTTAAGTGCTAAGATATCCCCCTCCCCTAATAACCTCCCGAGGAGTTCCTTGCTCCCGCACCCCAATAAGGCCAACCACAGTCTGTCCTCCACAAACAGCACCAACTTACTGGCTAGCTACAAGACTACCAACGTCAATCCCCCTCCACTCTCCTCTCCTAACAATTCTACTCAATTCACCATTCAGACTATCTCTTCCGTCAGAACTTACCAGCCTCCCTCTCAAGGGGCACCCTCATTCAAGAATCTAATCCCTATCTCCCTTAACAGCCCAAACACTCCCATCACCAAAACAGTTGCATCAGAGCTACAGTGTATGCTCCACAACTGCAGATCTGCAACCAAACACAAACTGGAAATCTCTGACACTATCACCCACCACAATCTCGACATGCTCTTTCTCACCGAGACCTGGTTTAATGACTCCTGTCACACTTTGTTTGATCTTCAGATACCTACCGACTACTCTATCCTCAGAAATGACAGAACAGACAAGATCGGGGGAGGTGCTGCGATTATCTTCAGAAACTCCCTTCAAATTAAACCATCTTCTTCCGCACATTTGAATGCCCATCCCTAGAACTTCAAGTTCATCACGGCTCACTCTTCAGGTTTCATGCCATCTACCATCCTCCCAGTAACAGCTCTTCCTTCATGGAGGAACTCACCGACTTCATTAGTGACCAATATTCACAAAGCGACAGGCAGATTTTCCTAGGTGACTTTAATCTCCACTGCGGCTCTGTGGAAGGCTCGGCTGCCAACAAGCTTGCAACCTTTCTCTCAGCTAACAATCTTGTCCAACACTGCTCAGAAATTACACACGCCAAGGGCTCAATTCTGGACATTGTTATTCCTAAATCAGACCAGCTTACCATTGCTCCCCCTATCCATATAGACTGGTCAAACCATTTCCTCATTACCTTCCGTTTTCACCTCTCGCACACTATAACTCTCGACCAACCTAAAAGGGCTTCTACCTGGTTCTGCAACACTAAAAACATTGATCTTGAGACTCTGTGTGATTCTGCTATGCGTTCACTTCCTAGTCTAGACCCTAACGTGGATATCAATGATCTCACCCCCATTGCCTCTCAATCCTTGCAGTCGAAATCGACAATGTTGCTCCACTCCAAAGCAAAAGGAAAAGACCCACCCCCTCAGCACCTTGGTTCAATAAAGCTCTCTATGACGAAAGGAAAAACCTTAGAATCTTGGAGAAACATTGGAGACAATCTCCATCGTACTCAAATCTCTCTCTTTTACGTTCTGCAAGATCCAAATACCACAAGCACAAATTTCATGTAAAAGCATCACATTTCAGATCCCTCCTCGACTCAGCTAAAAACAGACCCAAAAAACTTTTCGACCTCATCAAAAACCCAAACTGTTCCCCCCAAACCATCAAACCTGAGGATGCTTCAAAGAAAGCAGCTGAATTTGCTATATTCTTTGATGAAAAGGTCAAATCACTGGTGGATCAGGTCACCCACCCTACCCCCATTGAGGAGCGAAAATCCTTAGTCACTTGGCAGAACTTTGCCGCCATCTCGAAAGATGACCTCCTCAAATGCAAACTCGAAACCAAGCCCTCCAACCATTCTTCTAACCCCATACCTAGTGTCATCGCCATTGATTTCTATACCAATACTCTTACTTATTGGACCAGGCTAGTTAATCTCTTCCTCAGTCAAGCATCCCTCCCAGCTGTCCTCAAAACAGGACAGGTTACCCCCCTGCTAAAAAAAAGCTCAGCGGATGCGAACGACCTCAATAACTTCCGCCCCATCACCAATCTCCCTTTTCTTTCAAAGATCACAGAAAAATGTGTTGCAAAACAACTTTCCCTACAATAATCTCCTTGACGTGTTACAGTCGGGCTTTATTAAAAATTGCAGCACTGAAACAGCCCTGCTGCAAGTGATCGATGATGTGCTGCATATACTTGATTCAGGGGAATCGTGCCTCCTGATTCTTCTTGACCTCTCTGCAGCCTTTGACACTGTTAATCACAGCACCCTCCTTAACACTCTTCAACAGAGAATGGGCGTGGAAGGCACAGTGCTTAAATGGTTTGCCTCATACTTCTCAGGCAGATCCCAAATGTTCAAGATTGCAAACAGTCTCTCGTCTTCACTGGTGGTTGATCAATGCGTCCCTCAAGGTTCAATCCTTGCACCCACTCTGTTTAATCTCTATCTGGAACCATTAAGGAACCTCCTAAGCAAATCTGGAATCCTCTACCATCTCTATGCGGATGACACCAAATCTACCTCAAGGTGTCTTCCTCACAAGATCTCTCACTACTGAACTCTACTCTCAACTCTATTCAGAACTGGATGTTAGTTCACCAACTCATTCTCAATCTCTCCAAAACTGAATTCTTCCTCCTATCTACCTCTCTCTCCCCACCTCCTGTTCAATCCTTGATGGATCAGCTGAATTTACTCAACAGTAAACCCATCATTGTCGACTGCGCTAAATCTCTAGGTGTCATACTTGACAAAAGCCTCAACCTAATCTCGCACATCAACTTCATTGCCAAGAACGCATGTTATCAGCTGTGCCTTCTGTGGGGGATTCATCGGTTCTTCCCGGAGAAAGACCTAAAAACCTTGGTCCAATCGCTAGTTCTCTCTAGACTGGATTATTGTAATTCTCTTCTGACTGGCCTTCCCAAATCTCACCTCTCACCCCTCAAATCCGTCCTCCATTCAGCAGCTTGCTTCATTTCAGGGTCCAAACAAAGTGACCACATCACTCCTATCCTGTCCTCTCTCTGATGGCTTCCCATCGAGGCTAGAGCTATTTACAAAACAGCTTGCATCACCCACAAAGCCTTGCACTTTTCCTCCCCTCGTTATCTGGCAAATAAACAGAAATTGTCTGGAGGCTTGAGACCTTCTCGGAATGCGGAAAAGTTTCTGCTTGAGCCCCCCTCCTTCAAAAGGGGATAATTAATGGCTCAATCGTTCCCAGGTAATGCAGTGAGAATCTGGAACTCGCTTCCTCCATTGCTCCGTGCCACCTCCTCTACCCGGATCTTCAAAGAGGACCTCAAATCTCTTCTATTCCAAAGACACTTTCAGAACTAATTCCTTCATTCTTAGACCCTGCCAGGTAGTTCGTTAGTCATTGTAAATTTGTAATATTTTTTTTTTGTACATTCCTTACTTGCTGTGTTTTATATTGTGTTCCTCTTGCCTGCTGTGTTTGATTTACTGTCCTGCTATTTTTGTACGTTCTATTTTGGAACATTTCTCTCATGTAACGTAACTGGTTCTATTGTACAGCGCTCTGACACCTTCGGGTAAAGTCTGCGCTTTATAAAAATGCATAAATAATAATATGTTCAACGTGTTTTGCTGATATTAGACACTTGGAAGATTAACAATGCAGTCTCCACAGCGCACTTTCAGATAAGAAGCTGCAATCTTCACGATACTACAATCTTCTTTTATTGGAACCTGTGCAGTCAAGTGAGAATAGTGTCGCAGTGAAACATTTGCTCTTGTTCATTACTGTTTTTGCCTGCATTACTTAAATCACCCTTTCGTGACTCCACACACATTCCAGGTTTTGCAGACATATTAGGTTGAATTATCTTGTGTCTACACATTTTTTTCAGATGTTATTGTGTATATACAAGCCATCTTGGGTTAAAAGCAGAATATATTTTTGTCATGAAACTTTAAGAACACTAGTTAGATGTGTGACACTCGGAGGCAAATCTGCCTTTCAAGCCAACACCACGTGCATGCTGTGACTGAGATGAGAAGGTACTTAATATAAAAAAACAAACCACATCTCCAAAATGCAAAGTGCTGGTGACACAAAAAGTCTGGGTTTGGGGAGAAGGGTCACTAGTGAGGGTTTGACACCAGGACAAACAAACTAGAATGATTTTGCTATGAATTTTAAATGCTGCTCCTGTGAGAGCAGGAATAATGTGTAACATCCGTCACATCTCCATCACATTAGAGGTGTCTGCTTCTTAATATCCGAGTCTCTGCTTCATTGAGATTGGTTGTAATTCTTGTCTGTTGAGTAAGACTTGAGCTGATTGTGTTCTCTTTCTGCTTTAGGGTCATGACATTCCTTTATATGGTAGCTCAGTACGTTGCAGGACCCATAATCTAGAGGTCACAGGTTAAAACCCTGGCAGGGGCTTCTCCGACTTTCTAATAATTGCACTGTTGTATCATTTACATAAACCTTCATGCTGCCACCAATGGCTGCAGCTGACGTCACTGAGAAATAAACCTCCAAGTTCTAGACATTAATTTAAGATCATTACATATTCTGGGATTCTAGTTTGGGTTTACTTCAGTACAACTATTACAATTACCAGGTTAAAATGGTTTCTCTTGTAATAAATTAATATTACAGGTTAAACATTTTACAAAAACATACTAAAGAGATCAATTAAAAATACTAGTAATTGTCAAACTTTTTGCAGGAGCGCCCTGTCAATCTGGGGTAACTGTACTCAAATTTTAACAAAGAGAGCCTGTTACCACTGGTGTCCAGGGATCTTCACCTTACTGTGGGGTCCAAGACTGAGCACCTAGTGAACCCCTCACCCCTTGACTCTCAGAGGAGTGAAGTCGAGCTGTCCGAGGCTTACTCAAGGAGAAGGTGCGGGGTTAGAAACCAAGAACACTCTAAAGCATAAACCAGGTAAAGGATTGACCAGCCAGTGCATTTACTTGAAAAATCAAAAGTGCTTTAATCACAAACACACAACTCTAGACTGTACACAAAAAATAAAGGGCTGAAAGATGCTCCTAGTTGTTCTCTTGGAGGGAGCGAGGTTGGTCCATGGGGAATCAGCCAATGAGGACTAAGGGTCTCCCCGACTTAGTAAGGGGTATTGTGCTGACGCAGTGAATGTGCCCTAGGACAGTTGTTAACTAGGACAGTTTTGCAATAGGACAGTTGTACAATAGGACAGGAGACTGAATAAGTCTTGGTCCTCAGGCTCTCACTGCTCTCTCTGGGTCTGTAGTTAACCCCAGCCACGGCTGCTTCGTTACGGGGGCAGATTGCAGGGGAGGGGGCAGGGAGGGAATTAAAAGAAAAGTGAGTTTCTAAAAACACTTACCTGAGTGCCTCCCCCCACCACCTCTTGGTCCTCTTCACCTTCTTCTAGACTCCAGGGCAGGAACAGGAAGCACCCAGGCATCCGGACTCCCCTAGCCAATCACGACACTGCTGATAGCAGTGTCATGATTGGTCCGTGTGCCATGATTCGGCGCTCAGAGAGGGAGTAGGAGCATGGCCATATTCAGCATCCAGGTTGTAGTGCATGCAAAGTGGACAGCCCGAGATGGCCGGCCAAACATTCATGCACACTTAGGAGAGTGCCACCACTCCTCCTCCTATTCCTCTGCCACTGGCCAGCCCCGCCCTTCCCCTAACCAGCTGAGCAAGGAAGGAAAAATAAAATGATAATAACAGTGCGTTATTATCATTTTATTTTTCCTTTTTCACTTGCTCACAGAGCAGTGGGGCGACGCTCCTCCACCATAGCGGGGGAGCTGCCCTTGGTTAACCCCCCTTCCATCTGGAATAAGCTGTGCCAGGTATGAAGTTGTAATGATGCTGATGTCTGTGGTGGTCCCTTCTTGCATGTTTTCTCTGTTCACACTGTATCGTACTTGTAGTTCACTTGAGGGGGTTCTCACTGGACTCGTCAGGGGACGTCGCTTCACTAGTGCACGTGCTCACACATAGCCCCTGGGGGCTGCCAGGCTGACTCTGCCTCGGCCCAGTCATGAGTACTAACCTGCATGGTTGTCCGGATGCACACCACGTGCCTCCAGTCCTTGAGAAGGGGAGAGAGAAAGGATTGTAGAAGTGATGGGGAGTAAGGGGGCAAGAGAGAGGGAGCACGACAGAGTGGTAAAAGTGAGAGGGGGAAGGGTGAGAGAGAGTGGTAGAAGTGGAGGGGGACAGAGCAAGATGCACTGTGTGGGGGAGAGAGAAACAGAGACAGTGTGGGAGAGAGAGAGAGAGAAGGGGGGGGAGAGATACACCGTGTGGGGGAGAGAAAGATGAAAGGGAGAGATAGGAGGGTGGTGGAGCGGAGAGAGAAAAAGAGATCAAGTGAGATGGGGAATGCTGGGAGAGCGAGTGTGATGGATAAAGAGGGAGGAGGTGGAGGGGAGAATGCCCCGGTTACTTACCGGTAATCTTCATTACTCCGAGTCCTTGTCTTCCTCGCCACAGTAATCACCATTGAGCCTCCGGCTCCCACAGAAACTCCAAGTAAAATTTAACATTCTAGTCTCCCTCTCCCTCTCCCAATATGTCCCACGGTGGCAACAGCCAATCCCATAAAGGGACACAGAAACAGCCAAACGATCTGAAACCCAAGACACATACATGAAGCCACCAAGAGGGCCGGGAGGGAAGGGAACCTATACTGTGGCGAGGAAGACAAGGACTCGGAGTAATGAAGATTACCGGTAAGTAACCGGGGCATTACCTCCTCGTCCGTCTTCCTTGCCACATTAATCACCATTGAGCCGATACCAAAGCACATCAGCTTCATGAAAGAAAAACAGCCCACACCAGGAAGGCAGTATAACAACAAGTTTAATAACAAGAGGCAGATAAACAAAACAAGCCCCCTCAAGGAACACCACCACTCAGCACAGAAGAGGCAAAGGTGACTAAGCCCCCACCCCCAACCTGAAGACGGTAATGGGTCATGAGGTATGAGGTGATGACCAAGTGGCAGCCCGGCAAACATCATCCATGGAGATCCCTTTAAACGCCGCCCAGGAGACCGCAATAGACCTGGTGGAACGACCCTGAACAGGAAGAGAGGGAATCTCGGAAACAGACTCCTATGCCAACAAAATAGTCTCCTTGATCCAACGACTGATCGTGGAAAGGGAAGGCTTCATACCTTGACGGGACAACCCAAAATTGACAAATAAATTGTCCACCTTACAGAAGAAAGACGTGCGGGACAAATAAATCAACAAGGCACGTCGAAAATCCAAAAGATGTAAAAGAGCCTCCTCATCCGAGGAAGGATCCGGGCAAAGAACAGGAAGAACCACCTCCGCAGACCGATGAAAGAAGGAATCAACCTTCGGGACAAACGTAGGATGAGGGCACAAGACCACATGATCCATCAAAACAACCAAAAAGGAGCAGACCGGAGGAAAGCCCCCAACTCCCCAATACACCTGGCAGAGGCAATAGCCACCAGAAATACAACCTTAAGCGTCAAAAACTTCAAATCAACCATTTCCAAAGGCTTGAAAGGAACCGATTGCAAAGAACGCAACACCAAAGGAAGGTCCCAAGGAGGAGGACATAGGATAGGACGCGGCCGCTGGAAAGACAGAGAACGAAAAAGCTGCGCCACCAATGAAGCCTCTGAAACCAAAGGAAGGACATGAAATGCCCGAATGGCGGCCCACTAAGCACGAATAGTAGAAATGGCTAAACCCAACTCAAAACCCTCATTCAAAAAAATCAAGAATGCGAGCCTGTTCCACAGAATCCACAGATAAATCGTGATGAAGACACCAAGAAGCAAAGTTGTCCCAATGCTTAGCATAGGATTTCAACGTAGAAGGCCTCCGGGACTGCTGAATAACACTAGCAACAGTCACCGAACAACCACCACGGATCAGGGAATCCCTCTCAAGAGCCAGGCCCGCAGACCCAGGGATTGGAACACAGGAAGCGGAAGCAGAGGGCCCAACAGAGGGAAAGGCACGAATGGCAACGCCCACCCCGGTGTCACAGCCAATTCCAATAATGGGGGAACCATGGGCGACGACTCCATCCTGGAACAATCAGAAGTACAAAGGACTCCTCCCTCTTGATCTTCTGCAAGACAGCTGGAATCAGGGGAACAGGGGGAAAGGCATACAGGAGGCCTCGCGGCCAATGGAACGACAGAGCATCCACCCTCCAAGCATCCCGGCAAGGCATAATTGTGCAAAAGCAGCGGACCTTGGCATTGGACTGGGACGCAAAGAGGTCTACAATCGGAGACCCAAACATTTGCCTCAACCTCCTGAACATCAAGTGCATCAGGGACAATGAACCTATGGAGGGAAACACAGTCCACAGTCCGCCACAGTGTTCTCCCGACCAGGTAGATAAATCGCAGTCAGGGACACCAGGTGCAACTCCACCCAAGAACAAATCTGACGACTGAGGCAACTGAGAGAAAGAACTCTGCAACCCCCTTGATGGTTGACATACGACATCACCACCTGATTGTCCATCCGGACCTGGACATGGTGACCCAACAGTAGATCCGAGAAGGCCAACAGGCCCAACTGAACTGCCTTCAGCTCCTTGTAGTTGGAAGAACATGATATCACAGAGTGAGACCAAACCCCTTGCGTCGTCGAATCCCCCAGAGTAGCACCCCAGCGCAACAGGCTGGATCGGTAGTGAGAATCCGAGACGGAAGAACCATAAAGGGGCAACCCTGAGACAGATGAACCTCGTCCAATCACCAACCCAGGACCACCCAAATCTGGGTTGACACAGGGATCAACACACTCATATCTAGAGAACAGGGGTCCCAATGCAACAAAATGTGGGACACCACAGGATACATATGTAAGCGAGCCCAAGGTACCATCAACAAAGATGCGGACATCAGACCCTGCACCCTCAACCACAGGCCCACAGGATGAGAAGGACCCAACAACAGGGATCGAACAGCAGATATTAGAGTCACAATCCGAGCAGGGGGCAGGAACACCATCCCCAACTGAGTCCTGAAAAGTGCTCCAATGGAAGTCAATTCCAGTGCAGGAACCAGGGAGGACTTTGGGACATTCACCAGGAATCTGTGATATTCCAGGACATGGCACACCCTCCGGACATGCAACTCCGCCTTAGAAAGAGAAGAAGCAGAAATCAAAATATCGTCAAGATATGGAAAATCACTAATGCCCTTCCCATGCAAATGGCCAATAAGAGGAGCCCGAACTTTAGTAAAAATCCTGGGTGAAGAGCAGAGCCCAAAAGGCAATACCCGCAACTGATAGTGTCGACCCAGGACGCAGAATCGCAGAAACCTCTGAGAGTCGGGGTGGACAGGCACATGAAGATACGCATCCCGCAAGTCTATCGAGGCCAGAAAATCCCCTTGAGAAACAAGAGGAAGGATCACCTGGAGAGAAACCATCTTGAACTTCTGATGGGGAATGAAAGTATTTACCCATTTCAAATCCATCACAGGTCTGAGATCCCCTGTGCGCTTGGACACCAGGAACAGAATAGAATAAACTCCCAAACCCCCAATTGATCCTCTGGCACAGGAATCACCGCTCTTTTTCTCACTAGGGAATCGATGCCTTCCAAAAGCGCCACCCTCTTCAGAGCGTCTCTGGGACAAGGAGTGGACCTGAAACAGTCTGGGGAAGTCTGGGTAAACCCAAGACGAAAACATTTGGAAATCACTTGAAGGACCCATTGGTCCGAAACAGTCTAGTTCCAAGAGTCCCGGAAGCAATTCAGACGACCCCCATCCGGACCCACTCCAGGTGCAACCCAGTCATGATTTTGTATGAGGCAAAAGCGCCGGAGAACCGGGACTTGTCAGAGGAAGGAGCACCCCGATCACGCCCCCTCCCCCAAAAGGGCTGATGTGCACGTCCCCTCCATGAAGGACCAAAAGCCCTCTGGGACCCAAAAGCACGGTAGCGACCAGCCCGTTCAGGTGCAAGCAGCTTACTGTCCTCTGCCGTCTTCTCAACCATATCATCCAACGGGGAATCAAACAGCTTAACCCCAGTAAAGGGGATTTTCATCAACAGACCCTTCTGCGCAGCATCAGCCTTCCAGGAGCGGAGCCACAACTGCCTCCTTGCAGTGACAGAAGACCCCGCAGCAGAAGCAGCCGCCCCCAAAGAATCAAACGATTCGTCAGAAAGCAGACGAACCTGCTGCTCCATCATAGCCAGCATAGAAGACACATCCTCCCCTTGGTCCATCAATTCTGACAATGTTTGAAAATCTTTAAGCAAAGATTGGATGGTGTAAGAAGAATAGGCCGCCGGAATGGAAAAATTAGCAGCAGCAAAAGTGCGCTTCACCGCATTATCAACCTTACGATCCACAAGGTCAGCAGGAGAGGAATCCTCAGAAACAACAGTTCCATGAGACGACATACTAGCCATCAATGAATCAACCTTCACCGAGGAAGGAAACTTCTCAGAAAAATCTTGCAAGGGATAACATTTATTAAAAAAACACAGAAAAGAGCCCTTGTCTACATCCTTCCACTCCGTCTCCAAAACCTTTAAAACAGAAGAATGAAGGGGCAAAGATTCTGGCACTGGACTCTGATATTGCACAAATAAATCATCCTCCAAATCCACCACAGAATCAGGAAAAACTAAATTTTTGCGAATGTGACTAAGTACCACCTTAAGGTCGGCACCCTGCACAAAACGTCCCTTGACGTCCACATCCTCCTCCGTTTCTGAATCAACGGCAGGAGCAGCATCAGATTTAGTCTTCTTATCAGGAGGAACAGCCACCTTATCCTGCAAAGCAGCAGCCACAGCAGAATGAATCATCTTCGGCAAGAGATCCATAGAAGGAATCGTCACGCCAGAACCAGAAGCCATATCCATGGAGCTAGGATCAGCCACAGCAGAGGAACCACCTTCCATGACCACCAAATACGAGTGAACACACAGGGGCAACACACAGTCAACATGACCGGTAAAAAAGGCCAAACGTTGCCAGGCAACCAACAAAACCTCCCACTGCACGCCCACAATACCAATATAAAAGCGGAGGAAGTCCGGCGCTCCTGCCTAATGAAGCCGCCAGACCCACCGCCAAGAAAAGCCATGCAGCGGAGGAAAAACACCAAGGTAGGAAAAACGAAGAAGCTCAGCAACTCCATCCACCCACGGGGGAAGAACTACATCCCAGAAGCGCGCAATGTCCGCTGACGAGGATGCGCGTTTCCCCAGATGCAAAACGAGTCAGAAAGACCGCTAAAGCAGGTCAAGACTCGCGTGTTCCCGCAATGGAGGCCGGTTCCCATGCGAACCCACCACCATGAAAATCCCGAGTCCGCTAAGCAGGACGAGATGAAAAAAATCGGCAGATGAGGGGAACAGACAAAAAACACATAAAACCAAACACCAACATCCCCCGACATCAAAACCCCACCAGGACCTAGATCCCAGCTAAGGCAGGACCCAGCCCCACTTACCCGCAACGCAGGCACACAGAGTAGTGCAGAAACAAAAAAAACAGATAGTTTGGCTGTTTCTATGTCCCTTTATGGGATTGGCTGTTGCCACCGGGGGCCATATTGGGAGAGGGAGAGGGAGACTAGAATGTTAAATTTTACTTGGAGTTTCTGTGGGAGCCGGAGGCTCAATGGTGATTACTGTGGCGAGGAGGTAATGAATGTGAGAGCGAGGGGAGTGAGAGAGACTGCCAGCAGTCAGTCTGCAGCAGGGGCGGCTGATGACATTTGAAAGTGGTGGGGTGTAAAATTATTGGCATACTGCACTGTAGCGAGCGAGCCCGACCAACCTATGGGAGGTAAAAATATATGTAACAATCATTTCTCTCATTCTCCTCATCTGATGTTAATTATCTTTGTGATATTATGTTTATTACATTTTTCCCTTTATCTATACTGTTTTGGAAATGTTGCTGCTGTTTTCTTGCGTTTAGAACTGTTGACACGCTTGAACTTAACGCACTACACCATAACTACCCGTTCAGTACAGTTTCCTTGAGACTCGTGCTGAGACATAACCAGCGTTTCTTCAGAAAGTTGGTAAGGCCCCCGTCCCAAAATGAATACCCAACTTTCCGTCTCTCTCCTATTTTCAAATACCAACTTCCCCAGAGAGGCGCATCACTCAACCAACCTCGGGAGGCAGTATCCCGGCTGGAACCATCGCTGCTGCATTACCATTCACCGAAAGCTCGGCCGTGCTTGCCTAGCAACCAGCCCGGCCGCTTGCCAGAGGGAGATTGAAAATAATCAGTGTCATTACAGCGCCAGGCATGCAGGCTATGAGCAATTCAAAAAGTGCACTCTATGTCCACTCTATGTCCATACACGCAGACTGCCTGTTTATTATTTCATCTTTAATGCAAGAAAAACCACAGAAAATCGGTGGGTTGTCAAGCAGTTCGTTTGTTGTAGGCAGCAACTAATCTCATCTGCATCTCTTGCAAAATATGGAACTGCTTTTATAAGCATAGTAGCATACAATACATGGATAAGATTAAACAAAACTGGACAAGGAAAAATCTAGGATAGTACGCAGCTCGGACAGGCAAAGGAAATGTGAATCATAGAACTTTCCCCAAGCAAGGATAAGAGCAGTTAAACATCACAAGCAGTCCCACAACTAGTATCAACAAAACATGGCACTAGTTTCAGGGAAAGTCACTCGATAAACGCATGTTCAAGCATAACGCTTTCCCACATGATGTAGCCGTCCACACATACCCGCACTCTGCATGCCCTGCAATCTAGGGTAACCTAGAATAAGTGCCACCAGCTTGTGCTATCCTGTGGATCCACGCCATATAAAATGAATAGAAACTGACAGTCAACAGTTCTTGGCACTTTACTAACAACTCAAAAAACCAGTCAAAAGCAGTACATTTTCTTTAACAGACAGATGGTAGCGCTGGAGGCCATACGTGGTAAAAGGACAGACTCTTCGACATTTACAAAGAAATAGTCTGAACTTCCCCCAAATTATTTTCCACTGGAATAAAGCCATCCAAACGCTGCCGACAAATCTCCCTCCCACTGCCCCCCTTCCATCCAGCTCCAAAACGAAACCTCACCAGGAATGCGCTCCTGTCCAAGCTATATTAGGTTACACTTGTTTCCCCAGGTACACAAATTGTGCTAAATACAGTGCTTACCAGGCGCTTCCTGCAGTAATGCACTGGTGACCCAAAACACAGGAATTGGAGATTTATTTGGTTCTGGGGATTAGAGGTTGACATAAATATACTGTAAAAACAGGCAAAATGGAAACGTGCTTGATGTAAATAGAGCCGTGGAGGCGGCCTGCCCGCTGCCTGAGTTAATGAAAGGCAGACACACAACCTGCACAGTGTGTGCTGGTCCTGTGTGACAGCCCCTGCTGCGCCAGCCACAGGAGCCCAGTCAACAAACCAACGCCTGGCACCGAGTAATACAGTTTTCAAAGAAACCCTTCCTTGTATTCAGGTGCAGTGCAATGTTATTTAAAAGAAACTGCCTGAACTCCGTTCATTTTCTGATGTATCCAGCAGTGTCTCAGTGCCACTGCAGCATCCAGGTATTTTACACCAAACACTGGTAACGTCTCGCGCACCGCTTTCGACGTTCACGCGCAGCACCATTTCCATGAGAGGTGTTGTTAAGCAATAAGTGGACTGTGGCCATAAATTAAATAAACACACAGTGGTGTCTTTGCGCTATTTTAGATATGTTCAGTCGCGACTCGCGAGGGGGAGATTAAATATAATAAAACAAAACTTAACTCAATCACCGCCGGTCGGGTCCGCGCCACCTCTGCTTCCCCCTTGACGCCTTCACGTCACGAATGGCACTGGTCGTGACTGGCAGCACCAGGATTGGCTTGGGGCACAGGTTATTCTTCGCCCGCAGCACGCCCATTAGGAGACCGAGGGCTCCTAATGGGCATGCGCAAAAAAGTGCAAACACAAGTGCGCATGAGTGGGCACGGGTACAAAGTTCGCCCTCCGTCCCCACTCATGCGCACTTGTGTTGCTGCCTGTTGCCATGGTGACAATCATGTCAGTCAACATGACGCCAGGCCGCCCACCCCCTTCAGACTCTGAAGGGGGTTGTCGGTCTGACGTCATGCCGACTGACATGGCGTCTTTGTACTTAAGTTCAGAAACGCCGAGGGAGCTGCGGGTGGCTGCAGGCGGGGGGCTACGCCCCCATGCCCCAATGGACGCACCGCGCATGGTCTGCAGGACGAGTGTCTGCTCAGATGAAGTTGCTGCACTTCTAAAGGTTGTCTGGCTCCCACTCCCTGTGATGGACCAAGGTGACCTGTTCCCTTGGGATATGCAGTAAGAGGACAGTATACTTATTACGTGCCCAATGGATAAACAGGTGTGTAATCTAGCGCATAGATGCCCCGGCCTGAGGATCACGGTAGCCCAGTTAAATTGCACCAGCGCTCACGAGCGTACCCATAGGTTCCTGTCAGGGGCACAAAAGCTTCCTCAATGTTTAAAGTATCATCTGGTTCTTGGTGGTTCTAGAATAAGGTTCCTAGGGTGAGGTTGTGGCACTTTGTGCCGCGAGGAGAACCCCTCAATCATTCCTCTAGAAAGGCGACAAAATGTAAATATAAATGTACATGTATTTATATAGCGCATATCACCGACACAGTATCTAAGCGCTTGCTTAGGGAACCCGTCCTGGTATTCCCCTGTGAGATACCCCGGCAGGGTGGGCCGTAGTGGAGATTAAACAAGCTATTGCCCAGAGTCACAGAGTGTGACCCCGTGAGTCGAGTAGGCACCGGAGCGAGAATTATCGAGTCAGTGGAATTTTAGAGCCCGAGACCCGCCGAGGCGGGGAATCGAACCCTGGTCCATGGCCGATCTCAGTTTCCGGGTCTGCCGCCTCTAACCACTGAGCCACACTTCTCTACAAAGGAGAAGAGTTAACGGTTTATGTGACTGAACTTTCACTTTCACTCTCTGCGACTGTAGGAATGAGAGACTTGGATTCTGGGGGCTGTAGTTGGACTAATTAACCGCGATAAATCCCTTAAAGTTATGTGGATGGGCCCAGGGCAACTGAATTCATGTAACGAACAGTCCTGTTTGGTACTGACATTCTGCAGCAAGTTTGAATTTTCTTATTTTTTTCTTGTTATTGTTGTTTTCAGATCATAGGCACCCCTGATGGAGCAAGGATTCGAGTGAAACATTAAACTTACTCGGTAGCAAACCTCCCTGACAAAACTACTAATGGAATTAATCAACAGTTTCGTGAAATTAACACGCACCACGTAAACAGGCGGGTTAGGGAAGCTTGTAAAGGCGTGTAATAATTAATGCCTGCCAAGTATCACGCATCACGTGCGACACTAACGCCTTTTTGTGTGGTGCTCCGCATCACTGCACTATAATGCCTTGTCACGCATTTTTTATCATGCCAGTCTGAAACTGGGCGCCTGTAGCACGTTCTGTGCCCCGGCTCTGCTGCTTCCCAAAGACGTGCGTGGCCAGCAGCGCTCTGGCTCAGTAAGTAAATACTAAAAAAAGGACTGCTCAGCTCCGGAGTCAGAGTGCTTCAATGTTACTACCTGCCTGCTCCCATGCTTCATAATCATTTCATTTCCTGCCGAGCGCGGCTTTCAGACGCCACTGACTCGCACTCTCATCAGACCCGGGGGGCCGGGCCTGGCGTCTGCAGTGGTTGCTACTGGCAGCTGTGTGGCACCGTGGGGGGCCCCGAGGTTGGGACCGGCTCGTGCCTCGCCACGTCCTGGAGGAGCCAATAGGAAGTGAGGTAAGGTGGTTGGCAGGTCATAGAAACGGCGGGGGATCCAAGTGTCGGCGTGTCCTGGTAGTGGTTCGCAGCTGAGCTGTCTCCCAATAAAAACCCCCTTGGACCTGCGGGAGGCACTCACGGACACTGTGGTCTATTTACGGACAGTCCATGTAATTAACGGGCAGGGGGGGTCTCCCTATTTTACACTCCTGTGTGTTTCCCTTTCCTTTGTTCGTCTCCAGCTCTACCTTTTTTCCTCCTTCGTTTTATGTTTAACTTGTTGTACTTCTCTCCCTTCTCTTCTTCCCGGTATTAAAAGAGTCAGAGACAAGCATTACAGCGCGTGTAATCAGAGAGGAGCGGCAGAGAACACAAACTGACCCAGACCAGCACATTACAGACACCTGGGGTTAGGCTGGGCTACAGCATCAACCAATAGGAATCAGGAGCCTGTCCACCAATCAGAGCCAGTGCGGTCCTCAGCAGCAGCTTCCAAGGGACCCTGCAAACTGACGGCCAATCAGAACCTGCGCTCACCATTTGCAGCAACCAATTAGAGCCAGACGATGGTAAGCCAATCCGAACCCAACGATTCGATTTCTAAGGCGCCGACACACACTTTTCAAAAGGAGAAATCAAACTCCATTCCCACCCCACTGGACCATGGCAAAATTACATTCATGCAATCGCATGATAAGGGTAAGGAGTTCAGCTGGGATGGCTAATTTATGTAATACCATCCATACCTTATACCTTGAGACCAAGTCAAAGGCTGCCCGCAAGTCGACAAATGCAACATACAGGCAGCCTTTGCCAAGCAATACCGTCCTCCACCGCAAGATGGTAAATTGAAAAACTTGGTCGATTGTGCTGGTGGCCCGCCTAAATCCTGCTTGGTAGGGGGAAAGGGCATTATTATCGTCCACCCAGTCCATAAGCTGATTTACAACCATTTTCCCCATAACTTTTTGTATGGTTGCAATCAAGCTTATTGGCCTATAATTAGCTGGGAGAGATCGATCTCCTTTTTTGTAGATGGGTATGATAATAGCACCTTGCCACAGCTCAGGGACCACCCCTCCCTTGGCAATTGCATTACCCAATAGTAAGACATACCTCGCCCACCTTTTCATGTCATGTTTATAGACATCCGAGGGTATCCCGTCTAACCCTGGAGCCCTCCCCCCTTGAACAGAGCAAATGGCTAGTTCGACTTCCTTGAGGGAAAACAGGTTATCAGTAGCAAAAACTGGCGATAGCACCTCCCCTATCCCGTCCTTCTTAACTTCAGCATATTGTGGTCTAAAGTACTCAACCCAGGCTTCTTCAGCTACATTATTATCTGGCCTTCCAGGGGTACCGCCTCTACCCCACTTTATAATCTTCCAAAAAAGCCTGGAGTCCTTGCTACTGGAAGCCTCCTTTAACTCTGCCCAGTGCTCTTCATCCCATTGTCTCTTTGCCTGGAGAATACTTATATTATATAATTTTCTGGCTGCACTAATCGCAGCCCTGTCTCTTTCTCTAATAGCATGGCCCAGTGCCAATCGGGCTGACCTACACTGTCGATTAAACCACCTGGCCGCCTTAGGAGATTTTTTACCTTTAATACTTTGTGGTTGCATAAAGTATGGTCTTAGGAGGCAGAAAAGTTTATTGTGAATATCTGTAATTTCCCTGGAACCAGGGTTTATAGGTTTTGCCGCTTCCATAAAAATAAGAGCCTTATCAACCTCAGCATTAATAGTAATCATGGATTCTTCATTAGCTAATACACTTGGCCATTTCAACCTTCGCATGTCGTTGGCCATTACTGGGAGTTGATCATTTCTTATGTGCATGTTTTGGGGCCCAACACTCCACCATTTATGGGTCACACAAAGGGGATTGTGATCGCTTTCCAATCTACCTTTGATGACCATATCAAAAACCCCCTGCCAGAGTGAAAGACTACATATAACATAGTCTATTCTGCTCCTGCTATGACCATTGTCAAAAGTACAAGCACCCTCTTTATCCCCTGGTGTCCTCCCGTTTAGGGCTCTTAGCCCGTGCTCCAAACACATGGCATTTAGTAGCAGTATGTCCTTCGTCCACCGCTTAATAGGATCTATACTCAAATATGGTATTCCCCAAAGTGTATCCTCATCCTGACCTAGGGGATCATTTGTACTGTCAAGTGGTTCGAAGGTCCTGTTTAAGTCCCCAGCTACTACTACTCTATTACCTAGGGACTTAGTTTCCAAGAAGGCGAACAAGGCCTCTAGAGTGGGGGAACTCCCCGAGTTGGTTCCTCTTGCATAGATGTTATACAAATCAATCACATCCCACTTTTCTGAGGACAGTCTTAACATTTGAATGTCGTTATGGCCCAAATCCAACACTTTAATGGAAATGTCCAAGTCCTGCTTTATCCATACTGTAAGCCCTCCCATTGGCCGACCCCTAGCCCCTCTGGAGGCTGGGATTGAAAAGTTTAAATACCCACAGAGGAAAACAGGGTCACAGGCCCATGTTTCTTGAAAACAACACACGTCGAACCCATTAATGAAGTCTAACCAGGTTTGTGATTCAGACTTGCTACCCAGCCCAGCAATGTTCCAAGATAGGAACTTTCCAGGACTAAACCCATCCTCACATACTGCATTTGTTATAGAACATGGTTGAGGATTCATTGAGCTTTCATCATTCCCGACAAGTCTCACGCTATTCCTCGTACTGCCCCCATCCATATCATTAGCAACATATGCGGTTGGTATGGGTAACTCCCCCTTTCCATCGTTAACACTTACTTCCCCACATCCTTCCCCCACATTCATAATATCATCGCCAATGTTCATGTCATCTAACGTCGCTCCAGCATTTAAATCAGGATCATTACAATCCCCATGTTGATTCATGCTATTTCCTCCCCCACCAATATTCATATAGTCAAGGGTTTGTCAACATCCCCAACCTAGATCTTGCCATCCAGCCGAAAGATTATAGTTCGGGCCAATAAGATGATTTTGGCGCTGTAACAGTGGAACAGGTGGGGAAATCCTTGACCATGGGGGGTTAGAAGGACAGTTTTGCTCATTAAGCAGACCAGTCAGAACACTAATAGGACGTGGATAAAAGAAAGTAAGATCAACAATGTTAATTCCTCCATTGTTTGTGCCCCATCCCAATCTAGTTATCCATCCTGCCACCCTTGGATCTTGAAAGTTAACCACAATGCAGTCCCCCCCAAACTTTTGGGAGTACAACCTATCCATTCTATTCTCCTCACCCCCAGTATTAATCCATCAACTTCCCCTGGTAGAGGCCGGTTCACCCTTAACCAGTGCATAACCTTGTTTTTGAGCATCTGGAAGGTTTCTCTCTGTCCCGTTAAGAGTGGTGGGACATTTGTAAGGACAACTACATAGGGAAAGGAATCAGGGGTAAGGCTCATTGGGGGTTTCTTTTGAGGTGGCTTTGTCAAGGGTGGTAAGGACGGTTTGAAAGCTATAGGAGCAGGGCAGGGTACAGGTTTACTTACTAGGGGCTGGTTACTAATTGATGGAACGGTTGGTGGAACAGTACCTGTACCAAAACACACATTACCCCCTGCTCCCTCAGTGAGCAAGGGATTTAAACATTGATTGTGCCGCTATCTGGGATATAGTTACAATATTAGGACAATTGTTGGCAGAGCCCGGTGGAACTGAGTCAAGAGGCTTGGGTGGTATCTTCCCAACCGCACTGCCCAACGTAGGTAACACAGGGGAATTAATTTGTGACCTTCGTCCCTTATCCTGCGTTATACATTGGGTGTTGTTCTGGGGCTTACTACTTTCAACTAGCCTTGCTTGAGTTTTTATGAGTGCCTTTGTTGAAAAAAATGTATCTAGTGTTACCTGCTCAAAGTGGTCTAGCCGATCGGATAGCTTACTAATTCGTTCCTCTATTGGGAGCAAAATTGACCGCAGCAGCCTTTCTAGGTCAGGCAACAGGTTGCAGGGAAGTGGCGGTGTACCGGCCAATGGCAAGCCAGTGTCAGAAGAATTAATAATACTAGAATCTAAACTATCTAGTAAAACAACATCTCCCTCTTGTACACTTTCTCTGCTATGGCTTACTTCAGTGTCAGCCTTACTGGGGCACGTATTTCTGCCTATTTTCCTAAGTTTGTGTGGGGGTTTTGCTAGATAACATTTTCTAGGTGCAGTACTCCTTTTTCTTTTTGAACCTGATTTGGGTTGGGGAGAGAAACCGGGGTACTTATTTCTGGTGTACATATTATAGGATCAATATGGCTCACACAAGAAGATGTTAATTCTACCGCAATACCCTGGTTCTCCTCGTTAGTGATAACATCATGACATATTTTGGCTACAACAGGCAAATTTAAAGATGATAAGGGCGTTACCAATGCAGGGTAGGTTTGTACTGAGCGCTTATCTACAGGATTTTTGAGAAGTTCAATAGATAATCTACGCTCAGCACGCCTCTCTGCAAGCGTTATCTCTTTGTCGATGTCTATGGTGGGCCGGTTGAAGTATTTATCTAGAGGTCCAATAACTGCGGGCCCGGGCATCGGGATAGTACTGCTTGGAGATACAGACCTACTTGTAGACACCACCCTTTTACAAAACTTATAGTTTGGCACTTATCTGGCACAACCCTTTCCTTAAGACAGTATATTCCGTTAGGGTCAGTGTCAGAGGGCTGGCCCAGCCCGGCCTCCCTTGGCCCCGGATGGCCACAGACGGCCCCGCCCTTGTCCCGGGCTTCTCCCGGCGCTCCCGCGCGCTACCGCGCAGCTGGGCTGGACTATTGGCTTTATTGAGTCAGTGTGGGAAGGGAGGAGCCTGCAGGAAGAGCTGCTCAGCTGTTGATGATTGAGGCTGGCGGGCGCTCCTGGGACTAGTAGTCCTGCACCCACGCTCGCTCGCAGCCCTGCAGAATCAAAGCACCCACAGCTGCCACCACAGGCGTAGCGTTCTTAAAACCACAACCATACGCCTGAGAGTGCTGATGTGAAGTTCCCAAACGAAGCGGGACCCGCGAAGCGGGTTCCGCGAGCAGTCTCTGAAGCCACAGGAAAGGTCAGCTACTGTCGGTAGAGCAAAGCACAGAGGAATCATGGGGTGGTAGCCTCCCACTTTTACAGTGGACCAGAGTGTATGGACCCTAGACTCCCAACATAGTCTTGCACCTGCGGTTGAGTTACACTCCGTTTGTATACCACTTTCCAGGAGAGGGGGCTTGTGGGCTGGCCTTCCTCACAAGAAGATATCCCAGACCTGCCAGAATGATACAATGGAGCCGGTTTTCACATGGACACTGCACCAGGGGTTTTGCCGCGGACCCTGATTTTGGTTGGTGCCTATTCTCCTTGTCCGGCGTCTGCTCCTTGTTGCTGAATTTGTATCATGATATCACTTGCCGGTCTGTTCTCAGTTATAGACCCTGTATGAGATTGATGTCTGTTCCCTGTACCAGACCCTTTAAAGGGTAATGTCTGCCCTCTTGCTGCCTGTTCTCAGTTACAGCCCCTGTATTAGATTGATGTCTGTTCCCTGTAGCAGGCCATGTAAAGGGCAGTGACTGCTTGCTCACTTACAGCCCCTTTATGAGATTGGTGTCTGTACCCTGTAAAGGGTAATGTCTGCTCTATTGCTGCCTGTTCTCAGTTGCAGTCCCTGTATTAGATTGATGTCTGTCTGTGGCAGACCCCATAAAGGGTAGTGACTGCTCTCTCACTGTCTGTTCTCAGTAGCAGCCCCTGTATGAGATTGGTGCCTGTAGCAGACTCTGTAAAGGGTAGTGTCTGCTCTCTCACTATTCCTGACTGTTCTCAGTAGCAGCCCCTGTACACGATTGGTATCTGTTCCCTGTAGCAGGCCCTGTGGAGGGTAGTGTCTGCTTTCTCGCTGTCTGTTCTGAGTTGCTGCCCCTGTATGACATTAGTGTCTGATCCCTGTAAAGAGTTGTTCTTGCTGTCTCGGTCTCGCTGCTTGCCTGTCACAGACCTCTGAGACTGTCGTCTGTTTTCAGTTGTAGATTATGTAAGACGCTGGTGCGTGATTCTTGTTTCCGACAGTGGAAAGGGCTGCACGTGCCTTGTCTTGAACTCTGTACAGTGCCTACTGTCTATTTTCTGTACAAAAGGGGTTGGTGATGGACGGAGCATCTGAACCAATCAAACACTCACACCCAGTCAACAGATCTGGATTTGATCCATCACCATTCTTTAGCCCACTCTGCCACCCCAGTTCAGATATGGGCATATGCAAATCAGTCTGACCCTGTGCCTCATGGGAACAGTCCAGCCCGAACTGCCAAGCCATGCCTTCCCCGGACCGGAAACAAGCTTCATAGGACCGGTTTCAGGCAATACAGCCGTCCTCAGCCCGGCTTGCTTGAATCCAGTGGCAAAGTGAGCAAGGGACTCACGTCTGAGCATACCCTGCAAACTTATGGCGAACAAAGCGGTACAAAAGTCTGTTCGCTGTGATTCTCTGGTATTTAAGGTTACTACTAACCAGATATTCTACAGCACGATTAATATATTTTAGAAAATAGGAAATTTGATGTGCACTCTAAATATATGTTCCATTTACGGTTTACTTCCGATGACCAGTCTATCCAACAGGTCCCTAATTTTCTGCTATCTATAGGTATATTCTATATCTTAATCTTTCCACAATATTCAGGAAGTTGCTATGAGGACACAAGCATGGGTGACTGTTACGTATAGACACAAATCTTATGGTGTCTTTTCTCTTCAGTGTATCAGTTTTTCCTATATCTCACGATTGGCCAATTCTCACTATTTAATACCCCTAGTTTCTCCTAATTGAAGCATACTCTTTACATATATATTTTTTTGCTTTACTATACTGATATTTCCTATCCCTCGTTCAATGCATATTTTTGTAATTATATTGTCCTATGCTGTCATTATAGAACCCCTTTTATTGACAAGACCACTTTTACTTTCAGAGACTACACAACATTCTCTTTCTTGTGGCCCTTTTCCCTGGCGAAGGCACTTTTGGTGTGCCGAAATGCGCGTAGAGCACCCCTTTTCAACTAAATTCGTGCCACATTGTTTTTAACTGACATTGTTCTTTATATAAATTGTTACTTTGTCAACTATGAGAAATTTGTCAACAAACTGAACAATGTATTTTAATAATCTTTAGTATGTCTGGGAGTATGCATGATGGACATGCAAGTGAATGAATGAGTGTTATATTATATTTTTCTTGATTTCTCTATATTCAATAAAAAGTTTATTTTGTACTTTTTTGATAAATAATTTGTTCTGTTATTTTTCTGACATTGTATTGATCATACTTTATTATTGTGTCCATGATTAGTTGCCTTAATTCTGTAAATTTATTGTCTTTTTCCCTATGTTAAGGAACCATATCCTAATAGGGGGCCTCTCTTTTTGTGCTTTTTCTCTGTTGCAGACCATGTATGTTTGGCACCTGCTCTTTCACTGTGTCTGTTCTCTGGCACAGTGCCTTCGTGGATGATGGTAACTACTCTCTCGTCATGGATGTCTTTTGTCTGTTGCAGACCTTTCATAGGGCTGGCCCTGCTCTCTTCCTGTGTATTTCTGATACTTGTGCCCGGTCCCTAAAGTCTCAATAAGAAATTGACCTAAGCATAACCAGAGAGAGCTCTATGGAAGCCAGGGTAAGCGCCGGGACCGAATACACTTCAGATTTCACACGAATAAGATACAAACCAGACAAGATTGAAGAACTATCCACAAACGCGAAGGATCTAATTCATCAGGGTAAGCTGGCCACGAACCCAATAGAAGCCTGGGCGGAGTATACGAAGGCCCTCGGAATTAAACACGCAACAAAACCAAAGACGTTTAAAGGTAAACCTCAGAAGCACACATCAGGAAAGACAAGTTCACTGGAGACAAAAAGACTTAAACGGAAAATAAAACAACTTCTGAATTGAACAGCACCAAATCGCATGCCCCACGATTGGGAGAAATCCCGCTGTCCAATCTCCTATATGCTGACGATCTAGTCCTAATAAGCCGGACTCCAATTGGTCTCCAACACCTTCTAAATACTACCAGCTCATTCTCACAGCGCATTGGACTAATCATCAACTTATCAAAAACAAGAACTATGACTGTGAATTACAAGAAGGCTAGGAAAAACAGTTGGTACTTGGATGGGCAGAAACTAGACCATGCTACAAGTACCTTGGGGTCCTACTAGACAGCAGAGGCTCATTTAAACCTCATTTTAGAGACGCTGCATCGAAAAGGCACCATGAGTTATCTTGCGATGAAGCCCCTGAAGATAGTCCTGCCAGATTGTACATTGGATCCGCTACTACAAGTAATAAGAGCTCGTCTACAACCTATGCCGACATATGGGAGCAAATCAACACTTGGTAAAGATGCGCTGATTCTAGACAAAGTGATCAGTAAAACCTACAGATCCATCTTTCAGCTGCCCAGTTATGTATCTCCAGCCCAAATACGCCTCGAATTCGGTCTCCAGAAGCAGACGGTGGAAAGAAGGGGCAGCTACATAAAATGCTGGCACAAGAACAGAAATGCTGAACAACGGACCTTAAATGCCCACCTTTGGATTGAGCTACAACGACGAGAACGATCACCTGCCAGAGAGTATCTGATGGATCACTAGAGATGCTTGAACTGACTGATCTCTGGGAATCACCAGCAGACCATAAGAGTTTTCAAAAAGGTAGTAACCAAAGTAACGAAAATAATATCGTTAACAGAAGATAAGGAAGCTCTAGCAAAGAGGGCACATGGATGGACAGTTTTAATGACTACACAACACTTAAGCCTCAAGCTTATTTGGACCACGGATTCAAACAGAAGATAAAAGAAAAATTTCTAAAGCTGCGGCTCGGCATTTTACCAATCCTCCTTCGTCTGGCACCATGGAAAAGGAATCCAGAAGATCAGACTTGTCGTCTTTGTGGAGTAGGACCTGAAGATTTAACCCATATAATATGTATTTGCCCAGGCTTAATGGATAAAAGGAGATCTTTACTACGTGCAATATGGAACCAGAAGGGCATCAGAACTTGCAGACAGGCAGTCAAACTATGTTTTAACCCGCAGGAGACCCAATTAAACTGCCGCCTCTCAAAATTCTTTGATACAGTGACGGAAAGACTCCAGAATAAGCAAAATGAGGAAGTATACTAACAGACATACAGTGCTCTAGAGCACAATTCTGGGACTCCAGCCCATACAAACAACATTAAAAAGTAAATTGGAAACACTTTATTTACTATCGCACAATATGGCGATTCATGAATTTTAATCTTTGATAATCATTTTTATCTTTTGATATATACTTCCTTTTAAACTGTGAATTTTAAAAATTGTGAGTTTTAATTAACTGTACAATAAAGTTACTTACTTACTAAAGTCTCAATATGTGTGACTGGTACTTACAACCAGGATCGTTACAAATGATGCTTAAAATCTGGATATGTGTTACTGGAACATACAATATTTATTTATGGCCAGTACTTACTATCTGGGCCTTAATGGTTGGTACTTTAGTGATTGTTTTTTGTAATCCCCTTGCCAGTTTACACTTCTGATTCTTGCACACTCATCTCTTAAGGTAATACATCAGGAGTGGCGGCGTCTTCTCAAGAAAGAGGAGGAATATGTTCTGGAGTCTAAAGTCAAGGAGGAGGATCAATATAAAACCATGAGGGTGAGTGTCTGCAGTGAGTGCTGTGCACTTGTGTTTATGTAAATGTCTGTGTGTAGACGTATTAAGGTGTAACTCGCGGAAGCCGAGTCCCCCCACAGAGTGGGTCATGGTCCCCAACAGGTAAATATTCTGACTGGAGTCACTGCCATGGATATTGGGGCTGAAATCAGCTCAGTGTTAATGTAAAAAGAAAAAAAAATAAGAACTACCTGGCTGACCTTTAGCAAGTACTCACCTACTTTTGTGGTCTGTTTCTGTATTTATGCACAGGTGTGTCTGTGTACGCATGGGTGGGTGTTTGCGTATGCATGCACACGTTTTGAGCCATCCTAGTATGAAAATGCGTGTGTGCATCTCTGTTCATGTGTGTTTGGGGTTAGTGTGTGCACGGGCCTGGATTCGTTGGCACTGAGTTTGTACTTGCATATTTCGATGTGTCTGCATATGGCAAGGTCCAGTGGAATTTGAGAGTGCACATGCATGTGCGCATCTGTTTGAGTACAAACCTTGCTGAGTTTGTGTTTCCCTGGGTCTGCAGTTATCAGTCTTCCAGTGTATGCACACATATATGCATCTGTGTGCGAGAATGCATGTGTCATCTGAGGGTTTGTCTATGCATGGTCTAGAGATATCCATCTGGGAGTTTATACAAGCATTTATACATCTATATGTGAGTGTGCACATTGTGTTCATCTGTCTCAGTGTGAGTCTTTTTGTTTGGATGGACATCGGTCGGATGTTATACAAAAGCATATATGCATCCATGTGTGAATGTGGTTATGTGCATCCTCTATATTACTGCATAAGTAATTACTCATCACTCTGAAGGTGGGCCGTAGTAGGTACTCCCACAATGTCTCCTGCTTGGCATACACATCCAGTGTCCTGACAGCATGCGGGTACTCCTACTTCAGATCTCTGGTCTTCCAATCCCATGTGGTGAAACTTCATGTTCTCATCTCATTTACATTCGTGTTTGTCTGGCATGAACCCTTACACTTGACGTAAAGCCTGTCTCTCTGTCTTTGACTGTCTCTGCCTGCGGCTGTTTCTCTCCCTTTTATTATGTCCTTGGATTGAACATCTCTGCAGCTTTACAAATTCTGATCTCTGTGGTATGTGAGGTGTTTGAGGAGAGGAAGAGGACAGGAGTGTTGGGAAGAAAGACCGTAGAAGAGATCGTAGTTCCAAGATTAGTTCTGCTCTTTTAAAGAATCTGACCCTAGCAAGGATCGTCATGAATGCTCCTCCCAGGACACCATCCTGCCCCCTACTGTCTCAGCTTCACTGGCTTCCTGTGAAGAAGCGAGTTCATTTTAAGACTCTGTGCACTATACACAAGAGTCTAATGGGGATGGGCCCTAAGTATTTCATAGACATTTTTCAGCCCTACATCCCAGGACGCTCCTTGCGTTCCAGCGATCAGCTACTACTCAAAATACCTAGAATTAAGAAAACCAGGCAAGGTGGCCGTGCACTGGCCCATACCGGACCTATCTTATGGAACTCATTGCCGTTCGGACTGAGGTCAATCACCAATCACATGGCGTTTAGAAAAAACCTAAAAACCCATTTGTTTCCCAGCTATTAATTGTCTTCCCATCCTTGGACACTGTCTCTTACTCTCCCTCTACCTGCAGTTATAGCGCGGAGATACCCCTTCGGGGGTCTAGTCTGGCGCTTTATAAGCATATAAAATAAATAAATAAAATAAAATAAAAAAATAAAGCCAGCTTCATAATACCTAACCAGCTTTTCTTTGCTTCTTACAGGACAAGTTAAGAACTGAGCAGCAGAAAATTGAATCTGAGTTTGAAAAACTGCGGCAACTCCTGAAAGAAAATGAGCAAAAACTGCATGAAAAACTAGAGGAGATGGAGAAGAAAATTACCATGGTAGAAAATGCAAATATTACCGAACTATCCAATCAAATCACCTCTCTTAATGTTCTGATAACGGAGATAGAAAAGAAGTGTGAGTTGCCAGCGTGGGAATTTCTGAAGGTGAGTCACGTTTGGTAAATGCAACGAAAGAATGAAGTGAAATATTTGTACTTTGTGTGCAATTTTACATGTCTGAGGAAAACATGCATGATCTGACCGGGTGCATGCACAGTGAACCCATGCACCCTGACAGCCGCACACAACATACATTATCTTGATTATGCTGACAGCTCAACACAATATATAGACAATGCAATTTCAGGGTAACCCTAATGGTGTTACATGAATATCTATTCGAGCTCGGCGGATATGGGTAGGTCTCCCCACGCAGACACAGGTGATTCGAGCTACAATTAATGGGCTCATCCCTGATGTTCTGTCCCGCCGATCCCTCATGTGGCAAGTAGTCCTTGACCAGTAGGCATAAGAGAATCCACAGAGGTAACATACACCACACACATGACACTAGCATGTTGTTGTTTTTCCTTTTCCTCACTTTCGTAAAGGTCCTGATGAATCGCGGGTGACTTTACCCTTTGCGAGAAACATGTCGACCACTTTCACTTCTAGTCTCCTCTAGGGTCACTTGATCTAACCTGTTGACACCTAGCGAGCTAGCCCAACATTTTAATAGCAGCCAGGGGACCCCTAGAATAAAGCGAATTCCGGTACCCCTTGCTACATTTTAATTTCCCCATCATAATAACACACCATCCTGCCCACACACCCCCACCTCATCATAAGGCTGTTGGATAAAAAGATCTCCGCCAAAGAGCCCCTCTTTGAGGTGAGCCCGTCGGGGGTTGCACCGCCTCCCCGACGAGGAGCAAACGCCGATGATGAAGCATGACACCCTTCTGGGTGTGTGAGGCAAATACATCCAACATAATGGATGCCCTATGGTGTCATACGAACGCCTTTGGTCACGCCAGCTAAAAACTTCCCTATCTCTCTTTAGGAACAGTTCAACAACCCTTCTATTGCTTGCTCTGTACTAGATACGGACACAAGCTGTTACTGGACCTTCCATCATTCTGAGTGGTAAACAGTGTCCGTTGATCAATTGATCACTTGTCTTACCTCCCCCCTTTTTTGATAAAAACATGAATATCAATAACATCTCAATTTTGAGGCTAGCTCTTTTTAAAAAAACATTTTTAAAAGATTTTTTTTTCCCCATGAATACAGTGTAATACATAAAAAACAGTGTAGCCCCGCACTTTAACACCATATATATCGACAAATATTACAAAGTCACAGGTTAGCAAACTCAAAGCAATATAAACCAGACCCCACCGGTGTGTTCTTGGATCCTTATTCTTCATCAGAGTCTGTGTCATCTTCCTCTTGGTCCGGTGGCGGATCACAGATATTGCCCCTATATTTATTCCACGCCCCCCATATTCTACTCCACTTTTTCGGGCAATCCCTACAACTGAACACTGCCCTTTCGGCTACCATGGCTGCCTCCATGTGCCTTCCCCATGCCGCCAGCGATGGTACCTCTGCACCCCCCCCCCATTTTTGGGCTATGTTTCTTTTTGCAACCATAATTCCCATTGTTACCCAGCTTTGCCCGTTGCGCATGAGGTCATTCGGCTCCCATATATTTAACAAGCATCTTCTTTGTTCCGGCAGGAGCGATACCCCCTCTGATTGAGACATAATTCTCATTACCTGTGCCCAGTATTCCGCTATCCTAGGGCAATCCCATATGGTATGAAAAAAGGTTCCCTCATCCCCGCAGCCGCAGATACAGAAGGGGTGTTCAGCCCTCCCCATCCTATGTAAGGTATGTCTAGTGTAGTATGATCGGTGTAAGAGGCGGAGCTGCACTAGCCGGAGGTGTGAGGGTATGCCCACCTCTCTTGGGGATGCTAGTGCCTCTTGCCACTCTGAGTCATCAAACTCACCAATATTCTGGAACTGCTTATTCCTCCGTGGTCCCGTTGGGTCGGGCAGATTGAGGGAGGTGGCCTTCCTTGGCATATAGTCTATTAACAACCTATCCTCCATAGGGGATGCCTCCGGAACCACGGAGCCAGGCGGCAGTGCCGACATCAGGGCGTGTCTTATCTGTGTATATCTAAACAATTTTGTGGGTGCCAATTCGTATTGTTTCTGGAGATGTTCGAAGGAGACCATCTTCCCTCCCCGCCAAACATCCCCCACCGTGGATATTACAATATCGTCCCAATGATCAAATCCCTTACTATTCCGAAGTCTGCCAAGACGTTTTGTCTAGCTCTTTTTTTAATAACATATTTTTGTATGGAGGAAGTTTCAGTAAACCAGTCAATACTCTTGAGAGGAATTAACCTATGGCGACCAAAAAGCCAAAATGTAAAAATAAATAAAATAATGAGAGAAAAACCAACTGAATTGAGGGTTAGGGCACAAGATTACTAAAATATGGGGAAAAAATACTTCACTTTTCAATTCATCCCATGTTCTCTTTTATACTGACGGCCCCCATTTTCTTGTGGTCACCTAACACTGAAGGGCTAGGCGCACCATTCCAAGAATGTAGTCTCTCTAATGGGCCATTTGCCTGTAATTATGTATCCAGAATACAAAAAGTGATGAGTGGAATGCTTGAATTTATCTCAGCCGCTGGTAATTACACTCATGCGTATTCCATTCCATCATTTTTGTAGGCTTCGTTGCAGTTATGTTTCACATTGTTGGCTATAAGATGCAGTATTTTATATGACTATAAAAGGACGGTGCTGAATGTGATCATCTGGCCATCCATCATCATGTCCTCGTCTATTGTATCAGACGGACATGTAATGATCTTGGTTCAGATGTACTAACGTTTTTTGTGGGCGCAAATGGGTTTCTTATTTGAACTAACAAATGAGGCAACTCACGTACATGGTCACAAACTCACGTGGGCCCACCCGCCTCGACGCAGTGGAAATATTCTTTCTATCTCATCATTACTGTCTGAACTGAGACACAAAACAAACAAGTTCCACACTTTCCTCAGGAGTTTGAAAGCCTTTCTGTTCTGTGCAGTAATCTTTCTCCTGATGCAGATGTCTGCAGCCTTTCACCAGAAGTACCTCTTGTTATGGCAAACAGTGCCTATCTCACCTCTGAGGAGCCAGGGGGGCGCGACCAATAAACCATCCACTGAAGATCAGTGAGGTTTACTAGGACTCGAACTTTGAACCCCCCCCCCCCCCCTACCCCCCCTCTGTGAACTCCATATTATTTCTATCTGCAGGGACTTCAAGTCTGGAATGAAACGCACTGGAACTACCAATAGTGTCTTCGAAAAGAATAAAGCATGTGAGGTACAAGCCCCGCTTTAAGAGGCTTCCAAGGCTCCTCGCTGAACCCGGATAGCACATTCTCTTGTGCCCTAAAACATCGACACCAAGTATTTAAGGTAGAAGGCTTCAGGTCTAAGCCTTGTGCATGCTGAGTGGTAATACTTGGACCTCAGAGATGTACCAATGGGAACAAACTGGACTCAGTAATATTGGGTTTCAGCCCAGAAATGGTTACAAACTGCTCCAGCTTCAGAAGTGTCTCAGGGCTTCCATAGTGCAACCAACAACCTTCTCCTCGCCCCCTTATATACAGCAGGATGGCATCCTCGTACAGTGAAATGATGTGAGACTGATTATGTACCATCAGCCCATCTCACCTCTCCTCCCACCACCCCATCTGGCGCTCGTGACACGCCAGGGGCTCCGTAGCAACGGAGAACAAGAGGGGATGAAGGACAGCCGTGTCTCGCCTCTCTGCGAAGATACTTGATAGGATAGTTGGCTGCCTGTCTTCATTGGTGCTGTGGAGACCACGTATAAGAGTCATGCCCAAACTTGGAGCTCCAAACCCAAACCTGCACCCCAACAACTTGGTGCAAGTGATGCCAATTAACCAAGTCAAATGCTTTCTCCATGTCTGTAGACACCACCACCACCGTGGCATATGCATAGTCCGATCCCAAACCCACACTCCCAAGAACTGGGTGCAAGTGATGCCAATGTAGGGTCTCCAATGCTATCCCCAGTAGACGCCACTGTGGCATGTACACAGTCAAAACCCACACCCCCAAGAACGGGGGTGCAGGTAACGCCATTTAAGGGAGTCAAATGCTTTCTTGCAAACTGGAGACGCCTGCATGCCCCAGAGGCCATGTGGACTTTGGTCTGAGTGCAATAGACCTGGGAGATCCCTGTGAAATCGATTTGTTATAACTTCCCCCTGTACCTTGTAATCGGAAATTTGGTATCAAAGGGACCATTAGCGGTCAGGTCTAAAGGATCTCAGGCTGTGTTCTGGAGCTTGGTAACACTCGCCTCCTGGGTCGTCAGTGGGAGCTTGTTCCTCTCAGAGGCTGATGTGCACAATTCAAGGAGCTGCTGCAGTAGTTTGTTCTGGAAGGCCTCCTAGAAATCTAAGGGGGGGCTTTCCTACCTGGTGTTTTACGTCTTGGCAGCTGATCCACCGTGCAGAAAAGGCAGGATTCCTACACCAGACAGATGGTCTGATGATCCCACAGGACAGGCTTCTCCTCATGGAGTGTAGTTCAATATTTACTTCCTTCAGCAGACAGCTCCTCCATTCTCCAGGAGCTCTACAGCTCTACTTGAGGGGTCTCGTCCAGGTTGTCCGTACCTGGCAAGGAAACCAGAAATGATAGACCCTGGAGTTCAGGTGTTTCTCTTGAGCAGCACTGTCTGGCTCCTGGCTCTGGTCGAAGAGACTCCTGGCTCACTGCTGTGGTTTCCCACCTGGGTGAAGTGTAGCTTTGCCACTACACATGCAGATGTAGGTACCTGAGATCTATCTCTGGAGCTGGTTTCAGGTAGTTCCTGAGTATTTATTATCCCAGACTGGTCTGGTTAAAATGTTGTCTCTCCTAAAACGCCAGGAGTTGGACGTGGAGCTGTGTGTGCCGTGACAGGGAGTCTGAGACAAAGGCACATAACAGAGACTCACCTTCCCCCTCAGCCCCTACATTAACTGCAGTAACACCTGTGGCTAAAAATGAAGGGGGGGACTGTTCCTTCAAAACAACACCTGTCTTCACTTCGAAAGATCCCCAGGAATGACCCTACAATCTTCCTCCCTCTCTGGCACGCTCTCTCCGTCCAGTACCATGTATGTCCCCACACCTGAAAGCACAATAGCCTCTCTGTGATCACCCTAATACACACATGCAACATGTATAGCGCACACGCGCTATCCATACATGTCCCCTGCACCCTACTCAGAACACCTTTACCCTAACTGTCCGTCACAAGTGCTTCCAGTCTTTGTGTTCTCACTTGTAAGGTCTTGGAAAATGTCACCTTTATGTGACATTTCACATTCATTCACCACTTGTAATACTATGTGGCATTTTCCATGTGCTGAGTCATGTGACACTGATTAGAATAGACCAGGCAATGCAGTGTCATGTGACTCACAATCTGTGTCATGTGACCTTATCACAATATCACAGACTGTGATGTTTGCCCTTTATTTAGAATATTGTAGATTGTGCTTCGTCATGTGATCCCACAATCTGTGCTGTCACATGACTCGGTTCAGAATATTATAAACTGCGCTGTCACGTGACTCGGTTCAGAATATTATAAACCTCGCTGTCACGTGACTCAGTTCAGAATAGTATAAACTGTGCTGTCACGTGACTCAATTCATAATATAATAATCTGCGCTGTCACATGACTCAGTTCATAATATTATAAATTGCGCAGTTGCGTGACTCATTTCAGAATATTATAAACTGCTGTTGTCACATGCTTTAGTAGAAAATCTAAACTGCGCTGTCTCGTGACTCAGTTCTGACTCTCACAGGTTGTACAAGCGGTGGTGGGATTAGCTCCACAATGTTTTCTAATCAGAGATAGAAATGTGTAATGACTGTTTGTTTCTCTGTTTTGCAGGATGTCAGAAGCACCCTGAGCAGGTAAGGCTGGTTTATTATCCTCGTCTCAGTGCGTAAGAGTGTGTCTATTCATTACAAGTATGTGAGAGGCTTAATGGTGTCTTCCGTTATGTAGCTAATAATGTCATTTCCTCACAGGATTTATCAATAAATGACCTCTGAAGCACTTCATGAAATGATGTGAGATGCCGCTGGACCACACATAGGCTGTGGGGTTTTAGGTTTAAACCTATAATAACTGATAAACCCCACTGAAATAGAAATAGCCCTCACCAGTGAAAACCTATAAATACTGAAAAAAAACACCTGCACAACCACAAACTAAATGTCGTTCAAAGAAAGAAAAAAGAGTGAAAGGGCCCTTATTTTCATCCTGAAGGGGCCAATACAATGTAACTTTGTTATACAAGCTAGCAGTAAGAAAGACTGGGCTAACATTATTCTGCTTGAGTTTTGTTGTTTAGGGATGCCACTAAAATATTGTTTCTTCCTTTTGCTTTTTTCAGTTTTGTGGTTTTTGATCTAAAGATGCAGGGTTTATCAGCATGTGTTAGATCTCGTTTAATTATTTTATAAACTGTAGAGAATCGGAAAATATCAAAATCATATTTGATATTTTGGCTGCGTTTAATTCCTTCACTGATAGGTATAAAGAGCGCTATCTTGAAAAATATTAAAAGGGACCCCTAGTTTAACCAAGGGAATAGAGGTACTACACCAGAAAAAAGAGCAGGTTCCCTTGATTGTGATGCTCGCTGTACTGGTTGCTAAATTAGCTCACCCTATTGAACTCTATAATCAACACAATTTTCAATATTATCACACAAAGAATTATATTATCTAAAAAAATATGTCTTTATTTACATGCCTTTGGCATTTTCAATAAAATTATTTTTTTAAAACAACACGTGCAATGAATTATACAAAAGTGCATTTACATAAACAAATGTTACACAGAAAATTAAAAAAACGTCAAATTCACAAGTATTTCACCATCTCCACATTCAATATACATTAATTATGACCTTCATAATCTGGACAACAGAAAAACATAAAAATACCTAAAAATTATCTAATTAAATTGCACATTGATTTCGATAGCCGAAGGCCAATACTTTAAACTTTATATTTGCACCCTTCTGTGGCTGTCTTTTTCAATTGTGCTGTCCTTTAGCGTCGACGCGTTTCGGCGGTTTATCTTAATTTAATACCACCTTGTTTCAAGACATATAATTAGTTTGGTTGTCCCCAATGTGTTCAATGATTTTCCTAAAAACAGACACACATACATTCCATCATTTCATTGTAAATTTTCATTACTATATCATTATACATTGAAAAGTTGTGCTGCCTTGATATTTTACTGCATGGTTAGTTTTAGAAGGGGCGATCTCAGAGGGTCGGGTTGTGCTCACCCGACCACACCAGGACCCACCTCTCCCACAGAACTTGCCGAATCTTGACTGGGAGGTCCTCACCGTGGAGGACTTCGGGTCTAGGATCGTACACACTGAGCTCACACCACACTACGAACAGACACCACACCGGTGGGTTTTAGTAACAAGATCTTTATGTAAGCAAATAACGAAGGAAGCACTCCTGTATACACAGGGGTCAAGGGACCACAAAGTCTTGGAGGATTCGGGAAGGGGGAAGCGGGACAGTCTTTTAGTCTCTGGGTCAGTACGCGGCGTACCCTACGTACAGCTCTCAACCCTCGAGCCGGGGGGTACGGGATGATGGTCGTACTGGCTGCCTCACCTCCGTCGAGTCGGCTCGGTCGTGACGGTGGTCTCGATGGTCCCGCCGGACCAGAGTACTCCTCGAGCCGCGACGAGGTCAGCTGGGCTCGGATGGTCTTAGAGGTCGAGCAGAGACAGCGTCAGCAGGGCTCCGAGGGTTACAAGTTCAGCTTGAGCCGCGACAGCGTCAGCAGGGCTCCGAGGGTTACAAGTTCAGCTTGAGCCGCGACAGCGTCAGCAGGGCTCCGATGGTTACAGTTCAGCTTGAGCCGCGACAGCGTCAGCAGGGCTCAGAGGTTCAGGATGAGACTTCCTAGGGTCAGCCGCGATCAGATCAGCAGGGCTTCAGGTCCAAGATACAACTGCCCGCTAGTTGTCGGGCGGGCCCAGTTATCGTCCTTCTCCTCTTTGATCTCCGGACCCTCCCAGGTGGAGGCCTCAAGCCCTGGGGGCTGGTCGTTGGTGAGGTCCGGCGGTTGGCTCTTTGATCCCTTTGAAAGGTGGGTCCGGGAATTCCCAGACGCCCAGCAGGTCTGGAGCCAGCCCTCGGGGAGGCCAGAGGGGTGATCGAAACTGGCTCACAGGGGAGGGCCAAAGGTGTGACAGAAACCAGCCCCTCAGGGGAGGCCGGAGGTGCCATCGAAACTCCCTGGCTTATCTCACTTGGGAGCCCTTAACCCCCCAGTCCGGGACTGGCGCGCTTTTGGAGTCTGGGTTTCGCTGGGGCCGGGGTCACGCTAGGCCCAGGGATACAGGGATGCCGGGAAGGGAAGATGGCGTCCGGGCCTTGTGGGGCATGCAAGGTTAGGTGCTCGGAGCCGGGAGTGGAGCGGGGGAGGCAGGCCTGGTCGAGGTTCTAGTGGGATCTAGGCTTCGCTGGGGTAGGGCGCCCAGGCTCGGGGTGCAAGCTATCTTAATGGGGAGGCTGCGCCGGGAACCCTGGGTACCGGCCTACGCTCGCAGGGTGTGGAGGGACATAGGCGAACCACGCCATGAGGCCGGGTCCAACACGCGTCCCCCCCAGCTGAAGGCGGGGAGAACTACCCATCCTCTTGGGGGTTCTCTTCGCTGAGGCGGAAGAATCTGGACAGGCCGTCTGCGTTGGCGTGGTCAGAGCCAGGTCGGTGCTCCACAGTGAAGTCCATCCCCTGGAGGGAGATGGACCAGCGCAGCAATTTGGGATTCTCCCCTCTCATCTGCATTAGCCACCGGAGGGGTCGGTGGTCGGTTTGGACCCGGAAGTGAGTACCGAACAGGTAGGGCCTCAGCTTCTTCAGGGCCCAAACCACCGCGAAGGCCTCCCGCTCGATGGTGCTCCACCTTTGTTCGCGCGGGAGTAGCCTCCGGCTAATAAATGCCACTGGATGGTCTAGGCCGTTCTCGTTCACCTGGGACAGGACTGCTCCGATGCCATGCTCGGAAGCGTCTGTCTGGACGACAAACTCTCGGGAGTAGTCGGGAGCCTGTAGGATGGGGGCGGTGCACATGGCGTCTTTCAACCTTTCAAACGCCTCTTGGCAGGCGGCGGTCCAGCTGACTTTCTTCGGCTGGTTTTTGGAGGTTAACTCCGTGAGAGGGGTTACGATGCTGCCGTACCCCTTGATGAATCTTCGATAGTACCCCGTGAGCCCTAGAAACGCCCGAACTTCCGTCTGGGTCGTGGGCGCCTCCCAGGCCACGATGGCATCGATCTTGGGCTGGAGGGGGGCTACGAGGCCACTTCCGACCTGGTGCCCGAGGTAGATTACGGACCCTTGTCCGATCTGACACTTGCTTGCCTTAATGGTGAGACCAGCCCTTCTGAGGGCAGTCAGCACCGCCCAGAGGTGCTGGAGGTGCTCGGGTCAGTGGGAACTGTACACTGCGATATCGTCCAGATACGCAGCGCTGAACTCTTCCAACCCCGCCAGGACCTGGTTCACCAGTCGCTGGAAGGTGGCGGGGGCGTTCTTCATCCCGAAGGGCATCACCCGGAAATGGTAGTGACCATCCGGGGTGGAAAACGCGGATCTTTCCTTGGCTCCCTCGGTGAGGGCGATCTGCCAGTAGCCACTGGTCAGGTCGAACGTGCTAAGGAAGCGAGCCGCCCGAGGCGATCGATAAGCTCGTCGGCTCGGGGGATGGGGTGCGCATCGGTTCTGGTGACTGCGTTGAGCCCGCGGTAGTCGACGCAGAACCTCAGCTCGGGAACAGCACCGGGGGCGGCTGCCTTCGGAACCAGGACCACGGGGCTAGCCCATGGGCTGTCAGAGGCTTCGACCACCCCGAGAGCTAGCATCTTCGAGACCTCGGCCTTGATGCAGGCCCGGACTCGGTCAGGGACGCGGTAGGCTCTGTGCCGTACCGGTGGGCTGTCCCCGGTGTCCACGTCGTGGACGCACCAGTTGGTGACGCCGGGGGTGAAGGAGAAAAGGTCCGAGAACTGTCCCAGTAACTGGCGACAGTCCTCGCGCTGCTCGGGAGAGAGGGAGGAGGAGAGACTCACCCCCTCTACGGAGCCATCTTTTTCTTTCGTGGTCAGGAGATCAGGGAGAGGCTCCATTTCTTCTTCCTCCCCATCGTCCGTGGCGAGGAGCAGGCTCAACTCGGACCAAGCGAAGTGGGGCTTGAGGCGGTTCACGTGAAGGACCCGCAAGGGGTTCCGGGGGGACTCTACGTCGATGAGATAAGTCACCTGACTCTTGCGTTCTACCACCTTGAAGGGCCCTGTCCACTTGTCTTGCAGGGCACAGGGCTCCACAGGGGCCATCACCCAGACCCGCTGTCCGGGCTAAAACTCGACCAGGGTGGCATTCTGGTCATACCACCGTTTCATCTCTTCCTGGCTGGCCTCGAGGTTGGCCTCGGCCAGTTCTCGGAACTTCCTCGTCTGGTTCCGGAGGGCCAGAATGTATCGAAACACATTGGGAGGGGGGCGCTGGGGCCGCCGTCTCCCATCCTTCCTTGACCAGGGTGAGGGGTCCCCGGACGGGGTGCCCGTAGAGCAGCTCGAAGGGGCTGAACCCCAGGGACTTCTGGGGGACTTCGCGGTATGCGAAGAGGAGACAGGGGAGGAGGACGTCCCACTTACGCCTCAGGGGCTCTTCGAGACCCATGATCATTCCCTTGAGGGTCCGGTTGAATCGCTCCACCAGACCGTTACCCTGGGAGTGATATGGGGTGGTGAATTTGTACGTCACCCCACATTGTTGCCAAAGGGACTTCATGTACTTGGAGATGAAGTTGGTCCCTCGGTCGCTGACGACTTCTCGGGGGAATCCCACCCGAGAGAAGATGGCCATGAGAGCCCGCCCCACTACGGGGGCTGTCACCGTTCGGAGGGGAATGGCTTCGGGGTATCGGGTGGCATGGTCCACCAGCACCAGGATAAAGCGGTGCCCCAAGGAGGTCGGAGGGTCGAGGGGGCCCACGATGTCGATACCCACCCTCTCAAAGGGGGTACTGACCACGGGGAAGGGTTGGAGAGGAGCCTTGCGCTTCCCCCCGCTCTTTCCGCTGGACTGACATGTGGGGCAGGACTTACAGTGTCCTTCTACATCGGAGCGCATGCCCGGCCAGTAGAAGTGGGTGACCAGGCGATGGTACGTTTTGTCTTGTCCCAAGTGTCCCGCCAAGGGCACGTCATGGGCCAGGTTCAGGAGGAAGCCGCGGAAGCGTAGGGGGACCACCAGCACTCTGCCGGACCCTAGTTCGGCGGACTTTTGTTCGCTATACAAGAGGCCGTTTTCCCAATAGACAAAGTGGGAGCCGGGCGGGTCACCGGCGGCCTGGGCGGCGGCCTGCTGCCGTGGCCCCACCAAGGACGGACAGGAGGTCTGCTCTAGGCAGAATTCTTCTCGGGACGGTCCTCCTTCCTGGCGCCACTGGGCCAGCTCAGGAAGGTCGTCCCGGCTCGGGGTCAACTCGACGCTAGGGCCGAGGGGACCTGCGTCGGGGGGGAAGCTCTCTCCTGGGACCAGCTCCGGGGTCTCGGAGGGTTCGGGGACCTCGGGGTCCTCAGGGGCCACCGGTGCCGCCTCTAAGGTCGCCCCTTCGGGGGTGACCCTCCGGGCAGTCATCGACCGGGTGCTCACACAGGCCCACTCGGGTAGGCCCACCATCTCCAAGTGGGTCCTTTTCTCAACTCGCTGCCATGGGGAGCTCTCTAGATCGTTGCCGAGCAGGCAGTCCACAGGCATGTCTGAGCGGACCGCCACTCGTAACTCTCCCGAGACGCCCCCCCATTCGAACGGGACTTGAGCGATCCGGCAGGTGCGGACGGAGTTATCAGCTGCGATCACCCTGCAGGAGATGTGGGGAACAATCTGGGCCTCGGTGACGAGGTGCCGTTTGACGGCGGTGATACTGTCCCCAGTGTCCCGGAGTGCCCCGATGTGATGGCCATTGACAGTCACCTGCTGTCGGTACTTCTCTGTGTTGTCGGGTAGGGGAGCTCCGGGGACCATTTCCCTATCACCCAGGGAGACTAACATCATAGCCGCGGGGTCTGCTCCCTCGAACTCTTCCTCCCCCTCCTCTTCTAGGGCTACTGAGGTGATGTGGCGCGCTGGGGACCCTGCAGCGGCAGGCTTCTTGAACAAAGGGCAGCGGGGGTCATTGGCATAGTGCCCGGGTTGTTGGCAATGGTAGCAGGCTTGGCTGACTCGGGGCCCTGGTTTAGCTGTGGGAAACCCTGCGCGCGCTGTGGGAGGCGAGGTGCCGGGCTGGTTTCTGGGGGGGACTACGCGGGGACCCTACCTGGGAACCCCTCTGCCTATTCTGATTCCCCCTCCCCTCTGGCGGAACGACCCCTGTTCATTTCGGCCAGAATCTCCCCCGGGCCCCCGGGGGACTCTGGTGCTCACCCAGCGATCGGCCTCGATGGCCAGTTTCCGGGGGTCAGCCAATTTGCTGTCCAGGAGGTGCTGTCGGAGTTCCACAAAGCAATTCAGGGACAATTGTTCATATGCAATGAGGTCGATGAGTCCCTCGAAGGTGGATACTTTGCTGCCCTTGATCCACCCTTCCAGGGCCCGGCTGTAGAAATTGACATATTCCACCCAGGTGGTGCCGGGGATCTTCTTACAGTCTCTGAAGCGTTGGCGGTACATTTCTGGGGTGAGCCCGTACCTTGTGAGGAGGGCCTCTTTCATGTGGCTGTAGGAGGTCTGTTCGGCAGACGGTAGGTCGAGTAGGGTGTCTCTCCCCTCACTCAGGAATCGACCCCACAGCCCGGCTCCCCAATCTTTCTGCGGAACTCGGTGAGAGGTCATGGCGACCTCGTAGGCCTTGAACCATTGCTGGATGTCATCGTTTTTATAATATTCTTTGACCACGTCCTTGGGGATGTGGACCTTTGGTTCCACCGGGGGAATGGCCTCTCGGGTCGCTGCTGTTTTGTTGCCTTCGTTCCGAGCCTTTAGTTCTATTTCCAATATGCTGCGCTCGTGCTCCAGCTGGAGCTTCTTTCCGTCATGTTCTCGTTGGAGCTTCTTCTCCTCCAGTTCTCCTTCCAGCCGCAACTGCTCGATGGCTAGCTTTTTCTCGGCCAGCTTGAGTTCTACCTCCATCTTTAAACGGGCTAGTTCTGGCTCGTGGCTTCGGTTGCGTTCTGGGTCGGTCATCTCCTCTCGAGACAGACCTCTCTCCGTGCTGGGAGTCCGCGTGGGGGACTCTGCTCGTTCTTGCTCTGGGGCGTGGGTTTCGATCAGTGGCGCTCCCCCTCCATCGGCTTCTGTCTGTGCTGGAGGTTGGGCTCCGGTCTCCACCCAGGCTGTTAGAGCTTGTTGAAAGTCCTCTTTAGTGTTTAATCCCGTTGACGGGATACGGAGATCCTTGCAGAATTGCTTGAGCTCACGGTGCGAATAGTCTCCCAGAAGCTCCATCTGGAAGGTGGTCTTGTCGGTCGTGACGCTCATGGCTGCTCTTCGTTCGGGTAGTGTGTCAGTACTGTACGGTCCGTAGACGTAGGTTCTTATCCCGACACTGCCACCAATGTTAGAAGGGGCGATCTCAGAGGGTCGGGTTGTGCTCACCCGACCACACCAGGACCCACCTCTCCCACAGAACTTGCCGAGTCTTGACTGGGAGGTCCTCACCGGGGAGGTCTTCGGGTCTAGGATCGTACACACTGAGCTCACACCACACTACGAACAGACACCACACCGGTGGGTTTTAGTAACAAGATCTTTATATAAGCAAATAACGAAGGAAGCACTCCTGTATACACAGGGGTCAAGGGACCACAAAGTCTTGGAGGATTCGGGAAGGGGGAAGCGGGACAGTCTTTTAGTCTCTGGGTCAGTACGCGGCGTACCCTACGCACAGCTCTCAACCCTCGAGCCGGGGGGTACGGGATGATGGTCGTACTGGCTGCCTCACCTCCGTCGAGTCGGCTCGGTCGTGACGGTGGTCTCGATGGTCCCGCCGGACCAGAGTACTCCTCGAGCCGCGAAGAGGTCAGCTGGGCTCGGATGGTCTTAGAGGTCGAGCCGAGACAGCGTCAGCAGGGCTCCGAGGGTTACAAGTTCAGCTTGAGCCGCGACAGCGTCAGCAGGGCTCCGAGGGTTACAAGTTCAGCTTGAGCCGCGACAGCGTCAGCAGGGCTCCGATGGTTACAGTTCAGCTTGAGCCGCGACAGCGTCAGCAGGGCTCAGAGGTTCAGGATGAGACTTCCTAGGGTCAGCCGCGATCAGATCAGCAGGGCTTCAGGTCCAAGATACAACTGCCCGCTAGTTGTCGGGCGGGCCCAGTTATCGTCCTTCTCCTCTTTGATCTCCGGACCCTCCCAGGCAGAGGCCTCAAGCCCTGGGGGCTGGTCGTTGGTGAGGTCCGGCGGTTGGCTCTTTGATCCCTTTGAAAGGTGGGTCCGGGAATTCCCAGACGCCCAGCGGGTCTGGAGCCAGCCCTCGGGGAGGCCAGAGGGGTGATCGAAACTGGCCCACAGGGGAGGGCCAAAGGTGTGACAGAAACCAGCCCCTCAGGGGAGGCCGGAGGTGCCATCGAAACTCCCTGGCTTATCTCACTCGGGAGCCCTTAACCCCCCAGTCCGGGACTGGCGCGCTTTTGGAGTCTGGGTTTCGCTGGGGCCGGGGTCACGCTAGGCCCAGGGATACAGGGATGCCGGGAAGGGAAGATGGCGTCCGGGCCTTGTGGGGCATGCAAGGTTAGGTGCTCGGAGCCGGGAGTGGAGCGGGGGAGGCAGGCCTGGTCGAGGTTCTAGGGGGATCTAGGCTTCGCTGGGGTAGGGCGCCCAGGCTCGGGGTGCAAGCTATCTTAATGGGGAGGCTGCGCCGGGAACCCGGGGTACCGGCCTACGCTCGCAGGGTGTGGAGGGACATAGGCGAACCACGCCATGAGGCCGGGTCCAACAGTTAGGCTCTTCCACTTTACACACTATTTGTTAAAAAAGAAAAAGATTTTTCTACAAGTAAACATTTATGTCCTTTTTCTAACCTCACTTGTTCTACACCCCTATTGCAGCAGTGACACTAGTGACCCAACGGTATATAATACATTTAATTGGAGTTCCTTGCCTTATCACACATATCACACTCGCTTGTGTATTCATCATTTACTACAATGTTTAACCAAAAAATGCTTGGGGTTTTGGCTAGAAAGATCGCTGTTCCTTGTCTATGTCCTATTTCAATGCCTGACATGTCTCAAATGCTGTACTGAAATAAAGAGCGCTATCACCAAGCATCTGAAATAGTGGTGAAAACAGGACAACAGACTTTTGGAAAACATGGAACGCAGTGTCACTTGCAATGCTCTGCAAAAAAGGTTCTTCCCAAGTTCAACAAAGATTGGAGTGATATTGTTTGTATTTGCAGTGAATCAGCTACGTATATGAAAAAGTTGTGTGATGACCTATCAAAATTGATACCCAAGCTGAAGTGATTCCCTGTAGGAGATCCTTATCACTTGTTAGATGGTATGCTGAAAGCATCTTTACAATCTTCAGAGTTAATGAGGGATCCTATTGACTTTTTAGTCCATTCTGGTGCACTGTTATCATATGCACAGGAACTAAAACGCAAATATTTATCATTTTGTGCTTTGTGTTGCATCGAAGAAAGAGTCATCCCAACTGTGTCCCTTAGCTGATGGTTCTCAGTCTAAGGGGCTATGAATGCTATATAATCCATGTGGCAACTGTTTACAGAAATTTTGCTGAGTGATGATGCCAAAGGCAAGAAATGTGAGGATCTTTGGTCGCATATTGATAATGATGTGAAAAAAGTACACTCTACTACTTTATTAGATTTTTACAGGAGAACATAACTGCTGTAGTGGACATAATAAAACAACTAGAGTCTGAAAAAACTCTTTGTCTGCCAAGTGTTCAGCATAATTGGTGTAGATGTGAAACATCTCCTTGAGAGTAGGCTGGGCGACACCTTTAGTGACTTTGGCACTGCAACATGTTCCATGTTAGAGTGCTTGCCACTTGGTAAGCAAAGCAATGTTGAAGAACAATTCTGGAACATTTATTTTACAATGTATGAGAAATGGCTTGCAATGATGCATAGAAATGTCCCTTCACCACCAATGTCATGTGAAGTCAATAAAATCTCACTGTGGTACTCTATACAAGTTCTAGATCCCTTCAGTGAAGGGGAATTTCCTCCATAGTTTCAAAAGTGACGCTTAATTTTTGACCGCTTTAATAACTCTGAGGGCCTAGCTCAGTGCAAATGCTGCAGAACCTCCCCTGAGAATCGCAATCTTCAAGTGTACCAGTATTGGCATGAAAGGCTATGTCAGTGGCCAGAGTTAACAAATTCTGTACTATAGGGCCTGATTCACTGAACTAACTTAAGATAAAATGCTAAACTTACTACCATTTTGGTATTCACAGAAGGCACTTACTCATTTTGTTATTCACAGAAGGCACTTACTCATCAATGAGTAAGTGCCTTCTGTGAATACCAAAATGGTTAAGTTGGTTCTGTGAATCGGCCCTCGCTGTTTTGGAGTTGCCCTTCTCAAGTGCCAATGTTGAGAGGGCCTTTTCACAGACGTTTACATGGGAAGGAAAGAGCGCGCTCACATGGCCAAAGACTCACTGAAGAAGTATTGTATGGTGTACTATATAAGTTTAATTTGCAAAAATCTATTTGGACCTCATATACACTATACGTACACTGTCTATATATCATGTTCTATCAGTGCAGAAAGCAAGCAATAATAAAAGCAAAACGCTCCATAAACACCGGAAAAACACTTTTTTTGTTGTTTTTAGTAGCGCGAATATGTGTAACCACTGATAACTGTTTTTTTAAGGTATTGAAATCACTTGAAAACACTCTACCGGAATTTACCAAAAATCGAAACTGAAAACAGGAAAGCCTAACCGCACGCAATCACTGTCCTTGGTATTGTCACAGATTTGCAAACTAACCTTACTCTGCTTATTAAAAAATGTATAAAACACCGAGGTTGGAGGTCAATTACTCATCAAATTTTGACAAAAAAGGAAAGAAAAAGTATATTAAAAAACTGAAGCCTCTAACTGATCGATGTTTCACTTGAACTTGGGGTTACTAAGCGGGTAGAACACTAGGGTGGTTATTAAGCGGGTTGATCACTAGGGTGCTTATTAAGCAGGTTGGTCGCTAGGGTGGTTATTAAGCGGGCGTATCACTGCATTAAGAGGGTGGATCACTAGGGTGTTTTTAAGCGGGTGGATTACTAGGGTGGTTATTACGTGGGATGATCACTAGGATGGTAATTAGTGGGTGGATCACCTGGGTGGTGATTAAGCTGATAGGTCACTAGGGTGGGTATTAAGCAGGTAGATCACTAGGGTGCTCTCCACTTCACTGTCCTGGACCCACCCCATCTTCAAGCAGTCTTATCTCTACTCCCAAGAGACGCCCACCCAGTCACCAAAGACCGGCTGAAGCCTGTTCAGAATCATAACCAGGACGTCCGGCATTTTGTGGAGATAAAGTCCTGTGTATCACAATACTCTCTTTTTACCCGATAAAGTTAATCCAATAGATGCATTTTAAGTGTGATGCTGGATTATAACTAGAGACGCTACCTCTGGCCTCTGCGCGATAATTGTGGTCCAGTCGACTAGCGTGAGTCGCATGAACTGCTGCAATTCTCTTTGTCTGGGCTACACCATGGATATAAACTCTGGTTGTGAGTCTGCCAGCTGCTTCCATTCGAAAATCCACAGGCGGCGCAAGCGTTCTACACATTTAAAACCTGTGCCCATATCTAAGGGGTCAATTTATCCAGTAGTGAATTGGGAAGGTTGCATGCAGAGCTTTTCTTTTTTTATTTTTTTTTTTTTAAAACCTTAATTGTACAGAAGGCGCGCACAGATACGGGCCTACAACCCCCCGGGCCGGCCACCACAATAAAGAGACATACGAGGCAATACAGGAGAGACAACAGGATTTCTAAATAGCTCATATGAAAGGCAAAAGCAACAAGTCTTTGAGTCGCCATCACGGACAGGATAAAAGTAGGTTAATTTTATAATAGAAAAAGGGTGTCACAGGATACTGAAAATCTGTAAAGTCCAGAGGGCCGTGGTGGGCCGTGAGCAAGCCGAAGTCCCAAATACAGGAAAAGACCAACAGAACAATACATTTTGGCAAAGGCAGAACGTGAGTCCCACATCAAGAACAATCACAATCGCTGCTCAGCACCCACCCACCACTACCAGGGCACATAATAATAAAACAGCGAAAAATACGCTTACAAAACTAAAAGCCCTCCGTTACAACACCCAAGGGGGGAAAAGAAAATGGGGTGGGGAAAGGGAAAAAAGGGGAGGAAGAGGACATCAAAAAAGGGGAGGGGGAAAGTGAGGGCGCAGCGTCAGTGCACGCCCCCCACGGCTAACAAAGCACCCAATACTAATTCGGCACATGGAACTAGTGGCAACAGGAGAAATGAATGCGTAGTAAACCGGGACAGCAGACATACCAAAAGGGCCATGCCAGCACAAACACCCCGGGGGGCCACGTGCCGACACCGCGCCACGAAATTAGGGGATACATAAGAGCCATAGAACCAAAAAGAGGAACAGGGAAAGATACAATAAACAGACCCCCCCACCACCCCGCACAGCCCACCCTGCACCCCTGCAGAAGGCTATGGCCTACCCCCCAGCAGCGTGCCTGTCGCCCTAATTAGAACCCGAAATATAGAGAAATATAAGAAAGAAAGAATCACTTAGATTAAAAAGGGGGGGAAGGGAAAACAGGGAAAAAACAGCGGGAGAGGAGCCACATAATCAAAACCCCTTCAGCTCCCACCCCCCCGCCCGAAAATGTTCAGAGCCCACGGGAAGATAATAAACACACGGAGAAGCTCCAGGAACGTAAAGATGTATCAAACATAATCATACAATTATGAACGGATCACCCAACCATACCGCAAAATAACAGTCCACAGAGGCAAGATCAGCTCAACCCTGTCCTCGTTTTTCGCAAACTGTAATCGTCCAGCGCACCAGGAACCAGAACACATCAAACAGGAGGTGAATAACAGGGAGTCGGATCAAAAATACACTCAAGTTGTAGCGATCGTGACCCGGATTATCCAGAAAGTACAGTAACCACTTCAGGCAAAGTTCCGATGAGAATACGGAGAAAGCCGGTCCAGCGGCACCGTCACAGGATCTTCGTACGGCCATGTGAGGCAAAAGAGGAAAAGGAGACCCATCGAGGTCGGTCCAGACGGGATCCAGCCGGGGAACCTCCGGAGCAGAAGGAGGCACAGGATGAAGAAGGGCAGCGGACCCCCGCACATCTACACCAACAGCAGCCTCCAGGTCCACGACCCCAAGGAAAGTTCCAGCAGCACTCAACAGAGATGAGGCCGCACAAACCGAGGGGGGTCCGGCAGGCCCAACAAAGGGACCCCCCTCCAGGATAGCGGTCGGTGCGGTCATGGGTGCCCCCCAGGAGCGCAGGGCGGCGAGGATGTCGCGAAGCGTAGGCTCACCTTTACAGTATTCAGCAAACGTGCCGCGCGGCGGACCCGCATCGCCGGTCCCCGCAAGGCCGAGAATCATGGGGTCGGCCGCTATCTTAGAAGCCCGGCGGGGCCGCTGCGAACACCGACCTCCGCCCGGATATCTGCGGGGCAAAACAGGACACCGGCAACCACCTGCGGAAGTGCCACCAGGGCAGGAAGGGGAGCCACCAGAAGAAGGCGATGCGCCGGCACCCCACACGCCGCCGGTACCGTTCTCCGAGTCCGGGCGGAGGAACTCAAAATGGCCGGGCCGGAGAACAAAGGGGGGACGAGCCAGATGTACGGTTAACCCCGTCCATGGAAGTCAGCTCCCCAACACCAGGCAGCAGGACCGCCGGACCAGGCCCGGGAGGCCGCAATCGGTCTATTAGCACATCGGCCCCTCCGACCGACTCCACACCACCACCAAGGGCCAGCCACCGCGCCTCGTCCAGCCCGGGCGCCGCCAAGGAGTGCCAGGCCCGCCGCCCCAGAGGCCCCGAAGTAGACAGGGGCGTAACTCAGGATCCGTGGCACCCAGGAATCACCGGAGCAAACGGTAAGTGCCTGTGAGTTATCGTCGTTCCACTGCACATCGTGGAATACTTCCCGGGGCAGGATAAAGTACAGGATATTTGTTGCAGACAGGAGAGTGATCGGAGCCGAGCTAAAACGCGGCCATCTCGGACGCGAGCTTGGCTCCTCCCCCCATGCCGAGCTTTTCGAGCTCTTCCAATAAATAACCTTATGTAGTACGGGCACAGAGACTTCCCCCTAAACCCTAGTGCTGGGTGCAAAGCAGTTTCCCCACCCCCTAGAGCTCATGGCGAAGCAGGTACTTCACCGGGATCGCGGATTACGTATGGGATTGTACCCACTTATATAAATGACATAATGTTGTAGAGTCACAGAGGCCTCCCCCTAAACCCTAGTGCTGGGTGCGAAGCAGGTACTTCACCAGGATCGCGGATGCGCATAAGATTGTTTGCACCCAGGTTTATAAATAACGTAATGTTGTACAGGCACAGCCCCCCGTCCACCCCCCATAAGGGATCGCGGATGCGTATGAGACTGTACCCAGTTACATAAATAACGTAATGTTGTACAGGCACTGAGGCCTCTCCCTACCCCTTAGTGCTGGGTGCAAAGCAGGTACTCCTCGGGGGTCGCGGATGAGTATGGGATTGTACCCGGGTACAGCGCACCGAACCATCTGTATCTCAGCGAATGAGGGCGAGGATTAGAGTATCTGTGCCTGAAAATAATCAATCCATCATAGTGCGAGTGCATACGCGGATCCCATGAATCCCTCGCTTGATCAATTCCCATGCCGATTTCATGGCATCCCTGACAGGAGCAATAGCCAAGCGGATCCTATGGAATCCTCACAAGGAGAATGCACAGACAGATCCAATACATCCACCATAGCAGGAATGCACAGGCAACTTCTATAGATCCCTGGCAGGAGGAATGTAATGGCGAATTCTATACAAACCAACACAGGATTAATGCAGAAGCAGATCCTATGTATCCTTCATAGGAGGCATGCACAGACCAATCCTGTGGATCCTTCATAGGAGCACAGCCAGATCCAATGCATCACTCTCGGGAGGAATGCACAGGCTTATACTAGGGATCCTTCAAAGGAGTAATGCACAGCCAGATCCTATGGATCACTCACAGGAAGAATGCACTTATACATCCTGTGGATCCACCATATGAGGAATGCACAGGCAGAGCCAATAGATCCTTTAGTGGATAGCATGCACAGGCAGAGCCTGTGGCTCCCACAGAGGAGGATTGCACAGGCAGATCCTATGAATCCCTCCGAGGGGTTGCACAGGCAGATCCTTTGGATTCCAACAGAGCAGTCAAGCCAAAGATGGAGGAAGAAGGATTCTTTGCAAGTACAGGCGCATAGAGGCGGCAGTGTATAGTAATGTCTACCTACTCCTGTGTACGGTGGAAGTATTATGTGCTGATCCCACCAATGTTGTAGAGCAGCAGTGATGGAGTTTACAGTGGCAGGGACTGTGTGAGGTCTCTTTCCATGTTCTAGAGCAGTAATGGTGGGATTAACCGCGGCAGGAACTGTGCACTTGTCTCTTCAGGGTTCTAGGGCAACAATGAAGGGGTTTACAGTGTCAGGGACTGTGTGCGGGCTCTTGACCGTTCTAGAGCAGTAGTGACAGGATTTACAGTGGCAGGGACGACGTACTGGTCTCTTCAAGGTTCTAGAACAGTGATGAAGGGGTTTACAGTGGCAGGGATTCTTTGCATGTCGGGTGCTTTTGTCCAGGTATGTGCACAGCCGTCTCCCAAACTGCAGTTTTTTGGCATTCATATTTGCTGTAAATAAACTTAACCATTATCCACTTAAATGGTGCTCCCTTTGTTGACCCCTGAAAGATGAAATGCTGATTTTGCCTTGCTAGATTTCACAGGTGGCAATACTACTGAGGATTTATGTTTTTGGAGGAGTTGGTGCTCCAAGGTTCTAGAGCAGGGGCAATGGGGTTTACAGTGGCAGGGATGGCATGTGGCATTGTGTTGAGGGTGGTGGCCGGAACACACGTGGACTCTAGTGAAGACGGTGTTTATTATTTATATAGTCCAGTCCCACCAGGAGCTTGTTTAACCTGATGCTCAGTCCTGATATTAATGTGCCAACCACCTCTTCTAGAACACCCACACGCAGGACGCAGGCCAGGCTGCTAGAGGTAACCACAATTCCTAGAACACCCACACATAATGTATGGCGGTCTGATGGAAGTAGCCACAGTTACTAGAACACCCACACCCTGGTTGCCCGCTGGCCTCAGAGGTAACCGTGGTTTCTAGAACACCGACACCCAGGATGCATTCTCGTCTGATGGCGGTAACCACTGGTAGTAAGGCACTACGTTAAGCATATGTTTGTGAGTAAATAATATCACAGACTGCAGTCTGCTCCACTGGAGCTCCTGTGATTTTAATATTATATTTCTAATAACAGGGTGTAAGTGATGTTCCTTCTGAGATCTTATGAACTCTGGTGGTTCTGTAACACTTATGATGATTTGTTTGCTCTTCCAGGTGCAATAATGAGAAACTGCCATTCACAATGTCACTGATGAAAGGTTGTAAAGGTAAATATAATTGTGTAGCCTGTTAATGTATGTTACTGACTATAATACAATATTGTATAGTTAGTTATATGTTTAGTATAATGTAACATCAGACTTTACACACAGACCAATGCATACTTTGTATTCGGTCAAATCAAGATAATACAAGCAAAATCATTTCAAGAAGTCTCTCTTTAAGGACAGTGTGCACTAGTTCCTAAATCAAAGTATGACCAATTGAGTTGTGCCTGAACCTGAACCCTTTTCAGATCTTTTTTAAAATCTTTTTGGGGATTGGATGTTGTTCAAGTATATGGAGTATGGCCAGCATTGAAGCTCTCCCTCAAAACTAGTGATCAGCACCTGTCTTCAAAGTTTCGGGATGATTCGTCAAGCGGGGACCGAGAAAAAAGGGGGGTCCCAAAAAACACGTTTTCCCTGTGTAAGTTCCCATAGGAAACTTTAGACAAAGCTACAGCCCAAACTGCTGAACAGAATTGCACCAATTTTGGCAAAAACGTAGCCCTTGGTTCAGAAAGGGTCCCTTTTGTTAAATGGTGTAAATCAGTTCAGTAGTTCTGAGAAATTAAAAAAAAAAGTGTCGATATCTGGGCAGAGCCTAACTCCCCCGCCCCCAACATGAGCATGCCTCTGATTGGCTGCCAACAGTTCCCACCAGGAAGTGTTGGCAGCCATCTTGTGCCTCGAATGGAGAAAAAGGAGAGAGAAAGATTAAAAAACAAAAAAGGGGGCATGGTAAAAACAGCCTGATGCTCCTGGCCTGCTCAGGGGACCCCCATGCTAAAAAAAAAAACATTTTTGAAAAATATTCGGGCGGGGTCGCAAAGGTGTGTGAAACCGTCCGGGGGGAAAAAAACGAAGTGCGGACACCCACGTTTCGTTTTCAAAGCCCCCGGGTAGGCCAAGTCCTGGGGCAATTTATTTATGTAGCTGGGACCTGCGGGGCTTGCTTATTTTTAATCTGTGTGGGGGCCTCCAAGACACCCCAAACCCCGGGGCCCAACACCCCCGGGATTTTCTTAAATATTTGTGGGGGCACACAGCCCTCTTGATGACCGCCACCCCCCGGGGCTTTTTAAAAAAACTAAAAAAAAACTGTGGTGGGGCTGGAGCCTCCCCCGGGGACCCCCACCTCCCCGGGGCACTAAAAATGTAAATGCGGGCATCCATTGTGGTCCCCCGAGCCCCGGGCATCACCACCTCCACTGTACACTAGTAGGGAGGGGAGCCGCGCAGCTCCCCTCCTGGACCACCACACCCAGGGCCGGCTCCTGCAGTGTCCTGGTGTGCCCACCCCAGGGACACTGCTGTTTGCTATGGCAGCGGGGGGAGCCATGCTGCGCCCGCCCTGCCATAGCAAACACTGCTTTGGATTTTGGAAGCAAGAGCATGTTTCCTGCTCTCTCTTCCAAAATCCAAAGCAGATTGCTTTTCCACATGAGGAGCCGCATGTTAGCAGATCCCCGTGTGGAAAAGCAATCCCAGCACCCGCATGAGACGGGTAGCCGGCGGGACCGTGGGGGCTTTTGGGCTCCCCCACGGTCACCAACGAAGTGGCCAGGCCCAGGGGGATGGTGTCCCTGGGGTTGAAGTGACCCTGGAAGGGAGCCACTCGGAAGGACGGCCACGCAGCCCCCTTGCTAAAAAAAAATTGAAAAAAAAACCCAGCATCGCGCCGAAGGTCCCGCTGCCTCCCAGCAACACTCTGCAAGCGCGCTTGTGGCGCGTTTTAAGTTGGGGTATTAATTCCTCTCCAATCCTGAGGGTCCCTGGTGTCCAACGAGTCCACCAGGTAACTCCAGTGAGCGCCACAGAGCTGTGTTGAAGAGAGGTGTAAAAAGGGGTCGTGGCCTTGGACCACTCCTCTGCAACGCAGCTTCCTGGCGCTACTGGAGGTACCTGGCGGGCTAGTTGGACTCCAGGGACCCTCGGGATTCAAGGGGACTTAATCCCCCAACTTAAAACGCCCCCATGAGGCGCGTTTGCACACTTGACACTTGTCACATCAGACCCCGCCCCCTCCCTGCACCATTGTGCAAACGCGCCCCGTGGCGCATTTTAAGTTGGGGGGGGGGGAATTATTTCCCCTTTCAATCCTGAGGGTCCCTGGGGGCCAACTAGCCCACCGGGTACCTCCAGTAGTGCCAGGGAGCTGCATTGCAGAGGAATGATCCAAGGCCATGACCCCTTTTCACACCACTCCGCAACGCAGCTCAGTGGCGCTTACTGGAGGTAGCTGGTGGGATAGTTGGCCCCCAGGGACCCTCAGAATTCAAGGGGATTTAATCCCCAATTTACAACGCACTAGCCCATCAGGTACCTCCAGTAAGCACCAAGGAGCTGCTTTTCAGAAAGGTGGTCCAAGGCCACGCCGCATTTTTACACCACTCTTCAACGCTAGGCACTAGTATATTCACTGCTACAATCCCCAGAGCATACCGATGCACTCCAGCATTCCCCTTGTCACTCCGTGAGCACTCTTCTAATCACCCTGTCAGCACCGTATACTTGTCCAATCATTGTGCCAATACCCAAGCACTTCTGAATTCACCATTTATATCTTTGCAGCACTCTAATCATCCAGTCACTAACCATGTTTTTATGCAATGACCCAGGCACTAACAGATGTAGTGCTACAATTCCCTGAGGGCTACCTACGCAGTCCAGTAATCTGCCTGTCACTACCTACGCGCTCCTCCAATCACCCAGCCAGCACAATGTACTTATCCAATCAGTCTGCCAAAACCCAAGCACTTATAAATTCACCATGTACTCTCCTTACAGTACTGTAATCATACAGTGTCTACCCATGTACTGATGCCATGGCACAGGCACTAATACATTCACTGCTACAGTCCCCAGAGCACTGCCCATGCAGTCCAGCAATCCCTGTCACTCCTTGAGCACTCTTCTAATCACCCTGCCAGCATCATGTCCTTATCTAATCACTCGGCCAAAACCCAAGCATGTACTCTCCTTGCAGTACTCTCCTTGCAGTACTCTAATCACCCCATCACTACCCATATTGTCATGCAATGACCCAGGCACTAACACATGCAGTGGCACAATCACCTATGGAGAAGGAAAACAGAGGAGATAAGAAACAGCTGATTCTTTAGTAAAAATGGAAGTATTGATTTGATTAGATATAAAAAGAGGTGTATGTTGTAATAAAGTGAAAATATCCTTCCTTATCTAATGTTCGTGTTTCTTAAGCTTATGAAAACTGGTCTGAGATTGCCAGATGTATTCAAATGCCTAGACAATATCATTAATAAAGGTCACAGTAGAAATGTGAGCTACTTGTGGGTTTATAGATCGTCGTCATTGGCATTCATGCCCAGAAATGTCCTAGTTTAGTCCATGGAAATGGGTCCTGGGGTGGAAAATCCAATGTTCTCTGTTGAATAGCGATCTCTGCTCCCAGCAATTATTAGCCTTCAGTATCGTCCATCTGATGTCATCCAGTGTGTGTCTGACAGTTACAAAATGTACTGACATTATAGTATTGTATTGTATTGGAAACTTATATAGCGCAAAAATGCCACCCTACGGGTATCCTGGCACTAGATCAAAGAGAAGCCCTGAAAAAAAAACAGTCCGGTATCTATGAAGACAGACTTAGGCCCCATTACTTGGGAAGAGCCAAGTTTTCAGGCTCTTCCTAAAGCCAATCAACGAGCTAGCCTGTCTAAGAATTAGGGGCAGTTCATTCCAGATACGAGAGGCCATCACTCCAAAAGCTCTACCACCTTTCCGAGATCTCTTAAATCTGGTGGTAGCAATCAGATTAGAGTTTGAAGAATGGAGCTGGCTACTTGAATTGTACCAGGTGAATGTTTCTTGTAAAGGAACTGGGCCCTGGCCATGTTCTGCCTTATATACAATACAGAGGGATTTGAAACGAATTCTCTCCCCGATGGGCAGCCAATGGAGGTCTCTTAAGGCCAGTGTCGTAGAGGATCTATGTTGTCTATTTAAGGCCAGCTTTGCTGCCATCGATTGAACTCTCTGCAACCCCTGTACAATATATTGTGGTGCTCCCAAGTACAGGGAGTTGCAATAGTCCAGTCTACTCAGTATTATGCTCCCCACTACAAGAGGACGGGTGTCCTCGGGGAGTAGGGGAAGGATTTTCCGTAAAATTTGGAGCGAGGAAAGGCAGATACTGGCAGTTTTGTTGGCCTGCGCATCCATTTGGAGGTTTTCATCTACCACGACTCCCAAATTGCGCACCACTTTAGCCGAGGCCAAAGAGTCACCTTCAGGAGTGAGCTTAAACTCTATAGGTAGGTGTCGGGACATTCTCGTGGCAGGACCGTATATTACCTCAGTTTTTCCCTCATTAAATTGTAGGGCATTTCTCTTCAGTCAACCTGCTATTTGACACAAGCACTCCTGGAAGGTGTCAATAGATACCGCTCTTTTCCCCTCCAATGAGAACACCAGTTGAGTGTCATCTGCATAGTTGATTAGATCTACCCTGAAAGATTTAATAATGGGGAATAGAGGACGTAGATGGATGTTAAAAAGGATCGGGCTTATTGCCGAACCCTGAGGTACCCCATGGAGTACTGGGGACATGTCAGAGGTAAATGGCGATAAGGATACCGCCTGTTGTCTTCCTGACAGGTAGGATCGTAACCATTTTAGAGCCTGTCCTTTTACCCCTATGTCTTCCAGTCTCTCAACCAGCACAGCACGGTTGACTGTGTCAAATGCGGCTGACATATCAAATAATACCAGGACAGATGAAACCCCATTGTCAGCACGCATTCGCAGGTTATCCATTACCGTTACCAGTGCGGTCTCAGTCCCATGTCCCGGGCGGAAACCAAACTGATCCCTATCCAGCAATAAATTATCCTCTAGATAACAAGATAGACTTTTACTAACTACCTTTTCAAGGATTTTGACTGGGTAGGGCAGTAAGGAGATTGGTCTGAAACTCGCTGGGTCGGAAGGGTCCAGGGATGATTTACAATAGCTTGCTTCCAAGCCTCTGGTGCCACACCTTCCTCCAGTGACTAGCAACAGATCTTCCATAGCCATGGTAAAGGTTCTTCCCCCAGGGTTTTCCAGATTTTATGAGGAAAAGGATCCAACGGGGGACCTGAGGACACACTTTGAGCCAGCTGGTTAAAAGAGTCCTCTTTAGGAGAATGGAAGGTATCCAACGAGGTAGCTAACTGGGGTTTAAAAGCAGGCTTCTCGGCTAGACCAACCGGACCGTCCGATTGAAAATTCCCGACAATTTTAGTTATTTTGTCCTCAAAGAAGTCAGCGATCTCATCACATAGTTTCTGTGAAGCTATTACCTTATTACTAGCATATATTGGACTAGATATGTTCCTAACAATATTAAAAAGTGCTTTAGTACTGTTAGGGCCTTGCAGAATAGAATTGGCATAAAAATCAGCCTTGGCCCTGGCAATAGATTCCTTATAATGGGTATGTGCTAATTTCAAAGCTTTCCTGTCTAGATCCAGATAGGCCCTCCTTCATTTCCTCTCTGCCTTTTTACATGTTGCCTGTATCTGTTTTAATTCGGCGTTATACCAAGGAGCAGAAATGTTGCTCCTGTTTTATAGATGCTTTATTGGCACCACTGTATCAAGGGAGTCCGCCATAATCTTGCAGTAAGTCTGATCGTTTTCACCTACAGAAGTTGAAGGGGTAAAGGACATCCGGCCCTAAAAAGGCAATAGGGTTTTATTTTTTTATCAGCTTGGCCCATTCTCTTCCCTTTCGAAAACTCAATGACTGATTACTAGTGCCCTCTAAGCTAGATAGCTTGATAACAAAGTGGATTAACGAGTGGTCCATCCAATTTTGGGGCAAAATATCCACCACCTCTGTCTCTGCTTGCTTTGCAAACAGGAGGTCTAGAATATGGCCTCCTAGATGCGTTGATTGAGTTATCATTTGACAAAGACCAAGGTTCTCACAAGTTTGTCTTAAGTCACTCAAGTGGTTATCTAGACGGCCGTTGTCCCAAAGATTGAAATCTCCCAATACCATCAAGTGTGCATGAGTAATACTCAAATCGATAATGGGAGTTAAAAAGGTCTTGAAACTGCGTATCTGCCCGCGGGGGTCTATAACCGACCACCCCTGTGAGTAATCTACCCTTAGCCTCCTGAATTGAGAAGCCCAATCGTTCGATCCCATGAATCTCATCTATTTGTAGGGGTACAAAGTTCCATTTTTCCTTGAAGATTACCCCAACCCCCCTCCTCTCCCAGTTGTCCTTGGTTTATGGAATATTTTGTAGCCAACTGGGCATGCAAAACCCAACTGCACCAGTAACTCTGATGTAGTCCAGGTTTAGCTTAAAAAAAGGGCATCCAATTCCATATTTTCCAGCATGGTCTATACCTCATGATGGTGTTTCATCAGCGATCTACAATTAATCATCCCTCTTACCCAGGAAAAGTAGCTGTTCTCTGGAATATTTAATTCTATGCTGATGAACAATGCAACGGACAGCGTGGCTGGCACTGTGCGTGGCCGATGCGCGGACGGGCGCAGACGGGCTTGCCTCTGGTGCGCTGCTGGTGCGCCCGCTGCGTGCACGCTGCGCGCTTGCATTCCCTGCTCTAAAAAGGAAGAGGAGTGTCCAACCACTGGAGCGCAGCCCCGGAAGTGCGGCTGAGCCCTTGTCCCTATACCCAAAATGGCGCTAGAAAGAACCGCTTGCTAGCTATTCTCGCTAAACAGCGAGTTGAGTGGATTCAGTTTTTTTATGGTGCGGGTAAGAGTCTATGCTTGTAGTTGTCAGGAACAATTTTTAAAAGTAAATTTGGCAGTTTTACGACAAAAGGCTTTAAATATACAAACTAAATAATAATTTTAAAAACTGACAGCATATAGTTGCCAGCATAAAGCGCAAATGATTTACAGCTTTTCAGTGGCAAATCTCGGGTCCTAGTAGTTGCTTGTTTGCATCGGAGATTACTACGATGTTCTGTAATCCTGGCGGGGGCAATCCGCCTGACGTCCTCACTCGTTTTTCCCCCCGCCATATTAGTATGGCGGGGGGGACCTCGGCGGACGGAAAGACCGTCCGCCGCTTTTCCGCCGCGGTCGCCTTGCGGCCAGGGTGGAAAAGGAATAATATGGTGACGTTGTCTATCAGACACCGCCAGCCATATTACAATGGGCATTTTACAATGCCTTTCCGTGGCGGCATGGCATGCGGTCTTCACTTTGGGGGCCCCCTGCGGGCCCCCAAAGTGAAAGAGGGGTGGGTGGTGCACACGGGGGGTACCTGTGGTACCCCCCTGCATTTGCATATACAATGCGGTAGGCACCACGCGGTGCCTGCCGCATTGTGTATACAAATGCATACATGCATTTATGGCATTGTGGCCACAATGTTATAAATGCAGGATGCGGCCGCCACTGTGGCGGCCGCCTCCTAATACCACCCACGGGACCCCCGCCCTTCTGGCGGGCGGTCCCAATCCCCGTCAGGATGGCGGGCGGGCTGGCAAAGTCCACACGCCATCCTAATGACCCCCATAGTGTGCAGGGGCAGGTGCTAAGGTAAATGGCATTCTTGGTATTGCAATTGGTATGTCCTTTATATACCCTTGGACGGCATTCACCCAGATCAGTCTCTTTAGTTGCTTTTTTAAGAATGCATGCGTTGCACATTCAACATTGGTAGTTAATGTTAATGCCATTTATAACGTGCACAAATCACCCCAAGGGGTATCTCGGCGCGGCCAAGCAGCATAGCGCAACCAGCTCTGAACAAAACAGTCTCCAGTAATTTCCTAAAACAAACATTATCCGTACAGGTCCTAATATAGTGTGGTAGCTTATTCCAATATAAAGGGGCCAAATAATAAAAGGACCTGCTGCCCAAGCGGGCCCTCTTGACACGTGGGATACTTAAGTAATTTGTCACTTGATCTCAACAGTCTAGGCGGGTGGTACTGCCTAAGTTTGGTGGCTAAGTAAACAGAGCCACGACCAGTAGTGGCCCATAACTCGTTGTATCCCCTTTAATGTAGGTGGCAGGCTCCTTGGGGTGATTTGAGGTCGTGTGTGGACAGAAGGCCTCTCGGCTTCTGTGCCCGTTTGTATGCAAACCTGGGATTGGAGCTATTTAGGGTGCTTGTCTTGAGGATAGACCAGTATTTTTGTGATTATCTTTTGGATCTGGTTCGAGGATGGTGTGAAAGTAGTCATGCAGGTGATTAATCGTCTGGTTCCTCCTCTCGTGTTTCCAGTTGGGCTTCCCGGTGGTTGTTCCTGACCCTTTTGTATGCTTGTGTGACTATCTTCTGAGGGTAATCACTTGAAGTCAAATTGGTGCACAGTTCCTTTGCTTGAAGACCATACTCTATAAGGGTGTCACATTTACGCCGTAGTCTAAGGAACTGACCAAGTGCCGGTTGTTACGTAAGGCTCTTGGATGATGACTTCCATAGAGAAGAAGGCTGCTCCGGCCTGTCAGTTTTTTAAATTGGTGGTAGATAGTCTACCCGTGTCTCGGGTGACCTGAAGGTCCAAACACTTTACTGCTTGATCTGGGTTCCATGTAAATAAATAATTTAAAATTACATAACATATTCTATATTTAATTAACACATTAAACTATTAAAAAAAGAATAAAACATACATTTAATAACAAAATAAACACAACAGTAGTGAAAACGGTGGATAGCGAGGGGGTAAAAATTACTATTCCCACTCCAGTGAGTGCAACAGCAGGGAAAGCGCTGGATAGCGAAGGGGTAAAAATTACTATTCCCACTCCAGTGAGTGCAACAGTAGGGAAAGCGCTGGATAGCGGAGGGGTAAAAATTACTATTCCCACTCCAGTCAGTGCAACAGTAGGGAAAGCACTGGATCCCACAACAATAAAAAACAAAAACATCAACATTTGTATTAAATTTAATTTTCAATATTAACATAATATATACATTTAAAGATATTATTAACAAAGATAATAAATCATTAGTTACACATTAATGAACACTATAATATCCACAACACACACCTCAAATTAATCACACAATTAAAAATAAATAATAATGGAAATTAATTTATAAATATTTATTAATTAATCAATAAAAAATAATTACTTACCACCTTTCACAACATTTACGCTTGTAAACACCACAACACACCTAAAGTTAATTACAATTACTAATTACTAATTAATGGAAATTAATGTAAAAATAATTAATCGATACAATTATTAACTACCACCCTTGGACATATAAACACCACAACACACACCTAAAACTAATTAAACAATTAACATAATTAATTGAATTTAACAACTAATTATTAAACTATTAATTAATCAATTAACACATTAATTACTCAATACATTTTATATAATTAAATTACTTCCCACCCTATTCCCCTATAAACCCACAACCTGCTACGGAACTAAATATGCAAAATTCAAACAAAATTAATACCTAGTAAAATTTTAAAACCTATAATAAAATGACAAACAATTCTCATTAAAAACACTAAAATACATAACATTATGAATAATTCGATATTTTTGTAAACGATATTTAAGACGTCGATGTTTTTGAAATCAATATTACTTACCTGTCTGTCGATATTCTTGTCCGCAATATTTTTGTTTTCGATAATTCTTCCCCACTATATATTTGCGTGGCTATGTATGTCCCTTGATATTTATACGTCGATATTCCTGCTCTGCACCCTTGATCGGATATAGTGCTGGTCAATCTCGGGTATGGATTGAGTGTGTTCATCCAGGCGCAGCAGTTCACGCATGTGTCCACATCGCCATGTCAAGAGAAAAGAATATCATGAATGAACCTTAGACATATTCGGATATTGGTTTTGTATGGATTGGTATGCCCGGTAATGTATTTTTTCAAATGCTGCCATGTAAAGGCAGGATAGACTCAACCTTTGCTAATCACAGTAGAGAGGGACAAAGAGTAGTTCAAGAACCAGCACCCATGCTCCTTAATAGAAGTACGAACAAAAGGAGTGACTGTTCCTATACAGAGAACGTAAGGTTGAAGCGTGTAAAGTGAGAGGTCTTCCTTATTGGAAGGTATTGCCCTCACACACCCTTGTGGGTGATATGCTTTTCGGTCTTTTTCTCCTCATGTGGCTGGTGCTGCAATGCCCCACTGGTACCACGAGATGTCTCTTTAGCAGAAATGTTTTTGTTTTAGTCATGATGATGCATGCAGGTGTGTGGGAATTCCGTGATGGATATAGTGAGAAAGAATTGGTCTAATACTACTTAAGAGGTACCCAGAGATCTATTTAATCAGGGTACCCTTGGCAGGATTAAAAACAGATTAGTGTAGCTTGTCAAGGCAGTGTTATGAAGCGTGACAATCTAGTGTGCATTGGAGACAAGCAGTTTTGGCATGCCTGGCTCCAAGTGATCCTCAACTAAACTGTGCTCTGGTAAAATTTTTGACAGCATGCACTAAAAAATTGTTGCCGGAAATTAAAAATACTGACTGAAAACTAACTTTTATTTTTATCTATGCACTTATAAACAAAGTATTATATCCAAGAATTACCGTGGTGTAAATAATTGCGATATGCATTTCGGGATATAACCTGCCTGATCAAGTGTCTGCCTATATCCGAACTTTTATTGTACAGTCTTTTTAATAGAATGTTTTACCTTTTTATAATTATGGAGATTTTATGGGTTTGTAATGAAATACTTTTGTGTTGCAATGGTTTTAACAAACTATGCATAAATAAAATAAACTTGTGTGCATTGCTTGGAAGCCACAGGAAGGATTAGTCTGTGAGGACCTTAGAATATATTTTAGAGTCTGAATTAATCAGTGAGACAGGGTGATAGGAAATGCAGTTAAGAGGAGGCTTCGGTTTAAAAAAAAAAAATACAATATTAGTTTCTTTCCCTGAGAGAGTTGGACCTCCTACCCATTATTAGCTCAAGAATTAAGACCAGTCAGAAAAAGGAGCAAGAGCTGGAAAAACGGTCTCATAACAATTCTTCATGAATTCCATCTGGTCCTGTCGCTCTTCCTGAAGGGAGGGGCTTTATTGTCCTTTCTAACTTTTGTGGCCAAATGTCTAGGGCGGTCGACCTTGGAGCAGGGGAACCGGGTTCGTCTCTCTGCAATGACACTCCACATTCTGTAACTCTGAGCAAATCACTTAATCTCCCCGTGCCTACTAAAATGAATGTGTCTGTCTGTAACGTAACTGGTGCTCATGTAAAGCGCTCCAATACCTACAGGTCTATTTAGCGCTATATAAAACTCCACAAAAAAAAAACAACAGTTGGCTCTGTGATGAGGTGATCTTGGGTCTTTTAAATAATAAGAATTTATTTGAAGTATGCAAATCTGCTGACTAGACTGATATAATACCATGTAACTTTTCCTGAAAGGAAAATGTGTGCTATGTAAATAGATTTTACTTCTGACAAGTGTAGAGGTTATTCAAATTCCAAGTAAGAATTTTAATGTTGTTTAATGTAAAATGTTTATCCTGATTTACCCTTTACTCTGCAGTGGCACTATATAATTAATTGTGTTACTTCTAGTTGACTGCATCTCCCATTTTCTTTCACGTGTGATCTACAATTCTCAAGCCTGTACCATCCCCAACCCTCCATTGGCCCAACCAACCTACGGGATCATCAGGTTGGCATCACCCCCACGCCAAGGAGATATCTGAGAAAACCTCCCATTCCACAAACCCCGTTCCTTAACCATGACCGCATAGATATTTTAGTGATTCCAGCAGTGCTAAGTCCTCAAAAAGAATTGAATTAGTAATGTAAACCTAGACCATAGTAAGTGAGGTAAGAAAGTAAAGAAAGGCTAGTAACGCTAATAGCACTGAAACTGCCATGTGGTCCAGCTGATTAGAGCACAATTCATTGATCATTGTGAAGTGTGGCTCAATGGTTAGAGCGGCAGACCTTGATGCAGAACGCATGCCAGGGACCAGGGTTCGATTCCCGCCTCGGCGGGATCGGGCTTAAATTCCTCTGACCGGATATTCTCGCCTCAGTGCCGAATCTAAGCATGGGCCCCACGCTGCAACTCTGGGCAATAGCTTGCTTAGTCTCTACAACGGCCCCCGATGCACAAGGGATGCCTGGTTTCACCATGGGATGCCCAGGAGTGGACACCTCACAAGGAAAAGCCAGGAGGGGTTCCCTTGTGGTAGGAGTACAAGAGCCGGGATGCCTCCGGGTTACTGTTCGCGCTATACAAATACAACACATTTACATTCATTATGAGATATGCCACTAGTCCATGACTCCAAAAGTGCTTTGGCCTTCTCTTCAAAGATGCACATGTGAGTGTTTGAGCCCTTTATCATTTTCAGATGGCCAACTCCTAAAGGAAGACCTGGGCTCCTGGATCTTGGAAGCATGGAATCAGTTGTAACTTCAAGCAGAGATTGACTGTCCGCTGGCAAAAGTTTGAGTGGACAAAGAAAATATGTGTCCATCCACAACTGGATTAGAGGGGCGGACTGACTGGTAAAGCAACTGTTGAAATATAACTGTCAGGCTCCGTATCCTATACTCCTCGGGACTGTGACGAATGTCCTAAACCCGCACACCCACAACAACCCGGAAGTCTGATAAGATAGCACAGACCCCAGAATGGTTCCGAGAGCGCGGGAAAGGAAGGGGACAGCAGGGAAGGAGATCTGGAATGACAAAAGACAGTTTGTTTAGAAAAACATTCCCCCCCCTTTGTTTCTTACAACATTAAATCCTCTCACTTCCTCTATACTCTTCTGAGTGGATTCCTAAACCCCTACCTGAAAAGGAAGATAATAGGATCTTTAAACACAGGAGCACAGGCACAGGGTAATACCAGGGGCGGTCACCAGCTAGAAGAAAATAAGGAATACCTTACTACCCAGCTCTATCTCTTGATTGAGAGAAAGAAATGTATGCACCAAAGATCATAAATGACATACCACAATATATCTGAGTGCTAATCTTGGTCACACGCTCCCTCTGATCATGTACCCCCTGTTGAGTCTCTCCTGATGAAAACAATGAAATAACGATGTGCAGATAAGGCAAATAATAATGCGTGAGGTTGAAATCACCAAATCACAGTTCCTTCCCTAAATATTAAAGGACAGTTTCACACCTAGAAAAGTGTATTAGTCTTTATACATATTGATGTGACCATTAGGGACTTTGCCCAACGTTTTGAGCCCAAAAGCGTTATCAGTTCCCAACTGCTCGGGTAATTAATCTTAACCAAGCATACACATCAATAATATATATCCAATGATCGTTTGGCCCCAAGAATAGCGTTTCCCTCCTGCAATGAGAAAGCATATCTTTCTCCTCCAACAGGAAAGAAACCAAACATTAGTTTTACCAAGTCCGGAAATCCAATATGTTACACGGTTTACACGTTCAAATGGTTTACATCTTTTTTGGAAGGTCGCCGCCAGACGGTCTGGGTCTCCCAGAGCTCCTCCGAGATGCCGCCGTTGGGAGTAGGGGTTCCACAGGGTTCTGTGTTGAGCCCGTCATTGTTCAACATCTATATGTCCCCCCTAGCGGCGGCGGTGGAGGCCCATGGGGCCCGGATCGTGTCTTACGCCGATGACACGCAACTTCTCTTCACATGCGGTAAAGATCTAGCATTCGATGGAGAGAATATCCGGGGTTGTCTTGTCATGGTATTCGATTGGCTCCAGCGGAACAGCCTGAAGGCCAACTCCAGCAAGTCGGAGGTTTTATTCTTCGGCTGTGCTATCGACCCTGAGTGGCGGCTATGGTGGCCGTCTGAAATGTGCCCTCCCGCACAGTCTTCAGTGGTCGCAAAAAATCTTGGGGTTAAACTAGACAATAAGCTTTCGCTGAGAGCGCATGTCCTGGGTCTGGCCGGCACCTGTTTCGGCATTCTGAAAATGCTCCGCAAGTTTCTTCCACTGCTTTCTGCGGAGCACAGGCGGATAACCGTCCAGGCGCTTATCGGATCCAGGCTGGATTATGCCAACGCCCTTTTTCTTGGCCTCCCTGATTACCTTGTCCAGCGCCTGCAGGTGGCTCAAAACTCTGCTGCCCGGGCCATCTTCGGTTTGCATAGGCGAGCACGAGCGTCTGGGCTGCTGCAAATGCTCCATTGGCTACCTATCCGGAAGCGGATTATGTTCAAATCCCTGACGTTGATGCATAAAGCACTTTTCGGCTCAGGGGCCGGGTACCTAAGGCGTAGGTTGGCCTTCTATCGTCCAACCTGCTCGCTACGGTCAGAATCTCTCTTCACTGCCGTGGTTCCGCGTGTGAGGAAGGCCCGCACAGGGGGCCGTTCTTTTAGCTGCAAGGCTCCCCAGTTGTGGAACACTCTGCCATTGGCACTACGCAGTACCTCCAATCTGCTCCAGTTTAGGAAGAACCTGAAGACGTGGCTTTTTAATCTGTAGTTCCTTTCGGGCGGGTTTTGTTTTATTTGCTTTCTGTATTTGATTTCATTGTTGTGTTATTTGGTACTGAGCTGCCTGTGGAAAGCGCCGGGACACTCTTTTAGAGTAGCCGTGCGCTATATAAACTTAGTTTAACATAACATAACATAACACGCAGCCGCGTGTCTTCCAATTGCCAACAATGCGACACCCACTCGTTCACAGTCCAAGAGCGAGTGTCGTCTAGAACACAGTTTATGTACTCACGATTTCCCCAGATACTCTGCTTACCGACCAGATCACCAAACACAGAAGGAATTATCGGCACCGTCCTTCCTTGCCGCCGGTACTAGTTCCTGAATCAGCGCGACAACGTCATCACGCTCTTTTGCCGCTAGGGACCATGGGCAACGTAGTTCTCGATCCTCGGGGCTAGGATATGCCACGCATCTCGCGACAACGGCCCCGCATAGCGCTGATCCTGACAGTACATCCCCCCTCACAAGGGGCGCTGACTGGCAGCAGGTTTGGCTGGAAACCTAGAATGGAACCGTGCCACGAGCCGAGGCGCGTGAACCGAACCCACAGGCTCCCAGGAGTTTTCCTCCAAACCAAACCCCTTCCAAGCAATCAAATACTGCAAATGCCCCCTCACCCACCTGGAATCAAGGATCCTGCGTACTTCATACTCCTGATCTTGCTGAACCCAAATAGGTAGCGGAGCCCTACGCACAGGTGCCACTGAGGGTTTTAACAAAGATACGTGAAAAACAGGATGTATTTTGAAGTGAGCAGGCAGACGCAATCTTACAGACACAGGAGATACTCTAGACACCACCTGATAGGGACCGATAAACCGTGGGTTGAACACACTATATCTCCTAAACTTAATGTGTCTCGTGGACAACCATACAAGGTCCCCTTTCTTATACTCAGGACACTGCCTACGATGTTTATCGGCCTGTGCTTTGTACCTCACTTTAGCTTGAGCTAGATTACTCCGCGTCGCCAGAAGTATTTGGCGTATGCGCAACAATCGAGCCCGGACGTCTGGCAGCTTGACTGTATCGTTCAGGAGCACCAAGGGATTCACCCTAGGATGATAACCGTACGAACTGAAGAAAGGTGAGTGTTGCGTGGAAGAATGCTGAGTACTATTATATTCAGAAAAGGGGGTGGTGATGAACAGAGTGTCTGAATTAAGCAGACCACTCTTACCCAGTCCAAAGATCAGGGCTTGATCCATCACCGTTATTTAGCTCACTGCCCCATCCCAGCTCAGAACCTGGCTATATGCAAATTAGTCTGTCCCTGGCCCAGTGCATCATGGGAACAGGGCAGACCAAACTACCAAGCCAATTCTTCACCAGAAAGGAGACAAGCTACCGGGGACCGGTTTCTGGCATTTCAGCCTCGTCGGCCCGGCTTGCTTGAATCCTGATGGAGCAGTGAGCAAGGGACTCATGTCTGAGTATACCCTGCCACACCTATAGTGGCCAAAAACGATTCAGAAAAGGGGGTGGTGATGAACAGAGTGTCTGAATTAAGCAGACCACTCTTACCCAGTCCAAAGATCAGGGCTTGATCCATCACCGTTATTTAGCTCACTGCCCCATCCCAGCTCAGAACCTGGCTATATGCAAATTAGTCTGTCCCTGGCCCAGTGCATCATGGGAACAGGGCAGACCAAACTACCAAGCCAATTCTTCACCAGAAAGGAGACAAGCTACCGGGGACCGGTTTCTGGCATTTCAGCCTCGTCGGCCCGGCTTGCTTGAATCCTGATGGAGCAGTGAGCAAGGGACTCATGTCTGAGTATACCCTGCCACACCTATAGTGGGCAAAAACGATTCAGAAAAGGGGGTGGTGATGAACAGAGTGTCTGAATTAAGCAGACCACTCTTACCCAGTCCAAAGATCAGGGCTTGATCCATCACCGTTATTTAGTACACTGCCCCATCCCAGCTCAGAACCTGGCTATATGCAAATTAGTCTGTCCCTGGCCCAGTGCATCATGGGAACAGGGCAGACCAAACTACCAAGCCAATTCTTCACCAGAAAGGAGACAAGCTACCGGGGACCGGTTTCTGGCATTTCAGCCTCGTCAGCCCGGCTTGCTTGAATCCTGATGGAGCAGTGAGCAAGGGACTCATGTCTGAGTATACCCTGCCACACCTATAGTGGCCAAAAACGATTCAGAAAAGGGGGTAGTGATGAACAGAGTGTCTGAATTAAGCAGACCACTCTTACCCAGTCCAAAGATCAGGGCTTGATCCATCACGTTATTTAGCTCACTGCCCCATCCCAGCTCAGAACCTGGCTATATGCAAATTAGTCTGTCCCTGGCCCAGTGCATCATGGGAACAGGGCAGACCAAACTACCAAGCCAATTCTTCACCAGAAAGGAGACAAGCTACCGGGGACCGGTTTCTGGCATTTCAGCCTCGTCGGCCCGGCTTGCTTGAATCCTGATGGAGCAGTGAGCAAGGGACTCATGTCTGAGTATACCCTGCCACACCTATAGTGGCCAAAAACGATTCAGAAAAGGGGGTGGTGATGAACAGAGTGTCTGAATTAAGCAGACCACTCTTACCCAGTCCAAAGATCAGGGCTTGATCCATCACCGTTATTTAGCTCACTGCCCCATCCCAGCTCAGAACCTGGCTATATGCAAATTAGTCTGTCCCTGGCCCAGTGCATCATGGGAACAGGGCAGACCAAACTACCAAGCCAATTCTTCACCAGAAAGGAGACAAGCTACCGGGGACCGGTTTCTGGCATTTCAGCCTCGTCGGCCCGGCTTGCTTGAATCCTGATGGAGCAGTGAGCAAGGGACTCATGTCTGAGTATACCCTGCCACACCTATAGTGGCCAAAAACGATTCAGAAAAGGGGGTGGTGATGAACACCCCCCCCCCTTTTGTACCGCTTTTGGCCGCCATAAGTGTGGCAGGGCATGCTCAGATGTGAGTCCCTTGCTCACTTTGCCACTGGATTCAAGCAAGCCGGGCTGAAGACGGCTGGAATGCCAGAAACCGGTCCTCGGAAGCTTGTTTCCGGTCCAGGGAAGACATGGCTTGGCAGTTCGGGCTGGACTGTTCCCATGAGGCACAGGGTCAGACTGATTTGCATAAAGCCATGTCTGAACTGGGGTGGCAGAGTGGGCTAAAGAACGGTGATGGATTAAACCCAGATCTTTTGACTGGGTGTGAGTGTTTGATTGATTCAGATGCTCCGTCCATCACCACCCCCTTTTGTACCGCTTTTGGCCGCCATAAGTGTGGCAGGGCATGCTCAGATGTGAGTCCCTTGCTCACTTTGCCACTGGATTCAAGCAAGCCGGGCTGAAGACGGCTGGAATGCCAGAAACCGGTCCTCGGAAGCTTGTTTCTGGTCCAGGGAAGACATGGCTTGGCAGTTCGGGCTGGACTGTTCCCATGAGGCACAGGGTCAGACTGATTTGCATAAAGCCATGTCTGAACTGGGGTGGCAGAGTGGGCTAAAGAACGGTGATGGATTAAACCCAGATCTTTTGACTGGGTGTGAGTGTTTGATTGATTCAGATGCTCCGTCCATCACCACCCCCTTTTGTACCGCTTTTGGCCGCCATAAGTGTGGCAGGGCATGCTCAGATGTGAGGCCCTTGCTCACTTTGCCACTGGATTCAAGCAAGCCGGGCTGAAGACGGCTGGAATGCCAGAAACCGGTCCTCGAAGCTTGTTTCTGGTCCAGGGAAGACATGGCTTGGCAGTTCGGGCTGGACTGTTCCCATGAGGCACAGGGTCAGACTGATTTGCATAAAGCCATGTCTGAACTGGGGTGGCAGAGTGGGCTAAAGAACGGTGATGGATTAAACCCAGATCTTTTGACTGGGTGGGAGTGTTTGATTGATTCAGATGCTCCGTCCATCACCACCCCCTTTTGTACCGAGTACTATTATATGCCATTTCCGCCACCCACAGCCAATTCACCCAAGAGTCCGTATCGGCCTGCACATAGCACCGGCAGATATTGTTTCAGTGATTGATTTAACCTCTCCGTTTGACCGTCCGTTTGGGGGTGAAAGCTAGTGGACAAAGATGAAGTGATATGTAAAGCAGAACACCATACTTTCCAGAAGTGAGCAGTAAATTGTGCACCCCTATCCGACACTATCACCCTCGGGAGGCCATGTAACCTTACCACATGTACAAACAGCAGCTGGGCTAAGCGACCTGCCGTTGGAACCTGATCAAATGCGATAAAGTGTCCCATCTTTGTGAGATAGTCCACCACCACTAGGATGGTTGTCATGCCCTGTTCTTTAGGAAGTCCCACTATGAAATCAACTGAAAAACTTTCCCAAGGCTCTCCAGGTGTGGGCAAAGGTTGCAGATATCCCTGAGGTTGTTGCCGGTCCGACTTCATTCGAGCACACTGCGTACAGTTTTTTCCCCATTGGCACAAATCCAGTCGTATAGAGGGCCACCAGAATTGTCTCAATGCTTTCTCAAGAGTCTTCACGTATCCCATATGCCCTGCACTAGGCGTCTCGTGACACCAAGAAAAGACAGTTCTTTGCAGGGATTTTGTGGGTACCAGCACTTGCGTTCCTTTCATGGCCACTCCGTGTATCATTTTCCACTCTGGGTGATGACAAAGCCAAGTTCTCCACACACAGGACTGAATCCCAGTCTGTACAGCCTGCAGAAAGTCTTTAGATTGAGCAACACACACCACTTTCGTGGGATCAATGATGGAGCGAGTCTGTGTCGTAGAATGCAGAGCAGGATTTTCTTGCCTAGTCAGGGCGTCCGCTTTTTTGTTGTTGACACCAGGTCGAAACGTAATCACAAACCGGAATTCTTCAAAAAACAACATCCAGCGTAGCTGTCGGGGAGTAAGATGACGAGCTGATCGCATAAATTGTAAATTGCGATGGTCTGTGTAGACAGTAACTACATGCAGGGCTCCCAACAACCAATGTCTCCATTCTACAAAAGCATCTCGTATAGCTAGCAGCTCTTTTTCAGCTATTGTATAATTTATTTCGGCTGTACTGAGTTTCCTTGACATAAATGCGATAGGATGCATGTTTCCGGTGGTTTCATTCCGTTGGGATAATACAGCTCCTAACGCCACTTCAGAGGCATCCGCCTCCACCAAGAAGGGTAGGTCAGGATTAGCATGAATTAGAACAGGGGCACAAGTAAACGCATCCTTTAGTCCATCAAAAGCATCCTGTGCTTCGGTTCCCCATATAAATGGTACGTTCTTCCTAGTAAGACGCGTAAGAGGAGTCACCAAAGCCGAAAACCCCCTTCTAAAGCGCCTGTAAAAATTGGCGCAACCCAGGAGGCACTGTATGTCTTTGATGGTACAGGGACGAGGCCAATTCTTGATAGCTTTCACTTTTCTTTCTGCCATCACCTGACCCGATGGCGTAATCATCACCCCAAGAAATTCGACTGTGGTCACATGGAACTCTCATTTCGTGATTTTACAAAAAAGACGATGAAGAAGCAGGGCCTGTAACACCTGGCTCACATGTGATGGATGTTCCTCCGTTGAGTCTGAGTACACTAAAATATCGTCGATGTACACGACTACAAAACGGTCCAAGAACTCTCTCAGCACCTCATTCAGAAAATATTGGAAGGCTGCGGGGGCGTTACACAGCCCAAAGGGCATCACTAGATATTCAAACAGCCCATACCGCGTCTTGAAAGCTGTCTTCCATTCGTCACCAGATTTTATGCGGACGAGGTGGTATGCGCCTCTCAAGTCCAGCTTTGTATACACCTTGGCGGATCTTACCTGTTCTAATAAAACAGGGATCAAAGGTAACGGGTATTGATTCTTGATGGTGATAGAATTCAAGGCACGGTAGTCGATACAGCATCTCTTGTCACCGTTGGCCTTAGGAATAAAAAATAAAGGCGACGATGCAGGAGATCTTGAAGGCCTTATATACCCTATAGCCAGATATTTATCCAAATATGCCCGTAGGTATTCGTTCTCGGGCACCGTGAGAGCATAGAGTCTTCCGTTAGGAATAACCGATCCAGGGGTAAGGTCAATCCGGCAATCATAGGGTCTATGTGGTGGAAGAGTTTCGTCTTGTAACAGGAAGGCAATACCACTTCCTTCTCCTCAGCTGTAGCAATATGATTTAAGGAGGCTAAGGCTCGGGATGGGTCTTCAGACATCAACAGACACTGCTCGTTACAAAAATCAGATACAAAACTAATGGTTTGAGAAGTCCAATGTATGTGTGGTTCGTGCTTCTTAAGCCATGGCAGACCCAATATGATCCCATATTGCGGGGCCTGAATAATATTAAACGATAACATCTCCTGATGTTGCCCCTGATACACGAGCAAATATTCCGGCGTGTGGAATTTTATAGGCCCAGCTAACAATTCGCTACCATCCACTGCATATACCATTTCTGGTTTGATTTTGGTAATGAGTGGGATCCCTAGCCTTTCGGCTTCTGCATAATCCATGAAGCAGCCGGTCGCCCCAGAGTCCACCATCGCATTCGCTTCTTTTTCCTCTTTTCCCATGAACAGAGACATCACCAGGAATACATGGCTCTTCTCCTGATTACCTCCTGGTGTAATGGAAGGGATTATTATCCTACTTGAGGGGGCCCCTTCGTTCGTCCTCAAGCATGGGAGTTTTCCGACATCTTGTCAGACACTCCAACTGCTGCCTGTCCAATTTTATATTTTCCAGGTTTGGGCTTCACTGGGCAGTCTCTCAAATAGTGACCTTTTTTGCCACAATACAGGCAAAGACCGTTCTTTCTCCGATATTCTTTTTCGCTAAACGATAAAGAGGCTCTCACCGCTCCGATCTCCATAGCATCTTGAGCTGAAGCTGATTTTTCTCCCCCTCTGTCATAAGCCATCACAGGCGTTTCTTTTTTCTTATGATCGCCCCTCCGTTCTTTTATTCGATGATCTAGACGCAGTGCCAGTTCAATCAGCGCGGAGCAGGTACGAGGCTGTGGGTCAATGTGCGCTAAGACGTCTTTCATTTCATCATTCAATCCTTGGTAGAACAATGCAGATTGTTTAGCTTCTGGCCAATTAGTTTCCGCCACCAAGCGGCGGAAATTATTCAAATAAGTCACAAGTTCAGTGTTGCCCTGTTTTAGTACCAACAATTCTCTATCTGCTGAAAATGTCTCTGCCCGGCGATCAAACGATTTTTCAAATTCTGCTCGGAACTCGTCCCAGTCATGGAGTAGGGGATCATCCCGTCTAACAACAGGAACCGCCCATTGTGCTGCTTCCCCCCCTAGATAGGATATTAGGAAAGCCACCCGAGCCTGGTTGGTTGCGAACATCTTTGGTTTGCACATAAAGTGCAACAACACTTGGGTCATGAACACCTGGACCTTCTTATTATCCCCATAAAACCTTTCTGGAGGGGCGAGTGGTATTTGTGTTGGCATTTCTACTACCAGAGAGGGGGGAGGTGTCGAACTGGTTCCTGCACTAAAAGGATTCCCTTGCAAACCATCCACCCTTGCCTTCAATTGCGCGGTTTCTACTCGAGAAGCCGCCACCTCTCTATTGGAGGCTGCTAACTCCGTTTGTACTAAAGCCAGAGCTGCCAATACATCATCTAATGTCGCCATTCCTAATTCAACACAGCCAAGAGGAGAACAGTATCCGTGGGCCGATAATTCTGTCAGGCTCCGTATCCTATACTCCTCGGGACTGTGACGAATGTCCTAAACCCGCACACCCACAACAACCCCGAAGTCTGATAAGATAGCACAGACCCCAGAATGGTTCCGAGAGCGCGGGAAAGGAAGGGGACAGCAGGGAAGGAGATCTGGAATGACAAAAGACAGTTTGTTTAGAAAAACATTCCCCCCCCTTTGTTTCTTACAACATTAAATCCTCTCACTTCCTCTATACTCTTCTGAGTGGATTGCTAAACCCCTACCTGAAAAGGAAGATAATAGGATCTTTAAACACAGGAGCACAGGCACAGGGTAATACCAGGGGCGGTCACCAGCTAGAAGAAAATAAGGAATACCTTACTACCCAGCTCTATCTCTTGATTGAGAGAAAGAAATGTATGCACCAAAGATCATAAATGACATACCACAATATATCTGAGTGCTAATCTTGGTCACACGCTCCCTCTGATCATGTACCCCCTGTTGAGTCTCTCCTGATGAAAACAATGAAACGATGTGCAGATAAGGCAAATAATAATGCGTGAGGTTGAAATCACCAAATCACAGTTCCTTCCCTAAATAATAAAGGACAGTTTCACACCTAGAAAAGTGTATTAGTCTTTATACATATTGATGTGACCAGTAGGGACTTTGCCCAACGTTTTGAGCCCAAAGCGTTATCAGTTCCCAACTGCTCGGGTAATTAATCTTAACCAAGCATACACATCAATAGTTTATATCCAATGATCGTTTGGCCCCAAGAATAGCGTTTCCCTCCTGCAATGAGAAAGCGTATCTTTCTCCTCCAACAGGAAAGAAACCAAATATTCGTTTTACCAAGTCCGGAAATCCAATATGTTACACGGTTTACACGCAGCCGCGTGTCTTCCAATTGCCAACAATGCGACACCCACTCGTTCACAGTCCAAGAGCGAGTGTCGTCTAGAACACAGTTTCTGTACTCACGATTTCCCCAGATACTCTGCTTACCGACCAGGTCACCAAACACAGAAGGAATTATTGGCACTGTCCTTCCTTGCCGCCGGTACTAGTTCCTGAATCAGCGCGACGACGTCATCACGCTCCTTTGCCGCTAGGGACCATGGGCAACGTAGTTCTCGATCCTCGGGGCTTGGATATGCCACGCATCTCACGGACAACGGCCCCGCATAGCGCTGATCCTGACAATAACGTTGCCTGTGTATATTAAACTTGCCCTTAGATGCACACTTTTTTTTATTATCCTTTGGTCTTTGCAATGGAAAGCAATGTGCTTGTTTTACCTGACAATCTATATCTCACTCGTGTAAATTAGAAAGCGCTCTCTGGAATAGAACAATGGAGCTGCATGGATCATCACATTCAGCACCCTCTTCACTGCCCTGTTGCTGCAAATTAATGGGATGTATACAGTTATCCATAGCCGACATAAGGCATGGGTGTCCTTGTGATAGTCTCTTTCAAAAATTCCAACGATCTTATGAGGCATCCTCGCCTACAGATCTCCCGGACCGCGTCCGCCACTACCATTGCCGACCTCATGGTGCCTCATGCTATCACCTCCATGGACTACATACTCAACGGAGAACTCATCTTCCACCTTGACAACCTCAGCGACCCCCAACTCTACCACCCTCCTGCCCAACCTTGGACTGCACAACCCATCACCACCTCTACCCACAAGGCAGGACACATCCTTGACCCAGGCTTCGCAGGAGACCACTACGTCCACTTCAACCACATCACGCAACCTATCTGGATGACCACTACGGCATCCACTGTCATGTCGAAAAACCCAGTGCACCCAAACCGGCACCCGCCCACCAGAAAGGAACTGGAGCAAGATCACCGAGGAGCACATCATCTCCACCCTCAATCGCGAACCAATGCAAACTCCGCAGCCAAAGAACTCCACAAATGGATCACCAACTGCACAGACGAGCTTGCCCCCTCTGCAACCCTGACAGACAGCGACCCAGGAAAGCCTCCTGGTTCACGACCAGCCTCCCAAGAAGCAAGACGCACCTGCAGATGTCTCGAAGAACTGGAGAAAGAGCAAAACTTTGGGAGCCCACTCCACTTACAAGGACGCCCTGACAGAATACCACCAACTCATCAGATCCAAAAAGAGTATTTTCATCTGTAACAAAATCCATGCCAACACCAGCAATGCCAAGGAACTCTTCAACATCATCCAGGAATTCAACAAGCTGCCCAGTGAGGCCACGGACTTCATACCCTCCCAGAAACTCTGCAACAAACTCTGCTCTTACTTCCACTTGAAAATAAGATCCCTCTACGACCACTTCGACAAACAGACACAAGACATCAAACCTACTCCGCCCCCCAGCAACGAAAGTCAGCCTGCCATCTCCTCTATATCCCAGTCACCACCAAAGACGCAGAATCTACCATGAAAGGCATTCACTCAGGAGCCCCCTTGGACTCCTGCCCTCCGCACATCTTCCACAGAGCTTCCGCCGCCTTCACACCGGAGCTATGACGCACCATGAAGCTGGCACATTCCTCAATGACTGGAAATGTGCAGAAGTTAAGTAGCCTCCTCTAGAAGCCCTCCGCAGATCCAACGGATCTCAAGAACTACTGTCCCAATCACGGCCAAAGTCGCAAAAAAGATCGTCAACGTCCAACTTAACAAAATTCATAGAAGGTAACCCCATCCTCGACCCCTCCCAATCCGAATTCCACCAAAACCACAGCACCAAGACCACCCTACACGCCATCACAGACGACATCCGCACGCTCCTCGACCAAGGACACACCGCGGCCCTGTTCCTGCTTGACCACTCTGCAGCCGTCGACACGGTCTCCCACAGCACTTTCACTGCCAGACTCCACAACGCCGCCATACAGGGGACCACCCTCGACTGTCTCCATTCCTTCCTCACTGGCAGAACCCAAATAATCAGACTTCCTCCCTTTCTCTCCGAACCCACTAAGATCAGCTGCGGAGTACCCTAAGGATCATCTCTCAGACCCACACTCTTCAACATGTACATGGCCCCCCTCGCCGTGATCGTCGGACAGCATGCACTCAGCATAGTATCCTACACTGACCACACCCAGCTCATCTTCTCCCACACCAAGGACCTCCTCACCACCAGACTCCGCATCCAGGAAGGAATGAAGGACATCGCAACCTGGATGAGCAGCAGCTGCATAAGCTAAACTCTGAGAAGACAGAAATCCTCATCCTCGGACCCTCCACCTCTGCATGGGACAACAACTCGTGGCCCATTGCCCTCTGCAACCCTCCCACGAACCACGCCCGTAACTTTGGCATCATACTAGACTCCTCCCTCTCCGTGACCCGTTAGATCAACACGGTCACCTCCGCCTGCTTCAACATCCTTCGCAAGACCTTCACATGGATCTCCCTGAATCAAGAAAGGCCATCACCCACGCACTCATAACCAGCAGAAACGCCCTCTACGCAGGGATCAACAAATCTCTGCTCTGCAAGCTCCAGGCCATACAGAACACTGCAGTCAGACGCGTCCTATGCGTCCCCCGACACAAACACATCATTCCTCACCTGCAAGACCTCCACTTGCTCCCCGTCGAGAAGAGAGTAACTTTCAAGATACTCACCCATGCATACAAGAGCCTCCACAACATCGGACCCTAATACCTCAATCAAAGAATCGCCTTCCACGTACCCAGGAGAAACCTCGGTTTCGCCGACCTCGTCCTCGATGAAAGCCTGCGCATTTGCAGAGCCAGAACAGGTGGAAGAGTTTTCTCCTACGTCGCAGTTAAGACCTGGAACTAGATCCTGATTCACATCAGCAAGCACCCACTCTGCACATCTTCTGGGGGACCCTCGAGACCTGGCTCTTTGACTGACTGGAGCTGCCCCTCCCTCCGCAGTGCCTTCAGACCCTCTCGGGTAAGTAGCACGCTTCACAATTTCCTGATTTATTGATTATATTGAGCCGAAAGAGGGTTCCTCCAGCTTTCGCTGTGCTTTGGTGCGGTTCTTGAGAGACTTAAATTTTTCAGTAGCAGTCCAGTTCAGTCCTTGAATGGTGTGTCAAACAGTTGTTGTCTTAACAGAAATTTAGACTTTATGTTCCTATGACCCCAGCACATTTTATTACTATTCTCATCCTATTCCATCTTTTCCCCCTGTTTCATTAGAGTATGGTGGCCAAGCTTGACCGTTTCTACATGTTCTTTGCTTCCCCATTAGTTTGCCCCAGGACACACTGTCTGTCGGGATTGTCACAGTGATCGGATTCGGACTAGGAACCTGCTGTAGGCCCTATACCATGTTTATCTCCTATATCCGAGTAGAAGCTTCCTGGTGCTGTGATTCATGCTTGAGTAGAAGCTCCCTGCAACTCTGTGATTCATGCTTGAGTAGAAGCTTCCTGCAGCTGTGATTCATGCTGGAGTAGAAGCTTCCTGTGGCTGTGATACATGCTGGAGTAGTAGCTTCCTGTGACTGGGAGTCATGCTTGAGTAGAAGCTTCCTGTGGCTGTGATCCATGCTGGAGTAGAAGCTTCCTGCGCCTGTGAGTCACGCATGAGTAGAAACTTCCTGCAGCTCTGTGATCCATGCAGGAGCTCTGTGACGTCTGTAAGGCTGAAAAGCTGGCCTCAAAAGGCTGCGAGCTGGCAGCTCTTTATAAAGTGACAAAAATACATACTTCATAAATGTTATCTTAAAAACAATAACAAGTCACAGAATAATATGAGTTAATCAACTTTTTGTAAACACCACTGCGTCCTTAAACTTGTGTCCTCTCCTCTCGGTTCTCCTTATCGTAATCCTAAGAGACTTTTTATCCGATTCTGTATGCTCTTGACTAAAGTTACTTTTGACCGCATATTTTCTAACCCACATCCCTGCTAACAATGGGAATGGAATATGTGCGTGTGCACTCTGATCGTAAACTCTTCAAGGCTGTTTAACCATGTTTTCCTATTTAACTAAAAGTTCCTGATCTTGTATTCTGCTTTCTGATGAACTCTCACCTACTTGGTGTCCTTGTGAAGCAAAGGCTTGTACTGCTGTTTAACTATGTATAGTTCTGTAATGCTCTCTACCAATGTCTGTAGCGGTGAGATTTCCTTGCATTTTATGCTTTCCATAATATTTGCCCCTCTAGTTTATATTTCAACTACTTTCTCTAATACTGGAACTATACTCTGTATCAGATGATATGCATTATCTTGAGCAACTGCTACTTGTGTAGGTGGTCTAACAGTGAACATTCCTTCCACGTTTGCACTCATCCTCTTACAGCAACCTATTGCTAATTTAAAAACATCAAAAGCAATAACACAATGAGCAATAATAAAGCTTTAAACATTCTTGACATCCAGGATGGCAGTCATTCGAACCAACCCTCAATCCATTCACCTGGGGCATCTTCTTTATCCACCATTTTCTTTTGTAGGGTGTGCAAAGTTTCTATGGCTTCCAACAATGTTCCAGTGTGCGCATCATTTGCAGGGACAGGTTTACAACAACCAGTTCCTATCTTGGCACATACTACTCCTTCCATGGCCGTCATAAGATCAAGTACATAACGGTGCTGCATGATCATCATTCTCATGGCATGCAGCTCTTCCTTTCTAGCATTGAATCCATTCTTTGTGGCATTGATTGCCTTAATTATTTATTTGCAACCATCGAGCAGTTGCTTTTGCCTGAACGAGTGGCAGGCCTCTTCCAAAGAACAGCTGAGCATCATTGCACACCCTGTGCTCTTAGGGATCATCTTCCCAGATGGTAGTGCCGTAATATTCTGCAGCTCTTCTTCTCTGGTGATGGGCAACAAGGTTATTGGAAGGCTCATGGGGTGGTCATGTAGCTTGGAGATATTTACTACAGGAAATGACCAAGACTGGTGTGGGCAAAGGAACGAAAGAGCAGAGGCCATTCCATTCAAGTGCAACTGGGTGTATTGCAGTTCTCTTTGTAGGTGCACCCCTGCATGTCGGCGTTATCTATTGTGGTATTGCAGTTGACATTTTTCCCTATGTTGATCGTGGCATCCCCTCTGAAACATAAAGAAACATATATGAATCTCATGATTGTCCTGGGGCTTACTGCACTAGCCATCCAAGTATATTGCGCAATATTCTCATACATGCACACTTTTCTATTCCAGCCTGACAAATGTCAGTGCCATTCCATAGGGATATAGCCTGATAGGAAAACTCAATATCAGAAGGCCATTGGAATAAACTGATACAGTAACCGAGTCCTGGCCTACGGACACAATCCGGGGGCAAGGGTTTTACCAAGTGATTATTGCACCCGGTAGGTTAATGTACCACACATAAAAAGCATAAGTCTAGAACTGTTTCTATCCATTCTGTAATCTTGTGATGACCTATATTCTGCATTTGTGCTATTTATTCCTTAATATCTTTCCTATCTGTGAGGATATGCAATATTCCTACAAGGGAGTTGTGCTTTGTGGCATTAACTCCAAAATATGCTACCCTAACAGGCCTTAATCCTGCAGCGTAAAGGTGTCAAAGGCATGAAGCTGTTCCCAGGGATATTTCTTTAGTTGAGTGTAATTTATCTGTCCATGTGGCATAGGGCATCAATGCGCAAACAAAGCATGATTCATTAGTACTTTCTAACCCTATTTCTGATAAAGGAAGTAACCCGTTTAGAGCCACTCAGGTCACTAATGACCACCTCTTAGCCTTCCATACTAAATGAAGAGTCAGTCAGACAGGAAGAGAATACAAACCAAAAACTGTTTATTCATATTAAGCCTGGGCGTAGTGGGCATAGCGGAACTACCACGGGGTTGATAACCTGCCTCCCACCCGCCTTATTAACAATTGCTAAAGGTTTTAAAAAATAACTTTAAAGCACCTTCCCTGCTCTGCGGCATACCCGGCTGGCCTCGTCTCTGCATCGCGTTCGCGGTAAAGACTGCACAGGCGCCCGCGCAGTTTTCACTTCCAAAGAGATGAAGAGAGGAGGAGGCCAGCCAGGGACGCGGCAGATAAGGTAAGATGCTTTAAAGTATTTTTTTTTATTTTAACAATTGTTAATAGGGGGTGGGAGGCGGGGACCGGCCAACGCCGCGGATTGTGCGGGGTTTTGCCTACTCCGCGTTATCCACGGAAAACGAAGTAGGCAAACTCCGCACACTCCGTGGCCTGCGTACCAGGAGTCATCCTACGGAGATGTGTTGTTCCTGAAGATTAGTATTGCTGTTTTGTCGGTGTTGGGTTTGAGGCAGTTGCACAGGTGGAAATTGACCTTGGGGTTTGCGTGGTTTGCGGATAGGGAGAGGATGAGCTGAGTGTCGTCAGCATATGATATGATGTTCATACTATAGGTCCTGGCCAGCGGGGCCATATAGAAGACGGTGGGGCTTAGTGAGGACCCTTGGAGGACACCGCAGCTGATGTCCTTGTTGCCCAAGGTATAGGGTGGAAGGTAAATGCTCTGGATGCCGCTGAGGATGGATCCCCATCAGGTGAGTCTGTTTAGGAGGGTGTAGTGGGACACAGTGTTGCAGACTGCCCAGTGGTCGAGGAGGATCAGGGCTGTGGCAATGACGGACCTGATGTTGTCAGTGGCTGCACCTAGGGTAGTTTCTGTGCTGTGATTTGACCCAAACCCAGATTAGGATGTTTCCAGGAGGTCATTGTTCTCTAGGTTGTTGGGGAGTTGGCAGCTGCTTGGTTTTCCCAGACCTTTAGCAGGGTAAGGGATATGGGGCTGTAGTTTTTGAGCTCTTCTGGGTCTGCAAATGGTTTTTTCAATAGTGTTTTGACTTCTGCGTGTTTCTATTCCTTTGAGAAGGTGGCAGAGGTGTTGAAGATGGTGGTGAATTATTTGCTGATGGTGGTGTTTCCAGGTTAAACATCTAGTGGGGGCAGGGGTCCCTGGGTGCTCCTGAGTAGATGGAGCTCATGACGGTGGAGGTGATCTGCATGGTGAATTTGTCCCAAGTTGTAATCCTTCGGTTTGAGTCACTAAGGTTCAGGAGGCTGTGGATGCTGGTGAAGGGGATGGGGGTCAAAGTGCTTGTAGATGGTGGAGATTTTGCTGTGTAAGAAGTCTGCTAGTGTGTTGCATAGATCTTGAGAGGGGGTGATGGTGTTTTCGGTTTGCTGAGGGATAGGAGAACTCCTTAACAATCCTGAAGAGTTCTTTGCTGTGGTTGGCACTGGCTTTGATTTGGGCGGTAAGGGTGTCCTTTTTAGTAGCCTTCAAGCGTTGGTGGTAGTTGTTGAGAGCCAGTTTGAATGGAGCTCGGTTGTTTGGCTCTTTGCTATCACACCTGATCCTTTCGACTCATTTGCAGTCACATTTGGTAGATTTAAGTTCTAGGGTGAACCAGCTTGTGTTTGATGGGTGTGCCTGGTTTGAAGGGTTTGAGGGGGGCGACTATGTCGGCACATTCGGTGATCCATGAGTTGAGGTTTTTGACGGCCACCATGAGGTTGGAAGTGGTAAAAGGCGTTGAGGATGTTGGTGCATAGGTTTTTGCTTACCTTGCTTCAGCTCCTGTAGGAGGTGCTGGTCTGGTTGGTGGGGGTGTCCGGTGTGGTTGTGATGGAGAAGTGGTCAATCAAGTGGTCCAACCAAGTGATTTTTTTTTTTTTTTAAATCTTTATTAACATGAAGGCATATTAAGCAATTATCATGGTACAGACAAGCAGTTAGTCACACTTCTGCATATTTATATCTTCGTAGTTTACAGTATGTAACATATAATTTCCATCAGTGACTCAACCAACCCATTCTAGAACCTACGCAATCACTCTTATATGTTCATAGTTATTGGAGTTTATCTAATTTTCTCCCGCTGTGTGTTGCTTAACATGAGCCCCCAACTCAGAAATTCTAAGATAAACCCCCCCCCAAACATGAGTCATCATTTTCAAGTACGCTTCCACACCAATCTCCCCATCAGCAAGCCCCCACGCCCCCCGCTACCGCTTAGTTACGCTGTTTCGGAATGCCATTGCATTTGGTCCGTTCAGGCAGCCACCCCTAGCCCTATCCGTTACTCATCTTCCCCCTCGGAGTCCAGTTCATCTCCCTCCGGCAGCGGTTCACATATCTCTCCTCTATAGACATTCCATGCTGCCCACACCCTGTTCCCCTTACGGGGGGAAGCTCGAAGGACATATACCGCCCTTTCCGTAACCATCAGGATATCCATGTTTTTAGCCCATCTGTTCGCAGTGGGCATCTCCGGAGCCCCCCACTTCTGAGCGATATCTCGCTTAGCCACTGTCATGGCCAGTGTAGCCCAAATTAGTCCGTATCTGTCTAGATCGTTGGGGTCCCAGATGTTCAGGAGGCATTTGCGTGGCTCAGGCAAAACGGAAATCTTAAGTGTTTGGGAGATTGTACGCAGTATTTGCCTCCAGAATTCCTGTATCTGTGGGCAGTCCCATAATGTGTGAAACAGTGTTCCCTCCTCCCCGCAGCCCCTCAAGCAAAAGGGATGTGGTGCTCTATGTATTTTGTGGAGCAGCGTTCTAGTGTAGTAGATGCGGTGTAATATTTTGAGTTGCACCAGTCTGAACTTTGCCGAAATGCCCACCTCTCTTGGGGAGGCTAATGCCTCATTCCATTCCGATTCGTCCGTCTCCCCTACCTCCCCCTCCCATTTTTCTTTGAGTTTCAGTGTAGGGTCCCCCAAGTTGTTGATCAGTTTTTTGTATGTGAGGGAGGTCGCGCTCTGTTGCATAAAGTCTGTCAGTAGTCTATCCTCCAGTGGTGAGGATTCTGGTACGTCCGTGCCCGCTGGAATCGCCCGGAGCAGTGCGTGTCTAATTTGTACGTATCTAAATGTTTCAGTGGATCTAAGGCCATATTGCTGCTGGAGCTGTGGAAATGCTATCAACGTGTCTCTGTCCCAAAGGTCCCCTACCGTGGAAATGCCTATGTGGTCCCACTGCGCAAATCCTTTACACAATCTAAGGGTCCCCAGTGACTTTGTGTCCCACAGTGGTGTCATTTTGGTGACCTTCCCTTTCCAGCCCAGCCGTGCCTGCGCTATGTTCCATAGGGCCGCCGTGTGTAGTGTTGGACCGATCAGACGAGTAAGTTGCGGTTTATTATATAGCACTGAGAGCATGCAGTCCGTCCCAAGCTGTGACCAGTCTGCCCGATATGCTGGGTCGTCTCTCGGGGCGTGGATCCATTGGTTAATTATTTTAAGTTGAGCTGCCCAGTAATATAGCTGAATGTTGGGCAGCGCAATCCCCCCCTCATACCAACTTTTTACCAGTTTGTCGTAGGCTATACGTGCCGGGCCATTATTCCAGAGCAGGTTGGAGACTAACGCAGCAATATCGCGGAAGGACAAGATGTGGGGTGTTTTCCAATACATATAGGAACCTGGGGAGAGCCATCATTTTATACAAGGCTGCCCTCCCTAGGAGGGTCAGGGGTAAAGTTGCCCAGTGCTTAACGTCTGCACGTAGTCGATCCATAGGTGGTTTTAGGTTGTTAGTAAAGAAGGCTGCTTCATCACGCGTGACAACAATGCCCAGGTATTTAAAGGAGGTCGTTGCCAAAGGGCAATCTTCCCGTAGCCTTGGTGCCGGGCCCTTTAGCGTGTATATCACCGATTTTGCCCAGTTCAGGGTATAGCCTGAAGACTTCCCGTGCGTGTTGCAGAGATCCAGTAGGGCTGGGATTCCGTCATCTGGTTCAACCATATAAACGAGCATGTCGTCTGCATACAGGGAGATTTTATCCTCCCAGCCTTCCTCCCATTTAATGCCTTTGAATAAGGGCGTTGTCCTGATTAGGATTGCCAAGGGTTCGAGCACCAACGCAAAGAGCAAGGGTGACAAGTGGCATCCCTGCCTAGTCCCCCTGCCCAACGGGAATGTCAGCGAGATGTGGCCGTTGGCCACCACCTGCGAAACCGGTTTCGTATAGAGTAGTCGTATCCAGGCTATGTATTTCGGCCCAAAGCCCATACGCGCAAGTACCACAAAGAGCTATTCCCACTCTACTAGGTCAAACGCCATTTTGGCGTCGAGGGAGAGAATTACTGCCCTCTCCGAAAGGAGGTGTGAACGAGCCAGTACCCCATGAACCCTCCGGAGATTCAGTGCTGTGCTTCTGTGGGGCATAAAGCCTGATTGGTCAGGGTGGATCAGGGTGTGCAGGTGTGGCATCAAACGGTTGGCCAGAAGTTTGGCCAGTACCTTGGCCTCTACATTAACCAGGGATATCGGGCGATATGAGGTACAGTCAGTTGGGGGTTTTCCCGGCTTCGGTATGGCTATAATCGTGGCCGTGCGCTGATCAAGCGGCAATTCCGCCTTTTCCCGGCTTTCTATATACATGTCCAGTAGGGGTCTACTGAGCTCCGAGGCCATTGATTTATACCATTCCACTGGTAGTCCATTGGGACCCAGCGCTCTGCCTGATTGCAGTGCCTGAATCGCCAACTGAATTTCCTCCTCTGTCGGGTCTACCTCTAGGTCTTGCATAGCCTCGTGTGTTATACTGGGGATGGCGAAGTCTGCTAGCGAGACCGATGCCATCTGTGCTGTGACGGCATGGTCCGGGGTGTATATTTCTTGAAAATGACTCGCCAAGGTGCGCACAATTTCCTCCGGGTGTGTCAGTACCCGGCCATCATTGGTGTGAAGCCTCTGAATACCCCTCGCACCCCCCCTTCTCCTATCCAACCACGCCAGCATTTTCCCCGCTTTGTCGCCCACATCATAAATTCTGTGTGTAGTGTTTGCGATGTAACCCTGAACTGTCGTTTTGAGGTGGGCCTGGTAATGTTGCTGCCTTAATTGCAGTGTGTGTGCTGTGGCCGGGGTGGGATTCGCCATATGTGCAGTGTTTGCATCGTTGAGAGTCAGTTCTATCTCCGTGAGTTCACGCCGGGAATCCCGTTTGTGTCCCGTTATTGCTGCTATCGCTGCGCCTCGGAGGACCGTTTTATATGCTTCCCACAGGACTGATGGCGAGGTCACCGTGCCAGTGTTCTCCTCGAAGTAATGTGTCGTTGCTAGTTTAAGTTTCTTCCGGACTTTGGGGATTTTTAAGTAATTCGGGTATAGTGGGTAGATTCTAGCGCATTTCTTTTCTCTGGTGGTAAGAGATATAGTGATTGGTGAATGGTCAGATATACCTCTGGGCAGGATGTCTATTTTGTCCACAGACCCCAGCCCAACCCCCAGGAATAAAAAGTAGTCTATGCGTGATAGGCTATTATGCACGGCGGAGTAAAAAGTGTATTGTGTCGACGCGGGGTGTAAGTGCCGCCACACGTCCGTAATGCCCAAGGCTTCTAAGAAGTCAGGGAGTGATGCAGTCCCTCTTGAGCGGTGTCTGGTGGGAAAGGTATCCAGCGTAGGGTCCATTATGGCATTCAGGTCACCCCCTATGATCGTATCTCCTTCAGGGAGGTCTAGGAGGAATTTACCCAGGGCAGACAATGCTACGGAGTGGAGTGCCGGGGGTATGTATACGGAGACTACATTTAGCGACCTGCCCTCCCACTGGCCATGTATAGCTGCGAAACGACCCTGGTCGTCCGTCGCGCGGTGTGTTATTATAAAGGGCGACGTCTTTTTCATTAGGATCCCTGTCCCCCTGGAACCGGTAGTGAATTCCGCATGTATTGCCATCGCATAGCCGCGCCTATCAAGCGCTTTACACGTTGTCCCTGCAAGGTGCGTTTCTTGGAGGAGCACTAAATCTGGGCTCTGGCGCTTAATGGCTTGTAGGACCAATCCCCTTTTAATTTTATCCCCTAGGACACTGACGTTCCAGGTTAACAGGCGCAGTGGGGGTACCTCCACAGTCATAGGGGTACTCTCAGCGGGTGTAGCATGAAGTGGTCGGGCCATTCAGTCGTTGGGACAGTGTCACGCGTAATGTGCCGCCAGGCTCAATGCCGACGTTGCGTGCCGTGATGGTGCGTAGGAGCACGCCGATATCTGGAGTGGTAGTATGTCGTGTGGGTTGAGTGATGACTAAAAACAGAAACGTGAACAACAAAACTTTATCCCCATCCCCCCTCCCTGCTCCCCTGCTCCACGGACAAACCCCCGCCCGTGTCCCCAACATTGCAGAGTGCTTCAGTCCTTCCCCAACTATCTTACTTGCTCGTGGGGTTGGTGAGTTCCTTACAGGCACCAACTGTGCCCACCCTACTCAGCCGCATCAGGTCCAAGGTCCATCGCGCCACACTCAGTCCTTCCCATATACAGTCAATCAGCAGACCGGGGCTGGTTGTCCAGAGTCGAGCAGATCTTGTACCATGTCAGACTCTGTTTCTTCCGTGCCATCTTGCCGTGTCGATTGGCTGGTCTGGCTGCCCATTTGCTTGCCGTTACGATGATTATGCCGATCCCTGTGTGGACGGTGTTGTTGCCCCACCTGCCTCCAACCATCAAGCCAGTCCTGCGCCGCTTCCGGTTTGTCGAAAAACCACGCCTTCCCATTGGCAACAATCCGTAACTTGGCAGGATACAGCATGGAGTATGGCAATTCTCTGTCTCGCAGTGCTTTTTTCACCTCCGTGAATGATTTGCGGCGTCTGGCCACCTCCGCTGTGTAGTCCGGGAAGAAGGCCAGAGTTGCGTTTTGAATCTTAACAGGTGGTGAGACTCTCGCTGCTTGTAGGATTGCATCCCTGTCTCTAAAATTGAAGAGTCTGACCAGCACAGGCCGTGGTGTGGCTCCTGGTTTGGGTGTTCCGCCCGGGACCCTGTGCGCTCTTTCCACTGAAAAGAAGTGGGACAGTCCTTTTGGTTGTAGTTTGTTTTTTATGAGATCTTCGATGTAGATGTCCATTGCTCCCTTCCCCTCTGTCTCCGGAAGTCCGAGGATGCGTACATTATTTCTTCGAGAACGCCCTCTACCTGGGATACTCTTTCAGTCATTTTTTGGAAGTCTGCTCGTAGCAGCGTGACCTCAGAGGAGATGGAGCCTACTGTAGTTTTGACTTCTGAGAGGGTTCTCATAATGTCCTCCAACGTTACTTTCTTGGTTCCTTCCGTTTCTTGGGAAGCACCCGTGGAGTTTCGCCCACTGCTTTGCGATTGTCCGTGTTGGCTGTAGGCAAACTTATCCAACTTGGCCTGCGTGGACCCACTCCTAGTTCCTTTGCCCGCCATGGCTCCGGGGCTTGCGGAGACCGGTTCCGTCTCCCACTGCGTCGCGGTGAGCGTTTTGCGATGATCTTTGTCCCGTGCGTTTGGGTCAGGGGACAGTTGGTCGGCGTGTACCCCGTGATTTCGAGTGCCCGGAGGAGCTTTCCTCTCATCCACCTCCCGCTGTATTACTTGTCTCTTTTCAGTCTCGCTACGCACCAGTGATAGGTATCCTTCAGGCCGTTTCCATCCGGTAGGCCGCTAAGTTGATTGTAGTGATTGCGGTTCTCTACCCCGCTATTTAGAGTGTTCAGTGCGCCATGTCGCTGCCCGCCTCTGAGAGTGCCCCGAGTAGGGAGTGCTCTGTGAACCCTTACGCTGGGCTTTCCGGGCTGGATCAGTTTAGTTGTTGCACCGCCTGGTGGGGTGACTTGCTGGGTGTTTGCTGCACTACTGATGGGCCATGCACTGTGTCAGCGCCACTGGGCCTGCCGGAGCCCCACCAGGGTTCCTCCCGCTTGGTGTCTCAACCGCTGTACCCCCACTGTGCCCGGACTGTAGTTTCCACTGGGCAGGATAGACGCTGCTAGCTCCCCCGGTGTTTCTATTTATTTTAGTAATGTGCTCCCCGGGCCCCTGGGGGCACCCGCTTTCACCGCCGCTGGCCGGGTCCAAGTGTGTGCAGTCGCACCGTCGCAGAGGGCGAGTGAAGTCTTCTTCATCCGTCGCGGCCACACTCCGTCAGCCGCGGCCGCTCCGAGCAGATCGTTGTCCCCCTGGGGCGCCCCACGGCCCTGCAGCGTGCCGCCGGCCGCTCTGTCCTCCGCCAGTATCTGCTATCGCCGTCTCCCTTTGGCCGCAATGTGCAGGCGTCGGAGGCGTACCTGTTAGTCGCACCCCCGGCAGTGTCCCAGAAAGTTTCTTCACTGTGCCGGTCTCTTCGGTGAGTGTTCTCGCGCTTCAGGCTGGGCGCCGGGGAGCGCCTTCACAATCAAGCCGGCCCGGTCTCACTTCCGCCGCGGCCGGAGGATCACGCCAGGCTGATGCTTTCCTCCCGGTCACAGGCCCAAGTGCGCCAGTATTTGGTTAGGCAGTCCCCAGTCTCCGTAGCTCTTCAAAATCAGATCTGGTGATGCCGCTTTGAACCCGGACCCGATCGCTGCCGCTTCGGGTGAGTGGTGTGTCGGATTAATATGCCGGATTATTGATTAGGCCACAGTGCCCTCGGGAGCTCTTACGCTATGCTGCCGCCATGTTTGGCTGCTAGCCACGCCCCCCTCCCAACCAAGTGATTTTGGAGGCACAGCTGTACCTGATTCTGTTGCTGGCTGTGAAGATGGAGTCAAGCATTCACCCAGCGATAGGCATGGGATCAGTGACCAGTTTGGTGAGGCCGAGGTTGTTCATGCTCTCAAGTAAGTTGGCTGTGTTGGGATCGATGTGGAAGTTGAGGTCTAAAGAAAGATGGAGTTCTTAGAGTTGATGGGCAGTGGGGCGATGAAGTTCTAGCTGGCCTTGCAGAAGGCGGGCATGGCCTTGGTGGTCTGTATTTCAGGGTGCCTCTGATGGTGGTGTTGCCATCTGTGTTGAGTTGGAAGTTGATGTGTTCCATGACGGGAGTGGTGTTGTCGGTGGTGGCTATGCAGTGGATTGATTCTTTATGAATGATGGCTATTGCACCTCTGTGTTGCATTCTTAATGTATGATCTTGTAACCGTTCTGTGTGGAGGTGGCAATGTCAGGTGCTGATGCGAGGTTGAGCCAGGTTTCGGTGAGGATGACTACTTCGGTGGTAAGGGAGGTGATGGTGTCATAGATCTCGGTAGCGTTTGTGGAGCAATCTGGAGTTAATCAGGAGGTATTGGAGTTGTTCGGGCACAGTGTTGGTGGGCATGGGCCTGTGGATGGGCGATCTTATGTTGCAGGAGAAGAGGCATTGTCGGCAGAAGGAACCTGCCGTTGAACATGGGGATGTGTGGCTGCAGACGTTGCAGCACAGTCCAGAGCAAAATGTGGAAAGCAATGTTGTACAAACCTGGCAGACCAGTGTAGGTTCGAGCAGACAGCTCGGGCTGCAGCAGCGGTGGGGAGCTGGCCCGCAGACCTGCTCAATGGGTTCGCGCTATAGTCTAAATCAATTAGGTTCCTGGGAGGGGCACTAGGCAGGGTCAGCAGAAGGCAGGACGTGGGAGGGAGAGCTGCGCTGAAAGCACCAATAAACGAGCGGGGAGAGCGTGGGAAGAAATGCAGTTTACAGGAAACAGTTGAGAGAATACAAAAGGAGGCAAAAGTCGGGGAAAAGCACAGTTAAGAGGAGGCAAATGTCAGATAAGGAAAGCATAGTATAGAGGAGGCAAAAGTCTGATAAAGAAAGCACAGTTAATGAGAGGCAAAGGGAAGATTAAAAAAACGCAGTTAAGTGAGGGAAAAGGGAGGCAATTGTAGGAGAAACAATAGAAATAGACAAAAAAATAAAACAAACATGCAGAATCGAAAAATCGTACCAAACAAAGGCGGGAGGGGGGGGGTGGTTTTACAGTTGCAATCATCCACCCTTCCATTTCCCTTTTATGTGCTTGGTGTGAGGCGGGGTTCATCTGGACATTGGAATGGTGGATCCATGGCTTCCTGCCATCCACCCTTATAGCAGATGGGGTACTTATTGTTACTGAGTAGGGGCCATCAAACTTGGGATCCTCCCATTTCCAGATAAAGTTCTTAATGTACGCTTGATCTCCTGTTTGTATGGCTGGGAAGTACACCTCAGGTTCGACACACTTCTGCTTTCTTCTGGTTGCCTGTTTGGTAATTAACTTTGCAGCCTTTGTTAAATCCGAGAAATAGACCTGCATTTCATCATTCAGAATTTCAGATGTACTTTCCGTCTGCACTTTACAGCTAGTGGAAGGTATTTGCGTGTTCATAAGCCTTCCTGTCACTATTTGTTGGAGAATTAGGTGATGGTCATATCTAGGTGTGTTCCTAAGGGAAAACGGTGTGAGTGGTAAACAGTACAACCATTTTTGAGCAATGTGTTGCATAATTTGCTTATCTTATTTTTCAGCAAGCCATTAAGGCTCTCATCGATATCATTACTCTTGGGGTGATAAACAGAAGATAGTTAATGTTTTATCCCCAGCATTACTGGAAAATGTGTAAAGATGAAATTGAAAAAGTGGGTGCCGTTATCGGATTTTATCCCTATAGGAATTCCCCAGTGGGGAATTACCTCATGGATCAGGAAAGTAGCAGCTGACTTGGCATCACAATAGACACAGGGTCCTGCCTCAACTCACTGGGGGAAAGGACAAACCACAACTATGAGGTAGCGTTGGTTGTTAAATTGATCAATCGTTTCAATGAAATCAATATACAGAGCCTTCAAGGGTCAGTGTGGGCATGGTATAGTGAAGTTTATTACCTTTAATGTAACGTTTGGGGAGAATCTTTGGCAAATAGTACAATTATGACTGTACATAGTAAGCATATCATGCAGGTTGGGAACAAACCAATCTTGTTGTATCCGCATGGACAAATGATCTCTCAAGATGTTAGCTGGTAAGTGCAATTGATCAAGGGCTATCATGAGTAAATCCTGAGGCAACTCTGGTTTACTTGTGGATATTTGTCTCTAGATCAAATCCTCCCCTGACTGGGAGTACCCTCTAGCCTCCCCTAATTGTTTCTGGATCAGCTTCCTGTAATTCTCGAAGATGTAAGCGTGCTATCTCAGCATAATGAGGTATGTTAAAAACTGTGGTAGTGTTTGACTCGGGCTCATGCAGAGAGGTGGCCTGGACAACTCAGGCTGGGATATTGCGAACCTGGTGGTACAGACGGTTAGCTGGGTATTTAGCCGCCCCATCTGCTAATGCATTTACCCAGACACAAAGACCTGTCCATTTGTATGTGTCGCACACTTCACAACTGCCACTGCTTGTGGTTGGGCAAGCATCTCTATTAAGGCCTCTAGGAGATTGTTATGCATGACAGGGCTCCCGTCTGATTTGAGGAAGCCCCTTCTGCTCCATCTCTTGATGCATGAATGTACTGTAGTAGATACATAGGCCGAATTTTAATAGACTGTGATCAGCTTTCCTGTTCCTTGTTAAGGGCCGCTATCCGGGCTAACAACTCTGCTGCTTGGGCAGAATCATGTGCTAGCAGTGTTTGTTGCTCAACCATGTGAAGTGTGTCTGAGGAATAGTGCTGTTGTGCTCTGACAACCGTTGTACCTGTGTGTCTTATTCCTATGTCCTGGTCGATCGTGGAAGATTTGTCAACAAAATATATAATACTACCGAGATGAGATCATCTGTTGCTTGACTGGATTCATTAGGGACATACGTTGCACAGTAATTTGATCATCCTCAGAGTCCAATATAGGGTGAGCAAAAAATGTTTCAGGGTTCACTATATGACACTTTACAACTTTCAAGGATGGAATTGACAGTATTACCCCATACCCTGATACTATCTGTGTGGTTAGGGTAAGCTTAACCTTTTGAATGATGGCATACACTGCATATTCCGCAGAGGTGCCCCCATGATGGCGGTGTTTTTCTGTACCACAAAGGCTGCTTGTTCACAGGTGTAAGGTCCCTTCATTATTGAGTCCAGCGAACCAGTGAACCATGCAGTGAGCTTGTGTCCGAACAGATATTTTTGTGTGAGGACAGCCATCATCACTTGACCATTGCAGTGGCAGATGATGTTAAACTCTTACGTGTACTCTGGAGTCCCTAAAACTGGGGCGTTTGCTATCTCAGTTTTTAATCTTTGGAAGTTTTCCCTCATTTCTGGAGTCTATGTTATTTTATTGTATCTGTCTTTTGCTTGCTTAATAGAGGTCAGCAGGGGTGCTATTAAAGTGCTGTAATGAAAGAGCCACTGTCTTGCGTAGTTGCAAAGGCCAAGGAACTTCTGCATTCCCTTAGCAGTCTCTGGTTCTGTAATTCGGCGTATAGATGCTGCTCTCTCCGGACTTATTTGCCATCCAGAAGCTGACAGTAGTTCCCCCTAGATAGAGGACCTCTTCCTAACAGTACTGATCTTTGTCTTTCTCCACTTTATATCCTCTTTGTGCGAGAATGACCAGAAGGCATACAGTATCTTTCCTACACTGTTGTTCTGTGGGGCTAAAGACTAGTATATCATCAACATATTGCAACAGAGTACTGTCGCACTGAAAGTTTGACCGGTCATTTTTCACCACCAAGCCCAACAATAGGAGAATTCTGGCAAACAATGACTGGCTGGTTGAAGAGGGATGCTGAAGAAGGTGTTCTTAAGATCTATGACAGACAACAATTTGGCATTCTGAGCAATCTTTGTCACTGGGAGGGTCAGGAACAATAGGGAATTTGTTTTTAAATTGCATTCTCTATGTTCTTTAGATTGTTATGTTTTCTACAACTTTTAACTCTCTATGGTTGTCAATTGGTTCTGGAATTACTGTATGTTCTGGACTCCAAGTTCTGCAGAGTCAGTTGGTTGACTGGTCAGCAGGCGTTAGGTCCTTTCTGCTGTACTACATAATAAATCTTAATCTACACACCTTGTTCTCCATGGTGTCTACTTACAACATTTTGGCGACTTGAGCCTGCTGTCCTTTGACGTCCAGGAAAGGCTTCAAGAAAAATTTCAAGCCTCAGTCATCGTCAGCGATCGGATCCAGCTAAATCGAACCCAGTGATGTCTTCAATCCTCAGCGTTTGAGGAAATCGACATCGGAAACCGGTGGACATCGGGAAGCCTTCTTGAATTTGGTATTTTTATATATTTATCTCGAATAGCTTCTACTCCGATTAGGGAGTACCGTTGTCTCCTAGCAACGCGTCAGCGCGAGTGGACTCTGCCGCGAGCCGACGAAGACTACGCAGCAACGTGAGTGTCAAGCCTCTCTTCCATAAGCGGCCATTTTGTTTGCAATTTGTTTCTAAAGGAAATACTTCATTTGTCTGGAAATCGTTTCCCTGCATTCCAAGCCTCGTTTCCACAATAGTCAAGCCTCGTTTTCGTGCGGCTGAATGAAACTTTACCGTTTTTAACATTATTTCGGGGGCATTCAGTGCAGCGTTTTTCAGGAAAGAAAATCAAAGACAGGTATTCTATAATTTTCATTTACTAAGACTTAAATGGCTACAGCACAGAATATCAACATTACACTTCCTCCTCCATTCCTAAATGAACCTGGGAATCCTCCAGTACAATGGGAGGATTGGTATGTGATATTCGATAATTATTTAGAGGCAATAGATGGTCAAGAGTTCTCCTCGAAGAGAAAGAAAGCTATTTTATTAAGTACTCTTGGCAAGTAGGGACAAAGAGTTTTTAGATTTTTACCAATTGCTCTACAGGCAAATGGAGAGGCAATACCAGATCTTTACAAAGAGGCTATCTCACGTTTAGAAGTAAAATTCGCAAAGGAAGAAAATTTGGTAATGCATCGATACAAATTTTATACTCAAAAGCAGAGATCAGAGGAAAATATTGATGATTTTGTCACTCGTTTAAGAGAATTATCAATAATGTGCAAGTTTGGTAGTATGGCTGAAGAACTAATACGAGATCAACTCATAGTCCAATGTAGTAGCCGGAAGATCCAGGAGAGACTATGGGCTGCCAAGAATCCTACTCTCAAAGTTGCCATCGAACTTGCACAAGTAATAGAGGAATCAGAAAAATGTATCAGAGTTATAGAAAACTCAAAGAGGAAACAGACAGAAGAAGTATCAGTTGTCTCAGATAAGGAGGCAGAACATGATTCTCAATGTTATTCTGATGATGCAGTTGCTGTCATCAAAAGCAAATTTAGAACATTTCCAAAGAAACCTCCAACTTCTAACAGATTTTGCAGTAGATGTGGCAGCAATTCACATTCTTCGGAGGCACGATTCTGTTTTGCAGCCAACAAAGAGTGTCTCAAATGTGGGAAATTTGGACATTTCTCTAAAATGTGCAAAACAAAGAACAAACAGAAAATTGCTGTGGTGGAAGATTACCCCAGTGACAGGTCTTCCATTAGTGAGAGAATGTTAATGATCTGTCAGTCTGATATAATTGCTAACTTAGATGATCGAAGATTGAACAGGCCCAAAGCTATGTTCATTATAGATGGACGAGAAGTCCAATTAATGGTTGATACGGGCTCACGACATACAATCATTCCTCAGTGCACATTCAAAGAACTTTGGTCTAGTATGCCACTACAGAAAAGTGATATTTCGCCTAAAGGTTTTCAAGGGGAAGTTATAGACATTCTGGGATATTTTGAATCTGATATTATTTTCAAGAAGAGGTCTATAATTGGGAAAGTATATGTGTCCATTGATGGACCACCGATTTTAGGGTGATTTCATCAATACGACTTATATATTATCATAAATCCGAGGGCTCCTGACCAGGTTATGGTGTTAGAGGATGATTCTATAGACACTATTTTGAATGAGTTTAACTCTGTCTTCAGGAGTGAGTTGGGTGAACTTAGAGGTTATTCACACATGATAAAATTGAAAGAAGGGTGTATACCTGTTCAACACAAACTCCGAAGAATTCCTTTAGCAATTAGGAATGATGTGAAGCAGTTAATAGAAGAAATGCTCCAGAATGGAGTTATAGAGCCTGTTGAGGGGTCTGAATGGGTTTCACCAGTAGTTATTTCAAAGAAACCTGACAACAAATTGCGTTTCTGTGTTGACCTCAGGTCTGTAAACAAGAGTGTTGTTGCAGATACTTTTCCCCTCCCGAACATCAATGAATTCGTATCCACACTTGAAGGGGCGAAGTTTTTCTCAAAACTTGATCTAAAAAACGCTTACCATCAGGTTAAGTTGCATGATTCATGTAAACATATTACATCATTCATTACCACGGAAGGAATCTTCCAGTTCACGCGCTTACCGTTTGGGTTAATATCAGCGGCAAGCGTGTTCCAACGCATGGTTCATGAATTGTTCAGAGGTTTAAAAAAGGTGGTCTATTTTCAGGACGATATACTAGTATTTGGCAGTTCTGTTCCTGAACACAATTTACTACTCAGACAGGTGTTACATAGAAGTAATGATGCTGGTCTCACCTTGCGCAGGGAAAAATGTTCTTTCCTTGTCCAAAAAATTGAATACCTTGGCCATGAAATATCTGAGGAAGGTATCAAGCCAAAAAAAGACCTATTATTAGCAATAAAGTCAGCTCCTCCCCCAAGTGACAAGGACCAGTTGAGATCCTTTATGGGTCTTATAGAATATTATTCCAAGTTCGTGAGCAATTTCTCAGAGAAAACTATTAATTTAAGAATTTTACTGAAAAAAGGTACAAAATTCCTGTGGGGTCCTGAACAAGACTCCGCTTTCAATCTAGTCAAGAATGAAATTTGCGAAGCAGGTGTTCTAGCTCCTTTTGACACTAGGCTTCCTTCAATTCTTATGGTTGATGCCAGTGCGTATGGTTTGGGAGCAGTTTTGGTTCAAAAGCATGGCCATGGAGAACGTCCAGTTGCTTTTGCTTCCAAAACTTTATCTGTGGCTGAAAGAAATTATAGTGTCATCGAAAAGGAGGCCTTAGCTGCTGTTTGGGGCACTTATTATTTCCGCACCTATCTTTGGGGGATTAACTTTGTCATTAAAACTGATCACAAACCATTGCTTAGGATTCTTGCACCTGGAGGTGCTGTCAGAGGCTCTCCTAGGTTGGCAAGATTGGCAGCAAAACTACAAGACTTTCATTTTCAGGTTGAGCACATTCAAGGGTGGAGAAATCTCCAAGCTGATTGCTTTTCGAGATTACCACAGAAATCATTAGAATCCGATGTTTCCTTGGATTTGCTGGATGAAAGTATTGCTTGGGTACAAGATCTTGTTTCTTTTGGAGTTGGTTCTTTCTCACACCAAGATTGGATTGATGCCATGAAAACTGATGAAGTTCTAAAAGATGTTATGAGACTGCTTAAGGAAGGTTCTAGGAGAGAGAGTTGCCTACAAGTTTCTGTTCGTCCTTTTGTCAAAATTTTGGACGAATTATCTACTTGTGGAGATGACATCCTCTTGAGAAATGACAAATTTGTTCCACCCAACAGTCTTCGACGAAAGCTGTTTGACATAGCTCATGAAGGACATCTTGGGCAAACTCTGACTCAACAAAGACTCAGGAAAATTTTTGGGTGGCCTGCTATGGATGCGCAGGTTGCTATGTGGGTTGAGCAGTGTAATTTGTGTAAAGAGGGTGAGAAACGTCTAAAGGTGGCTACCAATAGTACTATGGGGCGGATTACCTGTCCAGATATACCGTGGCATACCATATGCTTAGATTTTATTGGACCTATGTCTGAATTGAATGTCAATCAGAGATTTGCTATTGTTTGTGTTGATGTGTTTTCAAAATGGATTGTGGTCAAATTTGTCAGAGACATTACTACTGAGACCACTATTCAATTTTTGAAGGCATTATTTCTTTCTGAGGGTTATCCCAGTGTCATTATTACTGACAATGGGACCCAGCTAGTTTCTCAGAAAATGCAGCAGTTTCTGTCACACTCAGGGTTGTCTCACCATCGGACTTCTCTTTACAACCCTCAAGGGAATGGTTTATGTGAAAGGATCAATAGATTAGTCAAAGGAACAATACAACAGGCTGTCTCCAGCGGACGTTGTGTGTCTGATCTTGTTCAGGAGATGGTTTGTGCCCATCGTGCAACTATCCATGGGAATGCTACAAAGTCTCCTTTTGAGATTTTGCGGGGGAGGTCTCCTGGCTCGAAGCTTGTTCCTTCTTGGGTCAAGCAGATTATTCTAGCACCATTAGTCGTTCAGGGGGCGCAGGTCTTGAACCTTACACCAAGTATTACCCTTAGATTTCTTAACTGGGTAAATCAGGGTATTACAAGGGGGCACTCTGGGGTATATTACTCTTTGGTCTAGTAACGCCTGTATGGTGGGGAAAAGTCCTCATGGGCCCATCTCTTCGCCATGGGCTTATCTGCGGGGCTAAACTTTCAGTTCACTTTGCTAAATTGTCTGTATAGGGTATGGCATTATACCAACTGTTTTCCTCTTGGGTTACTAACTTATTAGGGGTGAGGTAATTGCCGTGTGGGGCAGATTGAACACTCATCTGTTGTATTGGTCTGTAGCATAGTGTCAATCCCCCGATAAGATCCCATTCCGGGATATGGCTGACCATGTCTTCCCTGGAACTGCTCGAGCTCTGTCGCTCGGGGTCTACTAGTGTTAAAGAAAGTGCCCTGCTCTCCTTCTCTAGTGGTTTTTATAAACCTAGTAGTATTGCTGGGTGACTCCATTGATCCATCCATATGGTCAAGGTCAAAGAGGGGCCTCTCTTGGGTGCTATTGTTGTGAGTGGGGCGTCTAGCCTCTGGTGATTAAAGTATTTGGCCCTTGATGTCTTTATATTGATTTTATTCTGTCTACCATCCGCCCAAATATTCCCTGGATTCGTTCTGATATAATATTGCGATGTTCTTGTCTCCCTGTGTCCTTCACATCTCTCTGTCTTCACGTTGTGACAACCATTCCTGAATGCTCTCTGGTGGAACTATAACACTTCCCTTCTCCCGCTGCCAAGGTGGCAAATTATCTTCTGTCTTTTTCGGGTCCTCATATTTTCCTCATGGTATTTGTCATCAGGCCATACATGCAGCCCTATAGACATAATCATTCCACCTTCTATCTCCTGCATCTCCACTTTGTGGGGTAGGCACCTGCTCCTTGACTACCTTCCTGTTATGCCACTTTTTTGTAATAGGGGTGACGTTGCTGATAAGATGAGTGACTGATCGCCATTGTCCCCTGAACCCCGCCCTTCGTCTCTAACCTCATGGGAGAGACCGGATCTAAATGTAATGTCATTTGTGTAATTGTCCTAAGAATTGAGTCTCCCACCCTTGTTTGTGAGTACTGGTGTGTTTTGTCTTTGGTACACGTAAGGCAACTAGGGGATTCTTTCACAGGTGGAGGAGTCACAACCTTGGAATTCTTGAATCCCACCACTGGAATAAAGAGACCGGACCTTATTGGCAAGCCAAAAGTAGGTTTCATCACAACATCCAGGAGATCAGGCATCTCTGTAGAGCTAAAAAGCTGACCTCAAAAAGCTGCGAGCAGGCAGCCCTTTATATAGTCACAAAAATGCTGACTTTCATACATATCATCTTAAAAACCAATAAGTCACAGAATAATACGAGTTAATACTATACTTTCACATAAACATCACTTCACCTGCATCCTTAAACTTATGTCCTCCTCAGTTCCCCTTATCGTAACCCTAACAGTGCGTTGATGAAACCTTAACCTTCCCTCCTCGAGAGTGTATATGTTTGTTCTGTTCCCAAGACATCTTATCTGACTCTGTATACTCTTGACTAAAGATACCTTTGACTACATATTTTCTGAACCACGTCTCTGCTAACAATGGAATGGAAGACGTGCTTGGGCGCTGTGATCCTAAACTCTTCAAGGCTGGTTAATCATGTTTTCCAATTTAAGAAAAACTTGCTGATCTTATGTTATGCTTTCTGGTGACCTCTCGCCTATTTTGATTCCTTGTGAATTGCTCTTTACTTGCATATAGTTCTGTAATGCTCTCTACATTAAAGAAGTGCAGGTACTCAGTAGATGCCAATACTTGCCCTGTTCAAAGAACTTTCTTTCGAGCTCAGGGCATGCTGTAGTGCAGTGCGCTGATTACATAAGTGCTGTGTAGCACTGTATTCTGAAGTGCAATGCTACCTAGTTCTGTTTTCTGCCTTATGCAACTTGCAGTTTTGTGCAGTGTCTCTAGTGTAGTGTGTAATGCCTGCTTAGCACAGTGTTCTGCTTAGTCTTGTGTGCTGTCTAGTTTACAATGCTATGTAAATGTGTGCCGTCTAGTGCAGTTTGCTCTGTGGTGTAGTGTGCTGTCCATGGTCAGTCTGTTATGATAGGGTACTGTCGAGTACAGTGTTCTTTCTGGTGCAGTGTATCACACAGCACAATGTACCGTCCAATGGTGTGTGCTCACTAGGACTCTGCACAGTCTAGTACAATGGATCGTTTAGTGCAATGAGCTCACAAATGAAGCATTTCATACAGTACAGTGCACTGTCTATTACCATGTACATTACAGCCTAGTACAGTGTTTGGTGTAGTGTTGCGTAGTGCTGTGCTCTGTTTAGTACTGTGTCCTGTCTAGTACTGTGTTCTGTCTATTGCAGTGTTCTGTCCAGTTTACTGTGCTGTCTGGCACTGTGTGGTGATCAGCAGTGTGTGGTGTGATGTAGTGTGCTGTGTGAGGAAGTGTACTAAGTGGTACAATGTCCCGTCCATTACAGTGTTTGTAGTGTAGTATGCTGCTGGTGTAGTGTGTGGGCCAGTGCAATATATTTTGGGTGAAATCAGCTGTTATGGGCAATGTTTTTGGCACTACAATGTGCTGTCTATTGCAGTATAGTTGCTAGAGTTGTGCACGGACTTGAACAATGTACTGTCTATCACACTTTCGCAAGTACTAAACTGTAAGACTACCCTGCAGTGTCTAATAGTGCACGGTCTAGTACTGTGGAGTTTCATTGTAGTTTTTGGCCTAGGATAGTGATCTGTGTAGAGCTGTGTGTTGGCTACTACAATGTTTAGTGTTGTTTCTAGTGTAGTGTAACGTGCTGTGTCGTCCAGTGAACTGCGCAGTAGAATGTCCTCCTTATGTAGTGCTGTTTGGTGTAGTGCGTGGTCCAGCTAAATGTTTAGTGAAATAAGCTGTATAGTGCTGTGGGCTCTATAACACAGTGTACTTTGCAGTGCGGTGTACAGTTAGCAGACTTTTCTGGAGTAGACACGAATGCTACCCAGTGCAGTTTGTAATCCAGTGCAGTGTGCTGTGCAGTTCTGATTTCCACTAGACACACCCACACTCCAGTGTTCATGTGCAACACCTCATGATTGCAAAACGTCTGCTACAATAACAAGATCTTCAAGCAGGTCTGCGTAAGTTCCACATGGCAGGGAAATGGCAACACCGCAATTCGCACCCAGGCTGAAGAACCTTTGGCATGCACCTCGTGCAGGTTACATGGTGTGAACTCTTGGGCACATAAATGATGCGCCATGTGCTCTGCTACCATCTTCCATCATGTCTGTGGCACTGCTTGTAGGGTTATACACCTGTCACAAAACTCACTCTGAAATCCCCTTTGTTGACACCTACTTCTCACCGGTCAATGGATCTATGAACATCGATATCATCTTCCTCACCACTCGCAGAGCCCAATGGAGAAAAACATTCCTCACCTTACTCACTGTCTCCACCACCAGGAAATCTGCTCATGGCTTAACTCTCTCCATCACACCATCCCAACTCTTCCTAGGCAGAACCACCATTAATATTTACAATAACGGGATTGTCCTAATTCAATCATCAGATAGGAACCTGGAACTTCTAGACAACCTGTTCCCCACTTTCAAAGAGAACCTCTCCAAGAGTGGAAGTCTGCGGACCTCCACTCACATCCCCTCCAGTAATATCACCCCGGACTTCACAGCCCCCACCGACAACCCTTCTAACCCAGCTCAGCACCAGAACGACATGCATCCCCTCACTTCCCCCATCACACCAGTCACTCACCCACCTGCTATAACCACCCCACATTCCTCAATCACAGACACAAACTTCTCCCCCTCATACACCAGCCGCCCTCACACCAGCCGCCCCCACACCTACATACCCGGGACCCCCACTCAAAACACTCCCACTCATCCTCTCCCCCCTGACATCACAGACCCCACCCACAACGCCTCTAACCTAGCTCAGCTCCAGTTCGACACACATAGCGACAAATCCCACCCTCTGTCCCCCCCCACTCTCAGCCCCCACTCCCACACGCTAACTAACCATGCAGAGTTCTCCACATCTACTATCTTAACTCCCCCTCTCCACGACAGGACCCTCTCTAACTCCAACCCCATCTCCCTCCCCACTCTCAGCCTTCACTACCCTTCAGGCTCCCCCATCACCACCATCATACACTCCACTTCCACCCCGCTCTCTCCGCCTGCCACGAATTCCCTCCTCCACGCCACCAACTTCCTCCGTTCTTCATTCACTCCCATCGCCCCCTTACCCTCTCTCCTCCCTAAAACCAACCCAAGCGACGACATCACGGAGCCCCGCATGAACACCAACCCTCCCCCCCACTCGCATGATAGGCCACAGGTCAGTCACTCACCCATGACCTCCACCCCCAGCACTAACACTTATCCCACGCTGGAAAACATTATGTCCTCCCTCCTACAACTCAAAGAAGAAATTCACACCATCAAAGAAGACATGCACACCATCAAAGAGCGACTCACCGCACCCCCTAGACTCGCCTCACTTACCACCACCCCACCTCTCAACTTGCTCTTCTCCCGTCCTGACATCGCTCCTAAGCCACGTCCCTCACACAGGACTACGATCCAGACCCACAATCGCAACAACCGCACCCGCCACACTCACTGGACCGCGATCCCTTCCCACAATCGCAACAACCGCCCCCGTCGCACATGCAACCCTCTTTCGGATCTCGACACTCTCTCCCTCCTCCGCTCCTACGACCCAGCTCCGATAAACCCCACAACCGCCTCGCACCTCCCCATTCCCACGATACACTCAAATCCTCGCAGACCCCCAAATCCAAACAACAGAATCTCCGTCCCGAATAACCTTAGAAAAGTCCCCCTCTCCCTAATACCCTCTTCCTCCCCGGACACACCACGTCTCAAATGCACCCTCCTAAACTGCAGATCGGCTTCTAGACACTCCTCCGCCATCGCCGACCTCATACTAACATTGGACCTTGACCTAATTATCCTGACGGAAACTTGGCTAACCGAATCTTCTACACCTATTATGGACATTCTGGTTCCCCCCAACTACCTCATCAGTAGGCTTGATAGGTCTGGCAAGATAGGGGGCGGAATCGCATGCATATACAGGAATAGCCTCTCTGTTCTGAAAGTCTCCGAGCCTTCCCTACCCTCTCCAACATCCTACGAATACATTTGCCTCGATATCATCAGTGATGGCAAACCAATATGTTCTCTTCATGGCATATACCACCCACCCAGAGACAACCTCATCTTCGTCCAACAAATCATGGACATGATTTCAACCAACGCTGGACGACAGCTCACCCAAATATACCTTGGTGACTTCAACCTCCATTGGAACGATCCCAATGATGCGGTGGTAAATAGTCTTAAAAGCTTCCTCAGCGCCCTGGACCTCACACAATTATGCAACAGCCCGACTCACGAGAAAGGTTCTATCCTCGACCTTATCATCGCCAAAGAGGACGCTACTCAACTTGAGTCTATCCAACCCTGTGACTGGTCAGACCATCATATTGTCACATTCCACATCAACGAAAAAGTCAAACTCAACTCGGCTCAAACCTTCAGACCTTAAGTCTGGAAAAGAGACCTGAAAAAACTCAACCCATTCTCCATACCCCCGAACAGCCGAGACCTCCTACTCCCGCCTATGGGCGCAACAGATGTCCAATCCCTGACTGACCACTATCTCAACACCATGACCTCAATAATTAATGAGGCTGCTCCCATGCAGTTAAAAAGAGTCTCCGCTAAAATCTCCAATCCATGGTACGACGGGAGTCTCAATGAAGATAGACGAGCCATGCGAATGGCAGAGCGCACCTGGAGATCAGCTCCCTCTGCACTGCACCTGAAAACTCTGAAGAAAAAGAGAAACGCCTACTTCAGGAAAATAAAGCGCTCAAAAGCAAACTTCTTCAGCCTCCAGCTTGACCAAGCAAAAAACCGCCCAAGAAAACTGTTTGAATTAATCCGAACACAATCCAAGGAACAACCCCAACCTCTCAGTACCTTGCACGAAGCACCCGCCTGTGAAGACTTCGCCGCTTTCTTTACCCATTAAACTGACAACATAAAGAATGATCTCCGCACTGACGCAAGACTCCACACCACACTCAACTGCATAACACCCACCGAACCTAAAAACAATGCAACATGGTCGACCTTTGAAACCTACTCAGAAGAAGAAATAGGCAAACTGCTCAGCACCTTGAAACCCTCCAATCACCTCACGGATCCCTTCCCTGCTAACGCTGTCAAAGATTTCACCCCAATGCTCCTTCCACTCTGGACTAAAATTATCAACAGCTCGCTCCAAGAAGGAACCATCACCGACTCCCTCAAAGTTGGACAAGTCACACCTTTGCTAAAGAAACCTACTGCCGACCCATCCGACCTAAACAACTACCGTCCCATTACCAATATTCCCACTCTCGCCAAATTATTGGAAAAATGCGCACAACTACAACTGACTAAACACATTGATCGGTTTGATCTCCTCAACCCCCATCAATCAGGCTTCCGAGCAGGACACAGCACTGAAACGGCTATGACTCACATAATTGACGACGCCCTGCAAATCCTAGATCAGGGTGATACCTGCCTCCTCATCCTTCTTGATCTCTCTTCAGCATTCGACACTGTTAAACATGAAAAGTTACTCGATCTTTTGAACACAAGAATGGGTCTTTCTGGGACTGTTCTCAAGTGGTTCACCTCCTTTTTACACAACAGGTCGCAGAAATTCAAGAGTAACAACCTGTTGTCCTCTCCAATACCTGTTTCGTTAGGCGTCCCCCAAGGATCCTCCCTATCACCAACTCTGTTCAACCTAGTTATGGAACCTCTCACCACCTTGCTACAAGCATCCAATGTACTTTTTCACATGTACGCAGATGACACTCAACTATATCTTAAAATACAATCCCCCAATGACATCTTACTCCTGAACTCAACGATCAGAAGCACCCAATCCTGGCTTGCTGACAATCACCTCAAACTCAATGCTCTGAAAACAGAATTCCTGTTGATCTCGCCTCCCGCGAAGATCTCTACCACTCAAACCTGGCTTAAACAGCTAACTGCACTCAATGTCCAACCCACCATAGTGGATTCAGCGAAATCCCTAGGTATAACTCTCGACTCCAATCTCAACATGCAGCATCATATCAGCAAGGCGACTAAGGGAGCGAACTTCCAAATCAATACCCTGAGGAAACTTAAACCCTTCCTACCAGCCAAAGACTTCCAAACTGCAGTACAAGCACTAGTAATCCCGCGAATTGAATACGGCAGCACCGCCCTCTGCGGTCTCCCGTTAACTACTACTGCACCCCTAAGAGCCTCTCTAAACGCTGCAGCGAGACTCATCACTGGATCAAAAAAATACTCTCATATCTCCCCTGACTTGAAATCACTGGACTGGTTGCCTTTTGAAGCCAGAATACATCTGAAAATCGCCTGCATGACACACAAGGCTCTACACCTGGGCTCTCCCCGATACCTCACTCAGAAACTGTCAATTTCTGGCGGCTCTAGAAACACTAGAGGCACAAACAATCTTTTGTTAAAACCTCAAAGATTCCGGAAGGAAAAAACCTATAAACGCTCTTTTTCAGGAATGGCACCCAGGATTTGGAACTCACTCCCTCCTGAAACCAGGCTCATCTCCTCCACCACACTTTTTAAGAAAGAAGTAAAAGCTATCTTTATGGCCAAATACACTTGACCTATTAGCGTGGATCTGTAAAGACTCTACACCGATCTGTTTTATTCTGCTCGAACTCTATGACTATGTATTCCACCTGTATTATTGACGTTACTGACTATCTATGCACACATTTATCTGTAATATGTATATTATTGATGTACCTGTATTAATTTGCTCCCTCACGTACCTACCCTTCCCACTTATTATGTTTAATTTCACTCTCCTGTTGGTATTCACGGCTTTGTAAAGCGCTCTGATATCTGCAAAGATCTTGTTCGCGCTATATAAAACTTTCAAAATAAATAAATAAATAAAACGGCATGGCCACATTTACGTGGTTTCGTGTGCATTTAACTTTATTATTGCTGTGATGCGTAGTGCATCTTTATTCACATTTGTGAACGCTGAGAAATGCAAATCTTACTGCTTTTTGGTGTGGAAAGGTGGCACAAATGTGGCCCCAAATTTCACTATATTACCATACATGTACTTGGATATACACAAGAATCTACAATAGACTTACATCAGTAATACCTGTGTAACCACATGCACGCACATTTAGAAATACCATGCATGCACAAATGTTCACAGTACGGGTAGCTTGAATCACACAGCTTGTACTGCACAAATATCGACATCTACAAACAAACATTGCCCAATAATGGCTTTGTAGCAGCGAGCTTTCCCTGCTCACGTGCAGGGTGTAGTGTGACATGTGCCAAGTACACCCGCCGGTAATGTCTGCCCTTACATACACACATGAGCGTTTAAGTGGAAAACAACTGTGCCATTACCGGTAATGAAGTGCCATTCTTCCGCAGAGGTCCCCTGAAGACTCCTTTAATGCCACGGAAGTGCCCATTACTAAGATGCGTTAAGCTGATGACAAGGTAGTAGCACGCCATACGGTCTGGTGTCTCCCATATGGACCCTGCCTTAGCATACGTGGGCCAGCTCAGCGCTGGCAGCTTGGCCGGATGCAGCTGGAAACATGAAGCACTCGCATCTAGCGCGCGGGTCCCTGCCAGTCTGCTCTGAAGAAAGCCAGCCCCTCCAACTGCTATTGTTATCTGCCGATTAGGAATTGGCACTGAGGAGGCAGCCCGCCTGCTCAGCGCTGTAATCCCGGGAAGCCGTGAGGAATGGCAGAGCTCCGAGACTGCCCCGGCTTCAGCGGCTTTCCAGGCTCGGTGTCACCGCCCCGCGCCTCCCGGAGGGTGGGTGAGCAGGGCTAGCGGTGGCGCCTGTTAGCTGTCCAGGGTGACAGAGTAGTTCGCAGGCTGCAGCCGGTCTTTCCTCGTTACAATCAATCAATCAATCCATTTATAGAGCGCGCTACTCACCCGCGAGGGTCTCAAGGTGCTGAAGGGGGAGGGAGAGGGTGCTACTGCTTGAATAGCCAGGTCTTGAGGTGTTTCCTGAAGGTGAGATGGTCCTGGGTCAGTTGCAGGTGTGCGGGGAGGGAGTTCCATGTCTTGGGGGCCAGGTAGGAGAACGATCTTCCTCCGGTGGTGGCTCTGTGGATCCGTGGGACGGTTGCGAGGGCGAGGTTGGCGGACCGGAGCTGGCGGGTAGGAGAGTAGAATGAGAGGCGGTTGTTGAGGTATTCGGGGCCCATGTCGTGGAGCGCTTTGTGTGCGTGGGTGAAGATCCTAAACATGATCCTCTTGCTGACGGGGAGCCAGTGCAGGTCTCTCAGGTGGGCCGATATGTGGCTGTGGCGAGGGATGTCGAGGATGAGTCGTGCGGAGGCGTTCTGTATGCGCTGTAGTCGTTTCTGAAGTTTGGCTGTGGTTCCTGCGTAAAGGGCGTTCCCGTAGTCCAGTCGGCTGGTGACGAGGGCCTGCGTGACCGTCTGGTTTCTGTGGGGATCCACCGGAAGATCTTTCGGAGCATGCGCAGGGTTTTGAAGCAGGAGGATGAGATGGCTTTGACTTGTTTGGTCATCGTGAGCGAGGAGGCCAGGATGAATCCCAGGTTGCGTGCGTGGTCCCTGGGTGACGGTGCGGTGCCCGGCGCTGTGGGCCAGCAGGAGTCGTCCCAGGCGGATGGGGATTGTCCGAGGATGAGGACCGCCGTCTTGTCTGAGTTCAGTTTCAGCCGACTGAGCTTCATCCATTCCGCTACGTCTTTCATTCCTTCCTGGAGGTTGGTTTTGGCTGTGGTTGGGTCTTTGGTGAGGGAGAGTATTAGCTGGGTGTCGTCGACGTAGGAGATGATGTTGAGGTTGTGTTTGCGTGCGATGGCGGCGAGGGGGCTCATATAGATCATGGACACCCCCACGCCGCGCTGCCCACCAGCTTTAGGCGCGGCTCTCCCCTAGCGCCACAGGTCCATCCCTGACCTCAGGTGCCCCCTCGCTGCTGCTCGCTAATTTCGCCTGTTTTTTCCGCTTTTTGCCCCTCTGTGCTCAGTTGTCATTGTTCTGTATTTCTACTGTTATTTACTGTTTAGTGCTTCTTTTTTGTAAGTAGGATTATTGCGCCTTGTACTGTCACTGTTCAACTAGTGTGTTCCCCCCCTCCGCTTCCTGCCGCTGCTCCCTCGCGGCCCCGCCCCTTTTCATTTTTGTCAACCCCATTGGCCCCCCCGCTCCCAGCTGCTCCTCCCTCCCACTTCGCCTTAAATGGAACCCGCGCAGCGATGGCGTGCCAAAGGCAAGCCCGTCTGTGCCTGGACCGCGCACAGCACCAGGACCCCTGGCCTCCGACGATGCCAGCCCACACGACGGACCTACGACGCCGCCACCCTCAACGCACTCAAACCCGACTGGAACCCCGCCTGCTACCGAGCCACCCCGAAACGCACCCACGGACCCTTCAGCTGCCAAGCCTGCAATTTCACCAGCCTCCAGACCTGCACCGCACCCAAAAGACCAGCCACCAGCAACAACCACCTCAAGTGCATCCTGCTCAACACCCGCTTCGTCCAAAGACATGCCATCGAACTTTGGAATCTGCTCGACACAACATCACCAGACGTCGCCTTCCTCACGGAAACCTGGATGAACACCTCCTCAGCGCCCGATATCGCCATAGCCATCCCGGACGGATACAAGATCACCCGGAGAGACCGCGTCAACCAAACCGTAGGAGGCATCGCCATCGTCCACAGGAACACCATCCGCATCTCGACCGACTCCAACGACACCTTCACACCGCCGAGCACCTCCACTTCCAGATACACACCGACCCCAGGACCACCCTCAGAGGCACCCTCATCTACAGGCACCCGGGACCATGCACCCAATTCAGTGAAGACATCGCAGACTTCATCAGTCCGCACGCCCTCCCCTCCGCTGACTACATCCTCCTAGGAGACCTCAACTTCCACCTGGAGAACACCAAGGACTGCAACACCACCACCCTGCTGGACAACCTCGCCAACCTCGGACTCAAGCATCTGGTGAACACCCCCACCCACTACGCCGGCCACACGCTTGATCCCGTCTTTTCCTCCAGCAAGCACATCTCCTTCAGCCAGTCCACCGGACTTCATTGGACTGATCACAGCTGTGTCCACTTCAGCTTCAGAAGAACCACGACCCACCACCAACAGGTTCATCGCAGGAGCTGGACCAAGATCCCCGTCGACCAGCTCACCACCTCCCTCAGCCTGAACCCTCCCGCCCGCGCAACGGACCCCAACGAAGCAGCCTGCACCTTCACACAGTGGCTCACCAACTGCGCCGACCACCTCGCTCCACTGAAGAACCCTCCCAGCAGACCCGGCAGCAAGAAAGCCTCCTGGTACACCGACAAACTCAAAACATCCAAGAAAAACTGCCGCACCCTCGAAAAAGCCTGGCGCCACGACCAGACCACAGAAAACATGACTGCACTCAAGAACGCCACCCGCAAACACCACCAGCTGATGCGCACCACCAAAAGGACAACATTCAAAGAACGACTGGACAACAACACCCACAACAGCAAGGAACTCTTCAGCATCGTCAAAGAGTTCTCCAACCCCAACGCCGGAAACAACAACTTCACACCCTCGCAAGACCTCTGCGACTCACTCGCCACCTTCTTCCACCGCAAGATCGCCGACATACACAACAGCTTCGACGCACAGACCACGCACCCAACCACCGAACCAACGCCCCCCACCCCCACCCTCTGCAACTGGACCCCGGTCAGCACCGAAGACGCCACCCGCACGATGAACACCATCCACTCCGGATCACCAACCGACCGCTGCCCCTACCACGTCTTCAACAAGGCCGACTCCATCATCACACCCCAACTCCGGGACATCATCAACATCTCCTTCAACACCGCCACCTTCCCGGAGAGCTGGAAGCACGCCGAGCTCAGTGCCCTCCTGAAGAAACCAACAGCAGACCCCACAGACCTCAAGATCTTTCGCCCCATCTCGCTCCTCCCTTATCCTGCCAAAGTCATCGAGAAGACCGTCAACAGACAGCTCGCCGCCTTCCTTGAGACAAACGGACCCCTCGCAGTCCGGCTTCCGAGCCAACCACAGCACCGAGACCGCCCTCATCGCAGCCACCGACGACATCAGATCCCTGCTCGACAACGGTGAAACAGCGGCCCTCATCCTCCTGGACCTATCTGCGGCGTACGATACTGTCTGCCACCGCACCCTAGTACAGCGCCTCAGCAACATCGGTATCAAAGGGAAGGCTCTGGAGTGGATCATCTCGTTCCTCGCTGGAAGAACCCAGAGAGTCCACTTCCCCCCGTTCAGATCCGAGGCCACCGAAGTCATCTGCGGCATACCACAAGGATCCTCACTCAGCCCCACCCTCTTCAACGTCTACATGAGCGCCCTCGCAGCCATCGCACGCCAACACAACCTCAACATCATCTCCTACGCCGACGACACCCAGCTGATCCTCTCCCTCACCAACGACCCCGCCACCGCCAGAGCCAGCCTACACGAAGGGATGAAAGACGTCGGCGAGTGGATGAAAGAACAGCCGCCTAAAACTGAACTCAGACAAGACGGAATTCCTCATCCTGGGATCATCGCCCTCCGCCTGGGACGACTCCTGGTGGCCCCCTGCCCTTGGCACCACCCCCAAGCCAACGGACCACGCACGAAACTTGGGCTTCATCCTGGACTCCTCCCTCACGATGACCAGACAAGTCAACGCCGTGTCATCATCTTGCTTCAACACCCTGCGCATGCTCCGTAAGATCTTCCGATGGATCCCCACGGAAACCAGGAACACAGTCACCCAGGCACTCGTCACCAGCCGATTGGACTACGGGAACACCCTCTACGCCAGAACCACTGCCAAACTACAGAAAAGACTCCAGCACATACAGAACGCCTCCGCACAACTCATTCTGGACATCCCTCGCCACAGCCACATCTCGACCCACCTGAGAGACCTGCACTGGCTCCCCGTCAACAAGAGGATCACGTTCAGACTCCTCACCCACTCACACAAGGCTCTCCACGACATGGGCCCGAAGTACCTCAACAGCCGCCTCACTTTTTACACACCCACCCGCCAGCTACGATCGGCCAGCCTCGCCCTCGCCACCGTACCACGCATCCGCAGAGCCACCGCTGGAGGAAGATCCTTCTCCTACCTGGCGGCCAAGACCTGGAACTCCCTCCCCATCCACCTACGGCTGACCCAGGACCACCACTCCTTCAGGAAACAACTCAAGACCTGGCTTTTCGAGCAGTAACGGACCCCCCCCCCTCCTCAAACGCCTTGAGACACCCACTGGGTGAGTAGCGCGCTATACAAATTGTGTTGATTGATTGAAGAGGGTTGGGCTGAGCGCGGAGCCTTGGGGTACGCCGCAGATGATCTTGGTGGCCGTGGAGCGGAACGGCGGGAGGCGGACTCTCTGGGTTCTGTTTGAGAGGAACGAGGTGATCCAGTCCAGCGCTTTTCCTTGGATCCCAGTGTTATAGAGGCGGGTTATTAGGGTGCAGTGGCAGGCGGTTTCAAAGGCGGCTGAGAGGTCTAGGAGGATGAGGGCGGTTGTCTCCCTATTGTCCATCAGGGTCCTGATGTCGTCGGTGGCTGCGATGAGGGCTGTCTCGGTGCTGTGGTTGGCTCGAAATCCGGATTGGGATGGTCGAGCGAATTGTTTGCCTCGAGGAATGCAGTCTGCTGTTTATTGACGTCTTCTCGATGACTTTCGCCGGGAAGGGAAGAAGAGAGATGGGGCGGAAGTTCTTGAGGTCTTTAGGGTCAGCTGTTGGTTTTTTCAGAAGGGCGTTGATCTCTGCGTGCTTCCAGCTCTCTGGGAAGGTGGCTGATGCGAAGGAGTTGTTTATGATGTTCCAGAGGTGGGGTGCGATGATGCCGTCTGCTTTGTTGTAGATGTGGTGGGGGCATGGGTCAGAGGGAGAGCCGGAGTGGATGGTGTTCATGACGTGGGTGGTGTCTTCTGTGCTGATGGGGGTCCAGTCGCTTAGGGTGGTGGTGGGGGTTGTTGGTTTGGTGACGAGACGGAGTCTGGGCGTCAAAGCTGTTGTGTATATTTGCGATCTTGCGGTAGAAGAGCGTGGCGAGGGAGTTGCAGAGGTCTTGTGATGGTGTGATGTCGTTGTTGCTGGCGTTTGGGTTGGAGAGCTCTTTTACGATGCTGAAGAGTTCCTTGCTGTTGTGGGTGTTGTTGTCCAGCCGCTCTTTGATTGATGTCCTTTTGGTGGTGCGGATCAGCTGGTGGTGTTCGCGAGTGGTGTTTTTGAGGGCTGACATGTTTTCTGTCGTCCGTTTGTGGCTCCAGGTTTTTTCGAGAGTGCGGCATGATTTCTTTGAGTCTTTGAGGACGTCGGTGAACCATGTAGTTTTCCTGTTGCTGGTCTTGTCAGGGGGGTTCTTCAGTGGAGCGAGGTTGTCGGCACAGTTGGTGATCCACTGTGCGAGATTGTGAGCTGCGTCGTTGGTGTCAGAGGTGTAGGCTGGTGGGTTCTGGCTCAGTGATGTGGTAAGCTGGTCTGTGGTGACTGTAGCGTGCGGTGGTGTGGTGTAGTCTTCTTGTAGGTGAAATGGATGCAGCTGTGGTCAGTCCGGTGGAGTGGCTGAAGGAGACGTGGTTGCTGGCGGAGAAGACGGGGTCCAGCGTGTGGCCGGCACAGTGGGTGGGGGTGTTAACCAGTTGCTTGAGTCCGAGGTTGGCGAGGTCGTTAGTAGGGATGTGGTGGTGGTGGTGTTGTTGTTGTTCTCGAGGTGGAAGTTCTGGTCCCCTAGGAGGATGTATTCTGGTGAGGTTAGTGCGTGCGGGCTGACGAAGTCGGCGATGGTTTCGCTGAATTGTGTGCGCGGGCCCGGGGTCTGAAGACGAGGGTTCCTCGGAGTGTGGTTTTGGGGTCGGTGCGGATCAGGAAGTGTAGGTGTTCGGCAGTGGAGAGTGTGTCTTCGGCGTTGGTCGTGACACTGATGGTGTTCCTGTAGACGATGGTGATTCCTCCTCCGGTTTGGTTGACGCGGTCCTTCCGGGTGATCTTGTAGCCATCCGGGATGGCTATGGCGATGTCAGGGGCCGAGGAGGCGTTCATCTAGGTTTCCGTGAGGAAAGCGACGGACGGTGCTGTTGTGTCGAGGAGGTCCCAGAGTTCGATGGCGTGTTTGTGGACGGAGCGGGTGTTGAGGAGGATGCACTTGAGGTTGTTGTTGTTGTTGTTGGGTTCGACGGGCGGGATGTAGGTTGGGAGGCAGGTGAATTTGCAGGCTTGGCAGGTGAAGGGTTCGCTTCGGGGTGGCTCTGTAGCAGGCGGGTGGTCGTCCGGTGTTGAGTGAGTGGAGGGTGGCGGTGTCGTATCTCAGTCGGGCGCCCTGGCTCCTGCGTGGGCCAGGAGTTCTGGCGTTGGGCACGTATGGGCGCAGACGGGCTTGCCTTTGGCGTGCCAGCGCCGTGCCCGCAGCGCACGGCCGCTGTGTGGGCGCTGCGCTGCCTCCATATGAGGGGCTGTGGGAGGGAGGAGAATCTGGGAGGCGGGGCAGCAAATGGGACAGCGGGGGGCGGGGCCGCCGGGACGCAGCGGTGGGAAGGGACACAGAATGCAAAACGGGGCAAAGGGGGCACAGAGGGCACAACAGTGGGGGTAAAAAACAGTACCAAAAAACGGGTACACAAGTGCAAACCGGGAACAAAAGAAACCAGAGGAGGCAAACGACTCACGCAAGAGTCACAGGCAGCGGCAAGAGCGAGGCGACAGAATCAGCGGGGGCAGGCGTCACAGGAGTACCGTGGAGGAGCGACCTGCCTGAGGACAGGGTCAAAGGTCGCTGCAGCTTTGTCTTAGCCAGCGAATACCTCCCATGCGTCGCCTGTAAGAGCAGGCACAAGTTAGCAGTGCACCACTCTTCCAAAAATCACACAGCACCTAGCTGCTGCGCGTCTGGTAACGCTGGGAAATGGTCTCAAAGCTGGGACGGCCATATTCAAAAGAAACAAGGCAATTAGTTTAAAACGCCCGATTTCGTGGCAAAAATCCTACCTAAAGAAGAGCGCCGATTCCTTGAAGAACTTTCCCCTCTTCCCCGGCTTTTGCCCTCACCCTGTCCCCCGCGTGGGTCGCAAGCTTCCCTGTCTGCGTCTTTCACTCTCCACCGCTCTGTCTGCTACCTGCCTGCTTCAGCCTGTGCCTGGAGCCAAGCTGTAGGCAGCACAGCCTCGCCGTCAGCAGCAGCAGCTCTCCAGCTGGCCGTGAGAATGATCAATTCACTCCGAAAGAGGGTAAAGGCAAAGAAACAGGCGCCAATCAGTTCATTGCCTCACATCAATAACCCCCAGCAAGTGGCATTTAAGTGAATTATGCTATTTGTTTTGATGAAAACCACCGGGGTGCGTTCCCTTTCCCGGGCCGTCTCCTGCGTGCAGCTATGTTATTGAATTAATTAAGCGCATTCTCGCTAATGCCTGCCTATTGATTGGGAACCAATTCTACGACGCTTTGCGGAGACAGGCCACGTTTCCAACTTAATCCTCTCAAAGCCTACTTTTCGGAATCACCCCATCTCGCTTCGGTGTATTAGCTTCAAAACACAGTGGGAAAAAAATCCCGCAGTGGTGGGCGCGCCACTGCAAGTATATGTTTTGAATTATCGCGGCTGTCGAGCCACGATAATTCAAAACATATGGCCTCTGGTGCGCGTAACCAACACCAATAGGCCATAGGCGGAGCTACGCGACCACCTATGGCCTATTGCGTGTTCTGTTACAAAACAGCACGCACGCGAAGGCCACTGAAAATGGACCTTGGAAAATCCACACGCACGAGCTATGTGGAATTTCAAGGTCCATTTTCAAAACGCCCGGAATAGGGCTCTCGCTGCGCGACACTGCTGCGCAGTGTACGCAGAGCCCGAGCCCTAAAAATATTCTGTATGGGACTGTGCTTCTCCTTTCAGTTTAGGGTTACATTATTTATATGAAACTTATATTAAAGAATAAACAATGTTTTAGAGTATATTTGTATCATGTAATCTCTAATTATGAATCTCTTTTCTGCAGTGATGGTAACTCTAGATCCTGACACAGCTCATTCTGAGCTCGTCCTGTCTGAGATGCGGAGACGTGTGAGAGACACGGATACAGCACCGACCATGCCGGACACCCCCAAGAGATTCACCAAATTCAGCTGTGTGCTGGGTAGCCAGGGGTTCACCTCCGGCAAACATTACTGGGAGGTGCAGCTGCTGCAGGAGGGGGAAGAATGGGAGGTGGGGGTCGCTGCAGAGTCTGTGAACAGGAAGGGAGTGATCACATGGTCACCTGAGGGGGGAGTCTGGGCTTTGGAGGGATGTCATGGTGACTACAAGGCTCTCACCTCCCCTCAGACCCCTCTGTTCCCACTTCAGAAGCCCCTGAAGCTGGGAGTGTATCTGGACTACGAGGGGGGGCGGCTGTCCCTGTACAATGCTGACTCCATGGAGCTTCTCTACACCTTCCTGCAGACCCCCTTCACACAGAGGCTCTTCCCATTCTTTTATCTCTGGGGAGCAGAGCTTAGGATGGTATAGAGGCTGCACTCTTCCCTCTCCCCCCTCCAAACACACCAGCAGAGCTGAGGCTTGTGTAGGTGCTGCAGCCTCAACCCGCCAACACCCAGCAGCAGCAGAACTAAGGCTGGTGTATGAGTTATGTCTCCTCCTCCCACACGTACCCTGTAGCAGGACTGAGGCTGGTGTAGGCACTGCACCCCCCCCCCACACACACACAAACACTCGCACATCAGCAGAGCTGAGGCTGGTGCGTAGGAGCTATGCCTACCCCCACACACATCCCTTGTAGCAACACTGAGACTGGTGTAGGCACTGCACCCCACGCGCACACACACTCAGCAGCATAGCTGAGGCTGGTGTAGTTGCTGCACCCCACCCTCCACCACCTCACCGCAGTGATAAAAATGTAACCAGGAACACATGCAGAGGTTTAAAGTAATAAAACACTCCTTTTGGGGATAAGTCTCTTAGAAGAGGCCAAGTTGTTAGGATGTTTATTTAAGCTTTAAAGGGCTCCTCTGTCCCAGCCATCTGCACAGCACCCCCAAAAGTTTGTTTCCAAGGTGAGAGACCGCGAGAGTCCAGAGAAGGGCGGGGCGGTGTTGAGAGAGTTAGGTTGGGGTCAAGTTGCAGCAGCGAAGATCAGAGCACAATTTATTTTAAGACGGTTGGGAATTACATAAAGTTCATCTGAATGATGCAGTCATGTCATTTGTTTGTGAAATTTACACTCCGAACAGCACCAGGCACCCGTGAAGTGTACTGTTTGGTTCATCTCTTTGCTACTTGTAAATAATAAAATGCAATTATTAAAAGTAAAAAAAAAAAGTCTTACGATTTTATCCCAGTGTAATATTTATTGGTTATAAATTGTGTTTTATATGTTCTTTATTTTAGTGAATTTTTACCTGAATTATCATGATATGACGATAATACTATAATTGTTCGGTCTTGCCGCATGTTCTGTCACTACTAGATCTATTCTTTATGAGAAAAAAAATCTAAAAAGGCTAGGGCCCACCCATTGCTTACCATTGGCTGGCTTCCTCGTCACTCTCATTGCTTTGGTTTTCATTAGTCTTTGTCAGCCGCCTGTCTTACTTTGTAGGTCATTCCAGGCGGGTCAGACGTTAGGAGGATTTTGGTTTCATATCGCTAGCTTTGACGCAATCAGAGACAGCAGCTTACAAGATCTGCCGCTCTCCTGCTCCCAGAATACCGTGGGAAAGGACTGCCAGGAATCTGGAGCTGGCCTGGAAACGAGGAATTCTCTTAATCAAATGATTTAAGATTATCCGGTTTATTTTCCTGTTTCCCAGCTGACATGTACGTTGCTTGATTTGCCATGTGCATTCGTTTTTTAAATAAGGTGGATAAAAATACCTTTCTATCTTTGTAAACTTGTTTTCCTTCCTCCTGCACCAGTGCATTTTATTTAATTTGAACAACCCTGTGAGTTGTTTAGGTCGAGCCAAGGCCGCGCGTGCGCCCCACTCAACATGCTGTAATCTGGTGTATGGATGTTCACCACGCCCATCGCTTTTCATTGGTTCCTTGGTTGTCTTTCAAATTTGCTTTGGTTTGTTTGGTGAATGGCTTGCATTTGTCCCACTTTTTGCCTGTTTTGGTCCACCCTGGAGACTGACCCTGCTACATTGATAAGTTCCTTTGTGAATATCAAGGATAGTTTCACACTATTTTTTCCTTGCCTTAAATCGCAGTGCTAATCCCCCCCCCCCCCACCTCTGTCCGTTGCTGAGTTTCACTTAGTCTGCCCATGCGGTGTCCCCCACCCCCTCCTGCCCCTCACTGCGTTTCCTACTCTGTTGCACCTGTCTTTATTCTGCAGTGGTTGCCATGTGCTTTAAAAGGAAAAGAAAACCTCTTCCGAGGCAGTCGACTTCATTGTCCCCGGTTGGTAGCAAAAGACAGGCACATGCGAGGCTGAGCTCCTGCGCCAAACTTTAATACATAATTCCCTTTCACTGTGTATGTTTACATGACTAGCAATTTGTTTCCCAATCTAGGGCACTCACATGTCCCTCACAAGCCAGGCCTTGAATGTTTACTAATCGCCCTGCTTTTATAAACTCGATTTGAAGCGAGCTTTGCACTTTTGGCGGGAGCTCTCTGAAGGGGGGTGGGTGAAAGAACGGGCTTGACCCTTGTGGCACATCAGACCCCTCGGCCAGGCCTGTAGTTTCGTTGGTAGACCTTGCAATGCTTTTCTATATATGTAGCATTCTTCTGTGTGCATTTGTCCAGCTGTGTGAGCGGCAGTGGGTGCTTGTGCTACTTTGGAATTTGCAGTGCTTGCAGGGTATGGGTGTATGCGTGGTGCACATGCAGCACTACATGCATGTGTCCTCTGTGAGTATACGTGCACAGCACTAGATCTAGCAGTCGTGCACATGCAGTGGCTGGTGATTGTTAGCTTTATGTGCTGCAAATGGTTTGTGGAATGAACATGGACTGATACAAGTGTGGTGCATTATCAGCCATTTGTGCATGAACAGTTGTGCATGCAACCCTGACTGCATAAGTGGAGGCATCTGGCACTCATACCCAGTCAATTCATATGTAGTTCATGTTCAGCGCTGATGCAGTTCTGGGTGTAAACAAACTGAATGTATATGTACCCTGTAGTGCATGCCGAGTATATGCACCATAGTTGTCATTGGACACATAAATGGTGCGTTTCTAGTTCTTGGATTACATGTACCATAGTGTACATGATGGGTATGTGTAGCACATGCAATGTCAAGGTGTCCCCTTTCCAGCACTCAGTATCAAGCATAGAATGCATGTCTGTTACGGGGTGCATGAAAAGTACAAGTGCAGCACAGGCGCAGTTGTTTGTTAGTACAGGGTGTGAGCGGTCAATGCAGTGTCTGACGTTGTACCCTTCTCACTGAGGATGAGTAGGGTCTGCCGCACAAAAGAATGAGATGTGTGTGTCTGCAGCACGGGGGAGTTTGAGTGTTGCCGATAAATCGGATACATTTGAATCATGTGAGCAGCACTGGTATAAACGTAGACACAATCGCAATGGACCACACACCGCTATCCCCTCCTCCGGATCGCCCCTAGGGACTCTGGTACATGGAGTTCTTGAGTGGTTCACCCCAGTGGGTGCAAGTAGGTACTTGTTGAACTGATGATCTCTAGACCCGATACATGTCCCGGGTTTTTGGATATTGGCCGAGACATGGCTCGGGTTTCGGGATAACTTCCCTCATCAGTAGAGAAAATAGTTAGGGGTGGAAGGGAAGGCCGCCAAGCAACCGTCAAAGGCCTCGATGCCCGAACCGGCACGCAGGTGCGTCGTCCAGGAGCCCGTCGGCTCAAAGCTCAAGGGAGCCAATTTGTAGACACAATCGCAATGGACCGCACACCGCTAGCCCCTCCTCCGGATCGCCCCTAGGGACTCTGGTACATGGAGTTCTTGAGTGGTTCACCCCAGTGGGTGCAAGTAGGTACTTGTTGAACTGATGATCTCTACACCCGATACATGTCCCGGGTATTTGGATATCGCCCGAGACATGGCTTATTGCGAGTGTAGGGCTTTATCACAAGTGGTCCTTATCTGGTTCTGCCCATGAGTGGTGTTTTAGCTGCATATGTTGTATAATTTGTGCATTTTTTTTTTAAGTTTTAAAACAAACCTCTATTCGTACAACGTAGTTTCACACAGCTTGTTGCCACAACCCTGGGGCCGGCAGCGCACATCTCTGTCGATCATCTGCAGAGAGCAAGTTGACACAGCCTTTCTGCCGACATCCCGGGGGACCGGCGGCGTATAGTTGTTGTAAGTGCTCATAAGCCATAAATTGTCATACAATACTCCCCCCCTACACATATGGAAAGTCTGTACGCCTTTATCTCTGCACTTGTTCGCTACATTGGGTTACCTGTCGGTACGACTAATATGGCTTACACTGTGTGCCTCCTACAGACAAACCTGTCAAATAAACCTCAAACAGCCCAACTCCCAACCCCTATCCCTCCCGGTTTCTGCTTGGTGCCTCTGCTCTACACTAACCCCACCCACCTATCCCTATGTTCTCAAATACGCCCTTCACTCCGTATATGTAACCTAGTTCTGTGATTACTCCTGTGCGTCACCTTCCTCAGCATGAGCCTCCCTGTCCACATCCAGTAGTCTCAAATAATCCTGATAAAGACCCCAGAAATTCTTCGGGCGGCTTACAGGGGGGAGAAGTTCACTGTAACATTCCGTTTGGGTGCAGCAATAGAGCATGTCGTGCGTCCATCTGTTTATAGTGGGGAGCGGTCCTCTCATCCAGCATATTGCAATTACTCGTTTGTCGATAAGCATGCCCATGTCTGCTAGCCTCCGCTGGGCCTTTGGCAGGGTCTTAGAGTGGCCCAGGAGTGCCAGAGCCGGGTCAGGGGCCAGGTCTATAGCCAGGATTAAGCTCATTTCAACAAACACACTGTCCCAAAACTTGCTAACTCCAGGGCACCACCAGGCGAGATGCATAAAGTCTGCAACCGGTGCTAGGCATCGTTCGCAAGCGGCTGATTGTCTAAGGCCATACCTATGAAGCCTCTCGGGCGTGTAATACACTCGCTGTAAATATTTGAAATGAATCAACCTGTGTCTGCCGTTTAATTATATTTCCCTGGTGCTGGAACAGCAGTACGACCACATGCCATCATCTATTGTCACCTGTAAGTCACTCTGCCAGGCCGTTCTTGCCTTGGAGAGTGGACGCTCTCTTTGCATTTCTTCCATGCTATACAGGTTAGCCACCAGCCGCTTGGGGGATGGCGTTTTAATGACATATGTGAGCTCCGGGAGCTCCTGTGGTTTCACTAGTTCAGGGCCTAAAACTTCCTTCAATGCACTGCGGATTCTGTGATATTGGAAACGCAGTAAGAGGGAGGCCCCATCTTGGGTCGACAGAGCCTGTTCACAATTTTTCACAACGCCCCCAAGAAACAAGGTGCCAGCAGTATGTATGCCCATCGTGTAGAGGGCACGTATCACTCCCTTTTCTTCCACAGGGGACAGCCACAACGCCCATTCAATAGGCATCAGGGGTGAATACAGCAAAGCTTCGCCTTGGGCCCGCAGTAGTGCGTGCCAAGCATGATTGGTTGATGTGATCGAGTCAAGTATTCCAACTCGACGGTCAACCGGTCGGAAGATCATTGCTGGAAGCGGTAGGGGGTCTGCGAATAACCGTTCCATTTTAACATGGGGTATGTCCTCTTGCCCATGAATCCACATGTGTAAGTGTGCGGCCTGAGCCACTCTGTAGTAGCGTTCCATGTCTGGAGCGCTGAGTTCCCCCAGTTCGTAAGGAAGCATCAGCGTTGTCAATTTCACCCTGGGCTGTTTGCCACCCCAGGCCAGTTTGATCAGCAGTTGCGTTAGGGTTTTAGAGAAGACCTTCGAGAGCACTATCGGGAGAGTGTTAAATAAAAACATAATTTGTGCATTTGTAGCACTGGTTACAGTAGTGGTGTATTTGTTGCACATGGGACATTTGCAGGAAGATCCAACATAGGCAGTTTAAGTTTCTTTTCTGAAGTACTAGTTGATTCTGTGATGCTCATTCAGTGTTGTGTGCTTTTTTTTGCTCCTGCACCTCTTGAGTGTGCATGGTCCATGCGATGTCCCATGTGTGTCTCTGGTAATTGTTCAAGGCTAAGTTTGTTTGCAATGCTCTACAATGCCTGGCATGTTTATAGTGCAGACGCAGAGCCAAATCAAATCCAGTCATGTGGCGCTTGTGAACTCCTGTGGTGGGAGAGCAGGCTTGAGGGTTCCTTTCACTGTCTCCGGATACTCAAGGGCTCTTTGTTGCTTTTAAACGCTCCAGGACCTGATGCCTTGTCATGCTTGGGCCATGCCATGAGTCTAACCCCCCCTTTCTCATCCCAAACTTCCTCCTTCTGCAATGAGCTCCCAAAAATGTTTTTTAAGACCACGCTTTTTCGATCCTCCCTTCTCCTCATCCTTGACCTATCGTCTGCCTTTAATACTGTCAAGCGTGACACCGCCTAGATCTACTTAAATGTAAGATGAGACTATCCGAACACTTCTCAACTGGCTTGCCTCTTTTCCTCAGAACAGAATTCAAAGAATCAAGGTCAATATGTCCCTATCAAACCCTTCACAGGTCACTCAAGGGGTCCCTCAAGGGTCAGCGCTCTCGCCCAATCTCTACAATGTTATGTTATGTTATGTTATGTTAAAAGTCTCTTCTATAGCGCACGGCTGCCCCGAGGGGCGTCCCGGTGCTTTGGCAAAGAGACATGCAGCTAAGAAACACACCGCAACAACCCCGAGGTCCCGACAGAAAAATTATACCGAAAAGAGCCAGGTCTTCAGCTCCTTTCTGAAGGCTGTGGAAAAGTAAATTTTGCCATGTTCTGTGTCCCTACGCCCCATCCATCATATGTTATGTATGCATGACCAATATGCATATGTTATTCCCCATTTCTGATTAATGACGCAATTACAGTTGTGTCCACCTCTAATATGTTAGTTTCCAGTCCTCGTGAATACTACGAATATCAGGCCTATGTAAAATAATGTTGCCACGTTTCTCAGTGTGCACGTTATTCCATTATAAAGTCCCCGTTTCTAGGCCTCAAAAGGGCCCGGACCCTGGATTCAGCTCCTGTCTCCTGAAAGCCTCGCTGAGGAGCGATACAGCCCCCACCTGTATCCTCGACCTTTCACTTACTTCCTGCCTCGCACTGCCCGGTGCAGCCCGGCCCTGCCTCTAAGTCTGCCAAAAGTATGTTATAGTTCCAGCTATCAGTTCAGTCCTCCTCCTTTGCATTCCTAAGCTACTGAACTGCATCAATAGTTTCCGTCGTTGTCTAGCCTTCTCGTCTCCCTGTTAGAGAAATACTGTATTTAATGGTCATTTAGTATTCTTCATCACGCATTTCATGTAGAATAATGCATGGTCCAGTCTTAGAATCAAGTTAGCCTCTCCCCTCATGACTTCTAGTTTATATCAACATGTTCCCTAAACATTAGATACCAGATAGGGTTTAGGTACATGTCGCTCCGACCCTCCAGACTCTAGTCTCTGCTCCTAGCACAGAGTTCGTAGCCCCCAGCTTCTCCTAGTAACACGTCATTGCCAGTTTTCGCGCACCATTAGGTTAGAGGTCCCGGCTCCTTAGGTAGCCCCCTCCTATGTGTCCGCCCATTCATGACATATTCTGTTACGTTTTACTTCACATGTCTAAGTAAACTCCCAGTTACACCTCTTTTTACTGTTATCTCTCGCGACTGCTACACGTCATGCCTTCTGCTCCACCCACTGCTACGCCTACTGCAATGTAATGCTATGTGTTTGCGTTATGTATATAAATGAATGTCTTGTTATTGAATGTTAGCGAGCTCATCCCAGACCAAGCCCCGGCAGCTGCCGGGCCTCTTTTCCCCTGTCATCCTGTTCCTATGCAGGTTGTCCTGATCCTGTCCTTATGCTGTAATAAACCTACAGAAACTCCTACTACCTCGAATCTTGACTCTTATTTATTGAGCTATCTGTTATTCATTCATTCATCCAAAAATAGGGTATTATTTATTTATTTACCACATAATGGCGCCCGAATAGGGACTTGCCCTTTCCCCACGCGTCGGTGAAGCCACGCCGACCCCCTGACCCTCTGCAGTCGTGACGGAACCATACCGTGCACCTGGCAGATATTTCTGCTTCAAGTATCCCTCAGGCCCACGGAGGAGACGGAGGAGGCGGTCCAGCATCCGAACGAGACGGTGGAGGAACGCGGCGAGTCCCGACCAGAGCCCAAGCCGAGAGTCCAAGGTCCGAGGTATCCGGAGGTCCACCCGTAACTGAAGTCCGAAGTCCGAAGTTCGTCGTCGTAGTCCAGTCCCGTCCGAGGCCTTCCGTTCCGTGCTGCCCGGTGAGTACCATTGCTGGGGTAGTGTCTAGACAGGGTCAGTCTAAATTGACTCTGGTCCGTGGGTTGGTGGTACCCAAGCTCACAAACGAAGTGTTCACCTAGGTGGATACGGGTCTTGATGTGTTCCTTTATGGGACCGGTATGTTCCGTACTGTTATAGCAGTGCATCCAGTAACTCTAGTCTGTTCCGTTCTCGAGAATTCTGTTCTGTTTTCAGTATTTTCAGGTAGTATTCTGTTCGAACTGTTATTTATAATGTTGTTTAATGTATTTCCAATGTCGTGGTATGCCTGAATTGTTTCCCCAATTGTTATTGTTTTTCGTGTATTGTATTGTGTTCCGATTCAAGTTTAGAATGCCGCTCTTTTCCAAGTTACGTCAGTTAAAAACTAGAAAGGGTCTGCTGGAAGCAGCAGTTCCTGTTCCGCCTAGGGACAGTCCAGGTCACTTTATGTATCAGAAACATGGCATAAGCGCCATATTGTATCTAGATTTATGGGTAGAGTATACCAAACAGTTAGAAGAAAAGTATAGATGGCCCGTATCGGGTACATGGGATGCCGAATGTATCATGCGAGTAGAAGAAGCATTATGGAAAAAGAAAGCCAGACAGTCACAGAAAGATGCCATCGAGTTATGGCGTAAGGAAGCTCATAAAAGAACGGAAAAGGAAGTCAGAAAGTCAGAGTTAAGTAGAGAATCCCAAGAACGAACCCAAGAAAGAGAATTAATCGAGATAGGTGAACAAGTTCCGACCAAGCTACGTCACAAACCGACCGCTGCTGATATTTTTATTTCGTCCTATTTGGACGACACAGTCCCAGAATATGCAAATCCTGTTCGCGCTCCGCTAGTCCCTGTAAATCAGGCACTTCCCGTTCCTCCAGACACCGGAGTACCTGTTACGGTACCCCCGGGTCAGCCTGCCATACAAGTTCAGCCCACGTTACAATTACCGACCCTGCAAGCACGAAGAATGTCAGTCGACGATTCTAGTCTAGGGGCCGCAGGAGGAGGTCCTCCTCAAACCCCGCCGCCACACAAACGTTTATCAGCACTCGAATTACATGCTCAAGCATCACAGCGTACTCCTAAAAGTAATAAGTCTGTTACAGAAATCAGACAAGCCCTTGCCGAATGTGTTTATGATCCAGTTCCAGGCGAATATAATATGGTTTTATATTCCGTACGCGTCAGAAGGGTGACCGAGTATCTAGTCACCTTACCAAATATGAAAGAAGATCTAGACAGAATATATCGTTTCATCCGTACAGGGGATGATCCAGAAAGTATTGGCGAGATCATGTCTCAAAGGAAAGCCGAGATTCAGCTCATGATATTAAAGTTCCTGATCAATTGTCTAATAAGAGAACAAGATTACCCGTCTAAAGATCCCGCCGAGATGAGAATCCTGACAAGGTGGAGTGATAATATAGCCGAGGGTAAGCACAAGACCATTAGTGCCATGGAAAGTATGTACAAGAAAATTCGTAAAGAAATAGTAAGGTTACACGAACAGCGTAAAGCAGCACAAGTAAGTGAAAAAGAAAGTATCTCTGATCCTGAAGAGGAAGACGAGAATCCCGCCAGAATAGCGTATGTAGGGAAATCCAGATTTCCAGATCGCCATTTACGTCTAGAACCCAAGTCTATTTTTCATCATCCAGCACCAGAACGAGAGCCTTGTTCTCTAGAACAAGTATTTCAAGCTACCGATCACATTCTGAAATCACGAGTCGGTTATAGCGAGTTAAGCACCATGCATGAACAAGAATTAGCCCGATCAGCAGTCCGATGGATTACTGATTCTACCACTTTTCCAGACGAAATAGTGGCACAAATGTTTCTGAAACTGCCCCCAGCCGAGCAACGACTGGTGGGTATGTATATGATCCAGCACCTCATTACTCAGTATGAGGGTCAACACTCTGATCCAGCCCCGTTACACGATATCCTGAACGAGTTACTCCAGTACAGATGGAGAGGTCTAGGTACCGATTTAATTAGTGTTATTCTAGAACAGCGTCACAAGTATAGAACGTTCCTGAACCCGCATTTTGTTCACGTCTCACCCCCAGAAAGTAAACCATTCTACATAGACAGACAGAATCCGTTACGAGAAGTCCACCCAGTCCAAGGGACGGGTGGCGAAATGCAACGAGTGTTTGTATACACTCCGATTTCAAAGATGGAACTCCTCGAAATGAAAAAGCTAATTCCCTGTCATGACAAAGATCCAGCAGGGTTCCATAGAGAATTAAAAGACATGCTCCGTATGGGAGAATACACGTACCCAGATGTCATTAAAATGTTAAAGGTTCTGCTACCCGTAGGGGTGTATGAAAAGTTAAAGGAAAAAGAATGGGAGGTGGGAGAGAAAAAGATCGATTGGACAGCTCTAGAAGCTGAAGACAAGGCACGAGTACCAGGTACCGGTCTTGGAGATAAATGTAAAGAATTACCAGAATTATTGATTCAAGTTTTACCCAGATTATTGACAACTAGAAAAGAAGACTGGGATGCCATCTCAGCCTGTAAACAGAAACAAGATGAAGACATTAGTGATTTTTATTCTAGATTTGAGAAATGTTTCAGTATTAATAGTGGTCTCAAGACAAGTAGTGAGTCATACCCTCATCTTTTCGTTACCAAATTAGTCGAGAATTCAAGTCCACAAATTAAAAACCGAGTTTTGAAAGTCGAAAGCACCTGGCAAGCAAATACTCCGTCCCAGATGCTCCAGATGCTCCAGTATCACCAGAATAGAATTAGAGAAGAGCAAGAACACGAAAGAAAACGTATGAAAGACACGAAAATGAAAGTGCTAGTTGCACAATCTATTCCTCAAGACAGTCAGAAGAGGGGTCCGATTCAAGCCAGTCATCCTGCGGCTCCCGTTAAAGGGAACTGCAATTATTGTAAACAGCCAGGTCATTTTATAAACGAGTGTGCAGTTCTGAAACATAACATAGCTACTGGTAAGACTAAAGAAAGACCACGTCCGCCTAGACAAGAACAAGTTTCACAGATTCCTCAGTCACAGAATGCACCACAGACAGTTACAGTACCGCAGCCTATTGCTGCAACACAGCACGTTACATCGCAGATGTACCAGTATGCACAGTCCGAGTATCCAGAATACCAGTCATATTCATGAAACAGCCTAGAGAGGGAGGTAGGCTTGCCTCTCATCGAGATACCTGTAGACCAAGAAGGTCCCTATGTACACAGTCAAGTATTAGGGAAAGACAGAAAGTTTCTGATCGATACAGGGGCAAGTAGGACCACAATTAGTCACGCCGAAGTTCCAGGGGCTCCGCTCTCAGGCTCAAGAAATGTTTCCCTTGGATTTTCAGGAAAACCCATAGTTAATGAAATATCTCAGCCAGTTACTCTAGAAGTAGGTCCATTGTCCCGTACTACTGATCTGTTACTTACTAAGGCATGTCCAGAAAATCTGTTAGGTATTAAGACACTGAAAGAGTTAGGTGCAGTTATTTGCTGTTCCCCAGAGGGAATACGTCTGTTCCTACGTGACTTTAAGGGTCACTATGTATTACGAGATTTTGATTCCAGATTGTCTAATGTTCCGCAGCATTTATGGGCGCAAGGTCCAACTGATGTAGGTTACATGCAAATCACACCCTATCGTGTGACTCTCAAACCAGGTGTAGTGTTACCCCGAATCAGACAGTACAGATTGCCACCTGAGGCTGTAGCAGCCTTATCCAAAATTATTGACGAGCTCATGGCTCAAGGAGTAGTTGTAGAAACTGACTCCAATGTATGCAATTCTCCGATCATTCCAGTCATGAAACGTACTGATCCAAATGCACCCCCAGTATATCGATTAGTGATTGATTTACGAGAGCTTAATAAATGTATTATTCCTCAGTATCCAGTTGTTCCAGACATTTCTTCCCTGTTAACTGCCATTGATTCCGAAGCCATGTTTTTCACTGTTATTGACCTCAAGAATGCATTTTTTAGTGTTCCAATTCATCCAGACAGCCAGTTTCTTTTCGGATTTTGTTTAAATGGAAGGAGCTATATGTTTACACGCGCTCCTCAAGGTTTCACAGAAAGCCCTAGTATTTACAGTCAAGCACTCAAGAGACAACTAGACAATATTCACATGCCAACTGGCACTGCCCTGCTCCAGTATGTCGATGATCTACTGATCACAGCCCGTTCTGAACGTGCTTGCGAGCGAGCATCACTTACAGTTCTGTATTTTCTAGCCGAGATGGGGCACAAGGTGTCACCTTCAAAGCTTCAATTCTGTGTCCAGCAAGTGGTATACTTAGGACACTTGCTGTCCAAGAGGGGTAGGCAGTTGACACCCGACCGTATCCAGTTAATAGCGAATCTTCTCCAGCCCAGAACCCAGAAGGAGGTACGTGCTTTTATCGGCCTTACTTCTTATTGTAGACAATGGATTCCCCAGTATGCATTTCTAGCCAAGCCACTGATACAGTTAACGACACAGGAGGCAGCCGTATCGACTGTCCTCCCTTGGACATCTGAACATACACTTAGTTTCAACGAGTTAAAGAAAGCCCTATGCCAAGCTCCAGTTCTAGCTACACCGAACTACAGTAAGCCTTTTACACTTTTCGTTACAGAACGCGAAGGTACAGCATTATCTGTTCTCATACAAGATCAAGCAGGTCAATACAAGCCCTGTGCTTATTTTTCAAGCACATTAGATCCAGTCGCCCAGGCGTTGCCTGCGTGCCTCAAGTCAGTTGCAGCCACAGCACTAGCTATCAGACAAAGTGATTCCATAGTTTTAGGACATTCCCTGACGGTACAAGTTCCACATTCAGTAGAAGTTCTTTTAAACCGAACACAAACTCAGCACTTGACAATTGCACGTTTAACAGGTTATGAATTGACACTGTTCCAGCCACACATAGAAATTAGACGCTGCAATGTCCTGAATCCTGCTACACTGTTACCATCAGTTAATTCAAATCCAGACACACATGACTGTGTGGAAGTAGTTAACGTTACGACAAAGCCAAGACAAGACCTGACAGACATTCCGTTACCAGATCCTGACCTGACACTTTATGTGGATGGTTCATGTATGAGAACTAGTACAGGAGAACTAGTCGCCGCATATGCAGTGACTACTGACACTGAAGTTATTGAAACACACCGTATTGATACCCTGTCCGCTCAAGCAGCAGAGCTAGTTGCTCTGACACAAGCCTGTATACACGCCAAGAACCTGAAGGTTAATGTTTACACAGATTCACGTTACGCATTCGGAGTTGTACACGACTTCGGAGTGCTCTGGCAGGAGAGAGGTTTTATGACTTCTCATGGAACCAAGATTCAGCATGGTCTCCTTATTCAAGCTCTGTTAGACGCCATACATTTACCGACATCTATTGCTATCATGAAGTGCAAAGCACATACGAAAGTTACTGACATTATTTCCCAAGGTAATGATCTAGCAGACCGCACAGCCAAGCTTACAGCACAGACACCAGACATTCCAGTAAACATGACACATACTCCAGATCTGATTACATGCATGACAGTTAAGGACCCTACACAAGATGTCATAGATATTCAGTTACATGCTACTCCCGATGAAATCAAGAAATGGTCTGTACAAGGAGGGGTCCAGACAGATCAAGGATGGTTAACGAAGGGTAGAGCCACATGGTTTCTCCCCGATTCTATGGTTCAAGTTATTATCAATACCGCACATAGTCCAGCACATTTAGGAGAAAAAGCTATGTTAGACAGTATCCAGAACATTTGGTTCAACAAGCATTTACGAGCTGCAGCCAAGCAGAAAGTCCGTACCTGTATGATATGTTGCCAGTTTAATCCAGGTAAAAGTGTCCCGGTGGAACAAGGTGGTTTCCAGCCCCCTGACCACCCTTTTGAGGTCCTCCAGATGGATTATATTCAGATGGAGCGATGTCGAGGTTTCAAGTATGTCCTTGTAGTTGTATGCGCTTTGTCCAGGTGGACAGAAGCATATCCAGTCCCAGATTACACAGCCGCGACCACTGCCAAGCAGCTGGTTCGTGAATTCTTCCCTAGATACGGACTCCCTAGAGTCGTATATTCTGACAACGGCCAGCCATTCTCATCCGAACTCATGAAACACGTTTCCCTGTTGTTAGGGTACCAGTGGAAGTTCCATTGTGTACGCCATCCAGAAGCAGCTGGACTAGTCGAAAGACATAATCAGACTCTGAAAATCCGTATAGCAAAAATCTGTAAAGACAAGGGTGTGGACTGGTTAGTAGCTTTGCCAGTCGCTCTATTTTACATGCGTATGGTCGCACATTCCAGATCAGGTCTGTCCCCGTATGAGGTCGTATTCGGCCGCCCCCCTAACATGTGGGGTACTCCTAGACCCCGAAGTATTACCGATGTTTCATGTAATATGCTGACAGATTACCTAGCTTCCTTGATGTCTGCCCTCAACTCATGTCGTTCACAGGTTGCCGCCGCATTTCCAGACAATACAGAGGTGGCACCGCACGAGATCGTTCCAGGATCCTTGGTGATGGTCCGCAATTTTGACAGATCAAGTCCGCTGGAACCACGTTGGAAGGAGCCACGTCAGGTCCTCTTGACCACCCGAACTGCCGTCAAGTTAGAAGGCAGGAAGGGGTGGGTCCACCTCTCTCATGTAAAACTTTTCAAAGGACCAAAGCCAGACTTCAAAGACATTGCCAAGAACATTTCCCCGGATTCGAAGGATTGCCAGAACATTGTTTTAAAGGACTGTCCCGCACCAGACTTTATTACAACCCCTCCCTTGGTAGAGAAAACTCCGCAACAGGAGTATAAGTTAAAGCTCAGGTCTAATAAGTCAGCCAGTTTGATTGTATAAGTCCTCCCCTAGGTGAAACGGTTAGACTGTTTCTGACATGTATAAAATAGACCCCCATAGTGAGAGAGTCAGTCGAAGTTCATTTCAATGCATCGTTTTTCTGAGTTTCATACTATTCATCAGCATAATGATTTCCTGCACCAGTTATGCTTTCTATCTGTGTTTTCCAGTTCCTCATGTAAATATGTCTGCTCATGCTACAGTAGAGCACACGTTTAGTGATCTGCCTCCTCACGAATATTCATACCGCCTCGCCATGCGTAATAACACATTCATCCGTATGTTACATTATTCACACCAGACCAGCAATGCCACTAATTGTTGGGTGTGTGGTCGACTCCCCCCTTTCCAGACATCGAAGGGAGTTCTGCCACTGTTTCCTTATCCATTTTCACACAATGGTTCGTGTGGAGCATGGTCCACGCTAACGTCATCCTCAACAGATATGTCTTTTCTTAACAGTACATGTTTCCCAGACAAGCAAGGTTTCCCCCATAGAACAGGTTTAGATCTAGAAAATGAAGTATATAATTTAGGAAATTATTCGTCGAATTTCATGGTTCTGAATGTTCAGTCTGATACTACTCCAGATTCACCCGCTATTTCAGTACTACCAGTCAAAGGCGAATTATGTGTCCGTAGTTATGGTTCTGTACATATAGGTCATAGTGAATGTACTACTGTTATCCAGTATAGTGACAGTAGGAAATCTATTTTTAAAGCTTCACGTCATTCTTATTTTGTTTGTGGTCAAACTGCATATGTCCGTCTGCCCCTCGATTGGGAGGGAACCTGTTACATTGCTTTCCTACTGCCACCTGTTTTTCTAGCCCCACCTGATTATCATAGGAATTCTTTCTTAGTACACACTAGACACAAGAGAAATCTCCCGATTGTCGATTATACTGAAACCGCCGCAGAGCAATTCATTGATATAGATAAAGGTGTTTTCCCTTATTTAGGTACAGTTGTAAATAGTAAGTTAATTCGTAGGTTAACAAGAACCCTTGAAGCTGTAGTAGATGAGACTGCCTCTGCTCTAGGTAACTTAACTGAAGAACAATCCTTTATGAGAATTGTCGTTTTACAGAATCGTCTCGTCCTTGACGTCATACTGGCCGATAGGGGCGGGGCCTGTAGAATTCTCGGATCCAGTTGTTGCATTTTCATTCCAAATAACGCGCCGTCTGTTTATTCAGCTATAACCAGACTCCATAAAATTGCCCATCTGTTACATCAAGATCCAGGCACCTGGACATGGTCCGGTTGGTTCTGGAATGTAATTTCCGCATGGGGATGGAAAGTCCTGTCCTTTCTAGGTATTGCAGTAGCGATCATATTTAGCTGCTGCCTCTGTATACAATGTGGCCCTGCGATTTGCAGCATGTGTGCTACCTCTTGTATTCCTAGTCCCAAGCCCCGTTCTAAATCCCGTTCCAAGACAATTCGAGACGAGCAAATGGTACTGTATGAAATGATAGACGGTATCATGAATATTGATGTTTCCTGATGGAAACGTAGTGACAAGGAGGGAATGTGGAAAAGTAAATTTTGCCATGTTCTGTGTCCCTACGCCCCATCCATCATATGTTATGTATGCATGACCAATATGCATATGTTATTCCCCATTTCTGATTAATGACGCAATTACAGTTGTGTCCACCTCTAATATGTTAGTTTCCAGTCCTCGTGAATACTACGAATATCAGGCCTATGTAAAATAATGTTGCCACGTTTCTCAGTGTGCACGTTATTCCATTATAAAGTCCCCGTTTCTAGGCCTCAAAAGGGCCCGGACCCTGGATTCAGCTCCTGTCTCCTGAAAGCCTCGCTGAGGAGCGATACAGCCCCCACCTGTATCCTCGACCTTTCACTTACTTCCTGCCTCGCACTGCCCGGTGCAGCCCGGCCCTGCCTCTAAGTCTGCCAAAAGTATGTTATAGTTCCAGCTATCAGTTCAGTCCTCCTCCTTTGCATTCCTAAGCTACTGAACTGCATCAATAGTTTCCGTCGTTGTCTAGCCTTCTCGTCTCCCTGTTAGAGAAATACTGTATTTAATGGTCATTTAGTATTCTTCATCACGCATTTCATGTAGAATAATGCATGGTCCAGTCTTAGAATCAAGTTAGCCTCTCCCCTCATGACTTCTAGTTTATATCAACATGTTCCCTAAACATTAGATACCAGATAGGGTTTAGGTACATGTCGCTCCGACCCTCCAGACTCTAGTCTCTGCTCCTAGCACAGAGTTCGTAGCCCCCAGCTTCTCCTAGTAACACGTCATTGCCAGTTTTCGCGCACCATTAGGTTAGAGGTCCCGGCTCCTTAGGTAGCCCCCTCCTATGTGTCCGCCCATTCATGACATATTCTGTTACGTTTTACTTCACATGTCTAAGTAAACTCCCAGTTACACCTCTTTTTACTGTTATCTCTCGCGACTGCTACACGTCATGCCTTCTGCTCCACCCACTGCTACGCCTACTGCAATGTAATGCTATGTGTTTGCGTTATGTATATAAATGAATGTCTTGTTTTTGAATGTTAGCGAGCTCATCCCAGACCAAGCCCCGGCAGCTGCCGGGCCTCTTTTCCCCTGTCATCCTGTTCCTATGCAGGTTGTCCTGATCCTGTCCTTATGCTGTAATAAACCTACAGAAACTCCTACTACCTCGAATCTTGACTCTTATTTATTGAGCTATCTGTTATTCATTCATTCATCCAAAAATAGGGTATTATTTATTTATTTACCACAAGGCAAGAAGGTTGTTTGACTTTCTTAAGGAGACAGGAAGCTCGTTCCAGCAACGCGGGACCAGGTATCGAAAGGCACGCCCTCCGATCCGGGCTAATTTAATCGGAGGGACGACAGCTGTGGCCACCAAAGCCGACCTCCTAGGGACATAAAAGGCCAGGCGCTTCTCCATATACTTAGGGCCAATAGAATGGAGGGCCTTGAATGCCAAGGTCAGCACCTTAAAGGTAATTCTTTTGGCAATGGGCAACCAATGCAATCTCCTGAGGAGTTCAGAGGCTTTCGCCCTGCGTGGGAGACCAAAAATGGCTCTTGCAGCCGAATTCTGCACAATCTGCAATCGGGCCAGCAGATATTTAGGCAGCCCGATATACAGGGCGTTCGCATAATCTAATCGCGAGCCAATCAGAGACTGCACGATGATTTTTTTATGATGCAAGGACAGCAAGGGGAGAAACTTCCGAAGCATTTTAAAAATGCCGAAGCATTTCCCCGATAGACCGATGATTTGAGGTCTGAAAGAAAGGCTGTCATCACATTGCACCCCGAGGTTTTTAACTTTCACAGAGGCCTCAGCAGGTGGAGACATGTCCTGGGGCCACCGGGTCTTCCACTTAGGGTCCGGCGGACAGCCATAGAAGAGCAACTCTGACTTGTCGGAGTTGCATTTCAGCCCGTGCCGCCGAAACCAGTCGAAGACCGCACCCAGGCACTCCCCGATCAAACCACCATCAAAAGCCTCTCCCTTTTTAGATGTAAAAAGGAGCTGGGTGTCATCAGCATAGGATATGATCCGGGCACCTAAGGACTCCGCTACCGCCGCCAGAGGGGCCATATAGATATTAAAGAGGGTGGGGCTCAGGACGGACCCCTGAGGAAACCCCACCTCGAGCGGCGGCATTTCCGCGGAGAACGGAGGTGCCCAGACCACTTGTCGACGGCCGGCCAGAAAGGACTTGAGCCAGTTCCACACTGTCCCACGAAAGCCGAACTCCCAGAGTCTAGAAAGGAGAGCGGCATGGGGGACGGTGTCAAACGCCGCCGACAAGTCCAGCATAACCAGAATTGCCTTCCCCCCCAGATCAAGCGTCTCCCTGATGGCATCGGTGATCTCGAGCAAAGCTGTCTCCGTGCTATAATTAGCACGGAAGCCCGATTGGGAATCATGTAGAATGTTATTGCTCTCTATATAGTTGGAAATAGAGAGCTGGACATGTTTCTCGATCACCTTTGCCAGAGCAGGGAGAAGGGAGATAGGCCTGTAGTTAGCATGGACTAAAGGATCCAGAGTGGGCTTTTTGAGTAGTGGCAAGATCAGGGCATGCTTCCAGGCCGACGGAACTTCGCCCGTAGTCAAGGACAAATTCAACAGCGGATTAAGCATACTGTTGATTGCAGGTGCTAATTTTCCTAGACATTTCGCTGGGCAAGGATCCAGTGGCGAGCCAGACGGGAGCCGAGAAAGAAGGTCGAGGGAAGAGGCTACAGATAAGGAAGGGAAGTTAGCAAGAACTGTACTTCTATCCGCAATGGACGAGCAAACGGTGGCCCGATGACTGGAAGATGGACCGAGGCCTGCGTCAGAGAGAGAGTCCTGAATGGACTTAATTTTGTTAATAAAAAAGTCCCCCAGCTGACTGATCCAGACCTCAGAATGAGAATGCGGGGGGGAGTTCGAAGAGGGAGAAATGAACTCCTTTACAATCTTAAAGAGCTCTTAGCTCCTATTTTCCGCCTCGTCAATTCTGCGCTCCAAGAAAACCCTTTTTCCCTCGAGAATGTGCTTCTGATAGCTCCTAACTACCTCCCGGTATTTAGATTTATCATCCGGGGCGTATTTACGCCGCCACATTCTCTCTGCTTTCTTGCATTCCTGGCACATTTTTCCCATAGAAGGAGTAAACCATGGGGCCGAGGAAAGTATGGCCCCAGATTTAGCTGGTCTCCTCGGGGCCAGCTCCTCAAATCTAGCAGCCAGCCACTTTTGGACGGAATCTAAGTCTTCCTCCAAACTGCCCGAAAGCTGACATGGATGAACACGCAAAGCATCGGCCAGCATTTCCACCGAGACCTGATGGAAAGGTCGCCCCGACCATTTGACCTCTTTCTGAACTCTGGAACCATTCAGGGTGGAAGACAGAATGCAAAAATCGATCAAAAAATGATCAGTCCGGAGCACAGGACGCGGCATAGAAACATCTAACATCCTCGTCGAGAAAATCTGGTCAATGGTATGACCCTTGATATGCGTGGGGCTAGTAATATAGGAAATCAGCCCCAGAGGAGCCACAATCTCCTGTAATTTAATGGAGTCAGGATCCGCAGCAAAATCCATGTGGACATTCAAATCCCCCAGCAGGATACAATGCTCCGATCTAAGGCACGGCACCGATAATGCCGCCTGTAGATCGTCCAAAAAAGAGCCGAAAGGCCCAGGAGCTCTATAGACAAGAATCCCCGTGCACGTTTGACTGGGAGAAAGCCTAAGGGTAAAACCTAAGGCTTCACAGCCTGTGATATTCTCAACGGCAAAGATGGAGCAGGGGACATTCTTGTCCACGATTAGGGCCACACCCCCGCCTCTACCTCCCACTCTGTCCTTCCTGAAGATATTATAATTGGGAGGAATGGCAGTTGCCAGGTCAGGACCTGAGCAAACCCCTAGCCAGGTTTCTGTGAGGAACAGGCAAGTTGTTCCAGAGCCATATAGCAGATTCCAGATGTCAACAGCATGTCTGCCTAGGGATCTGGTATTAAGGAGAGAGCATTGATGACGCGTGAGAGGGGGCATCGTGGCAGAGACCTTCAAAATAGAGGCCCGCCAGCCACATGCCGCACAGCCCTTCCTGAGAGAGCGGCCACAAGGCAGAACATAGTGGCAGTGGGAGGACTGTCTGCGCAACGCAGACAGCTCCGAAGATGAATAAACTAGCATGGATATAAAATACGAGCTCCTCAGCCAAACGATCCAGGACTAGCGAGGTCCTACCTCGTCCGCCTCCGAGACGCGAACGGGCGCAGACGGGCAGGACTCTGGCACGACTCAGACGCAGGGAAGGTGCTTCCGCTGCGCGTCACCGCTGCGCGCTAGGAGGCGAGCTTTAAATAGCCAGCTCTCAGCGTGGCTGGACGCAGGGACGCTCCAAGATGGCGTCCGCTACTCCCTGCCCTGCCCAACCCAAGATGTCGCTCCCCACCACAAACCTCCCCGGAACCGGACCCGCAAAAACTGCGGTGATCTTACAACAATTTTAAGGTGCAGGTAAGGGACCGGAGCGCGTTTTTAAAAACCGGGAAAACGCTAAAATAAATTAAATCAGATAGGAGAAAAACGGACTGTTTAAAAATGTTCCAGAGCAGCGCTCTAGGCGCACGAGACAAACAGCGAGGCGCCGCTGCGACTCTCACCCGCAGGACTCCTTAGCCAGACTGCCCCCTCAGCAAGCTCCCCTAAATAGCCAGCTCTCAGCGTGGCTGGACGCAGGGACGCTCCAAGATGGCGTCCGCTACTCCCTGCCCTGCCCAACCCAAGATGTCGCACCCTACCACAAACCTCCCCGGAACTGGACCCGCAAAAACTGCGGTGATCTTACAACAATTTTAAGGTGCAGGTAAGGGACCGGAGCGCGTTTTTAAAAACAGGGAAAAGGCTAAAATAAATTAAATCAGATAGGAGAAAAACAGACTGTTTAAAAATGTTCCAGAGCAGCGCTCTAGGCGCACGAGACAAACAGCGAGGCGCCGCTGCGACTCTCACCCGCAGGACTCCTTAGCCAGACTGCCCCCTCAGCAAGCTCGCCCTAAATAGCCAGCTCTCAGCGTGGCTGGGCGCAGGGACGCTCCAAGATGGCGTCCGCTACTCCCTGCCCTGCCCAACCCAAGATGTCGCTCCCCACCACAAACCTCCCCGGAACCGGACCTGCAAAAACTGCGGTGATCTTACAACAATTTTAAGGTGCAGGTAAGGGACCGGAGCGCGTTTTTAAAAACAGGGAAAACGCTAAAATAAATTAAATCAGATAGGAGAAAAACGGACTGTTTAAAAATGTTCCAGAGCAGCGCTCTAGGCGCACGAGACAAACAGCGAGGCGCCGCTGTGACTCTCACCCGCAGGACTCCTTAGCCAATGTATTCTTGGAGCCTCTAACCGAGTTGCTGAATCTAACTGTGGAGAAGTGTGGCTCAGGGGTTAGAGGCAGCAGACCCGGAAGCTGAGATCGGTCCTGGACCAGGGTTCAATCCCCGCCTCGGCGGGTCTTGGGCTAAAAATTCCACGGACTCGATAATTCTCGCCCCGGTGCCTCCTCGACTCACGGGTTCACACTCTGTGACTCTGGGCAATAGCTTGCTTAATCTCCACAACGGCCCCTCGCGGCGGGATGCCTGACTTTCACCTTGTGGATACCCTGCTATCTTTTTTTTTTTTTTTTTTAAATATATTTTTATTGCAGAATTCGAAATAAAACCAGTCAATAGCCCAACCTGTACACTGAAGGCTCCCCACAGTGAATATGATGAAAATACAATACACAGCCATTTAGCCCACACCCCGGAGGCTGGGCGGCGCTTCAATGAACCAGTATTCCGGAGGCGCCTCAGTGCGTGCCTTGTCTAGGCCATAGGTCAGTTATAACATATAGTATCCGCTTTTACCCCATAACATCCATCCCCCCCCCCCACACCGCCATGCCCCGAGTTGCATCCACTGTCGATCCTAGCAAATCTACTCTACTACCTTATTGGGCCTTCCGGGGTCGGTAAGCTTCCCCGCGGTGTCAAACCACCCACTCCACAAACTCCCTAACCCACCCTCCTCCCCCCCCCAACTGCTGCTAATGCGGGTTCCAATAATCAGTCCCTGCTCTGAAGTATGCCCTCTACCAGGATAGCCTGCCTAACATGTGATCTCCATGGAATCCCTTCCTATATCTGATCATCGTCTGCACCGTCTACGAGATAGTCCCGTAATGCCTGTACTACCAACTCCCAGGACCGCGCCAGTTCCAAACTTTTTTCGTTACCAGTTCTAGTCCCTTGACGCAGCCTAAGCACACTCTCACAGCCCGACCACTTCAACAGCTCATTCCTCCATCTCCGCACCGACGGGCCCTCCCTAGACTTCCAATGCCAAGTGATTTCACGCTGTGCCAGTATTATACCCAAGTCAATGAATTTGCTCGTCACCTTAGTCTTCCTGGTATGCGGGAACCAGAGGAGCAGACATGCAGCCATATCAAAATCTACCTCCCTGTCCGTGATAGCGTTCAGGAGTTCTCCCACTTCCGGCCAGTATTCCCCTAACTTCGGGCATCCCCACAACATGTGGTCCAGATCAACCTCCGGTTCCAAACATCTCGGGCACATGGCGTCAAGCACCTGGAAGTGTCGTCTCAACCTCTCCGGGGTCAAATACGCCCTATGGACAATGAAAAAATGCACTTGCTGAAACCGCGCATTCCTCGTCCCTTTCCAGGCCCTATGCAACACTTGGCCCCAGATGGTGTCCGGGATCTGCTTGCCTATGCTGACCTCCCATCTCGACTTCAACGCCACCAAAGGTGCTAATCCCTCAGTCAGCATTCTGGCATGGAGGCAAGTCACTGCCTTGACGGTGCCCGCGGCCATCACCACATACTGGCACGCCACTGTCACCTCCGGCTCCGCCAGCCCTCCCCCCAATGCCGCTGTATCGCTGCCACCACCGCTGCATGCAGCAAGAAGGTTCCACCCGGTAGGCCGAATTGTTCCTGTAACGTCCCATACGGGACTAGCGTCCCGTCCATATAAAGGTCTCCCACCATCTGCAAACCCAGGTCTTCCCACGCCAATAGTTGGGACCAATCGCCCCCGTGCGGTAATGCAGTGAGCATACCTAGTGGTATCTCCGGTGCATACGGTCGGTGTGGATACCCTGCTATCTCACAGGGGAATACCAGGAAGGGTTCCCTAAGCAAGCGCCGGGAAACCCACTGCGGGTAGCTGTGCGCTATATAAGCTCAACTACATTTACATTTACATTTAACATCTACTATCACATGTACGCAGATGACACCTGTTAGGCCTGGCACTATTGATGTGGGTCTCCCTTCCATTTTTTTGCTATTGCCTCCTGTGTTTTTACTTGGTTTTTGCTGGTCTAGATGCTTTGGGCACTTTGCCACTGCTATTCAGTACCAAAGTGTAGGTGCTCCATATTGTAAATTGTTGTAATGAATAAGTGACTCCATGATTGGTTTATTTGATTTACTGGTCAGAACCTAGTACAGTGCACTGTGTGTGCCCAGGGCCTGTAAATCAAATGCTGCTGGTGGGCTTGCAGCACTGGTTGTGCCACCCACAGAAGCAGCTTGCAAAGTGTGTCTCTGGCCTGCCATTGCAGAGCCTATGTGCAGTCTAGTACTGCCATGTTGACTTGGCAAGTGCACCCACTTGCCAGTCCCTAAACGTTCCCTTTTCTACATATCAGACACTCCTAAGGTAGGCCCATGGGCAGGGTGCATTGTATGTAAGAGGTAGGACATGTGTGTGGCATGTCCTGATAGTGAATTACAGCCAATTCCGTTTTACACTATTGCAAGGCTACCTGTCCCCAAAGGCCAGAATGGGCAGGTTGATTATAACAACTTATAATCATAAGTGACCCAGGGAACATGGTAGAACAACACATTTAGTATGCCTGAACTCAGAATGATGAAATATATCTTTTAGTGGAGTTGGTTTTAACATTCTGTGTTTGAAAATACCACTTTTAGAAAGTAGGTATTTTCATGCCTAACCAGACAGCCTCACCCTGCTAGGTTGTGTATTGCATGTCTGGTTTGTGAGTGACAAGAGGGCTTGGGCTCCAGCAGTCTGATGGGTCAGGGCTGGGCTGAATAGAGAGTAGGGGGCAGAGATTTCCTTTCAGTGCCCCGGCCTTCATAGAATAGAGGAGGGAGAGGAGATTTCCTTTCAGCTACCTGGGCCAGGTATGTCTTCAACAATGCTGTCTCCACCTCCTGCCAGGAAGCTGCTCAGAACTGCTTTTGGCTAGGTACAGGCACCCTCTGCCTTCAGAGGACAAAGGATTTACTTGTATAGATATTTGGGGCCCTGACCCCAAGACTTTAGATCACTTCTGGGAATCAAGTCAAACCTTTGCTGAGGAGAAGAACCAGGAAACTGAAGGAGGAGACTACCCCTGCGCTGGGTGCTTTTTGGAGGTTGGCCTGCAGTGGTTGTTTTATTGCCAAAGAAAGGAGAAAAGGACTGAGTGTGCTTTCATCATCTTGAAAAAGATCTCAAAGGGCTTGAAGATTGAGCTTGACTCCTTCCTGAAGTCTCAAGGCTTCACCACCAGCTCGAATTCCCTTGCTGGGAATTGAAGTGCCTGCTGTTGTGCTGGGCCTTCTAAGAGACTGCGTGTCGCTGGGAGCTGGAAGCGTGACTCAACAAAGAAGAATTGTGTCGCTGCCACAGCAGTTGCTGTCGCATCGCCGAGTAAGCGTGCTGCCGCCATTGCATCACCGAAGCACGTTGCATCACCGGAGGAGCGTGCCGCCCCCCCAGAGGTCGTGTCGTATCACTGGAGAAGCATGTCGCAGGGTCTGAATCACCGCTCAGCCGTCTGGCGTGCACACATCACATCTACGTTGTCGCATCGTAACCAAGACGCCGTTTTGTTGCATCGCACCAGATCATCATCGGATCGCAGTAAGAAATGGGCGCATCAGCTCCCCACACAGTAAGGAAGCGAGCATCAACTCCCCTACGCAACAGTAAGGAAATGACGCATCCACTCCCCTGAGTGTAAGGAACAGCGCATCACCTTCCCTGCGACCCTTTTTGTTTGTTTTGTGTTTCGCACCCAATGTACTTTGAGAGTAAAGTGTTGCATTTACAATCTAAAGTGAACTAAGCTATTTCGAACATTTTTAAAGTCTATTTTTGATTACAGTATTGCGGATTTTTGTTTTTTGGTCTTGTAAAGATTACTTATTTTTCTAAACTGGTGTGGTGTCCATTTGTAGTGTTTTCACTGTATTACTGTATGTGCTCACAAAGGCTTTACACACTGCCTCTGAGATAAGCCTGCCTGCTCATGCCAAGCTATCAAGGGAGTGAGCTTGGGTTATTTTAGGAGCCCCTTACCCTGACTAGACGCAAGGGTCCCTATTTGGACAAAGGTGCAAACCATTGCCAACTAGAGTCCCCAAATCTAACAACACCCAACTGTATTTAAAAATCTCTTCCCCCGTAGATATGAGGATTCTAAACTCAACCCTACAAAAAACACAAATCTGGCTGATAGATACGCACCTCAAACTAAACGCTCTCAAAACTGAATTCCTTTTGATTGCCCCACCCAAACGCTCTCCGTACATTGCAGAATGGATGACACAATTAACAGCATTGAATTGTGTCTCACACATCATAGAGTGAACTAGATCTCTGGGGGTAACGCTGGCCAAGAATCTGAACATGCAGGAACTCATCAGCTCTGACACTAAAGGAGCGAGCTTCCACATGAGCATCTTAAGAAAAATAAAACCCTTCCTGTCCCGGGATGGCCTCCAAGGCTGCTCTTCAAGCTCCAGTGAGTCCCATGTTGGACTATGCAAGTGCAACCCTTTGCCACCTATCCAGAGCTAAGTTGGCGCCACTAAGGGCCTTTCTTGCTGCTAGACTCATTACAGGAACAAAAGAGAACAATCTCATCACTCCGTACCTGAAATCACTTAACTGGCTTACATATGAGGCGATGATTCATTTCAAAATTACCCGCATGACACACACAGCCCTTTGTTTCAACATTCCAAGGTACATTGCACAAAAATTAGAGCGGTCTGGTGGCTTCAGAGCATCTATAAGCACTAGTTCCCTACTGCCGAAATCACCAAAATTTCATAAAAAGAAAACATATAACAGAACCTTCTCAGGTATGGCCTGTGAATCTGCAACCCCCTTTCAGCTGAAATCAGAATTAATCCCTCAATTGCCTCATTCAAGAAAGAAGTCAAAAGGATACTGATGAACAGATCCATGCCGTTAAACACATGATCTATACTCCAGAACATGATCCATCCCTTGCCTGCATGCATACTCCTCACAAACTATACTCTTACTCAGGTTACGGTCCACCTGGACCCCATGGTTTGCTCTCTAGGAGAGAGGCCCACATCTTGTCCATGCTCGATGATATAGTTGTTACCTGTATACATGTTGCCTTGATCATTGCAGAGCGCACTGATACCCTGCAATGTTCGTACTATATAAAACTTTATAAATATAAAAAAATAAAAATAGACCCTTCCCTCTTCTATCCCTCTACTATCCTGTTCAATCCACCTAACTGATTAACATGTCACTGCCCAAAGTAATGTCATATTTCCCTATAATAATTCCCCACTAATCCTGTTTGGAATCCAGAGTAGCATGCTACGCGTCAAAAAGCACTGACACCTCACCAGAGGTAGCAAGCGCTATATAAATGCAAACCCTTCCCTCTTCTAACCCTACACTATCCTTTTTCAATCTAAATACCATACTCACATGTCCACCGCTAAAATTAATTTAATATCTCACTATACTAATTCACCACTAATCCTTTTTGGGTTCCGGAGTAGCGTGCTACTCGATGAAAATTCTCTTTAACGCCTCGTCAGGGGAAGCAATCGCTATATAAATGCAATTGCAATTACAATATTTGTTTTTACTGAGACAGTGCATGGCATTGGGGTCATGTCCATATGACTGTATGAAGGCAAGAAGGCGACACTGAAGCAGATGGGTTTCATAGGTAAGAGTAGGTGAGCCTGGTTCTCCCAGTAAGGCCAGCTGCTGAGCTCTTTTTAATGCTCAAAGCATCCAGAGAATGTATTTTATGTGCAGCGCTGAAATATTCTGGTCCTCCAAGTATATTAAAAACTTGAAGTAGAAGACCTGTCTGCTTTGAAAATAATTATTTGCAATAGGTCTCACATTGCAGAAAGTTTGATCTATTGCCGTTGCTAATAATAATGCAGCGCCAATAGCTCAAAAACTTTCAGTAATGCAAGACTTATTGCATTGCAAATGCTTGTTAACAAATGTGTGTCTGTTTCAACATGGAACGCCACAAGTCCGTGAGTGGCCAGAACTTGTGGTGTTGGTGTAGCAGAAGGAGAGGTCCGTTCCAGGTGAGTGGCTGTTATTAATAATCCCGGTAAAGTCTCAGGCGGGCATCGTATCCAAAGGCAGCCTTTCGAGCACACACTGGAGTATAAAGTTTCTGCCTGTTTCCAGAGTAGCGCCGAAATCACTGTGCCCGGATAGGACTGTGGACAAAATGGGGCCGCTGAGACCCATGCGTGAATATCAGGGGTCTCCTCCACCTGAATGAGGGGTCTTTGGGTCGAGAGAGGCTCCGGGACAAATGTTGATTGGATCAGATCTCAGTTTGAGAACTGCGTGGTTTGTCACAGGAATTAAACAGTTCTCTTTGTGCATTTCAAATGAATATACATGCAGGTTCAGGAGAGGACCTGCTCTGCTCTTCTCTTCATCCTTCCAGTGGAAATACTGAATAACGACTGTTCTTTCCGGTGCTTTGAAAGGGTGAAAACTACAATATGAAACGTTCTATAAAATCAATTTCGTATTTAAGTTGCAGGCACGGTGTTGAAATGGATCCGGTTTACTTCCCGGGCATTACTCGACTCTCTTTATCTTCGTTTCCATCCCGTGGACTTGTGCTCTGTTAGTAAAGTGCCTCCTTCCCGGCGGTGGGTGCTCTGTTAGTAAAGTGCCTCCATCCCGGCGGTGGGTGCTCTGTTAGTAAAGTGCCTCCATCCCGGCGGTGGATGCTCTGTTAGTAAAGTGCCTCCATCCCGGCGATGGGTGCTCTGTTAGTAAAGTGCCTCCTTCCCGGCGGTGGGTGCTCTGTTAGTAAAGTGACTCCATCCCGGCGGTGTGTGCTCTGTTAGTAAAGTGCCTCCATCCCGGCGGTGTGTGCTCTGTTAGTAAAGTGCCTCCATCCCGGCGGTGGGTGCTCTGTTAGTAAAGTGCCTCCATCCCGGCGGTGGGTGCTCTGTTAGTAAAGTGCCTCCATCCCAGCGGTGGGTGCTCTGTTAGTAAGGTGCCTCCATCCCGGCGGTGGGTGCTCTGTTAGTAAAGTGCCTCCTTCCCGGCGGTGGGTGCTCTGTTAGTAAAGTGCCTCCTTCCCGGCGGTGGGTGCTCTGTTAGTAAAGTGCCTCCATCCCGGCGGTGGGTGCTCTGTTAGTAAAGTGCCTCCATCCCGGCGGTGTGTGCTCTGTTAGTAAAGTGACTCCATCCCGGCGTTGTGTGCTCTGTTAGTAAAGTGCCTCCATCCCAGCGGTGGGTGCTCTGTTAGTAAGGTGCCTCCATCCCGGCGGTGGGTGCTCTGTTAGTAAAGTGCCTCCTTCCCGGCGGTGGGTGCTCTGTTAGTAAAGTGCCTCCTTCCCGGCGGTGGGTGCTCTGTTAGTAAAGTGCCTCCATCCCGGCGGTGGGTGCTCTGTTAGTAAAGTGCCTCCATCCCGGCGGTGTGTGCTCTGTTAGTAAAGTGACTCCATCCCGGCGGTGTGTGCTCTGTTAGTAAAGTGCCTCCATCCCGGCGGTGGGTGCTCTGTTAGTAAAGTGCCTCCATCCCAGCGGTGGGTGCTCTGTTAGTAAGGTGCCTCCATCCCGGCGGTGGGTGCTCTGTTAGTAAAGTGCCTCCTTCCCGGCGGTGGGTGCTCTGTTAGTAAAGTGCCTCCATCCCGGCGGTGTGTGCTCTGTTAGTAAAGTGACTCCATCCCGGCGGTGTGTGCTCTGTTAGTAAGGTGCCTCCTTCCCGGCGGTGGGTGCTCCGTTAGTAAGGTGCCTCCATCCCGGCGGTGGGTGCTCTGTTAGTAAAGTGCCTCCATCCCGGCGGTGGGTGCTCTGTTAGTAAGGTGCCTCCATCCCGGCGGTGGGTGCTCTGTTAGTAAAGTGCCTCCATCCCGGCGGTGGGTGCTCTGTTAGTAAAGTGCCTCCATCCCGGCGGTGGGTGCTCTGTTAGTAAAGTGCAGCACTCTCCATGGCGTCCTTACAGTGAACTCGGGTAGTGTGGTGCGACGCTGTCACACCAACCCAGTCGCACAGCTAAGCAATGTGATTACACCAATCCTTCATGTCAACCAATTATACTTCATTTTCAACCAATGTTAATCCAAAATTCTCATCTTTCTTCATTTTAAATCCACATGAATGGTGCCATGCTGTTTCACCAGCTTCAAATGTTCAAGTTGATGTGTGTGTACGATACAGAGAGGAGGTTTGAATGCGAGGTTCGGATGTATTGGGGGAGTAGGGTGACGAGTGTGAGGGACAAGGCATTGAGAGTTGTGAATGGAATGGGTATAGGAGAGGAGGGGTGGTTCTAGTTATTTCAGTTTTGATTTAACCGGATATGTGGAAAGTTATGGTGACTCACGAGTGGCTTGTTCCCTGGGGTTGAAAACACAGAACATAAAAATGTTTTCTAACAAAAAGGATGCGTTTCTGTTATATCCCTGTTTCAGTATTCTTCATCTTTATGCCCATATTGTATATATTATGTTTTATCTTAAGTTTTGTCATTAATATGCTTCTCCTTTAAGCCTCTCATAACATGTCATTGTTGCTTAGCGATACTAGAATGTTTAGGCTCTTGTGGCTCACTTGAGACTGGAGCTTGATAGAGAGACACTCTGGCAGTTAGAGAGCTGTACTTGTATTCAAGAATAAATCTTCTTAAACTATTGAACTGGATCTGTCTTCTTTGGATACAACATAAATTTGGCGACGAGGTGGTCAAGTCAGCCCTCTTTGGACCCACATCCAATTAAAAAACTTCAATCTTCATCAACCTCTCCTTCAACAACTGCCAGACTACAGTGCCCTCTTTGAACCTTCTTCATTCATGAAACTTCAATCAACATTGATTACCAAATTCAAGACTCAGCCAACATATCTATTCAAGATAAGTTACCTTTTTCCTTCTATTTGAGAACTTTTCTACAATTTCAACTTTGATGTCTACATTCTTAAAATTTACAAATTTATAGACTTACTTAGCCTTGAACTGTGCTCAAACCCTTATCCTTATCCAATTTGCAAACTCTACTAAAACACTCGCTTGCCGCTTTGCCATACAAGCACTTCTTTCATTACTTTGCCCGTTTATCACTGAGACGCTCCTCGCTGGATCAGCATTTTAATGATTGCTACAACTTGTGTGCCTTAAAATAATTTTCAAACACTCGCTTGCTGCTTTGCCATACAAGCACTTCTTTCATTGCTTTGCCCGTTTATCACTGAGACACTCCTCGCTGGATCAGCATTTTAATGATTGCTACAACCTGTGTGCCTTGAAATAATTTTCAACAGCTGACAAAACGACTATACTTTTGAACACATCTATGTCAATATGTCCGAAATAGCGTTGTTTTAGCTTTTACAATTAATGCGCTCTCTTATGGCTCGCGCTTAATTTCCTCCATACTAGAGATTTTAGCGACTTTCAAAAAAAAATTCAACTGAAGCTGAAGCTTACCGGATTCAGAACTCTGCCGACATCCTCAGAGCTTCACAGCGCGACCATTCTTCGGAGATCTGACGTCCCTGCAGACACCCTCGAGGCTTCATAGCGAGGCTTCGTCTTCGTCTTCACGAGATCGTCATCGCGCAACGTTACTACGTCACGCAACGTGTCCGCCATCTTAGTGGTCACCTAGCAACCACCATCAACATAACAACGCGCTTCCTTCAATACGCTCCGTGCACTCGCTGATGCGCACAGCTGACTTATTTCAACGTTTTAGCACAATTTTCACATTTGCCGACATTATTCCTTCACAGTGCACTCGCTGATGTGCACAGCTACATTTTTCATCGTCTTTTGTCTTCATTGCCTTCACGCTGATAGGCACAGCACTGAACTGAAATTTTCGTCCTTGCCTTAACACTGATAGGCACAGCAACCTCAACTGATACTTACCAATTTTACTTCATTGCCTTCACGCTGATAGGCACAGCTAAGTCAAATTTAATTTCATATTGCTTATTATTTGTGTATATTGCATTTTCTTATTTTCTTTTCACTTTTCTTTACTTTTCTTAATTATCTTCTTTATATTGCCTTATTATGGCTATGCAAACGGCTATTATTCCCTCCCCTTTTCTCCCTGAACCAGGTTCCACTCCCAAAATAAAATGGACTCAATGGTTCAAATCTTTAGACAGTTACATCATAGCCATTGATGGCATTAAGTTTTCTCCTGTACGTAAAAATGCTATGTTGTACAATGCATTAGGCGCAGAGGGTCAGAGGATCTTTGACCATCAACCTAAAATTATACGCCCGCCCTCTGATGATTGGAATGTATACACCGAAGCAATTCTCAGGTTAGAGAACCATTTTATTGATGAACCAAGTATTATTGTTGAAAGACACAAATTTTACACTCGGAAACAAAGGGAACATGAGAGTATTGATACCTTTTTAGCAGAATTGAGAGTATTAGCAGCTTCCTGTGAGTTTGAAGGCCCTATTGATCAATATTTGAGAGATCAACTAGTTGTCAATTGTCATTCCAATGAAGTCCAAAAAAGAATCCTCTGTTGTAGAAATCCTTCACTCACTGAAACCTTAGAAATTGCAAGAGGTATAGAAAGATCGGTTTCAGCGTCCAAGGAACTTGGCAATAACAAACCTTCTATTTCAGAGACAGTTAATAAAATCTCTCAACAAGGTTCACAACCTTCTTCACAACGTGAAAAAGATAAGCCACCTAATAAAACTGATTGGAAAAAACCTGATAAATCCCTTCAATGCTATAGATGTGGTTCAAAATCTCATCTTGCTAACTCACCAACTTGTCCAGCTTTAAAAAAACAATGTACTAATTGTAAGAAAATTGGTCACTTTAATTCGGTTTGTAAGTTGAAAGCTAAAACCATGTGTGTGTTATCAGATAATCCCACCACTGAAGTGAATTTAGTATCCAAAGACAAATCTATTAACAAAATTTTACTATCTGTTGAAATGATTAATTCACAAGAAGATGCAGATGGTGGTGATCCTGTGTGTGATATCATCATAGGAAAAGTTTCCCTTGAAGTTACAGTTGATTCTGGTTCTCCGGTTACCATTATTCCTGATGTATTCTTCTTTAAAGAATGGGTTGGGATTGATTTATTACCGACTGATATACACACTGTTGCCTTCAATGATATTGAAATTAAAATGATGGGATATTTTTTAGATAATATTACCTTTGAGGATAGAACCATTGATACAGAAATTTATGTTTCTAAAAAAGGTTATAAAATCCTTGGTTGGAAGGACCAGGGTACATTTAAAATGGTTTTGAGACCAGGTACTGATAATCCTATTTCCCTGGATCGTTCTGAAAACATTAATGCTATTACTATTGAGCATCCTTCATTAGACACCATAATTGATAAACATCAGGGTGTTTTTTCTGATAAGTTGGGTTCAGTCATAGGATATGAACACAAGATTATCCTAAAACCAGATACTATTCCTGTAGTTCACAAGGTCAGACATGTTCCATTAAGTATCAGGGATAGACTTAAAACCCATCTTGATCAATTATGTAATGAGGGTGTGATTGAGCAAATTGATTCTTCATTGTGGATTTCTCCAATTGTCGTTGCTCTTAAAAAGAATTGTGATGAGATCAGGCTCTGCATTGATCTTAGGTCCTTAAATAAAAATATTCAGATTGATTGCTTTCCTTTGCCTCGCATCCAGGACATGCTTGCGCAACTCAAAGGTACAAAGGTATTTTCTACGATTGATTTGAGAGCGGCATACCACCAAATTCAGCTGAATGATGAGTCTAAGGATCTCACCGCTTTCAACACTCCATTTGGTCCTTTTAGATTTCTTAGACTACCCTTTGGTCTAGCTTCAGCGGCCTCAGTCTTTCAGAAATTAATGTCACAACTGTTTGGTAATGTAAAGGATGTTTTAGCTTACCAAGACGATATACTTATCTCCACGAATACTGTTCATGAACATCTAGCTAAGTTAGATCAAGTTCTAGGCATTTTGAACAAACATGGTATGACTGTAAAAAAACAGAAGTGTAAATTTTTACTTGACAAGGTGGAATATTTAGGTCATGTCATATCTCAGGAAGGCATTAGTCCCAAACAAGACTTACTTAAGGCTATTCGTGAATGTGCTCAACCATCCAATAAGGATCAATTGAGATCATTTTTAGGATTGAGCGAATTCTATTCAAGGTTTGTACAGAATTTCGCTTTGATCAGTGAACCTCTAAGATCGTTAACCAAGAACAAAGTTAAATTTGTCTGGGGTGATGAACAAAGTTCTGCGTTTGAGAAGTTAAAGGATTTGATCATTTCTGCTCCAGCACTGAAACCTTTCAATGAGGCTTTCTCATCTTACATTACTGTTGATGCAAGTAACATGGGTCTGGGTGCTATACTTAGTCAGTTAGACAATGGGAATGAAAATATAATTGCTTTTGCTTCTAGACAACTTTCGTCCTCAGAGAAAAATTATAGTACTATAGAAAAGGAAGCTCTTGCTTGTGTCTGGGGTGTCAAACATTTTTCCACTTATGTATGGGGCAAAGAGTTTATACTTGTCTCTGATCATAAACCCCTTATTTTCATATGGAATGATAAGGGGTTGAGAAATGCAAGTCCTAGATTAGTCCGCTTATTTTCTAAGTTATATGACTTTAATTTTTCAATGAGACATATTCCGGGAGGAAAGAATTTCAAGGCAGACTTTTTATCAAGATGTCCTGTGAAATCTTCGGAGGTTGAATCCATCCTTGATGATAAGGAGGTGGTAATAAGTTTAGTTGATGGCTTAAAATTAACTGAGGGAGTCATTTCCAAATCGGAATGGCTACAAGCCTCTGATGGTGACAATTCCCAGATTCTATTAAAAAAATGGATATCAGATGGTTGGCCGAGAGAAAGTCAGATTGATAAAAACATGATTCCTTTTGCTAAAATTAAGGACGAACTGAGCCTTGAAGAAGATCTGGTTATGAGAGGATCTTTGCTTGTTCCCCCTACATCTATCAGAAACAAAGTAATTACTTTAGCTCATAAGGGACACGGAGGAATTACCAGTAGAAAGAAAAGACTAAGACTGCATTACTGGTGGCCGGGCATGGATGTTTCGGTTGAAACGTTATTGTATAACTGTACTGAATGTTCTCATGCTGAAAAATCTTTACGCACAGTCAATTCACCTTTGTCTCCTGTGAAATTTCCAGAAAATCCTTGGGTGAAATTAGGTATAGATTTTTTGGGGCCAATCGGTGGCTTGAACCAAGGTTATAGGTTTATTTTAACTGTTGTGGATTATCACTCTAAATGGGTGTCTTTTAAATTTATGAAGGATCCCAATACAGAAAATGTAATTTGTTTCTTGTCCAAATTGTTTAGGTCAGAAGGAATTCCTGGTTTTATTGTCTCAGACAATGGTGTGCAGTTTGTTTCACACAATATGAGAGATTTTTTGAACAATTATGGAGTTAAACATCTAACCACTGCTTTGTACAGTCCACAGGGCAATGGTTTAGTGGAAAGGGTGAACCGCATTTTAAAAGATTCTGTTCAACTTGCCATTTCTTCTGGACAAATTGTACAAGACGTTGTCAGTGACAGAGTGTGGTCATATAATAACACTCCTCACTCTACCACGGGCATTACTCCATTTGCCATGCTACGTGGTAGAGAATCCTTTAATGAATTGTCCCCTCAATGGGTGGTTACCAAAACCAAATCTGGTGGAATTTCCCCTGACCTGAGTGTAGTAAAAGACAGAGTTGAGAATTCTCAAATTCGGTCAAAGATCAGATATGATGACAGTAAACATGTTAAGAATCTGTGTTTTTCTGTTGGAGACAAAGTCAGAATAAGGAGACCAGGTAAAGTCAGAGGATCAAGATTTTATCCTGAAACTACCATTATCAGAGTTGGTAAACATTCTGTCATGGTATCAGGTGGCAAATGGTGGAGTAACAGACGCATCGCTAGAGTTGTTGGTGATAATTCTCCAACCCTCTCTGATCCTGGTCTGTTGTTACACCCTGTTGATGATTCTCGCAATTCTGTTTCCACTGTTCCTTTTTCTTCTCCTTTTGATGGATTTTCTGTAAATAATGATTCAACTCTTCCTGATGATGTTTTGGACGGTCCTGGGTTTGTCTCTGACCCCATTAGAGTCGGTTCCAGGCTGAGGACCACTCCAAAGTATCTTAACGACTATGTGACTTAATTTTTTGTTTTACAGGTGAGGAGGTGTGTTATATCCCTGTTTCAGTATTCTTCATCTTTATGCCCATATTGTATATATTATATTTTATCTTAAGTTTTGTCATTAATATGCTTCTCCTTTAAGCCTCTCATAACATGTCATTGTTGCTTAGCGATACTAGAATGTTTAGGCTCTTGTGGCTCACTTGAGACTGGAGCTTGATAGAGAGACACTCTGGCAGTTAGAGAGCTGTACTTGTATTCAAGAATAAATCTTCTTAAACTATTGAACTGGATCTGTCTTCTTTGGATGCAACAGTTTCACACAGAGTCAGCGCAATATTTGGGATGAAGTTAAATTAAAAAATGTATTTCCATTTTTTAAAGTTAGCGCTTAATATAAATTACGCCAAACGAGTCATATGTAATGATAGTGTTTGTTTGTTCATTTACAGTTACCCCTGAAGAAGGGCCTGAGATGCCCGAAATGCATTGGGTTTTATTAAAAACAACACAGCTTTGAAGTAATCATGCGTTTCCATCGTGTTCTTGAACGAGGTCTATGGGCACAACTTGAACATTTGAAGCTGGTGAAATAGCACGGTACCATTCATGTGGATTTAAAATGAGGAAAGATGAGAATTTTGGATTAACATTGGTTGAAAATGAAGTATAATTGGTTGACATGAAGGATTGGCGTAATCACATTGCTTAGCTGTGCGACTGGGTTGGTGTGACAGCGTCGCACCACACTACCCGAGTTTATACCAGTACCAAGAGGGCAGGGCACAAACTCAGTCAGCACGTACTCTTCGAATATTGGGACAAAAATGGATTAAATGAACAAAGCATGGTGTGCATCCCATCACCCCCCTTTTTTGTCCTTACAGTGAAAGCATTGTGGTACCTAGATATTACTTTTAACATGGAGACCAAGGACTATTCATCACTGATGGACCAGTTTGCCTTGGTCTCATTCTACTATCCCCTTTATTTTTCACAATTATGGAAACTGGAACGAAATTCAAAAACCTCCTGGCATTCTAAGATGTTGTATCTAGTGCCTGAAATGGAAATATAAAAGTACAGGTGCTTTACATCCGAGTACTCTCCAATTAAAAGTATACACCCTAATGAGAAGTACAGGTACTCTCCCTATCAATATAAAGAAGTGCGTGCACTCTCCCTTTCAAAATCAAGAAGCGCCAACACTCTCCCTTTTAAAATATGGACGTCAGGCCCGCTCCCTCTCAAAATAAAGAACTGCAGGCATTCTCTCTCTAAAAATAAAAAAAAGTGTGGATACTCTCAAAATAAAAAAGGGCAGGTACTCTCCCTCTAACAATCAAGAAGTACAGGTACTATACCTCTCAAGAAAAAGATTTACAGGAACCCTCCTTCTCAAAATAACGAACTGCAGGCACACTCCCTCTCAGAATAAAACAGAATAAAGAACTGCAGGCATTCTCCCTCTCAGAATAAGGAACTGTAGGTACTCTCCCTCTCATAATAAGGAACTGCAGGCATTCTCCCTCTCAAAATAAGGAACTTCAGACGCTCTCCCTCTCAAAATAAATAACTGCAGGCATTCTCACCCTCAAAATAAGGAACTTCAGGCACTCTCCCTCTCAAAATAAAGAACTGCAGGTACTCTACCTCTCAAAATAAGGAACTACAGGTACTCTACCTCTCAAAATAAAGAACTGCAAGTACTCTCCCTCTCAAAATAAGGAACTGCAGGCACTCGCACTCTACCTCTCAAAATAAAGAACTGCAAGTACTCTACCTCTCAAAATAAGGAACTGCAGGTACTCTACCTCTCAAAATAAAGAACTGCAAGTACTCTCCCTCTCAAAATAAGGAACTGCAGGCACTCGCACTCTACCTCTCAAAATAAAGAACTGCAAGTACTCTCCCTCTCAAAATAAGGAACTGCAGGTACTCTCCCTCTCAAAATAAAGAACTGCAGGTACTCTCCCTCTCAAAATAAAGAACTGCAGGTACTCTCCCTCTCAAAATAAAGAACTGCAGGCATTCTCCCTCTCAAAATAAGGAACTTCAGGCACTCTCCCTCTCAAAATAAGGAACTGCAGGTACTCTACCTCTCAAAATAAGGAACTGCAGGTACCCTACCTCTCAAAATAAAGAACTGCAGGTACTCTCCCTCTCAAAATAAAGAACTGCAGGTACTCTCCCTCTCAAAATAAGGAACTGCAGGCATTCTCCCTCTCAAAAGAAGGAACTGCAGGTACTCTACCTCTCAAAATAAGGAACTGCAGGTACTCTACCTCTCAAAATAAAGAACTGCAGGTACTCTCCCTCTCAAAATAAAGAACTGCTGGCACTCTCCCTCTCATAATAAGGAACTGCAGGTACTCTCCCTCTCAAAATAAAGAACTGCTGGCACTCTCCCTCTCATAATAAGGAACTGCAGGCATTCTCCCTCTCAAAATAAGGAACTGCAGGTACTCTACCTCTCAAAATAAGGAACTGCAGGTACTCTACCTCTCAAAATAAAGAACTGCAGATACTCTCCCTCTCAAAATAAAGAACTGCAGGTACTCTACCTCTCAAGAAAAAGAATTGCTGGCACTCTTCCTCTAAAAAAAAAAAGTAATGTACACACTCTCCCTCTCAAAATAAAGACCTGCAGGCACTCTCCCACTCAATATAAAGAAGTACAAGTATGATTCCTCTCAAAATAAAAAGTGTAGACACTCTCTCTCAAAATAAAAAGATGCGGGTACTCTCCTTCTCATTTCATTTCATAAAGCTTTATTCGGAACAATAAAATACATGTCCATAAAAGCACATACAGTTATGAAAACAGACATTTCATTAAAAAACAAAGAAAAACACATATGTACATGATACTATAATTATCCAGTGCGGGATGGAATAAATAATTTAAAATTCATTAATAAAACACATACTTTTACTAACACCAATTGCCTTGAGTAGGAAAGTGGCCGTAAAAAAGCAAATGTCCATAGATTCTATAATTGTTCTTACTCCAAATCTTTTTAGGATGGGCTTTAAATAGAATTTCCGCAATTCACTATACAAATGACATGAAAAAAGAAAGTGCGTAGTGCTCTTTTCTGACTTGTTATCACAGGCACAAGGTCCCAAAGGACGTAATTTTATATTAGGACATGCAACCAGATGATGTACAATTCCCATCCTCATTCTGGTAAGTACATACTGATGTGAAGCTCTGGTCACCTGTGTCAAATAAGGATGAAATCCAATAAACTCGTTCAAGCCATCATACAAATTACAGGTAGAGAGATTGGATTCTTCCAGAACGCGCCTCTCTGTACAGAAATTCAAAAACATGATTTTCATTTTTGATTTGGAATTATCAGATGCACAATGCCGATCATTGATCACATTGTATCCAAAAACCTTTTGAAAATTGTCAATAATATATTTAATCCAGGGGATCTTCAGGTGCTGGTCCAAAGTGAGACAATCCTCAATGATAGCTCTGTTCAGAGAGGTGCCTTCGTTCAACCAAACAGATCGCCATAGTAATAAGGGTCTTAACATGATTAAATTGTTCAGAAAGTGGGACCCCGTTTCTTTATGAACCGGGATATTGGAAGTAGATTTGGGTAGACACAGGAGCCTTTTTAAGAAATTGTTCTCCTCTACCTGTAGGCACCCGGCAGAAGTCACCCCCCAAATTCCCGCCCCGTAAAGGGCCGCAGATAGACATTTTGATTGGTAAATTTTTAGCATATCAGCTATGCGTCTATTTCCCAGTTTCTTAGCGAATACAAAAACCCCATTTGCACTTCTAATCATCTTTGTTTTAACCACTTTGTGTTCAATATTCCAGCTACCATTTTTTGCAAAATTAATCCCCTAATAGCAGAAGTTGTCTACTTTTGAGACCTGTTCACCCTCAATAAAATAACGAGAGTTAACCTTCGTTTTTATCTTAGCTTGGCCTGAACATTCCATCACATAGGTTTTTGACCTATTAATCACCAGTTTTCTGTTATTGATGAACTGGACAAACTTGTCCATCAACCGTTGGAGACCCAGGGGAGTCCTGGACAGTAACACAGCGTCGTCCGCATAGAGTAACACAGGGATGTTGAGGTTGTTAGCTCTAGGGACGTCTGCCGTAACTGTTTGCAGGACCGAGTCCACTTCATTAATGAAGAGGGTAAAAAGTAGGGGTGCTAAAACACACCCCTGCCTAATTCCCCTCCCGATCCTAAACTTGCTTGTGCATTCCCCATTCGCCCCATACCGGACACTAGTACTGAGTTTTTCATACAGGCGAGCTAAAAAATAAACTATACAGCCCGGGGCACCCATATCGAGCAATTTAGCCCACAGTAAGGTGTGATCTACCATATCGAAAGCACTGCTTAAGTCGGCAAAGCATAAATACAATGACCCTTTTTTTGCCTGTGTGTATTTCCCCACCAAAAGTTCTAAATTTAAGCACTGCTCAATAGTACCACGTCCTTTTCGGAACCCAAACTGACTATTGGTTAAAATCTCATTCGTCTCTGCCCATTCCTCTAATCTGACTAATAGAACACGACTCATAACTTTTACTGATGAGTCCAGTAGGGATATTGGTCGGTAGTTTTTTGCTTCACTCCGATCTCCCTTCTTATAGATGGGGATTATAATTGATTCTGCCCAGGTAGATGGTATTTTTGAGCAGACAGCTGCATTAAAGATCTTAGCTAATAGGGGGCCCCAGATCTCCGGGGCGGTCTTATAAACATCTATAGGTACCCCATCGGGTCCTTGGGCCTTCCCTCCCTTACTAGCTCTTATGCTGACCATAACTTCCTCTACTGTAATATTTAGCGCAACTATAGGCCATCCTTTACTGTGTGAGGCTAAACTATTGTCAGAATCAAATATAGTTGAAAAATGTACGATCCATGACTCCATGCTCACATTAGAGGTGAGCACTGGGGCCACCTCGTCCTTGAGGAATGGACTATTTACCGTAGACCAAAACAGGTTACAGTTCCTCTGTTCTGCTGCTTGGCTTAAATTGTCCCAAGCTTCCTGCTGTAGCTCAACCTTTCTGCACTTAAGGATCAACTTAAAATCCTGCCCTAATTGGATCACTAAATCCTTATCTCTAGGTTTGGCTGCTAAAGCTATTTTAAGATCTCTCCGGGCATTAGAACATGCGTGGTCAAACCAGCCCCTATTTTGTCTATCCGAGTGCCCAACACCTTTAGTAAACTTCTTGCTAATAATTAAATTAATTCTATCAAAATGGTCAATACTGGCAGCAACTGTCTCCCCCTGTTCGAGAATAGCCGAAATTTCCATCAAACAGCTAGAGATGATAGAATTAGATGTTTCGTTCGCTTTTTCTCCCTTCCACCTCAACCTTACTCCATTAGTTCTGTGTGGTTCAATATTTACAATTGAACCCATGTTAGGAGTGGTGGTAGGTTTCCAAATTTTAACTTCAGTGGTTAGACAGTTATGATCACTCAACATTATATCAACCACCTTGACCTCGGAGCACATGGGAATTAGGTTGGTCGACATGCATATAAAATCAATTACCGTATTAGGCCCCCTCCCTTTGAAAGTTGGGATACTTTCTTCCTGGTCATTCTTTTTATTTTCCATAATTTCCATGTCATAATCAATCAAAAAGTTATTCAGGGTTTCCCCATACAAATGATGAGGAAAATGAACTTCTTCATCCCCTGAATGATTATAGACACCACATATATTCTGGGATGATAGGGGGCAAGTTGAAACATTAAAATCCCCCACAAAAATGAATTCAAAAACACCAATAAAATTTTCTACCAGATTACATACTTCTTTGTGTAATTCATTTATAACTGTGTGCCTGGTAGCATCGAATATATTATTATAGAAATTAATCAACAAAATATTTCTACCTGCGTCTTGTGCGAGCCAGAGGATTTGAGAATAGGCCCCCACTTTTACGTACTTTTTTACTACTACAGGTAACTTCACTGAAATCAAAACTAGCAGACCTCCTCTAGATCTGCCATGAGGTGAGGCCAATGCGGGAAGCTCATAGGAAACAAAGCCATCACTCCCCTTATATTCTCTACACCATGTTTCCTGTAAACAAATAATATCAAATAAACCAATAAAATCTTTCCAACCCAACACTTCTTCTTTGGCCATCAAACCTGCAATGTTCCAGCTAGCAATATAACATGTTGCCTTGACCCTTTCTTGGCTAACATTAGGCATTTCATCGAAAATTACGGACACGTTATCATTTACATTAAAATGCTCTATGATAGACCCTAAATGCTCCTCTACACCCCCTTTAGACAAACAATTCATATTCACAGTGTTGATCATATCAATTACGGACAAATTAGACTCTCCAGTATCCTCCATCTCTGGAACTAAGTTACTCTTAAGTCAATCATTTTGATCCAGGAAACTCAGTGACTGAAACCTATTCTGTGTTGGGACTTGGTAAAACATCCCATTATCTGGTGACATGACACTATTGCATATTGATGGGGAATTAGACGCATATGTTATAAATCTATTCCCACCATAAACAGGGTTCGGCATATGCATATACTCTCCTTCTCAAAATAAAGAAGTGCAGACACTCTCCCTCTCAAAGTAAAGAAGTGCATGTACCCCCTACCTGAGAGCACCAGCCCACTGAAAGCACTGGTTGCTGAGCTGAAGCAAACCAACCGAGCCTCGCTTTGTTCTAGAGCGTTTGCCTGCACACGGACACACCGGCACTTCAAAGGGCTCCACATGCTGCCTACATCCGGACAGACTTTTATTCTTCAGCATGGCATTAAGCTCTCAAAAAGTAATGCGCAGCGCCCCGGTTAGTGAATTCCGGAACAGACCAACACCTCCTATTGAACACAGCTTCAGATCGGAGTATATTTCGGATGGCAAAGAGTGAAACAAGTAACTCTTCCGCCCACACAACACCGTTCCATTTCTTTGTTTCTTTTTAAGAAATCCCCTCTGCGGAGCCCTTTGCCCAGTCTAAATTCCTGTCTGCACTAGCGCCTCTCTCGTGGTGTGAAGCGCTATATTAAAACAATGCGCTATGTTTCGCAATTCCCAATCCTCGCGGAATAGCCTCTCTTTCCCACACCCAGTATCTCCCCACCCGCGTTAGTTCGTGATCTGCGGCGGCTCTGATCTCAAGTAGAAGAATCTGATAGACTGGTGATGGCGCGGGGACCCGTGGATCTCAATCTCATGATAACTGACCCCCCAGTGGTCGTGTGGACCTTTGATTGTCGACTTGAACTGTCGCAAATAAGCTGAAATCAGCAATACATGTTAGCGACAGTGAATCCTATGTGGCTCCACAGACAACATGGCGTCCAAACCGTAAGGGTTTATTAGCAAATTATCCCTTCCCCCAGTCCTTTCCCTACACTCTTTCACTTCACGACATGACCCCCAACACTCCCCCAGAACTCTACTCAAACACCTCTACATTACCCTAAACCCCAAATCACTACTCCCTGCACATCCCTACCCTGACCCTCTGTCCTGTCCCTACTCCCAAACACTAGCCTTCACGACCATCGACACTACTTTAAACCCAAAAATAAAAATAAACACTAACGCAACCAAACCCTACAACCTAAAAGACTACCCCCTGCACAACCCTAAAAAATACACAACCCACTTACCTCTCTCTCCTAGTGGTCCCTCTCTTACCCATCATCCGCGGTTCCTCTCTTCTCCTGCATGCGTCGTCATAATTGCACTTCATTGTTTGGAAACGGAAGCGCCTCCTTTTCCAAACAACAATGTAGATAGTCTACAAAGTAAAGTACTTTGTGAAGTAACGGTAAATGCTAAGTAAAGGCATGCTAAGTAAAAAATGCGTAAAAAAAGATCCTGCAAAGTTATAAATGCGTACTAATGGTAATGTGTACTAGTGTCCACTAAGTAAAGGTAGATTACCATATAAAAGAACTAAATAAATGAGTAGGTAAAATTTAAATCATTATATTAGTGTAATTACTCATACACACAGATCAATCTTGCATGTTTACAATTCTTGCACATCTGCTCCATAGGCGGATTACACAAAGACAAACACCTGCCTTCAGGTGCTAGCCTCTCTAAAGTGCTTGTGAAGTGATAGGCTGGTGCCTTTGTCTTTTTCCATTGCATTCGGCATCTAGATGTTTGGCTCTAGTTGACTCACTTCCAGGATGAAACTTGAACAAAAGAATCAGCAGAATTTAAATTAAGCCTCTGTTAGTGCCCATCGGGAAGTAAAAATTTGAAAGACCGCCTCCCCGCTGCCTGCAGGGTGCTGGTCCAGAAGGGATACAGGCAATGTGCGGGCGCTGCCCAGTCTTGTTCCTGTGTAGGAAAGTGACACCAGGACTAATTCGGCAGATATCCCTGGGTCTGCGGATCCATGAACCGTGCCAGAAATAGTGTCCGGTGCTGGGATCCAGGTCGATTCCCCTCCTTCCTGGCACTCGGTGCCAAGGGATCAGATTAGACTAATAAGCGATTTGTGTAGATGTAACTAGAAGAGGAGGCGATGGAGAACTCTGTGGAGCCCCACAGCGCGCTTAATTTGATTGGTGTCCAAATGTGTAGCTGTAACTAGAAGAGGAGGCAATGGTGAACCCTGTGGAGCTCCACAGCGCGCTTTATTTGATTGGGGTCCAAATGTATAGCTGTAACTAGAAGAGGAGGCGATGGTGAACCCTGCAGAGCTCCACTGCGCGCTTTACTTGGATCCAAATGTGTAGATGCAACTAGAAGAGGAGGCGATGATAAACCCTGCGGAGCTCCACAGCACGCTTTATGTGATTGGATCCAAACGTGTAGATGTAACTAGAAGAGTAGGCGATGGTGAAACCTGCAGAGCTCCACAGCATGCTTTATGTGATTGGATCCAAACGTGTTGCTATAACTAGAAGAGTAGGCGATGGTGAACCAGGCGGAGCTCCACAGCACGCTTTACTTGGATCCAAATGTGTAGATGCAACTAGAAGAAGAGGCGATGGTGAAACCTGCGGAGCTCCACAGCGTGCTTTACTTGGATCCAAATGTGTAGATGTAACCAAAGAGCGCTGTGGATCTACTCCAGGTAGGCAAGATGGCGGCTGAGCGGTAGAGAGCAACGTGAGCTCCACCGTCTGCCACAGTTTCATTGCAGCTAGTGGCCGTCCTCGGGTCTCCAGCCAACAGCGGAGCATCTCCGGTGCCCTGGGAGACAATGGGGATCCTCGGAAGCGGAGTTCGCCGGCCGTGACTGGGAGAAGGTGCGCTGCTGCCTCAGTTATCCCAGGTACCGAATTGGAATTGGCGCCTGTCGACTCACCCCAGAAGCAGGCAGCCCGTGGTGACTGTGACGACGTACCAGCTCTGGGAGTGAAGGGGGACAGCATCGGCTGGTGAACTGCTGCAAGGAACAGCGAACCCGCCATCTTGAAGCTGCAAGCGACTTGGGACAAGATGGCCTCGGCGTGGAGCACTGAAGGACTGCGGTGAAGGCTGAGCCGGCAGCCTGCCGCTTTGTGACTCCTGCCTTGAGCCATGCCCGGATATAGGTACCAGGTGTGCCCATGAGGGGAGCGGGTAACCGGAGAAGAGCTGTGGGAACCTCAAACATTGTGAGGGCCCAGCGGCCGTGAATGAAAGTGACCCTGGTGGGGTGAGTTGGTTTCTAGGGACTCACCAGCACAGGTCATATTCCTCCTGAGTGCAGGGGGTACAATAACACAGCCACAGTAAAGGGGGAATAGCACATATCTCGGCCCGCCTGACCCCAAAATGGCGGTCGCCATCCCTCACACTGGAGGAGTGCAGGAGGCTTCCCTGTAGTCCCTTGGAGTTAAGGAGGACTGAAGTAAGGCTCCCTGTAATGTCGTAGGCAGATGTGAAGAAAGCGCATGATCACTGCAACATGGGAGCATATAGCCACTGCCTGACCTTAAGATGGCCACCATGTGACATCATTGCCTCAAGGGGACCAACATTCTAATTGTGCCTGATCATCGGACTCTGCCCAGGGGGGGCCTGGAGCGCTTCATACCCACGTTCCACATTCGATCTTTAGTTAGCGATGGCTCTCATCTAATTTGCATGTTTCGAGCGTGTCCATGTTTCACGTGCTGAGCTGCTGCATACTATTGGTTTTTCTGTGGATGCTCCCCAAGGCCGGGTTATTAGTGAGGGGTATGGGGGCCACCATGATCTTTTTGCAAGCAAGTTTTTGAGTCCTCCCTGTTACTTTCTGTTGATCCCCTACCTGACCCCAAGATGGCTGCCACTGTGTTCCCTACCACGTCGTGCTACTCCTCTGCGATAAACCGGACTTCGACCAGACCTCAAACTCATCCCCCATCCGTCCTATCCTTCAGGATACTGAATCTGTGAACCTACCCCTGACCGTGGAGACCTAGCTTTTTGGGCTATGCCCAGTGGAGCTACTTGATAGCTATAGAGGAGATGGGCTGTGGACTACCCCTTCGGACGTCACCCACCCAGCCGGACATTGGGCAGACCTTACTTCGTCTCTCCCTCATACTCTCCCTCCTACCCCTTTACTCCACCCACTTTCTCCTTTACGCTCCATTTATTCCTCCTCTTTGCTCTCTGTTTTCTCATTGAGACCTAGCCGCTTGACTTATGCCGGTGGAGCTACCTGATAGCTATAGAGGAGATGGGCTGTGGACTTCCCCCTCGGCCGTCACCTACCCAGCCGCACTTTGGGCAGACTCTCCTTCGTCTCTCCATCCATCCTTTCTCCCTCCTATTCCTTTGCCCCACCCCCGTTACCCTTCTAAGCTCCATTTACTCCGTCATCCGACGCTCTTGAAATGTTTTCTTGGAACTGATGTAACTTGTAACTGATGTAATTTTGTGGATCCTTATGTAAAGCGCTCTGAAACCTCCGGGCCTAGCCAGTGCCATATAAAACTCCAATAACTAAATACAAAATAAGAGGAGGCAATGGTAAACCCTGTGGAGCTCCACAGCGCGCTTTATTTGATTGGGATTCAAACGTGTATATGTACCTAGAAGAGGAGACGATGGAGAACCCTGAGGAGCTCCACAGCGCGGTTTACTTGGATCCAAATATGTAGATGTAACTAGAAGAGGAGGCGATGGTGAACCCTGTGGAGCTCCTCAGCGCTCTTTACTTGAATCCAAATGTGAAGCTGTAACAAGAAGAGGAGGCGATGGTGAACCCTGTGGAACTCCACAGCACTCTTTATTTGATTGAGGTCCAAACGGGTAGCTCTAACTAGAAGAGGAGGCGATGTTGAACCCTGCGAGGCTCCACAGCGTGCTTTATTTGATTGGGATCCAAACGTGTAGATGTAACTAGAAGAGGAGTAATGGTGAACCCTGCGGATCTCCACAGTGCGCTTTATTTGATTGGGATCCAAAAGTGTAGATGTAACTAGAAGAGGAGGTAATGGTGAACCCTGCGGAGCTCAACAGCGCGCTTTTTGTGATTGGATCCTGAAGTGTATATGTAACTAGAAGAGGAGGCGATGGTGAACCCTTTGGAGCTCCACAGCATGCTTTATTTGATTGTGATCCAAACGTGTAGATGTAACTAGAAGAGGAGGCGATGGTGAACCCTGCGGAGCTCCACCGCACACTTTATTTGATTGGGATCCAAACGTGTAGCTGTAACTAGAAGAGAAGGCGATGGTGAACCTTGCGTAGCTCGACAGCGCACTTTATTTAATTGGGATCCAAACAGGACCAGGAGTAACAATTGTAGGGTCAATGAAAGCCACACAGGGCTTTTCTTCGCAGTGCAGGGTGAGCTTCAGAATGGGGTGGAAGCCCCTCCAAATAATTCCTCTGTCGGTCACGGCACAGCACTAAAGTCTGGTTCTGCTGCAGGTGATCATACATCTAATATCCGATTACTTGGCCCAGGAGGACAGTATGATGCAGCAGGCCCTGGGTTCAGAGTACAGACTGAAATTAACCTTAGTGTCTGCAGAATGAGCCCCTGCCTGTCACTCACACCACTTCTGTGTGCTGCTTGGGTGACCCCCTCAGTGACCTTACTGACGCATGGCATTCTTTGCGTGTGGCACCTGGGGCCCTGTGCTCCAGCAGCTGATATTGAGTCCTCAATCAATAGACATAGGGCCTGCATGGCAGGCGTTCTATCTGGCAGTGGTGTTCACCTATCTTGTCTTTCTTCACTTTCACAAGGTCAGGCGGGGTGAGCTCTGCATCCTGCTCTCCTCCGGCACAGCAAACTCAAGATGGTGGAAGGAGTGCTGAAACTTTTAAAACGCTCACCCTAGTCAAGATATCTCAGTTGAATTAATCAATGGATTTAGGCGCAGTTCTCTGTATTGGGGGTGAATGTTTGACATCGTTCTGCATTCCGTCTATTATTTGTTATTTTTGCATTTGTTGCGCTAAATGGAACAAGTATCCCCAGACGTGGGACCCATGCTCACTGTGCTACTGGAGTCCAGCTATCCTGACTGATGAGGGGTGATATTATTTAATATTTTTCAACCTTATCTTGAGAAAAATCAATCCCATATATGGTGTGCAGAAACTTGTGAATTCCCTGGCACATTCATCTTAAGTTACTGTGTTTCTTACTAAATATTGCAAATAATGGATATATGAACTAGAAGCACTCTATTGAACTGAATGAAAACATTGTTTGACTGTAAATGCACATAAATTAAATGACACATAGTATTATACATGTTAAGATGCTTGTGGAACCTTAAGCAGCAATGACAAAAAACAAGTGTACATGGTGAAGGGTCTCCGAGGCAGAATGAAGGTCTAGAATGTGACACAGCTGCGCTTGCAGTGCACCCCTTTCTACTTGATCACTTCCGATATCCCTGCAAGTTCCTTCACCCCTTTTCTGACCACCTCCTAACACTTGTGCTCACAGTGGCGGTTTCTTGTCAAGGGTGTCGGGCTCCGCCCCCTTTACTTTTGCCCCAATTTGAATAATTCCTAAAATAAAATAAAAGTGCTTGTTATGTTTTTAAATCAATGCAGCAAGTGCACACTATCATTATTTTTTCGTGCTGGGGCCAGGTCGGCTGCATTCTGCCACTAACATGCAGTGCGATGACATTTCAGATGAGTGACACTTAAAACCTGCTGCCCCGAAGTTAATACTGATGGAGCGAGATTTGGAAATATATTTATTTCAGCTCGCGAAGTTGAACTTCCATAATAAAATAATATTATTATTAAAGTGTGCAGTGAAAATATTAACCATTCTAGAATAAAAGTTGAAAAATCATGACACGCGGGAAACTAATATGTGTGCTCATAAACGTGCATTATGTTGCATTTGTATGTGTGTGAAAAATAATGAATTAATCCTGTCTATTGTCATGTCAGAATTAAATGCGGCTGTTTTATTAATGGCATTTGCTTATTTCTGTGTGCTCATGTTTTGTCTTTTCTGTCTTAAATGTTGCACGAACCTGTTTATTGCTTTATTTGCTTCTGCTAGGTAACATAGATTAACGGGTTAATATTTAGCAAAGGTGGGTGGGTAACAGAATGATTTCTAATTCTTGCATTAATTGTTCTTTTGTGTTTGTTTATACACTAGTTTCTGAAAAAGAGGCTTGAGGCCTAGCACGTCCTTTTTATGCTGTTGGCAAAATTCTGCTCAGAGAAAGCAAGAGCCCAGTGTGGAAAGTTTCTGCTGTGTTTAATAAGGAGAAAAATACAAACGTGGTTGTACAGTGAACTTTCTGTACTCTTGGTTAGCGTGGCCAAGGCGAGGAACCGGCAGAGAGATTGTCAAGCTAAGGAAGTCACAGACATACTATTTCAAATGTTGCAAACTGGAGGAAGCTACGTGACTTGAAAATAAAGGACAATAGACTCTAAGAGAGAGTCGGAACTGGGCTTCAAAAATATGATGACATTATGGTCTGTCACTTGACAGCCAATCAGAGTTCTGAATGGCAGAAAAAAGTATTCATGTTACTTAGATTAGTTAGTTAGAAAGGTATAAAAACTATCCCCCTGGGAGGGAGAGTGCTGCTTGCTGTTCATCTTCTCCTGACACCAGTTGAGCGTATCGTGCTGACGGACTTTTCTTGGAGCACGTAAGAATCATTAGGGCTATTGACTTTTTCCTTTTATTCTTTAATGAAGCAAGTGTAGCTAGGGACTTAGGGTTTAGGTGATGCAAAAACTGTTATTTCCATTTGAATTATGCTACTTGATTTTTGCTTAAAACTGTCAATACTTCTTGCTAAAATCTTAATAATAATGCTTGAATAAAAAGATTTAATGCACTTTCTCTGAATAAATAGTTAATAAATAAGATTTTGAAAAACAAGCTGGACTTGTTATTTCATGTATTTAGGTTACCATTAGCAGATTCATTCGCCTTAGTGGCTTAATTAATCATAGGGCTTTTAAAAAAAGTATGATGGAGTTGTTTTACTGCAGATGTATATAAATGTATATATTTTGTGAATAGGTTTATTAATTAGGTCACATGATTCAGTTGCTCAAAATATGTCATGTTAGTTTATGGGCCTTGTAAATGATTTATGATTGATGGTGAGTATTGTGGAATTGGGTAGCGTTGCTTATGGCATATTTCCTATAGGGGCGCTGGATCAATTTCCTGGTAGCAGAGGATGGTTGCTATGGTAACCGACATGCTACATGATAATTACATAGGATCGTTGTTTAACATATGTTGAGTTTTGTTCAATTGTTACATGTAGTCCAAAGGTTTTTTCCTGCAGTGTGAAAATTCCTAGTTGTACCGGTACAGAGTGGTGTAACACGAGTGAAGTTACACAGTGCATTTGTTCTGTTTCAAATTAATGATATTGATATCACTAGTGTTGTGGTCGTACAACACGTGTTAGGGATATAGGTGTGCCAGGTAGAATGTATAGTGAGGATTATCTATGAAATCGTAGCTTTGAGTATAGGGACAAAGAGCCCGTTCTAAAACTCATTGAGAAAAGAGTAGTAGAATACATTGAAACTTGAGTGAAGGGTAAAGTAACGTCGTTTATTTTACTGACAAATGTGGATTTCTGTGGCTGGTTAAAGTCCTGCCAGGATTTCATGTATGTATGGTTAGGGAAACTTTCCGTTAGAAAGTGCGTAAATGATTTTGTAATTCCGTTCGAGTCAAACTTTGAATTGCTACTTTATGTGCATTCAGAGGGAAATGAGTTCGTTATTACCTGTTAGAGGGGTGAAGTAAAGGTTTACTTTATCGACGAATGTATATTCTGTGAGAGTAGCGTCGTCTATTCCACGCAAAGAATACTTGCATGATTGTAAAAACTGTCACTATATTTTAGAGAAACAGACAAATGGTTTGTTTTTCCGTTGTTATTAATTAAGTTTCATTGAAAAAGTTTTCTTAAAATAGCGCTGTGAAAAGTTATTGTGAAGGAGGGGTGAGCTCTAGGAGTGAGACACGAGAAACCGCAGCGGCTGTGTACGTCACTGGGTCCGCGCTGTGATTGGCTAACATACGTCACAGCTTGTACATTGATTGGCTCTTGTGATTTTGACGAGCTGTAAGCTGATTGGTTCTTTTGGAAAGCATCATTTCTATTGGTTGAACAAGGTAGTGACGTGGCTTAACCTGATTGGATTGTTGGTGTGTTTCGCGCTCGGATTGGCTAGTTTTGCGGAACAACCAGGAAATATTCACGATCATTTCTAATTTAACCGATTTGATTAAACATGAGTTATTATTACAAGAAAGAAGAGAAAAAGCTTACATGGCTTCAAAAATGTTTACATTTTATTTCACCTGATAAGAAAATTGAAACGCGAGGTGGAAAATTACTTCATAAGTACAAAACACCTGCAGCCTATATGGAAAGTGAATATGGTTATCATACTTGCCTTTGGTTTGATGCTTGGATGCAATATACTAAAAACGATGGTGTTTTAGCCTGGCCGGAAGATGGTTCATTTAATATGAGGATTCTGAAAAATGTAAGAGAAAAAATGACAGCTCTTGTGCCGAAGCCTAGACCAACACAATTTGATGCTTTAGTTGAATGGGAAGATGAGATTTTTCAACTTCAGCGGGAAGCAAGTGGGTTGATGAGACCTCCAAAATCATCAAATTTTAAACGAGAAACTCATGAGGATAGAATGCGTCGGTGGAGACAGGCAGATATGTGTGACGGTCTCTATACAGTGAGAGAGATGATTACTGAAATACCAGGTCAAAAGAATACCCAAAAGAAAAATAATGCTGTTGTAGAAAGTGAATCAGAAGACCAAGTTTTAGAAGAAATATATTTAACTAATAAAAAACAGACTCCTTTAAAACCAGCTTGTTCATGGTCTATCCCGATGGTTTCTACAGGAACCACACCAAGTGCACCTCCATTAAATGATGAATCACCCAGATTGTACTCGAATAATTCTGAATCTTTTGAAACTCCTGAAAGGTTAGGAACAAGAACAAATTCTAGTGTTTATAAAGAAAGCAGAAATTTTCCTGAAACCCCAATGGGAAGACAAGTTCCTAGAAATTTAGTGGGAGCTGGTAGAGATGAGGAAATTGCAAATACCTCAGAATATTTACGATCAAAAGAGGAATTAATTTGACAGTTAACTAAAGGCATGGAAGCAGTGACAGTTCCAGTAACGATTGGTCCTGTTCAGCCTGTTTTTGATCAAGGAGAAATTAGGCAACCAGGTTTGACAATTCCACTAAATGCAGAAATTCAGAAAGTAGCTGAAAAATTTTACTCAGAATTAACTGAAATACATCGAGAAAAAACAATGATGCCTGACTTAACTTTTAATCCAGGATCATTATGTAAAACACCAATGGGTGCAGAGTCAGATACTGAATCTCCAGAGAAGAGTGTTGAGAAAACAGATTCTACTTCAAAGCTTGATGTTGCGAGACTAAAAGCAGATTTAGAGGAACTAATTGGCACAATTGGTCCTGACAGTTTGAAGCATTATCAAGATGATGAACTGTTGTTCATTTGTAAAAGCATACAATGGAAAACCAAGAATAAATATGATCAATTGGAAGAATTGGCTGCAGAATTGGATTTGATTTGAGTAAACAGAAAAATTCGGGAAAACATTACAGGTTAGATTTTACTGAAAAAGACATTGGGAATTTCAATGCGATGGGAAGAATTGTGCATATAAATGATTTGATTGTGTACATCAAAACATTGAGTGATTTCAGTAAATGGAGAGTAAAGTGGACCAAGAAAAAGGAAGAGTAAAGGCAAGAAAGGTTAGCCAAACAATTCCCAATGAGAGAAATTGCAGGTGGTGGTTATGTTTATGTTCCCTGGTCAAGACAGGACATTCTGTTGTTCACAAATGATTTTCCTCGGCTAAGAGAGAAGCCTGTAGAATGGTATCGACAGGTGGATAGATTCATTAAGGTCTCAAAAGTTCTGTGGATTGATCTTGATGGATTCTTTGACATTGTTGTCCCATCAGATCTTAGGACAGAATGTAAAATTGCTGTGAGTTGGCCAAGATAGAACCAGCTTGAGATAAAGAGACAGGTGCTCCATCGTCAGAAGTCATGGGATTGTATGACAAAGTGATTTATTGGTAAAAAAAAAGATTCCCCCAAAGGAAGTAGATTGGGTAAAAATAGACAGAACAAACCAGGAGCCAAAGGAGTCAGTTCATTCATTCTATGAAAGATTACTATTGGCTTTCAAACAGTACAGTGGCTATGAAAAATTAAATGAAAAGGACATGAGCCACTTCATTTACAGATTTGTTTATGGTCTTAGACCTGAAATTGGTGCAATGATTAGAAATAATATTGTCGGATGGCAATCACTCTCAGTTGATGATATTTTGAGGAAGGCAAAATACTGTAGTGATGAATTGAAATGAAATGAAATTTAAAAGTAACTTTAACAAACCAAAATGTAATGTTAATATTGAGGAGCTGAAGCAAAAATTGCCTTGTTTTAATTGTGGCGAAATTGGACACTGGAAGCGTGAGTGTAAAAATCCGCCCAGAAATTTCAAAAATGCATCATTAAATTCACAGATGCAGAACGATGTAAATCTACAGCAACAGCTACAGCGACAGCTAAATGAGTTGAGTCTTCAGCAACAGCTACAGCGACAGTTAGCGAATCAGCAGAGTCAGATTCCACAGCCTCCTCTCCCAAACTGTGGAGGTGGTCAAAGATATAATTCGGAGACAGGATTCAGCGGAGGTGACCATGAAATAAGAACACAAAGAGCAAATGTGTCAAATGTTTCTGGACAATTTTTGTTGACAGAAAATCAAGGGAGTGATTCAGAAGACTACTTATGACGGTGCCTGAGAGAGGGGGAAGAGTGTGTACTTGGAGCCACTCTTGAGGTTGACCAGTCTGGTCCATTTGTAAATGGTAAAGTGAATGATGTAGAAATCACTTTTCTTGTGGACACTGGTGCTACCCGTTCTACTGTTAGATCAGTGGAAATTGAAAACCTACCTCTCTCTGGGGATACCATCCAAGTAGTTGGTGTAGCTAATCAGCAAATCAAAACAGATTTGACAGAGCCTGTGAAAATAGAAATTGGCAAATTTAAAGACAAACACAGATTTGTAGTTTGCAACAGCAGTCCTGTAAACTTGCTGGGAAGAGATATCTTATGCAAGATGAACTGCAAAATATATTGCTCACCGGAGGGTATTGAGCTACAAACCATGGAGGAAGATGGGCTTTATAAATTAACAATGTTAATGGTTGAAGCAGAAAAAAACAAATTATTTCCTGTATTCGATAAAGAATATTTGCCTGAAGAACTGAAAAAGTCAGTCAAAGCTGAAATTTGGGATTTATCTGGAAGTGAAATGGGTCTGATGAAACATGTTGATCCAGTCAAAATTACAGTGAAACAGGGAATAGAATTTCCAAACATTCCTCAGTACAAAATGAAAGCAGAAACAATTGAAGGTGTCATTCCTGTAATTGAGAAATTCATAAAGCAAGGTGTTTTAAAAGAAATTGAGAGTAGTCCTTGTAATTCACCGATTATGGGGATCAAAAAGCCAAATGAAACGTACAGAATAGTTATAGTTGTAGACTCTGAAAATGATGAAGATCTGCTAAGAAAAGAAGCAGAAGAAGAGTCAGATCAAGTTGTGAATCAAGACCAGGAGAGTATTGAAAAGCAGAAAAGAAGCTCTGAATACAGGGACAAGAAATCTGGAACTGGGAAGTTGAAGGAATTGAAGAAGAAGACTAATTGCCAAGTACCAGTTACAAAGATTATGTTCCTAACGGAGTGAGGCTGCCGAGTAGAGAAGTACCTGAGTCCAGAATTGAAATTTCTGACACTGATACTGATGAGAGTGATGAAGATTCTCAAATAAGAAAATTCAGAAAAAGAGCTTGGAGAACAGAATGTAATGTGACCAAGCCTAAGAAGAAATTACCAAGAAAAGGTGACAACTGGCCAAGTGAAAACGAAGGGCTAAAATCCAAATTGATAAAGAAATCTGAAGAACAAGTCAACGAAATTTCTAGTCAAAAAGATCCTGAAAAGAAAAGTGAGGCAGGAAAGAAAATAGAAGTAATTAGTAGAAAGACAAAGAGAACTCTAAAGCCAAATCAAAAATATAAGTCTCCTGAGTGGACTTATATTATAATACCACCTGTAGTTGAGATAAATAGTAGCAGTCAGGAAGAGATTGAAGACAATAGTGACAATGATTGAAGTATTTACCTGTTAAAAATGTGGGTTTCCTGTTTTTGGCATAAGGCTAAAAAAATTGTGTTAGGTGACACAAGGTCGAAGAAATTGTGTTCGCTGGAAAACAACTTGTGACGCAAGGTCGAAGAAAAGCTGTTAGAGGGTTGAGGGTTTTAGTTTAAAAAAAAAAAAGGGGGGGTGTTAAAATTTAGACATTTTTTGAGACATTTTAAAGACAATTTTGAGACTTTTTTAAATTTTTGTTTTCTTTTTCCTTTACAAGCTTAGTGAAAATGCCTTATGTTTTTGTAAATAACAGCTCAAGATGCTCCATCTTTAAGAGATGCTGTAAGATGTCTCTGATATGTGTGCTCTTAATAATTCTGCTCTGGTTAGTTTTAGCTGTCATCTTTCCTTTCGGGATCGATAAGGAGATGTACAAGGTTAATATGACAAGCAAAGCTTCAGTTAAACAAGATAAACATAGTGCAACAGGCAAAACTAACAAAGTTATTGATCATAGACCAGAGATTCATCAAGATAGGTCTGTTGGTGATTTTTCTAGCAATACATTTTCAAGACTCTTGGCTGAATATGTTAAGGTCATGGAAGTTAAAGACTGTTATATCTGTGTGAAATGGCCTGCTTCTGTTTCAGAGGGAGTGACCTACAATATGCTTCCTCTTACTTAGGGCATAACCTGTAGTGTAATAGCTATCTTATTTGATCAGACTGGTCGTCTAGAGTATTATTACTCTAATTATGACGACATTTTTGCAAACTTGAAAATTGAGAAAAGCTTAAATAAACACAAGCAAGCTAAACAGATGAGGGAATTCTTCATTGTGACTAACAAACTTACCTAGGAGTATGCTTTTAGAAATAATCTAACTTGCAAATTAAGAGCTGAGGAAAAGACTTTCCTGAACCTCGTTGAGGAAAGAAGGGCAATCTATAAAAGAAATGAGATGGTCAAGCAGACCAAATCAAATTTCTGGCAGAAGGAAGATGAACAATTAAATGGCAAATCTTTTAACAATGTTGCAATACACATAGACAAACCAATTAGTGGCAAGTTTTGTATTAGGAGAGATAACACGCTATTTGATAATTATTTTGTTGGAGCTAGCAATTGTGAGGACACTTATCAAATCATGGGGGGTTGGGGATTCAAGGGTGGTAGAGACCCAATTTTCCCTGGAATGTATTTTGTTTGTGGAGACAAAGCCTATTATAACCTCCCAGACCATTGGTATGGGACGTGTTTTGTTGGCCTTGTTTTTCCAAAAGTTTTTCATGTTGACAGAAATGCAGAAGGCTCATTTGAAATCAGTAATCATGTAACCAGGTTTAAAAGAGAGAGTTTTTCAGAAATTTTGGGAGACATTTTTGAGGCAGTGATACCTTTGGTGCGTATAACCCTGAATGCAGGAAGGATCAGAAAATTATCTACAATTGTTGACAGATTGTCAACTGACACAGCTAGCGGTTTCCATATTTGTAAATATTTTTATTGAAATTTTTTCCTCCTCGTTTTATTTCCCCCCCCTCCCCCATTACATGGACAAGGCACAATAAGATTCATAAGGCAGCCACATATTCAACCACATATTAAAAAAAAAAAGGGATAAAAATATTACAGTGTACATACTACATACAGATCCTATCAAAATATATACAAATACAAATAATATATGTTAGCTTTCCATAATACATATATTCCTCAAAATACCTTATTCAGTTCCAGCCTTCCAATCAATCAAAGGACCCCAGATTTGTATACCCAGCTTTTTACCCTTTCTCCCTTTCCTAGAGTAAATGGCTGTTTCCAATTTTTGTATTGACAAAGTTTTTCCGAGCCATTGATGATACGTGGGAGGATTTGGATCTAACCAAGTTGAGGCCACAAGCAATCTAAAAATCGCCATTGCTACAAACAGAAAATATTTACAATTAATTTGTCCGTTAGGGGAGATTCCCAGCAAAATAGTTGCTGAGTCCAGCTCTATAGTTGTGTCTAAGGCATTCCAGAAAAAATTCCTGATATCTTGTTTTATCTTATCTAAATGTGGACAAGTAGAGAAAATATGTGACAGGTTGGCCTCCATACTGCCACATCTAAAACACGTGATGCCCGACACAGCCCCCCATTGAGCAATTTTCCATGGCGTGTAATACAGGTGATACAAACTCTTGTAGTGCTGGGCCTGAAGAGACGCTGAGCATAGTAGTTTACATCCCATCTCAAGTGATTCAGAGAAAATATCTCTTTCTCTAGCTATATCCAAATCTGAGGACCATTTAACTATCCATTTATCAAGATCATCCTTTTTTAACTTTGTCATTTCTAAATAAAATCTTTTTATAGTACAGTCATTACCTTTTTGTATGAGATCCATCATTGTACTCCTCCCAAAACCTAGAGCTCCCCCTTTTTTATTTAATATGCAGCTCCTTATTTGAAAGTCTTTAAAGAAATGATTTGTGTTTAACATATACTTATTTTTCAGATCTATAAATTGTAACATACCATTGTCATCCCACATATCGCCAATCATCCTTATACCTCGACTCTCCCATTCTTCGTATACCATTCCTGAGAACACTACCCTAGGTAATGAGGGATTATTTTTAAGTCTAGTATATACACTATATTTCCCTATTCCAACTCTTTGGGAAAATCCTTTCCATATATTATAGGCCGCCATAATTATCTTGAAACGTGTTCTTTTAAAGTAACTTCCATCAGTGAATCTTAAAAAAATATTTTCGGCATTTGTACCCAAAGCTAGACCATATATAGCCAGCGAACCTGTCTTATCCCATCCATCCATCTCAGCCCCCCCAATTAATCCAACCATTCCTTGTATTGCTGCAGCCCAATATTATACCTTTAGATCCGGCAATGACCACCCCCCTTTCTCCCTAGGAAGGGACATATACCTCAATGCCCTCCGGGTTTTACCTCTAGCCCAAATAAACCGATTTACCATACTTTCGCAAGTTTTAAACCACTTATTTTCAATTAGAAGAGGAATTGCCCTAAAAAGATACAGCAGTTTGGGTAAAATCAGCATTTTAATAATATTAACTCGCCCAACTAATGATAAATGTAAGTTCTCGTACCGATCCAGATCTTTTCTTGCTTTTTCAATTACTGGGGCAATATTATTATCCACCAAGCTATCTAAATTAGACATAATATTGATTCCGAGGTATTTCCCTGCCGGCACTACTCTACTATCTTCACAAGGTGTAAAAGAGTTTTTAATAATCTGAGTTTTAGACGCGTTCAGTGAATACCCTGAGACTTGACCAAATCTTAAGGCCTCAGCCTCTACAAACGTAGTTGCTTCCGTAGGGCAGGGTGTTATCACCGCAACGTCATCAGCGTAGGCTAATATCTTGCATGGCCCAAGAGCTGTACTGACTGGAGTAATCTCTGGTGCTGATTCTATCTTACGTATTAAGGGATCCATATAGATGGCAAATAGCAGGGGAGAAAAAGGACATCCCTGGCGAGTTCCTCTCTTGATTTTAAATTGACCAGTTATACCCCCGTTTATCCTTAATGCTGCTCCTGGGTCCATATATAAAGTCTGAATTGCTTTCAAATACCCTCCTCTAATCCCAACTCTAACTAGGGTCTGCCACAAATACTGCCAGGAGACCCGATCGAATGCTTTTTCCGCATCCAAAAGCATAACTGCCATCGGGTCTCCTGCTACCTCCGCCACATCAAGTAAAGTTATAACTTTTCTGATATGGTGAGTTGACCCTCTACCAGGAATAAAACCATGTTGGTGATCACTAACCAGGGTACTTATAATTCTTGCAAATCTTGCAGCCAGTGCCTTCGAATAAATTTTGGTGTCATTATTCATCAATATTATTGGGCGGTACGAACCTGGTTCACTCGGTGGCTTTTCTTTTTTTTAAATTAATACTATATCTGCCCCGCTCCAGGATTTGGGAATGGACACCCCACTTTGTGCAGCTTGAAATGTTTGAGTTAAATTATTACCCAAACATCCCCAGAAAGTTTTATAAAACTCAATCGGTAGCTGATCAGGTCCAGCAGCTTTCCCCGAGGGTAGAGCAGTCATTGCTTCTTTAATCTCAGTTTCGTCCAACACAATCTCTAATTCATCTGCGTCTTCAGGGGAGATAGTTTTTACCTCGATGTTCTGGAGATATTCGTTTATTCTTTCGGTACTACTGGGATCTTTCTCATCATATAGAGTTTGGTAAAACTTCCTAAAAACCTCCCGAATTTCTTCTGGTTCTGAATGTAATTGTCCCTTTTCATCCTTTATTTCCTTAATCGTCCCTGCCGCCGCTATCTGTCTGGTTCGTATAGCAAGGACTCGCCCTATTTTCTCACTGAACTCGTAACATCTCTCCCTTCTAATTGTATATTGCTTTGCGGCTCTATTAGCAAGTTCTTCCTCTGCTTCACTTTTCACCTTCAATAATTCTATTACGGATTGTTCAGTTGACTCTCCCCTTATTACACAGTTATTAAGTTGTTCTTCTGCCACCAGTACTTTTCCCTCTCTCTCCTTATATCGCAGTTTTTCTGTTTTCCTCATGAAGGCACTATAACTACACGTTTCACCACGTGCTCCCGCCTTAAAGGCATCCCATACTATACTAACTGCAGCAGTTCCTCTATTATGTTCAAAGAATTCAGTAATCCATTTAGACATATGTTTTATATAATCATCATCTAAAAGCAAACCCCTTTCGAATGTCCACTCCCTTCTTATTATTGTTTTCCCACTCTGCTTTATCGTTAGGATTAGGGGATTGTGGTCACTAAATATCCGAGGAAGTCTATCAATTTCCACTAAACTAATTAAATCATTAGAAACCAAGAAGTAATCCAACCTAACGCATATCTGATGCGGTGCTGAATAATATGTATAACCGAGTTGTTTCGATCTAATTGACCCCCAGACATCTCGCAATGTATTATTGTCTAGAAGATCCGTAAGGGCCTTGTAAACCTTTTTCTTCCTACCCTTATACTGTCTTATTGAGCCTGATCCTAGACCCTCTGCTCCGTCAATATTTAAGTCTCCACCTATAATAACTCGAGGGGCCCAATCTGCCAACTCAGAATCCAAAAAGAAGGTGGAGGATGAGGCAGCTCAATACCCCATTTCAAAACATAGGTTGTGAGGCTTACCTTCTGTATCCCGCTCGTTTGAAGATTGGAGTAAATGGGAATTTTAAAATCTTCTACTCTGAGATACTTGCACAAGAATACCTTAACTTTTTGCAAGAACAACGGAAAACAAGGCATAAGGAGAATGTCGAGAATAACGATCACGCAGTAGCTCTTAGGGATATTCCCCAAAAGAAACAAAGATAAACATAATGTGGAAAATAGAGACTGTGTAAATTAATTTTTTGGGGATGAAAAGTTACATATGAGGACTTATTTAAAATAATAGAGGAAACTGTTTGTTCAAGGCTTATGAAAAATTTATTTTTTCACTCCTCTATATTTGATGGTTTTTTTGTGTTGTAGCTGCTTCTGCTTCAATAAGTAAAGATTGATATTAATACAAGAAGTATAGTGGTGGAGGCTGAGCACAAATATGGGTGGTATTTGCTGGACATACACTGAGCACAGTAAGTTGAGGGGAAAGTTAGGGGGGGTTGACGGGTTTGGCATCCAGGAGGCAAAAGTCGGCCAGACATAGGTCCGTTGGACCTATTTGCCTGTAGGGGGGTGGGAGTCTGAGGGTGGGCAGTCTGGGGTGGGGTTGGGGATGGGTAGGGAAATGGACAGGGCACAAAGGTACAAGATGCTTAAGAGGATTTGACAAAAGTAATTTGTATCAACTGTATGATATGTGTAGTGATACGGAAGCTGTGGAAGACAACATTGAAATTAATAGGGAAGTATTTTCATCCAGTGTGCTAGACCTAGTATTGTATATTGTTTTCAGAACATTAAATAAAAGCAAGCAGATAGGGTGTGAAGAGAATTGGTTGGAAAAAAAGAAATAATATGAAAAAATGTCTATTAGATTAGTGACATGGAATGTATGCGGCCTAAATGGTGTAATGAAAAGGCAGAAGATAGGAATGCGGTTACGGCAAATGGATGTAGATTTTGTGTTTCTTCAGGAGACACATGTAATGAGTACCCAGGAGATCTATCTTAATCAGCTGGGGTTTCAATTAATAGTTACTTCTAGACAAGGGGTAAAACAGCGAGGGGTAGCGATTCTATCGAGGGATAAAAGGGTAGTAACAAGGAGAAAGTTAAGAGATAATTGGGGGAGATGGGCTATGGTAGAGGTATTATTAGGGGGGGTGTGGACAACATTAGTTGCAGTATATGGTTCTACACAGGACGATCCAGAAATTTTGCAATTTTTGGATTCTGAGTTGGCAGATTGGGCCCCTCGAGTTATTATAGGTGGAGACTTACAGCTAGCGGTTTCCAATTGGTGGATACTGAGGTCATCGCAATTCGATCTATGGTAATGCAAAACCGTCTTGCCCTGGACATACTCCTAGCAAAAGAGGGAGGAGTCTGTGGCATTTTACATGTCCAACACTGTTGTACATATATCCCTGATGAGTAGAAACATTGAGATGTACATCAAAAATATCACTGAGCTGCATTCAGAAATTGTTCCCTTAGAAGAGGATGATTTTTCAGAACGTTTATCCAAAAGATTTCAGGCAATCAAAACCTGGTTTCAAGAGATTGGTGGTTCAGTTCTTGGCAAGATTCTAACACCTTTATTTGTAATCATTTTTGTGATACTTTTGTTGAAGATTAGTTGCATGTTACACAAGAGAAAGAAATATCTGAGGGAAAAGAAGAGAATTTACAAAATCAGAAAGGAACAGGAGAGAGAGATAGAACTGGAGGAGTTTCGTAAAGCTCAATATGAAAGTTGCAGACAGACAGCTGAGACAAGCCTTTAGAAATACTAACACAGTGAAATCGAATTATGTTCATCTATTAGATAAAATGTGTTACATTTTTGGGAGTGGTTTGGTGATTTTGAAATCACCGGATGGAGCGAGATTTGGAAATATATTTATTTCAGCTCGCGAAGTTGAACTTCCATAATAAAATAATATTATTAATAAAGTGTGCAGTGAAAATATTAACCAATCTAGAATAAAAGTTGCAAAATCATGACACGTGGGAAACTAATATGTGTGCTCATAAACGTGCATTATGTTGCATTTGTATGTGTGTGAAAAATAATGTATTAATCCTGTCTATTGTCATGTCAGAATTAAATGCGGCTGTTTTATTAATGGCATGTGCTTATTTCTGTGTGCTCATGTTTTGTCTTTTCTGTCTTAAATGTTGCACAAACCTGTTTATTGCTTTATTTGCTTCTGCTAGGTAACATAGATTAACGGGTTAATATTTAGCAAAGGTGGATGGGTAACAGAATGATTTCTAATTCTTGCATTAATTGTTCTTTTGTGTTTGTTTATACACTAGTTTCTGAAAAAGAGGCTTGAGGCCTAGCACGTCCTTTTTATGCTGTTGGCAAAATTCTGCTCAGAGAAAGCAAGAGCCCAGTGTGGAAAGTTTCTGCTGTGTTTAATAAGGAGAAAAATACAAACGTGGTTGTACAGTGAACTTTCTGTACTCTTGGTCAGCGTGGCCAAGGCCAGGAACCGGCAGAGAGATTGTCAAGCTAAGGAAGTCACGGACATACTATTTCAAATGTTGCAAACTGGAGGAAGCTATGTGACTTGAAAATAAAGGACAATAGACTCTAAGAGAGGGTCGGAACTGGGCTTCAAAAATATGATGACATTATGGTCCGTCATTTGACAGCCAATCAGAGTTCTGAATGGCAGAAAAAGTATTCATGTTACTTAGATTAGTTAGTTAGAAAGGTATACAAAATGTCCCCCTGGGAGGGAGAGTGCTGCTTACTGTTCATCTCCTCCTGACACCAGTTGGGCGTATCGTGCTGACGGACTTTTCTTGGAGCACGTAAGAATCATTAGGGCTATTGACTTTTCCTTTTATTCTTTAATGAAGCAAGTGTAGCAAGGGACTTGGGGTTTAGGTGATGCAAAAACTGTTATTTCCATTTGAATTATGCTATTTGATTTTTGCTTAAAACTGTCAATACTTCTTGCTAAAATCTTAATAATAATGCTTGAATAAAAAAATTCTAATGCACTTTCTCTGAATAAATAGTTAATAAATAAGATTTTTGAAAAACAAGCTGGACTTGTTATTTCATGTATTTAGGTTATCATTAGCAGATTCATTCGCCTTAGTGGCTTAATTAATCATAGGGCTTTTTAAAAAAGTATGATGGAGTCGTTTTACTGCAGATGTATATAAATGTATATATTTTGTGAATAGGTTTATTAATTAGGTCACATGATTCAGTTGCTCAAAATATGTCATGTTAGTTTATGGGCCTTGTAAATGATGTATGATTGATGGTGAGTATTGTGGAATTGGGTAGCTTTGCTTATGGCATATTTCCTATAGGGGCGCTGGATCAATACTACTTGCCGGGCTGGAAATCCCACAGACCTGAGGCCTGTGAGGTCATCAATCCGTCAAAGTCATAGTCTGAAGGACTGGTCTCCACCCCCTGATGACGTGGGGATAAGGTTAACCCCTGGCCACCCTTTCCTAACTCGTCACCAGGTGGGGAGGTTCCCCACCCTGTGACAAGTTGGGAAAAGGAGGGGTAGAGTCTGCAGACGGGAAGGTAAGAAATCGAGTCTGCGCAGTTTGTCATCAGGTCTTATGAACACACACTGCACAGACTTGAGGTGTCTGCTACCCATGCTGCAGTTTGTCATGGAGGCCATTAGCTCCGGTGCTTCGCATGTGCGTGCTTCACTCACTATCTGGCTGCCAGGAGTTGAATCGGGGACCTATGATGGTGTGGAGCCTCACAGCCCCCAATCCTCTGGACCACCAGGTCGGTGAAAGGTTTTTACATAACACGTGCATGACACCTTTCACTTGTTTAAAAAGTTATGTTCCCTCACTGACACCCCTCCAGTCTGCACAGCAATGTGGCTTAATCACCCTGAAACGCAGTTTGTCTAAAAACCTACAGAGATAGTCTTGTCCATGCATCGACTGGCTAACTCTGTCATCCGTCTGAAATGTTTTTATCTGCAGCGGACGCAGAATCACAGGGATACATGCATCGCAATGGCTGGCTGCATTAGTGTACGTCAAAGCAAAGAGGCCAAGCTCCAGGGCACGTGGTGGACAAATAGCGTATCTGGAGCAGGGCTGTTGATGGGACAGGTGTTGGGTAGTAGTAAAAGAGAAGCATACTGAGATTAATCTATTGATAACTTAAGCTTGCGCTGCACTCATGCCACTTTATAGGAGTGTAAACATTGCACTACACTATTCATGTGCAGTTAATAATAATGTAATCCAGAGGCCTAGTGAGTCAGCTAAACGCTGTGTCCGGGTACACAAACCATGACTTCTGCGTGACTTAACTTGTCCTACATACGGAACACGCCACTACTGGCAGACCATGAGTTAAACAACTCAAATGTTCACATTTCATCATGGACACTAGGTTTTGTATATTTGAAAATATTTTTGTGGGCAGGGGAAATAATGTGAGGCCGCTAAGTGATTTGCACAGAATAATGCGATTTGGCCAAAGGGAAATCTGTAATTTGGACCGGTATCTTTTGGTTCCATGGGCTTCAAATGATCACTATGTCAGATTTCCCTGGCCACTCCAAAAAGAGAGCCAGTCTAGACAGCCGTAAATCAGTAAGAGGCCTCCTTACGGTATGGTATCACCGGTAGAACAGGAGACCCTTCTATACTGCAGGTTATGGTAGTCCCTTACAGCACATAATTGACACCTATTAAAACCTGAGTCATCAGAGAAATCCGACCCCAAACCAATTAACTGAATCTAATGGAGGGGAGGGAACAAGTGATGAATGCATTCAGGGGAGGGAAGATGGGATGGGGACGATGGGTCAGTGCGAGTGGGCCCCGGGAAGAAAGCGCGAGAGGAGGCTTCTTCAAATCAAAGCTAAGTGTATCAAAAGCCTCTGGAGGAAAACTAAGTAGGTGGACGGAGCGCAGTGACTCAGCAGAGAGCAGTGCATTCCTCGGGGAAAGGAGAGAGTGACAGACTATCCGGGGAGGGTGCAGTGTTCTGTGAAGGAATCCCAAATGTGACAGAAGTTTAGTCTAATAAACAAGCACAGCCCCCGAATCCTCATCTGTACTGGACCTTCTAAGTACTAACCCACATTATTGGCACAGCAAGCAAATATTGGGGGCATCTAGTGAGACTCGCAAGGCAAAATGGTGATGCGTCAAAATGAGTGAACTTCCCAGTCATTCAACCACTGGCATATTTCATAGTATAGTTCTAGGTCGTGTGGTATTACAGAAGGGGAAGGAGATTGTGCACAGCCTTAGCCCCGCATTAGGCTTGTCATGCAAAGTTCCCAAAATCATTCCTTTTGCCATGTCACGCAATTTATTAAATGATAAATAATTAAATCGTACTGCTTTATTAACCTAACTGCTTCCTCAAATTTGCTTAGAAATGCACCATTTGTCCACTCTTTTTAAAAAACAATTCTAGGGGGGCACCCCCCGAACTCTCCGTAGGTTGTTCAGGCCCTCTTAAAGGTCTGGACAAAAACAAGACAACCTTCTCGACTCCTTCAGATTTCTGAAATAGAACCACCCCCAAACCTTTAGAGCTAGCGTCCGTCATTAAGGAGGATTTTTTGGGGGGATCAAAACTGCTGTGATCTTGGGCTTTACAGAGACACATCTTCAAGTGTTGAAATTCACCTTCACAAACCTTAGACCATACAAACTCACACCCTTTTTTTAAAAGATCCCTTAAGTGACTAGTCACACTGGTGAAATTAGAGACAAACTTGTGGTAGAATTCCGCCATATCCAGGTATTTCCCACATTCTTTTTTGTTCAATGGGGTCCTGAGTTTTCAGATGGTCTCTACCAGCGGAGATTTTGGCTTAATGCCATTGGCAGACACCTGATGACCCAAATATTAAAACTCAGCCACGTCAAATTTACACTTATCTGCAGGTAGAGTCAAACCAGCATCACACATCTTCTTCAAAACCAAACTTAACCTCTGATCATGTTCTCTGGAGTCCACACCAAACACCAGAATGTCATCTTGGTAAATTTTGACTCCCACAATACCCTTGAGAATATGTTCATTAACCCTTTGGAACACAGAAGCCGCAGAGATGGGGAGAGGAGTTGGCCTAATGGCTAGGGCGGTCGACCTCGAATCTGGGGAACCAGGTTCGAGTCTCGGCAATGCCGCTGAACATCCTGTGATTTGGGGCAAATCTCCGTGCCTAATAATAATGAATGTGTCCTCATGTAACGCAACTGGTGCTATGTAAAGCGCTCTGATACCCAATTCGGGTCAAGTTTACGCTATATAAAACTCCGTTAAGAATTTTTTTTTTAAAAGACATCAGGCCAAACAGCATTTTCAAAAACGTAAAGGTACCAAAGGGCATAACAAAGGCCATTAAATCTTGAGACGATGGATACAGTTTGACCTGATGGTAAGCTGAGGTCAAGTCAAGAGATGAAAAATTATTCACACCACCAAGGGAGCACAGCATCTCACTGATGTTAGGCAGTGGATAATGATCCACCATCACTGCCTTGTTGAGCTCCCTCAGATCCACACAATGCCTGGCCTCCCTATTGGCCTCACGAGCCATAACAATGGGAGAAAGCCACTCAGTTGCTTCAACTTCCACCATAATGCCATCGGCTTTAAGTTTGTCAAGCACAATTCTCATACTGTCCTTCACCATAAGTGCAACTCCCCGAACTTTGGCAACATTGGGAATAGAACCAGGTTTTATTTAGGTTTTATGCTCATACTTTTTGAGACACCCTAGCTTGTTTTCAAATACCTCAGGAAACCGACTGACCCAGGTTTTGCACTCTTTTCCAACTTGACTAACAGAGGGTAAATCCTTCAGACACACTGAAGGGCTCTCATTAGGATCCAAAAAGACATGTAGATCTTGTTTGTGTAACCAACTTATTAAGGAATCACACTTCATAGAAACATAAATCTTGCTGGGAACAATTCTGCCTTTATAATCAATTGTCCCCCAGAACCATCCTAGGAGATCAATAATTTCACCCCCATAACCTCTTGGTCTTATATCTGGTCTCACAAGGTGACCTTCTTCAAAAGAAATTAATCAAAGAAGTTATTTGGAATCAATGTCACCTTTGCCCCAGAATCAAATAACATCGTCACAGGTGCATCATTATTTAATAGAACAACTATTGGTCCTTCACTTCCAGACCCTTTCACCTGACAGATGTTGACTTCTTCCATAACCTCGTCAAAAAAATTTACTTCTCTGACTTTCTTTTGATCTCTACCAGACCTACAACATCTGGTAAAATGTATTTTACAACCACACATGCTGCAAGAAGCTTTCCATCCAGGGCAGTCTTTAAAATGTGACATGTGGTATGAATTTCCACATCTGAAACATTTTCCCAGGAAACCCTTTGAAGTACTAGGTTGAAACTCAGACGTATTCAAGATTCTGCCCTTTACTCCTTCATACTTATTCTTCTCTTTGTTTTTGTCCACCTTCATAACTGAACTCTGGGCTTTATCCGATGAATCACTCTTTTGTATAATTTCCAAACATACTCTTGAATGTTCATGAGTTTTTGCAATAGTAACAACTTCGTGCAATGAGGGATTATCCTTCTGCCACAAGCTATCTCTTGCTATGTCTATACTACAATCCAACATCATCTGGTATTGAAGACGTTCTTCCAATGATGCACCATAATTGTATGTTGAGGCTAACTTGCGTAGCTCCTTAATATATTGTTCAACTGATTCGTCTTTTTTTTTGCATACGACTACCAAAGTGACACCTTTCAAGAACCGTGCTCACCTTCGGTAAATAGTGTAAATCCAATTTTTTAATAGCACTTTCAAACTCATTAAGACTAGAAGTTTCATTATCCAGAAGGTCAGGATGGTGTTCATAAACTTCTTGACCTTCTGCACCCAAACAATGCATTAATAAGGAGGTTTTCCTTTCTGCACTAAGTGATGTTCCGCAAACATGAGCATAGTGTGTAAACACCTATTTCCATTTTAACCAAGATAGATTAGGTTCACCAGGAGACGATAAACAGAATGTAGGAGCAGGTTCATTCTGCATGTTTAGGGAATAAAGCAATTTCTGCAACAACGAAACTTACTTTTGTAAATGCAAATTAGCACAATGTACACTACCATGTATATGCTATCAGATTAACATCTATATCTACATTGAAAACTAGCATACACAGCAAATGTTTAACAAATCAATATTATATATGTGGATGTAATGTATTTCTGTCCAAACCGTAAAAAGTGCACCCCAATAGTGGACCACAACTCTGCTCGTATTGTAACCGCTAAAGTTGTGCACATCAGTGGTACAGAACATTAAGTAAAATTTAAAGAAGTCGCTATAAGTGTGCATACAAAATTGAAATCATAATAAACCATTTTATCCCATGCTGTCTGATCTGATGCTTGTCTCCTCTTTTTTAAATATAACTGAGAAGTGTAAACTGTGGGCATCAGTGATAATAATGACACCATGGATAGTGTGTCAAAACAATGAAGACCCCTGTGCGCATCAGCAATGTAAATATCAACAATAATGATGCGCAAGAGTAATGATGAAAGCTGTGCGCATCATCGAAGTCAATGTCAACCAAGATGATAAGCATATGCAATAAGCATCAACGACATAAAGCCAATCAAAGATGATGCGCATAAATAATGAGGACAGCTGTGCACATCAGCAATGTAAATACAAACAAAGATGACGCGCATAAATAATGAGGAAAGCTGTGCACACCAGCAAAGTCATACCAAACAAAGATGGACCCCAAAGGTGATGCGCATAAATAATGAGGAAAGCTGTGTGCATCAGCGAAGTTATACTAAACAAAGATGGCTCCCAAAGCTCCTCCGTGGCGCGTGAGTGAAGTGTATCAAAAATTTGCTAGCATTCGCGCCAAGAATTTTCAATTCTATTAAGGACACGGAGGCGAGGATTATGCTTCTCAGTCTTTACTGCAATAAACACAGCAGCCAATGAAAATAAACATTTTCATAAATAACAGTGAAACAAACTACATTTCCCATGAGTACACATGAGTATAGGCATACCCCCATAGTCCATAAGAACTCCTTGCGTGCTCCCATCATCCTCTTTCTTTGAGGCGAACCAAGTCCAACAATAACTTGAACAATGAATAACTCCTCCAACATGGAAGAAACAAGGTTTCAGGCCAAACGTCCTGTCGTCCGTCGTCTATCACTCAGACTTCTTATCAGATCCTGAAAGAAAGGAAACACACCACCATAATCACTGCATAACTGGTTGGGTAAGCTTATTTACTGTAAACTAAGCCGGGTGGGATAATCCTCGCCTCCGTGTCCTTAATAGAATTGAAAATTCTTGGCGCGAATGCTAGCAAATTTTTGATTCTATTACAGGACCGGAGGCTTCAGATTATGCTAGTTTAACGCTCATTAAAAACCACAGAAGTAATATCTCCCACCGGCTTGTAATAAAACGTCTTAAACGTTGATTCAAAAGACCAATCTGCACATCACATAATGTCCTGGATACTAGATCCCAAACCATAAGACTTTGACGCCATAGCGCCTCTCACTGAATGAGCACCAAAAATCTGCGTATCAACACCTCCTTCCTTCATTATGAAGCGAAGCCATCTGGCAATTGTGGCAACCGCCACAGGTTTAAATGGCTTTTGCACAGCAATCAATAATTGTGAACAACCGTGAGGCCTCAAGGCCTTTGTACATTCCTCATATGCTTTCAAACATATGACTACACATACTTTTTCATTATCAGGGAATGCATTATAATCAATGTGTCTTGACATCGTTTTGGTACGACCTGTAATAGTAAAAGAAACCCCTTCCGGGGTAAACACTCTACCTGTAACGTCGAGTGCTCTCACGTCTGAAGATCTTCTGCATGCTGATAGGCAAAGTAACATGGCCAATTTTGCTGATAATTGCTTCCTAGACAAGAGAGCATTATCCGGCCATCTATTGAACAAAGAAATGACTAACAAAACATACCACAAACCCGTATATTTGGGTTTAGGGGGATTAGCTACCCATATCCCCTTTAGAAGTTTACAAACCATCGGGTGCATGCCTACCGGTTTCCCGTCTATCTGGGCATGCCCCGCAGAAATGGCTGAACAGAAATTGTTTACTGAGCGATAAGCCAGGCCACCAGCCGCCTTATTCGCCAAGAAGTTTAACACGTGGGGTAATTCTGCCCCCACGGGATCCACTTGTCTTCCAACGCACCATTCCATCCAGTTTTTCCAGGCCGCGGAATAGCGCTTCCTGGTGGAAGGTGCCCATGCCTGTTTGATAAATTCGGAAGTCTGGCTCGAAACTCCTGGCAGCTGCCACTGCTCCCTGAAAGCCTCAATGCCATCAGCGTTAGCCTGTTCTCTAATATTAACGGATGCTGCTCCTGACGAGGGCCCTGCAACAGCCACTCCGAGTCCGGCAGTAGCCGTGGGCAATCGCAGCTCCACTGCAACAACTTCGGAAACCAAGCTTGTGACGTCCACCACTGTGTCACCATTACCACTTCCTCTTGTTGTCTGATCACCTGAGTCATTACCCTGGGGATCAGCAAGAACGGGGGAAAGGCATACTGAATCCCCTGCGACCAAACCTGTAGGAAGGCATCAGTTGCCTCCGCCATCGGATCCGGCCTCCAGCTGAAGAACCTGGGAATCTGATGTGTCAGCCTGGAGGCGAATAGGTCCGTCTGAAACGGGCCCCAAATTGTCTGTAGCCACTGAAAAACCTTGGGAAGCAGCTTCCAATCGCTGTAGTCCCTGAGGTGCCTGGAGTTCCAGTCCGCCACCAGATTGGACTGCCCCGGAATGTACTCCGCTATCACCGAGATCTGATTCTCGAGGCAATAGTGCCAAAAGTCCTTGGCCATTTGAACAAGAAGTGACGACCTCGTGCCGCCCAACTTGTTGATATACCTCACTGCGGACACATTGTCCAGCCATAGAAGGATACAACAAGATGTCTGCTTCAGGGATAACGTGCGAATCGCAAACGATCCCGCGAGCAGCTCTAGGCAATTTATGTGTAGCGAGAGTTCTTGCGTTGACCACCTGCCTCCTGAGGAGATATCTCCGCAGCGCGCGCCCCAGCCCCATCTGCTGGCGTCTGATTCAATTACCACCTCTGGCTGTGATCCGAAGATCGCCCTACCGTTCCAGGCCTCTACATGCCCTAGCCACCACTGTAACTCGGTTCGGACTTCCTCTGACAATGGAATGGAATCCGTGTACGATAGACCTCTCTGAAGATGTTTGATCTTCAGGCGCTGAAGTGCCCTGTAATGGAGGGGACCCGGGAATATTGCTTGAATGAATGAAGCTAATATCCCCACTACTCTGGCTATTGCCCTGAGAGTAACCGTCTGCCTGTCCAGCAATTTCAGAATTTCCTTCTTCAAGTCCCTTAATTTCGCCTGAGGGAGGGACAACTGTGCTGCCTTGGAATCTATCGTGAACACTAGGAATTCTACTACCTGAGACTACATTACGACTTCTTCTGATTGATAACAAACCCCAGGCTCTGAAGCAGTGAAGTTGTTAAGGCTAATTGCTGTTCGAGCGTGGACTGGGTTTGCGCCAGAATCAGAATGTCGTCTAGATAAATTATGAGCCTGACTCCTCGCTCCCTGAGGTGAGCTACTACTGGTTTCATCACCTTGGTGAAGCACCAGGGAGCTGAGGAGAGCCCGAAAGGAAGAACCGAATATTCGTAACACTGGCCGTTCCAGCAAAACTTCAGGAACCTGCGGTGTGGAGGAAAAATTGGTATGGACAGATATGCGTCCTTGAGGTCCAGTCGGACCAACCAATCCCCTTCCTGTAGCAAATCCGCCAACAGGTGAATACCCTCCATTTTGAAGTGGTTGTAAGTAAGGTACTGGTTGAAGTCTCTGAGGTTGAGCACTAACCTGTTGCCACCCCCTTTCTTCTGTACAATAAAAACATTGCTGCAGAAACCGCGAGGACTGCCTTGGCATTGTACAATCGCGTGCTTCCGCAGCAAGTCTGCAATTTCCTCTTCTATGAAACTCTGATCTTGTTGGGAAAAATGGAGAACAGGGGGGGGTGACACCTGTGTCGGATGAGAGTAAAATTCCAACTGAAAACCTTGTACAGTCTGTAGAACCCAAGCATCCTGCGTCAATGCCCGCCATTGTGGAAGACAGTGTTGTGTGCGACCCCCCAGAGGAAGCAGAGATAGATCTGTTGCACTCACCTGTCTTTTATTTATTTATTTATTTTTTTGTCCTCATCTCACCTTTGGTACTTGCAAAAGAAAGACACCAACAACCCTTTTTTTTTCTCTCTTGTGCGCCCAGGGTCGGGGTCCTTGCTGCACCCAAAGCCGTCCTGGCTACCCCTTTATCCCGGGGCCCGGTGTAATAATTGGACAAACACGGAATCAGATACCAGCCTCAGCTCGAGTGCCCATTCCCACAGTGGGAGCCAAACTATGGTATTTCTATTACATATAGCCCCCAACTCTAGCCGTGCAGTTTTTAGAACAGACTGTAGCCATTTATCATGTAGTGGGGGGGCTGGATCTTTCCATAACATGCAGATTTCTCTACGAGCGATAATAATTAGAGTGAAAGCTAATGCTATCTGTTCCTCACTGAGCTCATTAGTAGTTTCCATGTCCAACCCAAACATTACCCTCACCCCATTCAAACCAATATTTGTTTTTAAAACACTATCAAGTGTCTCTCCCACTTTTGTCCAAAAGGGACCAATCACCGGGCAATCATAGAACATGTGTATATCATCGGCTTCTGCTGAATCACACCTTGGACTCAAAGGGGGGGGGGGCAGACAAACTTAGCTATTTTTGCACTCACCTGTCTTTTGCCGGGACTTGAAATTTGCCCTGTTGTTTCCCGATTGGAAACGGCCCCTGTTGAAGCCTCTGCGGGACAGGTAAAAGGTACCACCGCGGGTGGAGTCCCATTCTCCTCTACCGCAACCATAGTCGCCTCTCTGGGAGCCTTGTTGATAGCCCCGGCCTGATGAGCGGCCCCCGTCTCGCCCGGCCCTGTTGAAAACACCCTGGGTAAGGGCTAGTTTAATCCCGCTCTGAGCTTTGTCCAAAGCAGTGAATGTTCCAACATACTTGGACACATCCTTGACAAATCGGTCTCCGAACAAGTGACCATCCGCCAGGGGGCCTGGTTCCGCCTCAGCCAGTTCCGCCAGGTTGCTGTCTATTCTAAGGAGCAATGACTTGCGTCTCTCTGCGGAAATCGCACAGTTTGCGTTACCTATGAGGCAGATCGCGCGTTGAGTCCGGCCTGCCAAAATGTCCGGGTCGACTGGTGTTGCACCTTCTTTGGCCGCCAGAGCCATCTCTAGTATCTTTGCTAGGGGACCTACGACGTCGAGCATCTTATCTTGGCACCCCCGCCAAGCCCGGTCGAGTACATGCTTGGGGTCCCTCGAGAATTTTTTCAGGAAGGTCAGCATGCTGGCATCAATTTCTTGAGTTTCTGCCACATTGTCTGGCAGTTCCGGACGGGGACATTCAGATTTCAACCGATTGCGGACTTCTCTAGAGAAGCTCTTCCGTAAATTATCATGCAGGTATTCAGACACCGCAGGAGGCGGAATCCAGTCCCAGGACCAGGGATGCATAATATCTGACGGGTCAAATGTGAAAGGGGTGTTGACCTTGTCTGCCGTAGCCTTAGGGGCCACTTTGGCCTTTTTCAGGGGAGGGGGTTCCTCCGAAGTGTCAGTGTCTGTGTCCGTGTTGGTGGTTGTAGTGTCTGTATCCACCTGCGCCGGGCGCTTCCCTTTCGTCTTTCCTCCTGCATAAGCGTGCTCCGCAGTACCTGACGCTGGCAAAGACGCCAGAGTTTGGGAATGTGGCCACTGATCTTGGGACTTTGAAGCAGTGGCTGTGGAAGGGGCTTGCTCCTTCTTCTGTTTCTTCGGTTTGTCATACCCATGACGCTTGGCAAACCCTTCTAGCTGCTTTCTAATAGGTCGAAGGGCTACAGCTAGTGCCTGCTGCACCGTTTGAGGAACCTTAGTCTCCATGGATTTGCTCACCGAAGCCTGGACTGAAGCATCTAAGGCTTCAACAATGTTGTCCTCCAAAACAGCCTCCTGCTGTCCCTCACCAACTTCCTCCTCTCCACCATAATACTCCACAGGGTCCTGGGCCCACTCTTCCATTTTGGTAATGCTTGGAGTACTTAACACCCTGGGACAGAGCCTTACTGTCCCCACTCAGGAGGGATAATGGGGGGGGTCAGCCCACTGCACACTGACACACTCGGAACGATACCTAAACCCCCTCAGCAAAGCTGTATTCAATAGGGTCAGAGACCTGGCCAAATATTTCCAGGAGCGTGTGCCCACTCCAGAGGCCTCTTATTTTACAACCTTATGCTAATTGCCAAAGGCGATCTCACAGGGAGCCTGCCGGTGTGTGGGACGCATGGAAAATGCGTCCCGTGTCTGCTTGGGGATCGCGCCGAGGCGCGCAGCCCAAACGCGGCCAAATCCTACTGAAAAGAAGCCCAAATTGGTCCGCGTTTGGGTGCGCGCGTCGGCCGTGAGCCACCTGGCCTGAACGTGAAGGGCGTATCAGGGAAGCCCAACGCGCGCTGAAGCGCTACCGGGAACGGGATCCTCTGAGCAATGCGACCGGCTCCCTGCCGGTCAGAGACCGTGGATAGAAGCGCTCGAAGCGCGCGGTCGGAGATAGGCGTCGGAAACCGGGAAATACCCAGCGACGCCCGACCCCGAGTCCTTGAGCGCTTCGGCGCGCGAGCAGCCCACACATTTGCACAAGTAAGCGGAATATGTGTCAGCAAAATCGTACAAACACTCTCAATACGCCAATAAAGTCATATAAAGTGAATAAATCACATTGCCAAATCAAGCGCATTCAATACAAACAAATATATCCCCCTGCTAAAGCAGAGTGAGGGGACCAGTAATAGGTGCACTTAACTCTTGCTGTGAGCAGCAAAGACAGAGGATGATGGGAGCACGCAAGGGGTTCTTATGGACTATGGGGGCGTGCCTATACTCATGTGTACTCATGGGAAATGTAGTTTGTTTCACTGTTATTTATGAAAATGTTTATTTTCATTGGCTGCTGTGTTTATTGCAGTAAAGACTGAGAAGCATAATCTGAAGCCTCCGGTCCTGTAATAGAATCCATTGACTTCACTCACGCAAACACCATTTAGTTGTGTGCGCATGCGCTCGTGGAAGCAGAAGGACAGTGCTGGAGCTCGCGCAAAGTCATAGGGACAACGGGGCTTGCATGCGCAGGCTCGTGCATCGTAGCGCGTTGCCCGATCCATCCCGACTTCCCCAAACTTGAGCACGGACCGCCAAAATTAAAATCCAAACAGAGTACTCACTTTTGAACAGTCGAGCCGGAGTGGCACAGCCTCCCAACAACAAACAGGGAAGTGAGAGATCTCACCGGCACATGATCCCTGCCCCTCACCAAATCGCCAGTGAAGGAGGAGAATCACCGGAATCGAGGCAGAATCCATAGGAAGAGTGACGACACCAGCTCGATCCTCGCTCAGATCAGCCCGAAAACAGCTGAATCACAGCAAGCAAACGAGATGGTTGAAGGTAGGCTTGAGGTGTTGGGGTCCTTGTTGCACACGTCAGTAGTTCCAGTCGTCGCCAAATGTAAAGGATGAAACGTAGCAGCGTAGCTTGAAGCAAGGTATACTTTTTTTTTACAAGAAGTTAGAGGATAAACGACCCCATCCAGCATTCAAGACCTGCAACTGTCAACTGACAAGTTGCTTACATTCTTTCTAAAGAACCGTTCCACATTCTAGACAAAGTAACATGGCAACAGGGATACATCTAAGAAGGAACACTACAGGCGTACACTGTGTGATACATCAATTTCTTTAGGAAATTGGGCATGCAACGCACGGCTTGTGCTTGAGAAATTAGAGCATGTGACCTTAAGCAAAAGGCTTCACTAGAGTCCCATGATGTGTAAAGTGAAATAACGCTTAAAGTATTCTTTCTCTTTCATAGTTTTCCGAATCCCTCCGTTTGCATAAACAACATTGCAGAAACTTGGAAAGGCGTTGGCGCAGGCATTACAACCCTCTGGACAAACTGTCTTATAAATGCGCCCTATCCAAGTACAAAGACCTAATTGTTTTGGAAAAGACGACTTACTATACATCCCAAATCAATCAGGCGCATAACTCCGCCAGAAAATTGTTTCAGGTGGTTAACCACCTTTCAAATCCCCCCACCCCCCCTCCTGACATCTCTCAATCCCTCTGTAACTCCCTTGCAGATTTTTTTATGGACAAAGTCACCTCCATTTTTTCTGATTTCCTGCACATACCTTCCTCCATTCACATTATAGATAACCAACTTTCAACCATCAGTTCCCCTTCCTTTCCAGAGTTTGTTAGTGTATCAGAGGAAGATATCTCTCGTCTAATCTCTAGCACCAAATCAGGATCGCCCCAGGACCCATGTCCTCCGTCCATCCTCAATCTAATTCCTGATGCCATTTCCCCTGCTCTGACCAATATTTGCAACACTATGTTCACCACGGGCACATACCCAGTTGTATGGAAAAAGGCTATCATCAAGCCACTCTTCAAAAAAGCCACCCTTGACCCTACTTCCCCTTCCAGTTACCGACCCATTGCCTGTCTCCCTTTCCCTACAAAGATTTTTGAAAGACTCATGAATATACAGCTTTCCAGATTCATTGAAACAAACAATCTGTTGGATGACACCCAGTTTGGGTTCAGGAAAGCGCATGGAACCGAGACAACCCTAATAAAAGCGGCAGATGAGATTAGAATGACGCTAGATAAAGGCGGTGCGGCAGTTCTAATTCTTCTCGATCTATCCGCGGCCTTCGACACGGTCGATCATTCCACCTTGATCGACCGTGTCTCGGCAATCGGTATCCAGCACAAAGCCAAAGACCTTCTCGCCTCTTTTCTAGCCAATCGCTCTCAATCCGTGAAATTGGGTCCTTTTCTCTCTCACACCTTCTCCCTTCCATGCGGAGTGCCGCAAGGCTCCTCGCTAAGTCTGACCCTGTTCAATATCTATGTCTCGGACTTAGCGAGGGTGATCAAATCGTACGGCATTAGTCTTACCACATATGCCGACGACACCCAGCTGGTGCTTTCCATACACCATGATGGATCCTCAGTTGCCGCAAACTTTCAACAGGGAATGCTTGCCATCAGCTCCTGGATGTCCTCCAACTGTCTTAAGTTGAATTCTGAAAAGACAGAGGTGATGACATTTGGGAAGCTTGAACCCGCTTGGTCCCCCTATTGGTGGTCGTCTGAGATGGGACCTCCACCTAAGCCTGTTACCAAGGTGCGTAACCTTGGAGTTATGTTCGATGATAGACTGTTCTTTCATCATCATGTTAACTCCATAGTCTCCACATCGTTCTTTACCTTAAAAAAGATCAGAAAGCTTCTCCCTTACCTTCCCGTCTCAGCTGGAAAAACCTTGATCAGTGCCCTTATCTTCTCAAGAACGGACTATTGCAACGCCCTTTTGCTCAATGCGCAGCAAAAAGTTATTAACAGGCTTCAACTGGTGCAAAACACCTCTGCCAGAATCTTATTGAGCATACCCAAGTCCACTTCCGTCACTCCGTACATTCAACAACTTCACTGGCTGCCTGTAAGAAGTCGTACAAAATGTAAGGCTCTTTGTATTGCTTACAAAGCCATTAACAACTCCGGCCCCCAGTTTCTCAAACAAGCTTTCCGTCCCCTTATAACACCTAGGACCCTTCGTTCATCTTCAGCTCATCTGCTCAATGTCCAACGTACAAAGAAAGCCAACTGGGGTGACAGATGCTTCGTGATTTCCACGGCCAAATTATGGAATTCACTTCCACTTTCCATTAAAACTGCCCCTTCCCTCCTCAGCTTCAGGAAGCAAGTAAAAACCTGGCTGTTTGCACACTAAGAGCTGTTTATTGTCTTCATCTGATCAGATTAAGCGCCGAGACACCCCTGGGTATTTGCGCGCTCTAAAAATTGCCTAAATAAAATAAATAGTGACAGAGAATATGTATTGTAAATAGTTTAGAGTTTGGGTAAAATTTAAGTGAATGGTTTATTGAATTATGTGAAAGCTTTGTCATTCCTGCTTTTTGGCCATATTTCGAAAGGAAGTTGTTGTATCACTAGTACGGTGACAGTTTCTTTCAGTCAGGCTTCAAAGAGGTGATTTTACAGGAGTTTTTTCTAGGTTTTGGATACGGATTTGTGTAAAAAGTCTGTGTTTTTCAGATTTAGATTGAGGTTGTATTGGTTATTTATGATTACACTATTATTAGATACAGTTTTAATAAATGTATTGGGTTATCGCATAAGGTTAATAGGATTAGTTATGGCAGATCAGGCTTTAGATGAGTCAAGACAGGTAGGCAAAGTTAAAAATAAAATTTCCAAAGAGTTGAGGGCGTTAATTCAGAAGTCAGTGAGATTGGCGTCACAGGAGAAGAGAAAGGCTGGTTTTAATGAGGGTGATGAATATTTCTAAATATCAGAAGGAGAGGACAGAATTATGAGAGATCCAGGGGTAAATGCTCAAGGAAAAGGAAACACTTTGATGTGTGCCATGTGAACAGAGAGGAGTCCCAAGCAGCTCGCAGAGACTGCGTGCCCAAAGCAACATGACAGATGGGCAGGTGAACCAAGCATACGATGATGAAGATGAGTACATCATGGATTTAGACAACAAAAATTCATTTGATGAGGAATGGGATGGAAGTACCCAGAGTAAAGAGGCTTCGAAAAGCACTTTTATTGACCCTTTTGGTGAGAAATTATTTGCTCTGAGGGAGATCAAACATCCTCGGGGGTCTGAATGGTGACCTCTGCTTTATATCGAAAACTATTTTTTTTAATGAATATGGAAGCCATTTGAGAAAGAGGATTGTAGGTTTATGGGTGCAGGATGTTCATGACATGTAATTGGTGAGAAAGAAACTCTAACACCTAATTTCGACCCTGAACTAATTATGTATCTATTTAAATTAGGTCCTGATCCTAGAAAAGCATTAGCATGCTCACTAAAACAATTTGAGGATAAACTGGTGGGTGTGCTGGGTCCTCTGGCCAGGATTTTTGACTTAGTTGAGGATGTTTACATTGAAGTGTCTGATTTAGATATAAACTCATTAGGGGGCTAGAGCCAGACGGAAATTTGCTTTTTAGGGAATGCAAGTGCCAGACTGATCTCTGAAAGAAGCAATGCACTTCTTCTGCATATAAACCCTAAATTAGGGATTTTGGTTAGGAGAGAGCCAAGTGGGGAAGCGAAAGGATTCTTTTTTTGAAGAAGGAATGGTTAAAAGTTTGGGAAAGTATGTACCACCTTTCCCGGCCTCGGATAACGCACATTGTTTGATGAGGAGAGTTTTTGAAGGACAAAATAATTTATATGGCAGGGCCAGGAGGAGAGCGCAACCTCTCAGCTGGACCTATTATAAATCCAATAATGCAGAAGGAGGACCAGTTAGAGGTGCCAAAGGAGTGGATATGTCTACCCTCCAAGAGGAAGAGTCACCACAGCAAGGGCATCACAAGTAAGGGGACAATAGCCTTCTTCAGGAGCTGATTAATTTGAGCCGTATTATTGGTTTTATCCACATAAAGGTGGGAGTAAGATTTAGATTGCATGTGGAGGAATGGAAATTGATCACAATCGATGTGTGGGTTCTTTCCACGGTCACAGGTTATCAGATGGAGTTTGATTTAACTCCTTGGCAGGCACGAGAACCAAAGGAGCTCTGCTTCAGAGCAAATCTACAGGAAGTGATGAGGTGTGTGATAGAGTCAATGCTAGAAACACATGCAATAAAGAAGGTGAGCAACTAAGAAGTGGATTTTGTTAGCACATTGTTTCTAGTCAGGGCCAATTTTAGCTCTGGTGGTGCCAGGTGCGACAATATTTGGTTGTCCCCGACCTCCTCCTCAGAGTCCCTCACTACCACCTGGCTAAAGTGCCCCTGATCCCTCCACAACCTCTCTCTCGCATACATTTAACTTATTTTAAAGCACTGGCAGAAGCTGGATTTCCTAAAAAGAATATATATCTACCCAAACAAACGCGTTTTTGCAACATTATGAATAGAAAATTAAAGACAGGAGAAACAATACTATCCTATTTTATGCAGTTTGCATGCAGCTCTGATGGCAGGTCTAACGTCACTGTTCTTTATTATCACTGTATCTTATGAACTGCGGTAGCACATGCATTAATACACTCAGCTATCCACATAAAATTAGGATCTGTCCAGAATGCATTCTTTGCAGCAGGCCTATTAACCTTCTGCGCTACTTTATGGCGAGTCACTAGATAAAACTCCGATCTCTATAACAGGAACATTAACTATAAGAGTTAACTTGACATTTGTTTTGCTGCCTGAAAACTGCGCACACAAAACCCTTCCACAGTTGTTTTTAAATTGTAAGTTATTGCTAACCACAGCACACACCCCTTGAGGTCAGTGCCCCCTCCACAGGTCAGAAGCCAGTGTGGCCGCACCAGTAGCCCTGCCCTACACCAGCCATGTTTGTAGTAGAGAAGAAGGACAAAGGATGAACTCTTGTGATAAACTTAAGAGATCTGATTTTTTTTGTGTCGTACAGACTTTTCAAGAAGGTGGGGATCCATCTACTCAGGGGTGTGCTGTTAGAAGGAGACTGGTTAATACAAATTTATCTGAAAAATGCTTATTTCACTGTTCCAGTGGCAGTACACTGCCAAATGTTTACAATTCAGGTGAAAAGGGCAATTATTTCCATTTTTGTGCCTTCCGTTTTGTTTAGCCTCTGCCCTATGGTGTTTTACAAAGGTAATGATGGCAGTTGTAGGTTACTTAAGAGAAAGAGGAGTTTGTCTAATAATTTATCTAGATGATATTTTGATGATGAGTTCATGTTTAGAGGTATTAATGTCCCAGTTGAACATGGTTAAAAAAGGTTTTTATTTCGTTTTGTAATAAATCAGGACAAGTCTACGTGGGAACAAAAAAACCTACAGAAGGCCATGCAAAGACAGTCCAATCTTTTTTACGAAAAGTTCGGTTTTGTGCAGTTTTTTCACGTTGTACACATCAACAGTTTCTTCTTTGAGGAGCCATGATGTAACACCCACACGTAATTCTCTTTATTCTTTTAAAAATCCCAAACTTCAGCCCAGCCAACGTGTTTCATCCTAAACAAGGACTTCACCAGGGCTGTTAACAGATATATGCAAACACTTCGATACATATTAAGGAAACATGTACACATCCTCACAACATTGTGTATACATGTTCACATTCACATAAAATACATACAGTTGCTCCTAATACATAAACTAAATACACATATTAAAGCAATGACACACCCGATACATCAATACCTAAACATTACTGGCTATCCCACTAAAGATTCACAAATATATGTTAGCCCCCAAAAATTATTACGGGTAAAACATCTGTTTTAGATAACATCATATCTGTTTTAGAACACCAAAAATACAAAGCAATAATTCAACAAGAAAGACCTCTGTCCCCTCTTGTACAGAATCGCCTTGAGTGTGCTGATCCTTTAAGTGTGATTAATATCTATTGAGCTATAGTGAAAAATTTAGAAATATCATACCTTGCTCAATTATAATATTTCTTTGAGGATCCTTTTCCAGTCAATGCTTAGTATATAGGTAGAAAACAGTACAGGGGAAGAGATCACCTACTGTGAGAAAAAATAACAATCTATAACTATTTATATTTAATCCCTTTTAGTAAACACGTACTATATATCATCCTATAATTTTGTATCTCTGCCTGATTACCCCAGAACTAAAGGAGAATTTTTGCTTTTATCTGTCATGTACAAAATACACTTATCACTCACATTGAAGAATCCATTATTCCGTTAATGCTTTGAACATGTAACAGAAGGCCATACAAATGGAAAGGCTTAGTGTCCACCCCCACATGGGTTCTGCAACTGAAATAAAACTGCAAAAAAATACATCATTATAAGAATAAAACGTCCAGGAGCACCAAAAATCTATTTCAACTTTTTTTTAAGTCAATCTAATATCATTCCCCTACAAAACACAATAAGAGTGGGGTACTTTAAGTAGCCCCTGCTATTCAGACCCTGTACTTTTTAAACACAATCCCATAGTCATACAACTTGGGACAAACCTAATATTGCACTCCTCACATATACAATATATTTATCTGGTTATACCATAATTCCAGGTTTAAAATGTGAGCCATATACAATCATACAATACGTTGTATTCTAATATCCAGGCAGAGTTATCCACCTCCCAAATGGCCCTGAAGAGGCCAGAGGTACCGACGGACAGAGCGGGCCTCATTTCCTGAGCTGTCGCCAGGCAAGGTGACGTGTCTTCCTTGTACATAACGGATGCCATCAGCATTCCGTTAATTGCAGAAGACTTAGAAACCTTCCAATACAGGTCACATGGTTATATTTGTTCAAACCCTGTTTTTATATCACTTATTTCACTGATAACGCAGTAGCAATATAGTTTTTGTGGTCCTGAAGGAAGCCGAGGATTTATTCAATCCAAGTGGCTGAAACATGTAGACCTTCCTTTGTTCCATCCGTTGACAGTTATTATATTAAAACTGTTTTTGCACTGTTTTTACTTTGGGCAATAGATACCCATTAAAATTGTTCTCTCCTGCCGTTCAATTTTAATTCACCTTTTCCTCACCTTCATGCACTGCGTCCATCACTCCAATATAGAACACCTCTTCACATCTAGTGGATCAGACTAAGTGCGTTACTGCACTAGAGGCAACTGTGAAAACATCTGTGAGCTCCTCTTTTTCATTGAAAGGATTGTAGGTCTTGGCACCTCTAGCGTGTTGCCAGAAGTTGACCCAGATGATGAAGAATGTCACCTTGGTGAGTGATGGGAATCCGTCCTTCTTATAGGATTTTCCAGGATTGTGAACTGTTCTCTTTGAACACGATTACTGTCTTTTTAGGGCAAATGTTGCTCTAGGATTTATCAGACCCATGGATACTCTGGTTGTGTTAAGTTATCCACCCCCGTCAAAAAAAATACTGTAGTCCATTAATATAAACTAAAATATTAAACCAGGAAACACCAAACCTCCCACTATCTTTAAAAATCCAAGAGAAGCTAAGTTACTAATACTCACTGGTGTCCCCAAAACAAACACAACAAAGTGGCACAATGAACCGCAATGTCTTCTTCTGTTCCAGCCAGTGGGTACTGGGAGTCTTTATAGTATTAATTAACCAATCACTACCTGTACAAATTGAAAAGGACCAATCCATCAATATCTTTCTAAAATAGCCCTACATCAGTTCACTTGAGCTTCAACTTAAATGCCAGCGGGCAGGCCAATGCTCCAATGCCGTGTTTCATGTACTAGTAATACACAACACCGTGGGAGAGGTGTGGCACAGCGGCCAGAGCGGTTGACTCCTGATCGCGGGTTCGTGGTGCGATCCCGCAGCTCAGCTCAGCACCATGTGACTCTGGGCAATAGCTCACTTAATCTTCCTAACGGCCTCCAGTGCCTTGAAACCTTAAGGGGTGATATGTTTGCGAATTACAAATATATGGATCATTAACTAACCACCATATAGTTAAGGACGTCATCCTTCCACTACATTGGTATAATAACAAGTACCAGTCACTAGGAAGGTAATGGCTGATTTTATAGCCCTGGGCAGAAGATGTCATCTTGCTAGTTAACGCACAAAAGGAGATAGGCCCTTGGCGGGGCTGAGGGAGGGCTGGACCCTATATAAATCTAACACACACAAAAAAAGTGATGATGGCAGAAAAAGAATACACAATACAAAGAATTACCTACAGTCTTACTCAATAAACATTTAGCATCTATCAAGAGCCGATTATAACATCTAGTGTCTCTTTTGATAAAGTGATACATTTATTGTTGCTCTTGTTATGAATCAGTTCTTTTAGGAAAATAATTTTGATTATAGAAATGGTCTAATATACTGCAAAATCGATTAACTGCAATTTGAATTGTTTGTTGGATGTTTTGTTGATGTTATTTTTGTGATATTTTTGTAATACGTCATGTTAAATGTTTACTGAGTAAGACTGTAGGTAATTCTTTGTATTGTGTATTCTTTTTCTGCCATCATTGTATGAAATTATATGACTAAAAGGTATAAATAAATATACCGGACCAGAATTAATGAAGTTGTTTATTTGGTCCCAGTTGAGATTTGACTATAAGTAGACTGAGAAGGGGGCACTTTTTTGTGTGTGTTATCTTTCTAGTTAAGGCTTACTGTAGAAATCTGGATCCGCATATTAGAAACCGCATAATAAATGTCTGTATCTCGTAACATGTGTCTGCGCATCCCTACGGACCAGAAAGGAGCAGTGATGCATTTACCATTGGAGCAAACATCATTCGGTCACAGTAACTGGAACTGGCTTATTCTTCCCTCATTACCCTGTGTCCCCAAGTACTCATGACATTTTTATAGCGCGTATATACCCAGAAGTGCCAGAGCGCGTTCCATTAGAGCGAAGTACATTATATAAGGAATTCAGAGTAACATGGTAGTTATTGACAATACATATATCTACTACAATTACTCGCGGTGAGAGTTACAGATATACAATTCTCTCAAGATTACATTTTACGAAAAGTTTGAGCAGTTAGGGTTGAACAAATGCATATTACATATGTACAGAGCTTGGTCTTCTCGCCCTTGGCGGGGTAGGTGTTCTCACGGTGCTCGTTCAGCCTGGCATAGTGGGCGGACCAATAGGGGGGCCGTACTTCCAGCATTGTCATTGGATGAATGCTAGGGTGCGCTATACAGGAAACCGCTTAGAACTGTCTAAATCTCACTACAGGGTCCGTACATCACTGAGGACCAGAAAGGAACATGTACTGCAGCGTTTACCATTGGAGTAAAAATCCCCCAATCATAGTAACTGGCTTATTCCACCATCATCCTGTTTCCCTAAGCACTCCTGTAATGCTTAATGCATTTTAAGCGGGTCAGAAGGGGGGTCGCGCGTATTTCCACATTTGCTATTGCATACAAAAAAATATAACAAATGACAACACTTCAATCAAACTACATTTTTTCCATTCCCGTCGGGTACACTTTATAAAGGACAAATGTTTTCACACTTTCTATTGGATGATAAAATCCACCAATCACAAACACGGGTTGCTTCTTGCACCAGCATCCGGTTTGCCCTTGTACTCCGGAAGGACTTGCTGCACAGTGCTTGATCCAAATCAGGTCCACATTTAAAAGTATTTAAAAGTAAAGCGCGGAATAGCAGCGCTCCTCTCACTGTAAATCATTCCAAGGCATCCGCCAAAGTGTTGCAATCACATATAGAAGAGCACATTTTAGAGGACAAATGCTTATATAGTGTTTACTGGATAGCCCAATCACAAACACGGGTTGCTTGTACTACAAACATCCGGTTTGTTCGAGTACTCCGGAAATGCTGCCTATATCTGCAGCGGACCAGAAAGGGGCTCCTAATTCAATCAGTACAATTGGTCAATGAGATATCCAATAACAGCACTCTAGTCTCGCCATGGTCCCTCATCCCTGACTTGGCCATCTGCGCTAACGTGTGGTCCTGGAACTGAGCAGAGGTACCCCCCTTGCGTGAGGATTTAAACTTTCTCTTGCCCGAGGTCTGATGGGACTTAGTAAAAGGCTTTAACGCCTTAATCAGGGCTTTACTAACAGAGCTCTGGTCGTGGGTAGCCAGGGCTTTTTTTAATGTTTTTTATTTATTTATGCATTTTTATATAGCGCGGACTTTACCCGAAGGCGTCAGAGCGCTTCACAATAGGAACAGAAAAGAAACATAATGAGAAACATTACACAAGAACAGATTACAAAAGCATACGTTACGTTACAAAAGGTAAAGTGACAATTGTGAGCAAACAAAATACATGAGGTAGTAAAAATTGTGAGCAACCAAAAATACATGAGGTAGTAAAAAGTGCACAAGAGGAAAAAGTGACAAGTGTGCAGTTACAAGAGAAAACAAAGTATAATTTGAGGTATATAGGGCTTAGGGCTTCACCTAAGTTCTCCTCCAATTGTTCTTCCTCAGGCTCATACTGCTCGTATTCATTGAATTCGACCCACTGGTCGCCCTCCTCGGCGTAATACGCCATATCCAAGTGAAAGGAGGTGAGGAGGAGATTAACAGGGAAGAGCAACCCAGGGGTGCCTCTACACACAATCTGCAACCCCAGTTGCCAACACACCACAGAGGCAGGTAGTTATACGGTGGAAGGAGACCCCTATTAACATTCAAGCTCCCCTAGAGCAAAGCTCCTAATCCGGACACGCTCCGGTCAGCGTTCCTATGAGGCCAAGGATTGATGCAGCCTAGAAACACGCAGTTCGCGAGGAGCCGGTAATGCAAAATCGGAACTCGGCTCCTCGCGCATGCACGTCGTACTGGGGGCACACACTCGACTGCTCCCTGCGCGCGGGCAAGCCGCGTCTGCCTCCTTCTGCTCCACGGCCCCCTAACGCGCTCAAACGCGCAACGCACACCGCAGGACGGCGGACCGGGTAACGAAGAACCCGACGTCAGATAAAGTTGCGCAATAGCGCTATACAAAGCCGCGCAATCGCGCAAAACCAAACAATCACAAAATCACACACCATAAACCCCCATACGCTGAAGCAAATAAGGGAAAGTCACTTAACTCGCTGCTGCAGCAGCAAAGAAAGAGGTAGGTTCCGGTTTTACAAGGATTGTTATGTGTTGGACTGGACAGTGATTGGTGCAGACTAGTGAAGGGGGTTGTCCTTCCGGGGTCATGCCAGTTTAAAGTTTATTGGCTGCTGTTTTTGTCAGTAAAGATAACAGAAGCATAATCCTCGCCTCCGTGTCCTTAATAGAATTGAAAATCCTTTGTCGCGAATGCTAGACAATTTTTCATTGGTCAATGAGATATCCAATAACAGCACTCTAGTCTTTATATTTCAAATTATTTTGAGGCACCGCGAAAGTGTTACACTCACGTATAGTACAAACCGTTATGCATATAATACAAACCATTCATTATATTAAAGCAGGGTCGACACGTTTCCTTTCATTGCATAACGCCCAGCATCATACACAAGGGAGTAGCGTAGCCAGGGAAATAGCATACGCCCTACTTTAAAGCACATTCCGAACGGATGGGAACGAGCGAGTAAGCAAGCTCGAACTTCCTGTTGAAGGTTGGGGGGTGGGAATTCTCTCCCCTATTGATTTTTTAATTCAAATTTGGATTAGTGGGTTCATATTACAGTATAAATTTCAAACAATAAGGCTAAAAAGCTTCACTTGGGAGGGATCTCAAAAAATTACCGGAAAAATAAATACCGAGATCGGCCTTTCCTGTAGGGGTTTTACCCTCAAGAAAAACATGGGGCCCAATAATATTTCCACTGTTTAATTTCACTGACAGTCTGGCTAAAATAACATTGGTGCGGACTTTGATAGAGGATGCAGCAGTGTTTCTCATTCTTATAGTATCCTCTTTTACTTTTGCTGTGCACAGCAAGTTGTTCAAACTGAAGGAGTCAGACTGAGACAACAGCGCAGGAAACTTGGTTGGAGGGTAAACTATACTGTCCAAGACCAACAAGGCTTTGTACATATGGTGGCATATTCTCAAGGATCTATTACTGAGTTATTGGCACTTTTCGCACCCAAAGTTGCGATACATTTATTGCCCCATTCACAAGCTGGTGCTAACAGTCCATAACACCAGTTGCCCTGTGGTAGCAGCTGCAAAAAACATTGCCACAGTTGACCCCGGGAACTCTCACTAATGAGATATAGAGTAGGCGTTCCCATGCAAAAAGCAGCGACAACACCACTCTGCAACATTCTCAATTAGCCACACCAGACCTGGTGTAAAGTCGGAAAGCTTGCACCAGAAAAGGGAGCACAGCCCGAGGCACACCAGAAGAACAACAGATGCCATGGAGCTACTCTTCATGCAGCTCGAAGCTCCAACAGGGCCACAACGACCACCACCAGGTCATGTCGTCATATACTGCTGGTGGTGGTAGTGTTTTGGACAGTAGACGCTACCATGTCACCCCAGCCAGTGGGGAAGATCTCGGAAATGTAGCTTGTTACACCCCCTCTGTAAGTGTGTGCGGAGTGGGCTGGCCTGGCGTATGCCTGGCTAGTGTAGGGGTGTGAATAAAAAGCATGAAGGCCTGGGCGAGGTTCTCTTCCGGAATGTGCAACGTGTCTGCCAGGGCAGCGCCTCTCACCCCCCCATGAGGTCGACGTGTTCGATGGTGCCTGTGATCCTGTGTGACTGCCCCAGTCTGGGTCACTGGTCCTGAACCAGTCTTGTCCACCCCTGTGCATCCAGGCCCCACTGCTCACCTGTTGACACTGCCATGTCTCCGAGAGGGCCCACCACGGGCTGCTGCAAGCTCCAAGCCCAAGGCCCACGACCTCCTAAGTCTCCTCAGACCATCACAGCTTCCGCGAGCAAGGCCCACAGAACTCCTTTTTCGTTGACGTACTCCACCGGCATACACAGCGGACAAGTAGGTCACACATTTGGAACTGAGTCTTGATTACACAATGGCAGAGTACATATATCATGGCTAATTTTATGTCACTATACTCCCTTCGATGTGGTGCTACCAACTCCGTGCATAGCATTCTGACAACACGTGGCTGTGTGCCCTTGCTGACTTCGGCCTACACTGAGGTCCAGCAGGCCTCACACCAATGCAATACTGTCCGTACCATGCAGGACGAGGCATAGTCGCAGGGTGCACATCCGCTCAGCTCTGGTGCCTCCACCTCCGGTCATTATGTATGCATGGGGGCTCAGGGCCATACCACAGTACACTGTGCTGTGTACAGCAGGCTCAACTTTGTCACCTGAGGCAGTGGGGTAGACCTGGGACATGTAGCTGTGTCGGACCCCTCTGTGAGCGTGAGGGAGTGGACAGGCATATGGCAGTATGGCCTAGGGGTGTGGTCATTCAAAATGTGGCTCTGGGTGTGGTTATGTTTAGGCCTTGTTAAGGAAGTGACTAATGCGTGCGTCTCTGGTGTAGTGTCGGCGCCACCCATCACGCAATATACAACCTTGCTATGTAGCATGCACCCGTAGTGCGGGCTCGGCGAGGGGTAAATGAGGGAGCGCAAGCCCGCTCGGGGTCAGGGATCAGACATGCCCACTATTGTGTGTGTTTTTTTTTTATTTATACCAGAAAGGGGTAACCCTGTGTCCCTCAGAACCTGGGCATGTATGGTTAAAGACAAAAGTGGTTCCGTCGGGTCAATCAATTGCTTTTACGTGAAGGCTAGGTTAGCTCATAACAGAAGGTAACAAATTTTAAGAAAAAACAAATTATAAGAACAAACAAATTTTTAAGAGAAAACCTCTCTGACAACAAATAAAATTCAAAGTATTTTTATGAAAAAACAAAGTCACATTAAAATACCGGAATTACTTCATTCCATTTCAATTCCAATTATAAGTGAAGAAGTGACTATTGGTGAACAAAGTGAATAGTGCAACAATTTCAGTGACACTTATTTACAAATATATACAAAATTATACATGGGAAAATGGGCAAGGGGAAATATTTTGGCGGTCAGAGTTCTGAATTAATATTCCAAGGAGACAGATGGTGACTGTGACTGTTCCCGGAGGGTTCTTGACCAATATTATGCGTCGACGTTTCGATCCTAGTGTGCCCCGATTGGTGGTCACGCGGATCTTTATCAAGACAAGAGAGGGGGAGATACAAGGGGAAGGGGGGGGGGGTTTATTTGTATTGAATTCCGGATACACAGGAGGCAGCAGTCACACGCTGTGCATAGGCCAATCTCATATGGGGAACCGCTTTCAAATAGAGCGAGGAACCGGCTTACAAGTCTCGCAATCGCCAAAATATTTCCCCTTGCCCATTTTCCCATGTATAATTTTGTATATATTTGTAAATAAGTGTCACTGAAATTGTTGCACTATTCACTTTGTTCACCAATAGTCACTTCTTCACTTATAATTGGAATTGAAATGGAATGAAGTAATTCCGGTATTTTAATGTGACTTTGTTTTTTCATAAAAATACTTTGAATTTTATTTGTTGTCAGAGAGGTTTTCTCTTAAAAATTTGTTTGTTCTTATAATTTGTTTTTTCTTAAAATTTGTTACCTTCTGTTATGAGCTAACCTAGCCTTCACGTAAAAGCAATTGATTGACCCGACGGAACCACTTTTGTCTTTAACCACTATTGTGTGTGTTGCTATTTCTGCAGGATAAGCCAAAGGTCGACCCTCGAACGCATGGCGAGTTCGGCCAGGCATGAACTCTACACCTGTGTCCGCCCTGTCCTTACCATAGGCCTACTCACATCTGGCCGCCCACCTTCTGCGTACAACATCACTGTGTCGTTGTCACGCTTGTGGACATGCACAGACAGGAATGAAAATAGTGTGCCATAGGGGTGAAAGTGATGCAACCGCGCTGCACCCATTAGTGAATAGGCTTGGGGGGAGGGAGGAGCAGCAGTGAGGCTACATAATACACATTGATGCCTCTCATTTGCAACAGGCAGTACATGTCATGCAGGATTCACAAAGTCACACATATCACACACAAATGAACCAGTGAGCCTGCCAACACATCATGCAGATCCAACTATTGACTCATGTCTCTCTGCACTGTCACAGGTGACCAAGGATATGCACACTGCACTTGAATGATGACACCCCTCCGAGCCCCTAACACACAGGCCCAAAGGCAGTACAATGCAGCCCACAAATGCACCAGGAGCATCGTGGAACGCACATTTGGCGTGTTGAAGGCACGTTTCAGGTGTCTGTACGTCACAGGTGGAAGGCTCCTGTACAGCCCAGACATCGTGTGCAAGATGATTGTTGCATGTTGCACAACATATGTGTACGCAGTGATACCCCATGCATACCAGTGCCAGATGCACCGGACGATGATGATGAAGATGAGGGAGGTGGACCACACCCCACTGCAGCCACAGCAGGAATAGCCTGTAGAAACATCATCATTGACAGTTTCTTCACATGAGCACGTCACATTGTAACAGACCTTAACAATCATGGGCCAGTACAAAATGAGCACAGGCTCAGCACGTGCAAATAAAGGCATTCAATAAACACATTCCGTGGGTGCATGTCACTCATCTGTACAAGGACATCACTCAGACAAGTGTGAGTGCAACATGTATTGCTAACAATTTTATGATTTGTTCATGAACGGTTGGTGTGTCACCTCTGTGCAGGGAGGCTGTTTAGGGTGTCATGTATTCGGACTGACAGTACTGTCTGTCAAAGATAGTAGGGAATCCCACTTTTCGGAGTTTCACATTTGTCCAGGTTCATTCCATTTGGGTTGCCATTTTTGACCTACAGGTGACAACAGGGCTATAATATTAATATTAATCTACCACCAGAAACTAGTCCGTACCTGGTGGTACTGACTGGAGTCCCAGAACTAAGAAGTCCCAACGAGGAATCGTATACGTCCCTGAAGAATAAAGTGATATATTGGCTTAATACACACTGCCCTTTACCCCCACATATCATGAGCAAAATACTGATGGGGCGCAGAATAGCATGGGTGGGTAACAGTCAGAAAACTATCCCAGGTGACTGCGTGTTGATAAAGGTTAGGGATCCACGCACGGTGGAACATATTTGCTCATGGAGAAACCAAAATACTGGGCCCCCCATAGTACCCCGTCCATTATCATACTTTTACCCATTAATTAATCCAAGTGACAAGTGAGGATATACCAACGGAAAATAGGTTTAGCTGCCTAGAAATGGTGGATTGACTGCCATTAACCGCAGCGAATAAACCTAGTAATGGTGAGGGGCTAGAAAGTCAGGGGACGTTAAAGACTCATAACATAATAATAAAAGACAAACTAGCGAGCAAAACTGGTGGGGACCCCCAAAATTCAATCACTCTAGCAGGCAGAGTAGATCCAGGTGATCCTCACAATTTTGACCCCCTTAGAGGCTCCCCCTTGGAAATGCTGGTAATACCTTTGGCTGACCAAGAACAACTCACGATAGACTATCAACAGGTGGCGGGGGAAGGTATGGCCCCAATGATTCGTGATAGTGGACTAGCTGCCCTGAAGAAGGATAAGGCTCTAAGAAAGAACACAGAGAAGGGAGATATTTGTACCTTCCTCACTTGGAACATAGCTGGATTATTTAATAAGATTAAGGATCCAGCATTCCTACCATTCATAGAAAGTGTTTCAATCATTTGCCTACAGGAGTGTTGGGAGCAGGAAGAAGTTCACATAAATGGTTTCCGCGCCTTTCACTCTCCAGCTAAACTTTCACTGAGGGGTAGAAACTCAGGGGGTCTTTGTACCTACATATCGAATAGTGTTAATGTCAGGGTCATAAAACATAACATAGGATCTAACTATTATCAGTTATTATTATTTACACTGGGAGGAAATCTAGCTATTAAGTTGATTAACTTTTATAACAATATTCCAAAGGCAGATTTACACAGTGTCTTTGAAGAGCTTTCGCAAAGTTTGCAAAACCTAGATGAAATTAGCCCGCCAGAATATTGTGTTGTTTGGATGGGGGATTTTAACTGCCACTTATGCCCTAACGGCCACTCAGATATTTGTGGGCTGGAAAACCACATAGGTGACCCTTGCACTCATTTCGCACATTCCATCAGTAGGAATCTTTTTAACACCTTATTATTTCAGATGCACATGGGGTTTATAAATGAATCATGTAGCCCACAGGTAGCTTTTGAACCCACCTTTAATGGGAGGGGGTGTAATTCGGTAATAGATTTTGCTTTAGCCTCAAATAGCTACTCTCATAATGTTTTTAGCTTTAAAACGGGTGAAATCGCATTAAGCGATCATTATCCCATTAGTTTTTCCTTAAAATTCATCTCAGGAAGTAGCAGGAACAATGATGTAATTGACAACATATACAATTACAAGATATTTTTAGCAAAAAGGAATGGTTACTCTATAAAATGGAATAATGTAGAGTTCAATGCCTTCTTTGAAAGCTTACTAAAAGATAAATATAGAGACTTTATGGTATGTCTAGAAGAATCCACTGATAGTGTTTCAGTAATCTCGGCCTTCCGTAATATATCGGAAGAAATTTGTAAACTTCTCTCAAGAACCGAAAGTAAAAGTTCGAGAATCAACCCAGAGGGCTGGTTTGACTCAGCGTGTAGTAAAGCACACGCTGTATTAAAGATGACACTTAAAAGAAAACCAAGAAATGTTTCTGAGATAAAAGAGGCCAGAGCTAATTACTACCTTAAAATAAAAAATCGCAAAAAGGAACTGAAACAGGAAGCATGGCGAATCTTGCATCAGGCCTGCATCCAGAACGATAATATTGGATTCTGGAAGGTGGTTAACGCCCCCTTCTTTGTGGACAGAAAAACTGATTCCGTAGAGATAGCTATAGATGAAGACACTTGGATAAACCATTTTACTGAATTATACAAAAAAGATAATTTACTAGGAAGCAATTATGCTGACATACCTGAGACAGAGGAATGCAGCATACAAGGATTCTTCCCTATAGATATAATGTTCGCGCTCTCTGAGATCGAAGTAGCAATTGCAGAAAGCGCAGCAGGCATAGCCCCAGGACCAGATGGGTTCCCTGTAGATGTTTTTAAGTCTAACACTGAACTATGGGCACCCCTCCTGACCAACGTTTTAAATACTAGTAATAAAATAGGGTTACTTCATATGTGGCAAGAGGCTATCGTGGTCCCTATTTTTAAGAAAGGGAACCGAAACGATCCAAAGTGTTATAGGCCCATCTCGCTATTGGATTCCCTGATGAAGGTGGCAGGGAGAGTAATATTAAACAGGTTGCAAACATGGGCAGAAGACACAGGTGTCTTATCCAAGTTTCAGTATGGTGTTAAAGCAGGGTTAGGCACTGTTGAACAAGGGTTAAACCTGGCGATAATAATAGGCAAACATGTGGTAGCAAAAAAGGGGAACCTATTTTTAACATTTATTGACCTAAGTTCCGCTTTCGACTGCCTGAGCCATGAAATTTTATGGGATACCTTGTCACAACTAGGTATTGACACCAACATTCTGAAGTTTATTAACGAACTGTATCGTGGGGCGGGTGCAAAAGTACGATTTGGCAGCAAGGGAGAATGTACATCCAACTTCCCCATAAAAAAGGGAGTGCGCCAGGGCTGCATACTCGCGCCTTTTTTATTTAACCTCTATATAAATAGCGTGGCTACTCATCTCACGCAAAACCAATATTATTTCCCCCAAATTAGAGGATGCCCAGCCCCAATGTTACTCTACGCAGACGATGCGGTAATCATGGCCAGGACACAGGTGGGTCTTCAGAAATCGCTTACCACTTTTTCAGATTATATGGGCACCAGAGGTGGAATAAACGTTGGCAGTCAGAAGGAAAGAAGGAGACTGTTATGCAGAATCAATAAATGCTGCAAGGGCACGGAATTCAGCAATATTTAGTTTCCACCCAGAGTAGTTATACCAGGATGTTATTAACACGTTTTAGGGGGGGAATTTTCTTCAGACTAATTACTTTCCCCGAAACTAATACCTGGTCAAAATTCTGGCCCTGTGCCCTTGCGACGATATATCACAACAGTCTATGATACATTGTACTCTATTCTGCAAATTTTATACGTTACCTAGGAGAAAATATTTAATCCTTCTATTGAAAAAATGGGGCTTGAGACAGTGTAGACCTGCTTTATTGAAACTTCAAATGTTAGAGGATGAAATATCAGTGTATTTGGTCTCAATCTTCTTAAAAAGTGCGATTAGATACAGACTTACAATGAATTGTACTTTTGAGAAAACTGTAATTTTATATGGTACTGTTTGTTTTTAACTGAACTTTACTGTTGACCAAAATGTACTGTATTTTATCGTATTTTTACTTGTGCTTTTATGATTTTTTATAAATGAAATCGAATAAAGCTATCTTTGACTTGACTTTGACTTGACACATTCGTGTTTTGCATTTTTGCGGCGTCGCGTTGGTTTTAATTCGGTCATTTGATGCGTTATCGTGGGACTATCATATGGTACAGTCGTGTTGAGGATACCACGTTAATACAGAGTTATTTTCCCATGATAGACTGCGATGTGAAGAGTTGTGTTAAGCTAATTTTGCGATGGTTATCACACGTTCTTGAGACTATGCCCCATGGTTTGGGAAAGGCATTTATAAAGCATAACTGTGAATGAAACAACCCCATCGTGCTAATCACCATCGCCATCATCATCAAGCTTTGCTTGGTTTAAAACCATCAATTTGATTTATTTATTTATTTATTTAATGCAATTTTATATAGCGCAGAATTTACCCAAAGGTGTCAGAGCGCTTCACAATAGAACCAAGTACGTTAAATGAGGACATACTTACATGTTACAGATACAAACGAGATAGATGAAAAAGTAAAATAAAACAATAGGGGGCAGTTCCACAAATAGCATAAATACATAAAACAAGTGCTATACGCTGTGTATCGATAAATGCACCAAATCAATTAATACACAATTTCATCACAATTAAAAAAGAAATCTAAAGGTATTTTAAAATAGTGAACATAACAATAAAATATCCTAAGACATTTCATGTGCAAAGTTTCAATTATTTAATTCTCCAGAACAATCAGAATCACAAGTGAATTGTGAAAATGGGGCCACCATGATAGAGAGGATCACTACCAGATAATAAAGCAAGAACTTAAAACTCTACTCTATGTCTAGTCAAAAACGTATATAATTGCATGGCAACCCAGCTGGCCTCCAAGCGCTCATAAGACCCTTGCTCTGGATGGGAGTAGTTGAGTGTGCCTCGAATAGATGGGTTTTCAATAGTTTCCTAAAGGAAGTTTCTGATTCTTCACATCTCATCTAGGAAGGGTACTCGTTCCAGAGCTTGGGAGCTAGAAATCTGAAAGAGCTTCCACCTCTCCTTGCCTTTGTAATCCTGGGACCAGAAGAAAGCCTTGACCCTCAGAACGTAGGGATCGTTTAGGACAAAGGGGAAGATAAGTCATTGGATTGGGAAGGGTCCTTTTCTATGTACTGCTTGATGGACCAGACAAAGGGACTTAGGGTCCGATTTACAAGAAAGTGATGCATCTGTAGAGATACGTCACTTTCCCTGCGCAACCCAGAGAAACCCTTGTGCCACCATGGATTCGCCGTATTTACAATACGGCACACCATGGCTCAAGGATTGACAGATGCATCCGAAATTCTGACGCATCTGTTGGGGCAAAAATCACGCAATGCTGGAGTCATGTCGCAAGCAATACATTTTGAGGCCTATTCCCACTACACTGGGTCACTCCTTACGCCTGCTTCAAGTAGCCTGGATTTCCATAGTGAGCCTTTCATCAATCAAGAAGACCTAATTTTTCACTGATATAGCAGGTGCGGGGAGCAATCCAAGATCATTCGGCCCACTAAATTAATTCCAGCGGGATGGATTGTTTCCTACCACCAGCACCTCACGTTTATCTCCATTTTGCTTTATGTGACTATCTGACATCCAGCTAGTGACAAGCATTCAGCTGCTGCGAGCTGTTCTTAGTATCAGTAGAGTTTGATACAACAATCTGAGTGTCATCTGCATATGAAACAAGCGCAAACCCATATATTCACCCAATTTCTGCCAGAGGGCGCACATAAAGATTAAAGAGGGTGTGACTCAACAAGGATCCCGGGGTACTCCATAACTTGGTGCAAAAGTTGCAGATAGGAGATATCCACCTGGATTTTGAAGCTTCTAAAATTTAAGAAATCAATTCGCCAATTGAGGGCATTTCCATTTATTCCTGCCTCCTTCAATCTCTGAATAAGGTCTGGGTGAGAGACCATATCAAAGGCGGCAGTCAGATCCAGCAGGAGCTTTGCTGCAGTGCCACCTTGATCCAGGATTAATCTCAGTTCTTCGGTTGCCACTAGAAGGGCAGTTTCAGTGTTATTGCCGGGTCTGAACCCTCTCTGGGTGGAATGTAGGATCAAATGAGTTTCCAGATGGGCGGAGAGGAGTTTATTCACATATGTTTCAAGTGCCTTACTCCTGGATGGAGTGATATGGGGCGGTAGTTTTCCACTATCAACGGGCTGGCGGTGAGCATTTTTCAGGAGTGGTTTGGTACCGCATGCTTCCATGCTCGAGGAACCATACCACTCTAGTGAATAGTTGAGAAGATTAGTCAGTCCAACTAAAATGATGCTCCCTCCTTTCCTTAGAATGTCAGGAGGAGCCGTATCCAATGGAAATCCTGCCTTGATAGTGTTGAGAATTTCTTTTGTTGTCTCCGCGTGTAATTTGGGGAAAAAGTGTATGGCTGTCTAAAAAATCCGACATGTTATTTGTATTTTGGTCGGTGTTAGTATTTGTAGGAAGAGCAAGGAGGATGTTATTCACCTTTCCTAAAACCATCATTAGAAAATTGCTTACCCACCAATTTCCCCCATTTGACAGCAGCGGTATTAACATTATAAACCATCAAACATATGTATTCAGGTTATAATAGCTGTAGGTAAAGGTGAGCAGGCCTACACCTTCTGATATTTAGAGACCTCAGCAATTCGACTAAGTAGTTTTCCTAGGTTTGGCATAAAATTTACAGAAAAAAAGAAGTGAAGTGTAGACTGAACCGAGTTTGAGTGACAAGGACAGGGCTCCAGGATATATTCTTACTAGGATAAGAAACCAGAAGATGGGCTATAATGAATCGAAACCTTATTAGATCAAATCTCTGATGGTATTGAAATGGTTTGCTTCCCTGTTTCTCCATTTGTCTATTCGCTGCCCGCATGCAGTCAGAAAATCCAACCTTTTCTGGCTTTTGGCGTTGGAAGTAATACTTTGCGGGATATAAAATAAATCAGGTCTCCCTAACAAAACAAGTTGTTTTTTTACATATATTAGCCACGGAATACTATTGGCATTATCTAATCGTAAACGTTCATTAATATTTTCTTGTCAATTACATCAACCGGGCTCTGAGCAAAACAAAATACATTTTCAATATCTAGGAAGAATTGACGACTCAAATATGAGTAAGATCATGTTGTGTGATCGCCACAAACTATTCTGACGTACTGCTGTTGCATTAGTTGACAATAAAACAATATTGGGAAACAAATTTTAACAATTTCCCAACTATCTTACTATTCTTACACCTCCCCATACCTTCTCCAAGCATTTTTCACATGTTCAACCCTGTGCGTGAAGAGGACACAAGAAGACCAGAGCCAAGGATCAAAGCTTCCACCCTACCAGCTCATCGCAAATTTTTTACCCAAAAGATGCGATACTTCCCATCATTGGTTGCCTCTATTATCAACATGCTCAGCTCTTCTCATGCATCTGGCGGGGTCAGGTGAAGCAGATAATTATCTTCCCACTACTACAAAAAACCTAAGGAACTACTGGACAACTACTGAGTCATTTCTAATTTATCATATTCTAATAATTTAAGATTGATTAATTATCCTGCCACAACCACATATTGATAAGGGTGTGGTCTCGCCGTGCTGCAAGATGGCCTGCACTGTAGGCAAACTCTGCCTGCTGAGCTTAAAAATCCTACATAATCTCCACGTTATGGGACCCATCCGGTGGCAGAGCTGAGGGCACGGCACTCTATATGCACTGAAGGCACCGTGGACACAACAGCTGTACCGTTTCGGCTCTGAGACTGGTGTGTGCCGTTGGTGCCTACTGGGCTGCAGTCGCGGTCTGCCTGGCGCCATGCCAGAGGTGCAGTAGACTTCTCAACTACATCCCGATCTGGGCCAAGGGATGGCCCTGCTGCGGCTGGGCTGCCACCCGGTGGGGACCCTATGGACACACTGACCTGCCTCGCCAAGTGCCTGTGGTAAGTGGGGGGCCCACGCCACGGAAGAAGGAGACGTTGTAGCCATGGCCTTGAGGTGTGTGCGGGACCCCTCCTCCCCTCAGCGCCACTGACGCTGCTTCATTTGCCCCGCTAGGCCTACCCTGAGGGGACACATTAAAACCTTCGGACCTGTGGGCCGCTGGGTTGCAGACTCAGTGCGGCGCCTGGACAGGATATCTCGCCGCAGCCTATGGCCTAATCTCCCATTCGCCAGAGACTGCAATCTCCGCATGTCTGCGTGAGGGGGACTCTGTCTCGGTGCGGCACCTGGGACATGGCTGGCCACGACTGCTGGACACAAGCTGCGACCTGCATGGTGCTGCAAGGAGCGAGCAGCCCAGCTGAAAATGCCATAGAGGGCGAGGAGGTGCCCCGCTATGGATGGGTGCTTGCCCGGGGGAACCTCCTGGACGCGCTGAATTGCTCCACCAAGGACCTTTGGTAAGGGGTGGGTGCTGCGCCGCGAGAAGGAGCGTTGTGGCAGTTGCGACCCCAGGGTGCGTGCTGACTCTCCCACGCCTAGCAATGCAGTTGGCGCTACACCGCCCACCTTCATCGCTCCTCCCCGGGAGATAACGGTGCGCTTTGCATCCATGGGCCCTTGGGGGCGCCTGGTTGTGATCTGAGCAGGTAGCCTAGACTGGATGTCCTGCCACGACCTGTGGCCTTGTCTTGCATACGCTGTCATCAACCTTCCTGAGTGGGGAGAGCCACTCCCCCCACCCCCACGCCTGTGCAACTCATTGCTCATGGATCATAAAGGGTCTAAACGACAGTAGGAAAGTCTGGCGAGTTCATGCGTACTCGACCAGACACAAATTTGACATCTGTCTGCTCCAAGAGACTTGTCTTATCAGCAGCACCATGCCCAGCTCACTCAGCAGGGGCTGGGGTCTCTCCTACTCATCCACATACTCCAAGTATGCGAAAGGGGTTTGCATCCTTATCCATAAGGGCTCAGCTTGGACCACCACCCATTGCACTTGCGACACAGCAGGTTGATATATTATATTGACAGGCACTCTATACAACCACCCTATAACCTTTGTTACAGTCTACCGACCCAATGTGGATGACCCTGACTTCTATGCTAGAGCTTGGCACGCAACAGCTAGAGCTGGCCTGCAGACTATATTCTGGTGTGGCGACTTTATCGTTCCGCTATTCGATACGATGGACAGAGCTGGTGGTTCCAGACAATTCCTCCCCCAAGCCACCTCGACTCTTGCCACGATAATTACAGACAACCACCTCATGGATGTCTTGTGGAAAAGTAAATTTTGCCATGTTATATGTGCCTACGTGTTCCCCATCTTATGCTATATGTGCATGATCGATATGCATGTATCCCCCTATGATCGACTAAAGACGCAATTATAGTTGTGTCCAGCTCTAGTATGCCAGTTTCCAGTTCTCGTGAAAGCAACGAGTATTAGGCCTATGTTGCCACGTTTTACAGTGTGCACGTTAATTCAGTAAAATGTCCCCGTTTCTAGGCCTCAAAAGGGCCCGGACACCAGATTCAAGCTCTTGTCTCCTGAACCCTCTTCGAGGAGCGATGCAGCCCCCACCTGCATCCCTGACCCTTCACTTCCTTTCGCGCAGCACAGTGCCCGGCCCGGCCTGGCTCTGCCTGCCAGTCTGCCAAGAGTATGTTATGCTTCTAGTTATCAGTCCAGCCCTCCTTCTTTGCATTCCTAAGCTACTGAATCGCATCAATAGTTTCAGCCAGGGTCTAGCCTTTCTGTCTCCATGTAAGAGAAATACTGTATTAATATTCATAGAATATTCCTAGCACACGCAATACATGTAGAATAAATGTATGCACCAGCCTTAGTGTCAAGTAGCCTTTGCCCGATAACTTTTGGATTCTATCAACATGTACTCCAAACACCAGATACCAGATATGCCATAGGTACATGTCGTCCTGACACCGCAGACTTTAGTCTCCTCTTCTAGTGCAGAAGTCATAGCCCCAGTTCTCCCTAGTAACACGTCATTGCCCGTTTGCGCGCACCACTAGGTTAAAGGTCCCAGCTGCTCGAGTAGCCCCCTCCATGTTTCCGCCCCATTCATGACACTTCTGTGACGTTCATACCACATGTCTATGTATACGCCCTGTACACGCCTTCTTGTTACACCCATTTTGTTCTTATCTTTCGCGACTGCTATGAGTTACGCCTACTGCTACGCCTACTGTATTGAATGTAATGTAATTGTTTTAGTATATATACAATGTACTGTTAATGTGATGCTGCGTTCCTGCCATTTTCCCTGCCCCCGGCAGCTGCCTTCCTTCCTATTTTTATTTCAGGCTGTCCCGTTCCAGTCCCTTCCTTTTGCCTGAATAAATCCTTCTGACTCGGACACATCGGATCCTGCCTCTTATTTATTGAGCTATCTGTTATTGTTATATCTAGTCAAAAATAGTACCGGTAATTAATTATTTATTTACCACAGTCTGGCGGGACACAGACTCTAACACACGTGAGGGCACATGTTTTTCACTGTAACATGGGGCGTGGTCCAGGATTGGCTATTGGCTAGCAACCAGGGACATATTGACCTAGCAGCCAGAGGCTACCCATTTGCCGCACATTCTCTTGGACCACGCCTCGGTGCAACTGGTTCTTCAGCTCCCCTGCACTCTCCCCAACTCATTCTCATGGAGGTTGTCCCAAGGCGCCCTCAGACATTCGGTTTTCAGAGAAGAAATACATGCAGCTATTCTTGAGTACTTCGATCACAGCACTGGTATGGTCGAGTCTTCGGCCACGCTCTGGGACGCTTATAAAGTGGTCATACGTGGTGCATGAATAGCCTAGCCAACTGGTAATAATTTGGAGACAATTAAGCAAGTATGCTGAAAGCATTACTAGTACAGAATGGGCGCCCATTGCGTCATCGCCCACACTGGACCTATTCCTTCACAGACCGTCTACCGATTTACTCAGGCTGTGAGCCCCCGCCCCTTGGATGCGGCGAATCTGGAAGCTTCAGACGCCACTTGCCGGGACTCCCTCCGCTTGGACGTACCTGCCTTCACCCTCAGATCGCTGCCTATGCGCCAGATCGGATCGACGCTTGATGATTTTTTGCCTCACTTTCCTGCTGAATACCGACCATTCCAGTACCTTGCAAATGACACAACCCCATCCTGAAGACGATCCCAATTGATGAGGATCGAAACGTCGTCGACTACACAGTGCAATATGTGGCGCAATCTCTACAATGGCTCGTTTGAATCGCTAACCATCTGAATCAGTCACTACCATTACTGAAATTACCTTTGAGCCACTTGATCCCTATTCACTGTATATATCTTGCACAATCACTCACCTTGCGCCGTCCACGCTGGTCTTTGTTGTCACTTGCGTTGCCACCTATGGCACCTGTACATACAAGAGCACCAAGTACAATCGGGTTGTCATTGATGATTTTTTCACACAGTGCTGCTTTAACTGTGTATTTTGTCCCCCTTATCCTTTCTGTAAAACTTTATGATGAATAACAACCAAAAACCAAATTTGATTCTAGTCTCCTTATTTCTGTACTGGTAATGCTTTCAGCATACTTGCTTAATTGTCTCCAGATTATTACCAGATGGGATATTGTTTGTTTTCTCTACCTTCCTACCCTGATCCCGACGTGGTTTATGGGCTATACCCCTGTAGTATTTCACTGTATAGCCAAGCAGCACAGTATCCTTAAATCTATCTGTGGGTCGATCTCGAGGCCGAGATCTCTACACTTGAAACCTTTTTTTACCGCTTAAATGACCAAGGCACTCTGGCCGGCATTTGCGAACAGATGTGGGGAGGGGGACCATCCTGGTAAAACGTTGGACTAATTGCTTCAGAAACCCAGTTCCTCATCCTACATCTCTAAACTTCTTGACTCTGAAGGCCGGAACTGCTCCTCCACCCTAGAACTTCTACAAATCATGGTCAATTTCTTTGCCCGTCTCTATTCCACATCACAGACAGCAACGCCTCCAGACCTCCAAGCTTATTCTGACGCCCTTGAATTAGTATGGCTGTCAGATGCACAGCGGGAGTTCCTGGACTCTCCATCACTGTAGAAATACAACAGGCAATCGCTAGCCTCCCCCCAGACAGAGCCCCGGTCTGGATGAGCTATTGGCTGCTTTTTACAAAGAATACTCCTACATTTTAATTATCAAACTCTTGGACATCTACCAAGACGTCATAGAAGTGGGCTCTCTTCCTTCAATGATGCAGGAGGCTGTCATCTGCACACTCCTTAAGCCTGATAAACCAAATAACCAATGCAACTCCTATCGCACCCTGTCACTCATTAACATGGGCAATAATATATTCTCCAAGGTACTGGCAATTCGGTTGCAACTTTTGCTCCCAGTCATGGTCAGGCTAGACCAATCTGCTTTTATACCAGGTAGATCCATAGCTCACAACCTCAGAACTATGTTTGCAGCCATGCACGATTTACACCCCAGCATCCCAGTGGTGGCCACCTTACTCAATGCCACAAAAGCTTTTATTACATTGGAATGGGAATACCTGGTCCCGCTGCGGCGTAGATTGGGCCTACTCCTTAACTTTATCGAACAGATACGTCTTCTCTATTCCCATCCCACCGCCCGAGTGTGCCTCAATGGACAACTGTCAGACTCTTTCTCAGTCAGCAGGGGCACGCGGCAGGGCTGTACGCTTTCCCCTCTACTTTTTGCCAAAGCGAAGGAGCCTCTGGCAGAACAAATCCTACAACACCACGCAAACCGAGCACTAGGCTTCACTACCCGTGGCCTCGTCATATCCTCATTTACTGACAATATCACCCTTTATGTCATTCGTCCCAAGATCAACCTCTCTCCACTTACCTGTGAAATCATACGCTTTGGCGGCCTGTCTGGCATTCAGATCAACTGTGCTAAATTCACGTTATTCCCTTTAATGGACGCCATGGCCTCTTTCCATGGACTATCCGCTCCAGTGGGCCAGCGGCCCGGTCAAATACCTTGGCATCCACATGAGTAGGGATGTTGAGAAGCTCTGGCACGCCAACTTTGGTAAAGCCATAACTTGGTTAGAAAATCGTGTTCCTATGGTCCAGGCTCCTGCTGTCCATGGTAGGGCAAATTGCTATCGCAAAAATGGTTGTGCTTCCCAAGTTCCTCTATCTTTTCGTGAATATTCCCATCCCACGTACACAAGACTTTTTTAAATTCCTCTGTTCAAACCTCATCACTCTGGTCTGGGCGGGCCAACAGCCGGCCGTAAAGTGTGACCTTTCAACGCTGCCACATCACAGGGCGGGATGAATACACCAAACTTACAGCTATATGCATTGTGTGCCCAGGCACACTTCTTGCACTATTGGACACAAGATTCGTGAAGAAACTAGATAAGAACACTGTGCCAACCGAAGATCAAGCAAAAGACACAAATACTACCAATGGGTCCACAAGATTAAAAGACCCCAAAATGAACCAAGAAGATAATCAAACGCCAGAACTGTACGAGATCGAACCAGTTGTGACCTTTATCCCGGAATACGTAACAAAGGGAAGACAGGATATCCTTAACAGAGGAAACATTCTAAAATTAGTTAAAGAAATTCCTGAACTGAACGGAATAGTCTCTCAAGATATGGAAGCAGTAGAGTTTCAGCAAAATAAAGCCAGACCAGACATCGAAAATTCGGTTACTACCTGGAAATCAAAAGAGCTAGCAGGTAAAATCTATTCTCACAGAGCAATATTCGAGAGTTGGGGAATCACTTTGCAGCAACACAAGCAACCGAGATACCCCTTCCCTCTCTACATCAACTCAGACCACCACAAGGATGTAGAGCCGCAAAGGCCCAAGGTAAAATCGTGCCTACATGCAGCCCGAGCAACATCTCCGGGCAAAAGAATACAAACAAAAACTGTCCAAAACAGTCAGTCGGTCATATACCGGCTTCATAGTAGCAATCAAGACTGGTCATGGATTCCGTCAGCACTAACCGAAAAGAGTTCCTAGAAAAAATACAAACATCACAATCAAAGAACAAACAAAAGGCCCGCACATGGAAGAAATAAACCTGGAAACAATTAAATTATGCTCTTGGAACGTGCACGGGTTCAGTAGCATGGAGCAGGACCATGAAACACAACTATTTTTTGAAGAGCAAGACATAATACTCTTACAAGAGACCAGGAACTTGTCTCATCTAGGAATCCCAGGCTTTACGGACTATCATATACTCGCAGAGAGGCAATCAAAATACGGACAACCACGAGGAGGCCTATCAACTTTTATTTCACAAAAATATAACTGGGACCAAGAGGAACTGGACGTTGGGATAAACTGGGCCCAAGCTACAAAAATTACAATAAAGCCTCAGTATCAACTGCTACTGCTAAACATTTTGTAGCATTTGACAATAACGGATGACAGGCACCGTGAGAGTAAGGGTAAACAAAAGGTTTATTCAAGATCGTAAACGTAGATATCCGAACGACTCCAGCCACAGCAGGTGACAGTTCAGCTTTCTCTCCGCGGCGCTCGCCTTGGAACGCTGGTCGCAGTGACATTCTAAGTGATGTCACCGCGAGCAGTTCCATCACATGCTGAGCTGCCAGGGAGGGGGGAGAAGGAACGGGTGGGAGATAACACACATTCCCCTTCCCTACTGAATGAGACATCAGAAATGAAACATTATAAAACAGGTGTACAACAGGAAATTACATCATCACATATTGCTCTAAGTGTCTGGGCGGTCTGATCACTCTCCGGCTAGTCCTACCATCCAAGTACGGGACCGCCCCCAGTTCCCTGGGAGGGGAACCCATACTCTTCTTGGAATTGCCTCCACGCCCTCCTTCCCTACAGGAATCCTGCCCGGGGGGGGGGGGGGTGATACCTCACAACTCTTCCCAGGTTCCAGAGTTTTCCTTCCTGGGTCTTTACCGCATTCCTAAACAATTTAGTAATCTTAGTGGGCCTACTGTATTCAGACCAACTTGCCCTGCCAGTGGGTGTCCTGATCTTAATATCATCTCCGACTTTGAACCCTGCCTCTTGTGTAGAGTGGAGTCTGTCAAACCTTTCTTTCCTCTCAACCACTGCCTCCCTCTGTCTCTCTAGTCCCCTTGCTTCTTTGGAGTAGTCCGACCATCCCTTGTTCCACCCCACCCAGCCTGGCGATAGTTTTGTGTTGGGTATTCTTGCTCGGAGCAACTCAAAAGGGGTGACGCCTGTAGTTTGGTGGGGTGTAAGCCTGTATGCTTCTATCCGTCTCCATACTTCTTCCTTCCAGTTCATGCCGCTGGTCTTGGCCAACTGAATGCTCTCTTTGAGCGTCTTATTGAAGCGCTCGACCATGCCATTGGTCTCAGGGTGGTACAAAGCACAACGTTTGTGTGTGATTCCCCTCTCTTCAAGGAAATCTTCCATCTCTTTCGAACACAGTTGCACTCCATTGTCCGTGAGTATGCTTCTAGGTAGACCTTCCCTACAGAATAACTCTCGAAGGAACTCCATGACGGTCTTCGTTGTGATTTCGCTTACAAACTTCACTTCCGGCCATCTGGAGTACAGATCCATGAGCACCAGAATGTACGGTGTGCGCACTTCTCCCGTCAGCGGGCCCACGATGTCCAACGCCAACTCTTCCCAAGGTCCTGATGGGGGTGGCCTACACACCATTGGAGGTGTGAGTTGTTTAAGTACTTTGTCGCTGATGCTGCACGGGATGCAGTCTCTTACTTTTCTTTCAATGGCGAGGTCCATGCTCGGCCACCAGTAGTCTTCTCTCAATCTTTGTTTGGTCTTGGTGATGCCTAGGTGGCCATCATGAGCCATATCCACCAGATTTTCCCTCACAGCCGCGGGAGGTACCAACCTCGTTCTCCTGAACAGGCATTCGTCGACCACAGACAGCTCATCTTTTACCATTCAGAAAGGCCGCAGAGCGTCGTCCCGCTTATCTTCAGGTTTCCATTTACTTTTCACTCTTTTGCACACCAAACCCAGAACCTCGTCTGACTTTAGTGCTTCTTTCCATGTTTCTTCTAATATGGCTGTCTATACTATTGCACACACATTTTCCTCTTGGTAGTCTTCAAATTCCTCTTCCACTTTTCCCTTCGACTCGTTCCCATCATTTTCCCTTACAAGTCGTGACAAACAGTCTGCTGCAAGATTTTGTGTTCCAGGGACATACTCGACACGGAATGTGTATTCTTGGAGACTTACAACCCAGCGTCTAATCCTGCTAGAGATCGCATCCAGGCCCTTCTTGCTGAAAACTTCCACTAATGGCTTGTGGTCCGTTCGCAGAGTGAACTTTGTGCCCCAAAGGAAGTCTCTGAATTTTCCCAATGCCCAGAACACCGCCAAGGCCTCTTTTTCAATCACAGAGTAATTGCTCTCTGCCCTCTGTAGAGATCTTGAAGCGAAAGCTATCGTTTCTTCTCCACCTGTTCCTACTTGGGTGAGGACCGCCCCTAACCCCTTGGCACTTGCATCGGTGGTGACTACTGTCACGCGATTAGGTATGTAGGATTTCAGGCTGGGCGCTTCTGCGAGTGCATTCTTCACGTCTACAAACTCACTTTGACACTCGTCACACCATTCGAACACTGTGTTTTCTTTTAGTAGCTGCCGCATTGTAAATGTTCTTCCTGCAAAGTTCCGTATGAATTTGCTGTAGAATTCCAGCATTCCCATGAAGGATTTGACTTCGTCCTTGCTCTTCGGGGGCACCAAGTTCGTAATGGTGTTCTGGAGCTCAGTTTTCGGACGTATCCCCTCTGCGGTTACCTTGTGTCCCAAAAACGTAGTTCTTTGCAGCCAAAGACACACTTTTCTCTTCTCACAGTTAATCCTTGCGACCTAAACCTGGTCAGCACTTGCCTCAACCTCTTGTCGTGTTCCTCATGGTCTTTGGCGAATACTAGCACATCATCCTGGTAGCATAGGACGCCTGGGATCTCTCTCAAGATGTTCCCCATGATTCTCTGGAACACGGCTGCCGCCGATACCAACCCGAACGGCATCCTCCTGAACTTGAATGCGCCCATGGGCGTAACAAACGCCGTGAGTTCTTGCGACTCTTCGTGCAGCTTGATCTGAAAATAAGCAGAGGTAAGGTCAAGTGTGGAGAATACCCTTGCGCCATCCAGCATGCTCATCATCTGGGTGATGTTGGGGAGAGGAAACCGGTTGACCACAACCTCCTTGTTCAAAGCTCTAAGGTCAATGCACAAATGGACCGACCCATCTTCCTTCTGGGCTGCTACACCAAATCTTCCTTTGTCTCTTGCACTTCTTGTATTAAGATTTGGGGATTGCTATTTGGATTGAGATAGACCCCCAACTCCTTCTGTGCCTGCCAGCCCAGGATGTTGTCGCCTACTGTAGATACATAGACCTTGGACACTGTTGTCCTGTCCCTGTATTCAACTGTGTCCCAGAAGTAACCCTTCATAGAGATGGGGCGACCAGCATACCCCCAGGCCTTACATCCATCCTTCTCAACTTGATCGTCCCCTTAGACACCCGTGTAAATTCCTTTGCACTGATGATTGTAATTCTTGAACAGGAATCAAACAATGCCTCTACTTCCATACCCTTTACCTTTATGGTGTCTTAGGGGCTGCAGACCTGACCTTCACCTACTTGCACGACTATCTCGTCACATACCGTGTCTTCGGAGCTGCAGATCTGACCCTCGCCTACTTGCACAACTATTTCGTCACATACTGCGTTTGTCCTGTCCTTACTCTGTTTGCTAAATCCCTGTCCACTCCTGCAGTATTGTCTGAAATGACCTTTCTTGCCGCACTTGTTGCATGTGAATTTGAGGGCAGGGCATTCCTTGTCGTTGTCCATGTGCCCCTGTTTTCCGCATCTATAACAGGTACCCTTGAATGACCAACCCATTTTACTCTCTTTCTGCTCCTTCCCTACAATTTTCTGACCTTTGACCACAGACACAGCTTCACATTCAGTCACAACTTCGCTTACTTTGGGTTTCTCTTCGTTTTTTCTTTCACCACTGTTTGATTTCCCTGACGCACTGCAGCATATGTTCTACCTGTTTTGCAACTATCAAGACTTCCCTCAGTGGTGGGTCATCTTTCAACCATAACTCCTCACGTACGCGCTCTGTCCTACACGCTAACACAAACTGGACCCTGATCCTCTCCTCATTAGCACCCCCAAACTTACATGTCGCCGCAAGTTTTCGTAGATCAGACACAAAATCTTCTACAGACTCCCCTTCCTTCTGTACCCTTTTACCAAAATGGTACCTCTCCATTATTGTGCTAGTCTTAGGAAGGTAGTGCAAATCTAATTTTTTAAGACTGATTTCTACCTCATTCAGGCCTCTCGCTTCCTGTGCTCCCAGTTCTGGTAGATGATCCAACACCTCTTCCCCCTCCGCCCCTAGGTAATATGCTAATAGGGCTACTTTTCTTTCTAACCCTAGATTAGGGCAACACACTGTTGCATAGTTCAAAAACACTTTTTTCCACTTTTTCCATTGTATAGTAGGCTCCCCTGGGCTAGTCAGAAAGAATGGTGGTGGTGTCACACTTTGCATAATGATGTTATTACTAGGGGCCTACTCTTAATAGGTGGGACGTGTTTTCCTTGAGATACAAACAGGGTGAGGGGTGGGGGCTGGGTTACAGTTCCATGGTGGAAGTCCAACTTATGGTGAGAAGTTCGAAACAGTTCTCCCCTTTCTGAAAAAATCCGACCAATGTCACATAAACTGGGGTGGTTGCAATTAATTTTTAACCCGCTAGGTGGCGCTGTTTCACTAAAGTCAGCTCCCCACAAGGTGAGAAGTCCTTGCTGGTAGTACTGGTGTATTCGTTTTTCTTTTTAAGGAACACTTCACAGTCTCTCTCTCCCTTACAACGTGTTTTCCTCCCCTTTTCCAAAGTCAGTTGTTGTTTTCCTTAAAAGTCCCTTCAGCATGGATATGCTTTGCAACCAGATTCACGAAAGCACCAAAAAGGGGTATGTTGAAAGGATCAGCTTTGCCCACTTGACACAGGGAAGGTGAGGTTAATCCGCAGAAGCGCCAAGTTTTTTTTTGCCACACACTGCTGTCCTTTGTTCTCACACACCAGGAAATCCAACGGGCACGCAGACATATCGCGCAGCTCCCACGCCGTTCACCTCCTCAATCACTATACTTCATGACCCCGACAGAGTTCAACAAGGGTCTGAGGTCCGTCACCGAGATGCGTGCCGGCTTGTCTTTCCCACATTCACACCGCTAAGGGTCGCGCTGTGACTCATCGCCTATTTTCTTCACACGCAGAGGCCCACTGTCGCTGAACTATAAATCGCCTGCTTCGGCTTGCCGCTCTCCTTGAATTACACCACCAACCTTCCACGACTCGGGATGCTCTTCACGGCTGATTTTCAATCTGACAGCTGGTTCCTTTAATCTTCGCAACCTGGCGCGGCACGAATTCGCTTCTGTATAATTACATCAATGGGATCGTAACTCTTTCTTCTTCTTACATCTTTTTTTCTTCACTGAGTCCGCGATCCGCTCTCGTATACATTCCGGCAATCTTCAATTATTCCTATACTTTGCGTGTTGAGGTCGCTCACCCATGAAGACCCTCGTCGCCAGTGTAGCATTTGACAATAACGGATGACAGGCACTGTGAGAGTAAGGGTAAACAAAAGGTTTATTCAAGATCGTAAACGTAGATATCCGAACGACCCCAGCCACAGCAGGTGACAGTTCAGCTTTCTCTCCGCGGCGCTCGTCTTGGAACGCTGGTCGCGGTGACATTCTAAGTGATGTCACCGCGAGCAGTTCCATCACATGCTGAGCTGCCAGGGAGGGAGGGAGAAGGAACGGGTGGGAGATACCACACATTTATATACATCCAGAACGAAAAGCAAAAAAAGAAAAATTGGGAACACTACTCAAACTTATTAAAACCCTACAAAAAACCAACAAACTTAGTTCAATGATCATTTCAGGAGATTTTAATTGTAACCTACTCAGCCCCCACAAGGGTAGACCAAACAGGAAAAAAAGTCCAGCACAAGGGTCCTACCTAGAACAACGGGACAACATAAACTCAATGGGCCTAACAATTCTAAACAGCAGGAAAAATGGTCACCCTCGGCCGTGCCCCACTTACACGAGCGGCAAGGTCAAATCGACCATAGACTTCACAATCGTAAGTGCGAGCATGACAAAATCTATAGTGGAATACTCAATAGTTTCGCGTTGACCATTTCCCACAAATTATACGGACGATTATCACAGTTCCAAGAGCAGAAACAATATGTTCATTACAGCAACACCCTGAAACATTTAACCTTCGGAAAATAAAATGGAGGGGAGGCGAAACAAAAAAAATCATGATTACAGCTAGTAACTTTATGACAAAAATAGGGAGCCTCGATAACGGAGATCATGTAAAGAACTGGGAAAATCCATTGGAGGAACTAAAGGAAAAACACTCAGTCCAGTCGAGGGTGACTAGAGATGGAACAGGTAAGCCAGCACCATGGTTTAACGCGGAATTAAAACTAGAAAAGAGAAAATTAGCCAGGGTACAAAGATCGGCTGCCAAGGGACACAACTTAAACAATACAGACATTAGAAGTATGAGAAAATAATATCGGAATAAAATATGGACGGCGAAGGCACAATACAAAGAACGGACATGGGAAAAACTACTGATCACAAGTAAAAAAGCATCCTCCAGAGAGTTCTGGGCTATCATTAATTAATTAAACTCAGGAGCAAAACTGAAACAGGACCCTGGAATCAGCGACAAGGCCTGGGGGAACCACGTGAAGAACCTCTACTTAAAAAAGGAACCACCTAGAAATAAAAACAAACAATGTTCACCCAATGACATCGAAGAAGACAGTTTTAAATGTATTCTCGTCAGTCCAAGATTACACGACAACGTAATCCCAGAAACAAACGCCATTTATCAAGAAGTTTTGACCACCCGTGCCAAAATAAAAACGCTGATTCAAAAACTAAAGCCAGAGGGAGCACCACGTCTAAACGGTCTTCCAACAGCAGTTTATAAATCAAACAAAGACTTTTGGGCCGAACAATTAACAGTGTTATATAATCACACTTTTATAAAGGGTAATCTTCCGGCTATATGGAAAGGAAATATAATCCATCCAATTCATAAGAAAGGGGGCCAAAAAAATCCAGGGAATTACCGTCTGATCTCCTTAATAGATATCGAAGCCAAGCTGTACACTTCGTGCCTATTGGAAGAGCTGCAGGACTGGGAAAAATCAACCAACATAATACCTAGGTTCCAAAGCGGTTTTAGATCAGGGATGGGGACATCCACAAACCTAACCATCCTTGGCCTGCTAACGGAAAACGCCAAAAATAAGAAGCACCAACTATATGGATGTTTCGTGGACATAAAATCAGCTTTCGACCACGTAAGTAGGTCAAGGCTTTGGAGCAAGTTAAGAAAGTGGGGGATACCGGACAATTTAACAAACGCAATATCCAGCCTGTACAGCGAAACATGGGCAAAGGTTAAACAAGGGAACGGGACCAACCTTACAAAAAAAATCGAGACACAGGATGGTTTAAAACAAGGCTGTGTCCTTGCCCCCAGTCTTTTTAACCTATACCTAGCAGATATCGGACGTAATTTAGAAGCAACGGAAAGCCATGACCCAAAACCCGGCAATGTTCCTGTACCAATCATGCAGTACGCCGATGACATAGTTTTACTAAGCAAAACCCCAATAGGTTTGCAACGCTTGGTAAACATGTTATCGGCCTATCTAGCACAAGAAAACCTGGAACTGAATAAAGATAAAACAAAAGTGCTCCGGCTTGTGGAGTGGAAGAAACTTAATTTCAGATGGTCAATCAACAACACAGTCCTCGAAGAGCAGGCCTCATATAAGTATCTGGGGATGACCATTGAGCAGGGCAACACAAAAAAAGGCACATTCTGGTACTAAGAGGGAAGGCGCAATCATTAATATACGCATACAGGCAACTGCAAAAAACAGTGGGCGGCCCAAATTACACGCATTTACTTAAAGTAATGGCCGCAAAAACTATCCCCACTTTATCATACGGGTTAACTGCATGGCTAGGAGGGGAATCAACAATCTTAAACAATTTACAAAATAAAATATACAAGGAAGTCTTCAATCTGCCACACTCAGCTGCGCCAGCCCAAGTTCGCTTAGAATTTGGCTTGCAGAACCAAGAAATTCGGTCAATGTCTACGTTCGCAAAATTGTGTCACAAGCTCCGCTCTGCCCCAAGTGAGTCAATGGACAACATCTGCTGGAAGGAAATAAACTATCAGAAAGTCCAGCCAAACACAACTCAATGGGGAAATTATCTTAGTGCGAGTTTGACCACACTGACTTTGTATGAAGTATGGAAAAAGAAACTCGACCACATATACTTCTGTAAAGTAGTAAACGGACTAGCAAAAAAGGCTTCCTTGCTAAAAGATAAAACAACCTTAACAAAACGACGACATGCTTGGACAGTAGTTAACTCATACATCAACCAAAAACCAAAAGGATATTTAGCTTTGTACTACAGCCAACATCTAAAAAAAGCTTTTATCGCGTACCGAATGGGCATGCACCTATCAAAAAATCTAAGGCCCTCTTGGAAACAACAAACCGAAAGTTCCAACTGCAGACTATGCGGAGACCAGAAGGAAACATTGACGCACTTGTTATGTACGTGTCCGGCCTTATTGGCCCTAAGAAGAAGGCATCTACGGGCAACTTTTATCACACTAAAGATCCGCACTTGCAGACAAGTGGTCATAGGCTGGCTAGGAGGTGCCTCATCTATTCTGTCATGCCGGGGAGTAAAATTTATGACCAAGGTAACAGAACTGATACAGGAAACTGAACAGACAAAGGCACCAACCACCTAGTGCAACAGTGTCTAGGGAAAGAAGAACATGGTGGTAGAAATGCCATTCAGCGAAAATCTCGCCCCGGATACACACATTGTGTTTTAACGAAAGAAACATGTCCAGAGAGGTCCTCTTTGGGACAGAACATTTTGACTCTTTATCGTCAAGAATACATGTCATTTTATTTTTATCTTAACCTCTTTCTTCTTCTTTTCTGTGTTTATCTATTTGAATATTGTAAAGATTTTTATTAATCAAACAATAAAATATTGATGATGATGATGATATTGGACACTCTTTCAACCACATGTCGCAGTGGAGACCGCCCAGGGTTCCCCGTGGCCCTATCCACTGCCTTGTTCCTCCCATATAAACCGCCCGTCTCAGAGATTGACACTTCACAATTCACACGCTGGGCCTGGCTCGGGATGGCACGATCTGCAAGAACCCCACACCTTTATGCGCCATCCGTTCCAGTTGCAAGGCACCCCCTCATGCTAGAAAGTTAAGTATCATACCTTTGCTGATCTATACCCTGCCGATCACTTCCTTGCCCATCCAATGCAGGCCACTGATAAGTATACTCCACCGGATGCTTTTCTGCATTACCAATTGCGTGAGACATGTCGTGCGCTCTATGATACTTTCCTAGCCCTCATATACACTCACAGCATTAGAGTATATATAGACACAACAGCCTCACCCAGTATGCTCATAACAACCCTATATAACCACATGCAGCGAGCAGCACCGGCGGCTGCCACACCAGTCCGGGAGGCCGGGGGCAGTGATCTTGCCTCCCCCTTTACAGGTGCACACTGGGCTCTCTGCTGCAGTCAACTTGCGATGCTGTCTCCTAACTACCCGCTGAGACTTATACATTTTAAATGTATGCACAGCATATACCGAACCCCTGCACAAATACACCGAATGGGGCTTTCCCCGAATTCCCACTGCCCGCGTTGTCATACACCACTGGTGGACTTTCTCCACCTTGTCTGGTAATGTCCCACGGTTGCCGGGTATTGGATAGAAATCGGCATAACAGGGAGGGTTGTGGGTGTCCCAGTGCCCCCTTCTCCACTGGTGGGACTGCTGGGATATGTGGAAGATATACCCTGTGAATTCTGTAAACTGACTACTTTATTGCTCATACTTGCAAAGCGCAGAATTGCAATGAACTGGGGTGGAACACGGGTGTCACAAAGTCAAAGTCAAAGTTTATTATGTTTTGGCTCTCGAATGAGGGCCACATAAAATTATACACACCGTTATACAAAAGAAATAGTAAATAAGCAAAGACATGCTACAAAAGAAAAACACTACTTATCGGCGAGTAAAGCAATCATCAACATCTCCCCGTACATCATTAATAAATATCTAAAAACCCTTTAAAAAATTTAAAAATTCTGGAACAGAACATTTCATTAGGGGGGCAGTAAAGTGCGTGGAAGAACATTTCTACATTTACAATTCCCAATTGTAAACAGATTGGTTTTAACCATTTATGGCGCAATGGGCGCAATGCAGGACAAATAAACAAGACGTGGTTTCGATCCTGTATATCATTGTTACAGAAATTACATATTGGAGATGCCCCATACCATTTTGCTAAAAGAATATTGAGTGGAAGCAAATCATGTCGTAAAAGGTACCATAATCTACGGATTCCATGGGGAATATTCCAAATAAGATATTGTTGGGTCTGCTTTGGGATATATGTTTTTACCAGGGATTCCCTTTCTTTTAGTCTAGGTTGGGCAAGTATATCCAACTTATAACAGAGTTCCCACGATGTACATTTTAGTTTAGACTTTCGTTCTGAAGGTGATAGTAAAAATAAAGTCCTTTCATCCAGCTCTAGCAGAGCTACTGCCTTTCTAAAGTTTTTTTACTAATGAGGAGAACTCGTTAAAGTTGCCCAGAAGTTCCTTTTTAATGATTTCTCTTAGGGTACCCGATTTGCCTCTGGCCAAACTGGCTACCCATCTTACGAGCGCAACCAACCCCTGTGCCCAACAACTTCGGAGTCCGAATTCTAACCTGCATGAGGATATAGAACATGCATTGTTAAAAGAAGAAATTTTTCTCAGAACCTTTCCTTCCATTTTTTGCAAAAATCCCCATTGTTTCAACTCCACTAATTCAATTCCAGACATCATAACCTGTCATGAACAATTGTCTAATTACTGGGACTGATGCCCCCATAGACCCGGCCCGGGACATTTGGGATACTTTCACAGCCTGCCTTCGTCAATCAAACAACACACCCACTGGCCCAGGCAGCAACAATGTGAAGGGTTCACTCCATATAATACCTCCCCATGCGAGTCTACTGGGGCAGGCTGCTTGTCTATGATACTATACTAAACTGACGTGTGTATTGTGCCGCTGCAATTGGGAGAGAATGGGGGGGGCGGCCCTGCAGAGATTTCCATGCTGCATACAGCTGTGTTGTGATTATAACTGCATTCCTGCTTTATGTGTACTGCCTAACTCGTAAGTCTCCAATTTCATGTCTGTACAATGCCAACCGTTCTTAAATAAAGTTTAAAAATAAATACAAAAAATTGCAGATGCTGTTGTGTTTGCCCACATGGATTCTGTTCCAACAAGGGGGCTATCTGGACTTTTGTCCATCCCAAGGTTTGCTTGTTCAGCTGCTCAGACACCTGCAGGCCTAGATGCAGGGATGCAGATCAACAGAAGTAAGCCCTAGCTGGGGTAGGTGCTGGCGAGGAGCCATTTGTGCAACAGCTGATCATAAACTGACAACGCTGACCCAGAAGCTTTGTCTTGAAGTCCCTTTGGATGCTATTTGGAAGTCTGATGTGCGTCAGTTGAGCTGTGTGGGCACTAGGACTGTAAAGAGGGAAGTCAGATCAGGACAAGATTAAAGTGCAAATCACATGTCTACTGGATCCAGCACTACAGTATCAAATATGCTACAGTGTAGTGCTGGAGTGCGTTTGTAGAGGTGTGTGAGTGTTCAGGCATTCAGGGCCTTATTTATGAGGCCTTGCAACACTTTTACGCCGCTGTTGCAACACTTTTGTGCTGCCGTTGCATCACTTTTTGTGATGCAGCGGCGGTTTAAAAAAATGCACAATGTTGTGTCCTATTTACAAATTGACGCATCTAGTCAGATTGTTGTCAGACACACCCCAACAATGCGGCACTTTTGCCCCTACAGATACATCAGAAATACTGACATATCTGTAACTCCTGGCAACATGGAGCGCCGAACGTTAAATACGGTGCATCCATCCTGTTGTAAGGAGGGCTCAGTGAAAACTGTTGCATCGCTGTTTTCACGCAGGAATTAAACAGTTTTCATAAATAAGGCCATTAATGATGGCAAAAAGTTCTGAAGTTTATGATTGACGTGTGATATGAATATATTACGTAACAACGCAAGCCATTACAATGTATGCTTTTACAATGCAGTTTTTACAACGCAAGTACCAATACATCGCATGTTTTTACAACGAATACAATTACAACGCAAAATTATATTAATGCATTAAATGAACCACTACAACACATACTAGTACAAAGCATACAATTACAAAGCATTTTTTTAAAAATTGTATATTAAACCCCTGGGACGGGATGCAGGACAAATAGGGGTGTTGGGTGGGGTAAAATTAGTACTAAGTATTAAAATTAATACTTGAGTATTGAAAATAATACCTGTGTATGTTTTTTTAAAATTTCTGAATAAAAATATGTAAAAAGCATCATTGAAAAATAAATGTATTTTATATGATGTAAATATATTTAACACGCATACATTTTTTATAAACAATATAATTTTTAATCGAATATTTTAATTAAATACACATCATATCAATTTTCCGAAATATTTTTAAAAAAGGACATACCCAAAAAAACAAACATTAACACACTTTATTTTACTAAAATATCTACAATTATTTATTTCAAATATTAAACATAATAAAACACCAATAACACAAAACTAATCAAAAACTTCACAAAAATGAAGGACCTGCAACTCTTTCAATGAAATCACCTTGACCCGCAGGTTGCCAAACATAACATATAATAAAAAAAAGAATTAACATTAATAAATCTCCCAAAATAATTACAGTTTCACACAGCATTAAAAAGACAACAAAAAAATACACAGACCGTATTTTCTTAACAATTAACGTCCACAACAAAAAAACGTATGAGGGCGGCCGGCCTCCATTTTAAAGACAGTGGTTAACTGACTGCCAGACACACCAGACGCGTTTTGCCTGCCACAAAATTATAGACATCAAACAGTGCCATCTACAATTCCAAGTAAGTGAAACCTATATTAAAAGTAATAAATTAGTAAATTAATCCAAGTATGATTTTAATCACATATACCATTTTAAATATCTTACAGCTTTTGTAGAAAAATTGTCAGCATTGCATAAAGCACAATAGAAAACACAGTTATATAAAAAATATATAATGTGAGTAAACAAAACTTTATATATTTAAATATTTATCGTTTTGAGTAAAACAAACCTTTATTAACATTAAAAAAGAGTAGAATATTGTACATTTTTGAACTAATAATACTACTCTAAGAAGTGCTTGCCTCAGAGAAATTAATATATAGTTGTGGATGCCCAAATACTATTCCTACTGCCCAGCGCAAATTGCTACCCTTCTCTCAAGGACTAAATCTGGCTCTCCCGTTGATACTCCATAATATTAGCCATATTATTAGTTCCCAGCTATCTGGCATATTTAATCAGATGCTCTCACAAGGAACTTTTACAACACTGTGGAAACAGGCCTGTGTTCTACCGCTATAGAAAAACCCAACCTTGATATAACGGATTCAGCCAACTATAGACCAATTGCGAGGCTCCCCCTGCCTGCAAAAAAGAGGAGAAAATTGTAAATATTGAACTTTCCACATACATTGTAGATAACAACATTTTAGACCACAGTCAGTTTGGTTTCAGGTCATGTGACAGCACTGAGACAGCCTTGATTAAGACCATGGAGGAAATTTGCACCGCATTAGATGGCGGAGGGTCAGCAGCTCTTATCCTCCTTGACCTGTCTGCGGCATTTGATACCGTGGACCACAACTTACTGATAGAACGTTTGAAAACTATAGGTTTGGGAGGAAAGGCCCTTTTGCTTTTAACATCCTTTTTAGCAGATAGAACGCAGACAGTACAATTAGATGATTTTAAATCCACACCTTTTATCCTACCTTGTGGGGTTCCACAGGGCTCTTCGTTGAGCCCTACGCTTTTTAATATTTATATATCCGAAATTTTTATGGCAGGAACTAGAAACGCAAAGAAAATCAGAGGCAAACAAATTCCTGTCAAGTGCATTGGAGTTAACATGCACAGCCAAGCTTTGGGATAAAAACTTGCCATTCACGTCATTCAAAAAGGCTTTAAATAAAGCCGCGAAATTTCATTCATTGATCACGGACAAAGAAATTTTCTCAAATCGTTCTCATTCTTGGGCTGTGATCAATAGTTATAAATCTCTTACTCCAGCGGCATATTTGGATACAACATACTCCGTTTTCATCAAAAAAAGGCTGATGGCCTTGAGATTTGGCAAATTTCCAACTTTGGCCGACGAGCCTGCCTGGAAGCATACATATTCTGTTACTTGTCGCCTCTGTAGTAACACAAAAGAAGATTTAATTCACATTATATGTCACTGTAAGATGCTGAACACGGAGCGAAAGTTCTTTCTAAAGAACATCTTCTTGCTCAAGAGACTACGCACTTGCAGGACTGCAGTAATTGGTGGCTTGGACTCAATGTCCCCTCAAATAAACTGTAAGATGGTAAAGTTCTTGCTGACTTTTGAAAAACGCCTGAAAGTAATCTAATATTTTTAAGACTTATTAGGACAATGGATGAAATTTCTCGTTTCTCTGTCATTTTATACCGATTTTAGTTCTCTTTCTGGAGATGTACTACTTGGATTTTACTACGTTGCAATTTAACTTTTAGTTGATTATATTCTATGTGATTTTACATTTAAGCCTTGGATGAGTACTGTAAAGGAAATTTGTTATGGTTTTAATTAACTAAACAATAAAATTTAAATTCAAATAAAAAAAATTAAAAAATTATATCCGAATTAGCACCTTTGATCAGAACTTTTGATTTAATTCTAACCTTGTATGCCGACGACACCCAATTGGTTATTTCATCCATAGACAAGAATGTCAACTACTCCATCAAACTTCATGATTGCATGGTCTCCTTGAGAAATTGGAAGAGTAGGCATTGCTTGAAACTAAACTCGAGCAAAACCGAGGTTGTGCTATTTGGAAAGCTTTCTCCCCTATCGTCACCAGTTTGGTAGCAAAGTACACTGGGCCCCCTTCCTACACCAGTAGTAAAAGCTAAAAAGTTGGGGGTCATAATAGATGAGAAGCTTAAATTTAAATTGCAGATTTCTAAGGCGGTGTCTTCTGCTTTTTTTACCATCAGAACTGTGCACAAAATTCTTCTGTTCATTCCTAAAAAGACTAGAACAACTGTTTTAACCTCTCTGGTTTTATCAAAGTTGGACTACTGAATGCCTTATATATTAACTTACAGTCCACCGCCAGATTGGTGCTAGATGTCCCCGAACATCAGTCCATTAGGGCTGGGATTCAAGATCTGCATTGGCTGCCAGTTGGCAAGCGCATGAAATTCAAGGCGCTTTGTATTGCACGTAAGGCACTTTACAGAGAAAGTCCACGATTTCTATGGCACACTTTCATTTGGTATTCTCCCAGCAGATAATTACGCTTGGCCAATGCTTTCCTAATGCCCACCTCCAGAGTCAAGACGATGAACTGGGGTGGTAGGAGCTTCAGACATAGCACCATCAGGTTATGGAACTCTCTACCACTTGCTCTTAGGAAGATCTCATCTTTGCTCGAATTTAGGAAACACCTCAAAACATGGCTTTTCAGAAACTAGTTTCCTTTTCACAGTATGCGGAGCGTAAGCGCCTAGACACCTAAGGGCTTAGTGCGCTATAATTTTTTTTATAACATAACATAATAGGTGCTTACCTTTGGAAAATCAATGGATAGTAGTGGGAGTTAAATTACTATTCCTTCTCCCAAGGGACATTACCTCAGGGAAAATGCTGGATAGTGGTGGGGACAAAATTACTATTCCTACTCCAACATGGGCTTAGCTCAGTAAAATTAATAGATAGACTAGAGGGCAAAATTACTATTCATACTCCAACGGGTGCTTGCCTCAGGAAAAATGCTGGATAGTGGTGAGTGCAACATTACTGTTCCTAGTCTGAAGGGTACTGGCCTCAGGAAAAGTGCTGGATAGTGGTGGGGATAAAATTACTATTCCTACTCCTACTAGTGATAGATAGTGGTAGGTGCAAAATTATTATTCCTAGTCTGAAGGGTGCTTGCCTCAGGGAAAGTGCTGGATAGTAGTTGGGATAAAATTACGATTCCTACACCGACATGTGTTTGCCTCTTTGAAAATGCTGGATAGTGGTGGGGGCAAAATTTCTATTTCTACTATGACCTATGTTTACCTCAGTGAAAGTGTTGGCTACTGGTTGCATTAAAATGACTATTTCTATTCCAAAGAGTGCTTGCCTCAGGCAAAGTAATGGATAGTTGTGGGGTTAAAATGATTCCTACTCCAGGGAATGCTTGCCTCAGGGAAAATAATGGATAGTGGTGGGGTTAAAATTACTATTCCTACTACAAAGGGTGCTTGCCTCAGAGAAAGTGATGGATAGCGGTGGGGTTAAAATTACTATTCCTACTTCGAAAGGGTGCTTGCCTCAGGGGAAAGTGCTGGATAGTGGTGGGTTTAAAATTACTATTCCTATTCCAAGGGGTGCTTAACCCAAGGAAAATGCTGGATAGTGGTGGGTGCAAAATTACTAATCCTACTCCAACATGTGCTTGCCTCTGGGAAAGGTATGAATTTTTTTTTTAGGTGATAAATAATTTAAAAATGTAATTATTTTTTACACATTTTATTATATCAACAGATATCTACAGCATCAAAAAACAGCTGGAAAAAAGAACAATATATTTTCATCAAAAACGAATCAAAAGAGGAACTTCTGAAAATTATTTAAGAAGGTAATTTTTTATTAAATATTTACCCCAAAAAGGACTAAAGCAATAATATTGCATGAAAAAACATGTTTGCAAAATAGAATAACATCCAATTTACATTTTTTAGAACAACGTAAAGGTATTTCTTCTTCCAGATTTCATATCTTTAAACATCTAGGGCCAGATGTAGGTAGCCAAATACCGGTCGGTAACGGCCGAATTTGGCCGTTACCGACCTGTATTTGGCTTTTGAGATGTAGGTGGTTGTGAATTTACAGAATCAGTATATTTACCGAATCGGTAAATTTACCACTTCGGTATTTTACCGAATCGGTAAATATACCGATTCTGTAAATCCATATGTAGGTGGGACTCTTCAGAGTCCCAAAGGCCCTACAAATTCGGTATTTTAACACCCAATCCAATTGGGTGTTAAAATACCGAATTCAGGTGTGCATGCACATGTGTGCATGCACACCTAGCCATGTGACAGACAGACATGCCCTTAGGGCATGTCTGTGTGCCACATGGCGCACATGCCTATTTTTGGGGTGCCAGAGGGTGTCAAAGTGACACCCCCTGCACCCTTGCTAAAATCGGTATTTACCGATTCTGTAATTACAGAATCGGTATTGCCCATTGATTTCTATGGGCTTCACAGCCCATAGGAATCAATAGGAAATACCGATTCGGTATTTCCAGATTCGGTAAATACTGAATCTTAACGATTCGGTATTTCCACATCTGGAAATACCTACATCTCCCCCTTCATATTTACCACTTATTAAATACCGAATCAGTAAAATTCGGTATTTAAAAAGTGGTAAATACCACTTACCTACATCTAGCCCCTAATCATTTCTAAAAGTCAAGCATCAAAACAAGAAACATTACAAGGTAATTTTTACATCAAACAATATGTCAATCAAGTGTTTGATCCGGAAAAAATAAATATTATTTTAAATTAACAAAATGCTCTTTTCTAAAAGACTAACACTGTTTGAGGGCTGCGCTGAACTTTCCGCGCTGGTGCGGAACGTTCTATTGCGCGGGCAGAGCCGCGACGTTCAGCGGACGTGCGCAGCACTACCGAGGTAGTGCACGCGACGTCCGCTGAACCTGCGCCGCACTTAACGGGTTAAATAGGTTATTCTTCACATAATAAATATTGCAAAATAAACACAAATGTATTTGTTCTGTATCAAGACAAAAAGTATTGTAAAAAGCCAAAACATTAACCTGTTCTTCCATAACCAATAATATGTTATTTTATTTCAGGTAAACATTTTACACTTTTCTCAAACTCCTAACTATAATTTGTTTTCTACTAATTCATACCACAATAAAATTCAAACTGTTCAGAAAGCCACAACCAAAACCTTTAAAAAAAGGTAAGATTACAAAAACATTAAAATGACTTAACCATGTTTCTCTCCCTAGTAAACCTTTCTATAAATAACATTAAACTGATAAAACACAAAATCTTTTTCCTTTCAGAATTCACTAAATAAATAAACTGTCCACCAAAGTAAAAGCATCAAGCAATATCTTGTCAAAAGGTAAGAAACTATAAATATTTATCAATAAAACAACTTAATCGTTTTTGTCTACCAATAAAGCTTTTTTTAATACAATTTCTTCAAATTTAGAAATGCAACACGTTTAAAACATTAAATATAACTTCAAAAAGCATTAACTTTAAACTGTTCAATAAATGGTACTCTATATTTTTATTTCTAAACAGGTAAACACAAGAAATGAAAAATAAATTAACTTTTTTTTTCTTTGTTTCTTTTTCACGCCATAACAGAAAATGAATTCAAATCAAGCAAAATATATTACATCCAGCTGGGCAAACAATTTACACAATCATAGTGGGTATGTTTATTGTAAGGAGAAACTAACTGAGCCCAGGTGTCATTGGAGGTGTGTGCAACACTACTCAACCCATTACACAGGCAGAGCGGTTACTCTTGGTGACTCTGTTTTAGGAACCACAGAATATAACCACTCTGCCTCTACAATGGAGATTGAGGTAAGAGAAACAATACATGGATTTAAAGATATTGCATCCACCTCCAATGAACCCTGTGGTGCAGTTTTGAGAGAGGTAGCCCAACACATTTCACGACATGTAGCAAGTAGTATGGCCACAATTCCTAATCTGAGAAGAATTGTTCAATGTAAAAAACAGGCAAGCAACTCACAAAGAGTATACCCGGATTCCGGCTCTGGGTATACAATAGCTGCTGCTGTGGTGTAACGCTGTCGCCGCGGTTTAGGAGACTTCGGACCTCGGAGAAGGAATGGAAAGTCCTCCCGGAGGTTACTGGAGGCAGGCAGGAAAAGCAAAGAATGGCGGTGGCGCCAGCGGCGACAGCTGAGCTGGTGGCAGCGGTGGTGAGGATGCCCTGTTGCCAACTACAGAAGAATAGGGCAGGTATTTTTAAAGTTACATATGCCCTTTGTCCAAGACTTACAAGCCTTTACATGTCTTAAAGGACCCCAGCTCAAGCAGCCTCTTAGCAGCCCTATTTACTGCAGCATTTATATTCATTACATCCCACTTTACGGGATGAGCGTGGTAGTCGTAGCTGGCTGCCACAACGTGTGTGCCCCATCCCCCCCTGCGGAGACGACCATGCTAGAAATGGGTCCAATTTGCAGGTGGGGATTGGTGTGCCCCGCTCTAGCCTGGATGCTTGTAAATACAATATATTATTCAGCGAGGACGGAGAGATCTTAAAGAGAAGCCAGTATTCGTCACCCATTAAGAGCGACCACAGCAAGTAATATTGGAAGTGGCTGGCAGCCTGTCTTCGTTGAAAACAGATGCTCTACAGGTGGAGAGACGGATCTGACGGGAGTAGGACTTTAACCGCTGCCGAACTTACGAACCCCTGGTAGGGGTTTCAAAATTGGAACCGTGGGAAAAACCCGGACCATAACCAAGTAAATAATATCTGCAATGCAACTCCAGTCTTAAGGGTTTAAGAGCTCTTTCAGCACTTTCAACAATATTTTAGTTTTATGTTTGCAACAAAAGAACTGCCTGTAATGATCTTATGCACTTAATTGGGAACTGGAGCGGGCTTATATTTTCAGGATGTCATCCTTCTAGGACCACAGGACCAGTAGGACTTTGATAAAGGAGTGGGCCGGTGTGCTTAACTGAAGTCCTGAAGCTTCGAAAATCCGATGGCTGGTGGAAAGCATAGCAGCTTAAAACGGAATAGGAAAGGTGCCTTAACGCCCTCCACTAGTTCACTTTTGACTCAGTATTACAAGAGGGAAGAGAAGTCTCTAAGGGACAGGGGCCAGCACGTTGACAGGCTACTTTTAAGCTGCAGACCCAGAGGGGAAATGCCGCCAAAGTGAAAATCATGCAGGGTTAATAAGGGACTAAAAAGATGCAGTGCCAGGAAAGTGTAAAAAGGACCAGCTTTGTAAGTCAGAAGAGTACTATTACTGACCCCCCAGGAGAAAAATCGATATCTAGTAGGCAAGATACTTTGGTACTCCTATAGAAGAAGTGAGTGGAACGCTCCTGGGGCAATCTATAAAATAATTTGCAGGGAAATATTTTAACAGGAAACCCGACGCTTGTGATCATCCTTTATTGGGGAGTATTCAAGGCAATGACTGAAAAAAGCGTATCAAGACGGCAATGAGTATAACAAGAGACTCTATTATCTCTAAAATACCATCAGATTTGGACCAAGCATTGTGAGACAAAGGGGGATGAATGGAGGGGAGTTGTTGCTACTGGAATCTAGGTTATCGTTGTCACCCTGCCTTTCCCGTAGTGTAATTGATAGTTCCCCGGTAGACAGAAAAACTTTACAACAAGCAGCAACTAGACAGAGAAGGAAGGGAACGGATACCCCCCCAGCAAGGTTTTATTCCCCCGATACATCTCAGTCGTCTTTGTTACTCGGTACAACAGCAACCTCAGCCTCGTCATTACTAGAGGTGATGCTTTTAAAGCAAAAGACCCTCCAGGCAATATTAGAAGCTTTAGTGGAGTATAATGACCAGGGAAAAACCCATAAAATCCAACCACAGCAGATTGCAGAGGAATGCGTTGGATAGCAGAGAGGTAAAACTTACTATTCCAACTCCAGGAAGTGCAACAGTAGGGAAAGTGTTGGATTGCAAATTAATGCTCACCATAGTATGACCAGTAATAGCGAAGAGAGATCAGGAGGTATACGTGACATCACGTATTGATGAGGGAGAACCTGCACCACCCGAAAACCTCACTACAGTATATATCTCAAAATGTCCAAAGCTGGTAATAAAGAGGAGGCAGCACTTGAGAATGAAGAGGTATATATCCGATCATAAGACAAGAACAAAATCTCAGAAAAGTTTGAAAAAGAAAGGGGCTTTAAAACTAAATTGGAGGAATGGACAGGGCGTGGTGGACCCAGAATTAGAGAGACGACTGACAAATGGAATCAGGACTAAAAAAGGATTTGGGGGAACCTTAATAACTTAAAAAGAAAAGACATAAGAAGTCAGGAGGGGGTGAACTCCATACCCGAAAGTATGCAATCCCGAGGCCCTGTAGAAGAGAGGAAAAAGGGAAGAGTGGGGAGCAGGGCGGGCAGTGAACCGTACGGTATAATAATAAGGGGAAATACCCTCTTCAGATCAACCCGGGAAAAGAGATTGCCCAAGGCCGGAGATAGCACCGGCACATGGGAGGAGCAAAGGGAAGTATAATAGCAGGGATAGTCTATGGGTATTTATGGAACCAGGGTGGAGAAGGATAGGGAGAAAATGTCAGAGGAAACTAAATCCCCTAAATCACTCACAACTGCTACAAATACTGGTCAAATGTCCCACCCTGGGTGAGGTTACATCGGACGATATTAAGCAAAGTGGCTTTACAACAAATTTGGAAGGAAATGAGATGACAAAGGTCCTCTTCAATTCGTAATGTGTAAAGCAGATGGTGGTAAGGGCGGAGGGAGAACTGGAAAAGTAGGGGATAAGACTTGTGCAACTTAGAGAACTGGGCACAGAAGGTAGTAGCCCCAGGAACCTTGGAGCCCTTATTTATCTATATATTTTTTTTATTTACTTGAGTTTTATATAGCGCTGGCTAGACCCGGAGGTATCAGAGCGCTTTACATGAGGAGAGTTACAAAGGTTACAAATTACACATTGTTACAGAAGGTACAACAGTTACAAGTTACATTCTTAGGTTAATGGCATGTAGGGGGTAAGAGGGTAATGTAAATGGGTGACGGGAGGGAGAATTAGTCGGAGCATAGGCATAATGATAGACAAAGTAGGTAAGTGGAGAGGAATTCAGGGGAGAGAGGAAGGGAAAAGAGGTAGCCAAAGAATGAAGGAGGGAAGCGGAGGTGGAGGGGTAGGGGACACAGCGTGGAGACGGAGAAGTAACTGTGTCTGACGTCCGGCTGGGTGGGACAGGGATCATTCTCAGTCCTCTGTTATGTGTGATTCCCATTTTCACGTTGGACTCTCAGCGGGGTCGCTGAGACTCCAGGGCATAAGATGCTGGATCCCTCCCAACAAGGGGAGAGTAGAGCTTTGGCCACAGGCACACTCTGAGGAATGAAGGAGGGAAGAGGTGGGGGCCCTTACCTACCATGCAGGATTACATCTGGAGCAAATACAGTATGGTATACCAGGGGATCAGTATAGAAGAATTTGCACTGAAAGAAGTCAGGGAGAGATACAAGTTACCATAGCAAATGCTGTACAAGGCCCAGTATTGAGCAATCATTTCGAACCACTATCTGGCTCATTAGGAAGTTGGGATGATGATATAACTGGAGGATTGAACGATCTGGACTTGGAAATGGGGTATTCATACAGCCTACAGATACTGACATGGAATATAGGGGGATATAAGAGACAGTTAGCCCAAGACACCCTAAGAGAGATGCTGGGCAGTTATGAAATGATGTGCTTCCAGGAGTCTTGGTTGTGTGAGGTCCCCGAACCAATAGATGGCTTCTTCAGGAGGGTTGATTACGTTAGTATCATCAAAAATAGCTAACCAGGTAGAGCTCTATAGTGGCCCGAGGCAAGAAGACAAAAACCAGTGATTAATATATACATCTAGCCAGGAGCTATACCAGACTATAAAGAGCAGCTAGGATTGTTAGAGGAGGATCTGGAGCTCATTTGTACAACAAATGTATCACAGCTGAAAATAACCCTAGGGGATTTTAACCACAATTGGACCCATGGCACAGGTGCCCCCTGCAATCTTTACCAGAGCAGGTGGTTCTACACGAGATGAATCACTAGTAAAATTCTTAGGAGCGATAGGGCTATTCTGTGCCAATGGGGGTGTAGATACTGACCGCCCGCAAGAAAGACCTTTCGCATAGGGAATCAGAATTGCCCAATTGATTATATCCTTATAAATGCTTGGCATTTCACTGAAGTAGAAGGGTTTGAGGTGCTGCAAAATGAAGGTAGTGACCACTGGCCCTTACAATTATTACTTAGGATAGAACAAGGGCCGAAAAGAGAGAGTGGTCCCTTTACAAATAGAGCACCGTCGACACATAATCATCTGTATAACCGAGGATAGTCTGAAATAGGTCAATGATCTGATGATTGATTATACTTCCCTCGGAAATCTAGAGGAAAGAGTGAATGTTTTAACATGGTATGATCAGGTAATTGAGCAGGTGGTAAATTGTTTAAGGATACATGTATAATCAGGGCAGTGCCCAAGAAAAGAGTTCATGAGAAGGGGGGGGGAAATAGTTGATTTAATAAGGAGTGTAGGAGCCTAAAATTGAGGGCACGGAAATGGGAAAGGAAGCTTAGAAAAAGACAGGATAAGGAAACAATGAAGAGCCTCCTCTCGGAAAAACTTGAGTATAAAAATAAATTGAAGGATAGGAAAACAGAATATATGCGTAACAATTGGCAACAATGTTTGAACTGATAGGCACAAGTAACATAAGATTATTCTGGCGATTGGTAAGAGAGGGAAACGTGCAAGGGGACATGCGGGGCTTAGTGGGAAAAGATGATTGGTTTAACTACGTGAGTAATTTGTACTCCAGTAAGAGGGTAAACAAGTCTTTGGAAACAAGGTCCAAGGATGTGGAAGAAATAAAGCAGCATTTCTCTATTCATAATATAAAAGAAACCATCCAATCCTTAAAACTAACGAAAGCAGCAGGGCCAGATAACTTACCAGCAATTATAATAAAAAATCACTAAGATTGGTGGGCATGTTTTTTAAATGTCACCTTCCAAAATATCTTAACATCCGGAATTTTTACAGAAAGCTGGAAGGGGGCAATTGTGAGGCCAATATGTAAACAGGAGGATGCCACACAACCCTAGAATTACTGCCATATATGTCTGCTGGATGTGGGGGAGAACTTTTTTCTAAAATATTGTTGGGCGTATTGAAGACCTGGATAGGACAGAACAACTTACTACCGATACAGCAAGGCGGGGTCAAAGAGGGCCACTCAACAATAGACCATTGCCTTAGTTTATGGACAATGGCAAAAAAAGGCAATTGAATTGGGAGGTAGATTGTTTTGCTGTTTTGTTGATTTCCGAGCCGCATTAGACTCAGTGGATCGTAGTCTATTGTGGAATATGTTGGGGAAGCTTTGAATCAATAAAACGGTACTCTCACTAATCCTGGAAATGCATCCGCAGAATTGGGACAGGGTAATCTTGGGACACTACCCAAGAAAATTTAGATAAAGAATGGGTGACGCCAGGGTTGTGTCCTAGCCCCACTGCTAGTCTCTTTGTTCTTTTCTGATTTATCTAATATTTTAACTAAGGCTGGTGGGCTAAGCCCTAAGATGGGGGGGACCCATATATCATGTCTGCTATACTTTGATGATTTAGTGATAACAGACATGACAGAGTTGGGTTTGCAGAAAAAAACTGGACACTTTTTATGATTATTGTTTAAATAAATGCCTAACAGTCAATTTAGAAAAGACTAATAATGGTGCTGGGGAAAATAAAGGGGCCCTTTTATTGGCAATTGGGAGAGGTCAGAGTTGAGGTGGTGGACAAATATAAATATTTGGGTATGTGGTTTGACAGCAAGTTAAATTGTTGGTACCACATAGAATAATTAAAAGCAGAGGCTTTTTCTTCATTATGGGACCTTAAACAATTTAAGCGGAAGTATGGAGGCCCCTCCTTGGGGCCCATTTTATCAGCTTTCAATGCAATTGTCCACCCACAATTAGAATATGGAGTAGAGGTACTATTTTTAGATGGGAAATTGTATTGGAATTATTTGGAGGAGGGTAAATGTGTGAAACAGCTCCTTGCTCTCCCACCATCAATTATGATCCAGGCAGTGAGAATAGAATGTCAACTTACAGCCTGGAGCTTTCAGGGACTCAAGCTATATTGAACTTCTGGTAGAGATTGAGAAGGGGCCCATAAATATCAAATCTTTGTAAAAGAGAAATAGAGGAAAGCAAACTTAGGGGCTCATTAGGATGGCGGGCGGAGGCACAACCTCGGTGCTGGCGGTGGTGGAAATCAGCGGTCCTCATGCCCAGGGGTGTAACACAGGCCCCTGCAGCCCCCACGTTGCGGGTGTCCCCCACGCTCCAGGCGCCCCCTCACTTACTTCATGGTGATGATGAATTGAATGGTGCGCACTGCACCTTTAATATATTAAATGGTGCGCAAGGCATGCATGCCTTGGCCCCCGCCGGGCCTCAGAAGCTAATCACTCATGGTTCATGCACAGAGGTTTGTCCTGTTCTGCATGAATTAAACAACTGCTGCACACGCGCGGGCCCCGGCCGGGTCTTCTGAGGCTCTTTATATTAAACAGTAGGGTCAGGGTGGGTACGCGCGCGGCGCGCAGTTGCTTCCGTGACGCGTCTGTGCCTTCTTCAGGGTGAGGCAGGGCTGGTGACCAATGCCCTGATTTGAATTTTCCCTGACATGCGCATTGAGTGCGCGCAATTAAAAGTGCACGTGAGACTGAGGTGTTGCATCCCAAGGAGACCCAGCCACACTCCTACGCAGGACTGTCTGAAGTCCGTCACCGGCCCTTGCCTGGCTAGCGTTGCCCTGCCCCTGCCTTCAGCTACCTGCCCGTCCCACTCGCGCCTAACTCTGAAGCTGCAGGCCAGGGCCAGCTCTCAGGTCAGATGAGTCTGCGTCCGAGGCCCAGCCGAGTAGCAGAAATGTCCGGGGGTGATGGCGAGAACCGTCGGAGTCTCAGTGGGTGGCGGGTTGGTAATCAGATAATTTGGATTGGAACCAGGGAGGGCATCATGGTGGGACCCCGGCCGGCAATAAAAGTAAAACATAGTGTGTCTTATGCTGCTCACCTCCCTGTCTGTTCTTTCACTTTTTAGCCTCCCTCGATCAGCTCGTCATTCGACTTTTACATACTACCATAAGGCTCTGGTACCGGACAGATGAAAGAGAACATCAACAATCAGGAGGCCTTGAACGAGACATTGGTGTTCACAAAAAAGAACATGCACACAGCAAAGCCTCCCTTTCAAATGCGGGCCGGAGAGCAGGGGCGGGGGTTCCTAAAGGAGGCCAGGAAGGCAGTTACATGAGCTAAGTGGGGGGGTAAAACCAAGAGTGGAAAATAAATGTGCTCCTGTGTGCTGCTTTGCTCCCGGGGTTTTAAATGCAGAACAATATGTAATGAACGTTCCCCGATTATGAGTGCCGTGCTTACCTGCAGAAAACCCAAGATGTGTGCCCAAGAATCTTTCTCTACCAGTGTTCCATCCTTGTGTCCATGTTGGTCACGGCCCTGGCAGTAACCAACAAATATACAAAAAGTCAAGCAGTTTCTAAACAAGTCAAAACTTTTTTTTTTCTTCACAACTAAATATTTTTGTTTCATCCTTCTTTTGGAAATTATCAACAAGATCTCTAAGTCGATAATTCCGAACTGTGGAAGGCAGCTCTGATGTCATCGCAATAAGTTTGAAAATGTTCATAAAACATTAGTACTGGTGAAAAGGAGTGTAAAAGATCAGCCTTCTTAGGCGTGTCAGAGTAAGCAAGACAACGAAATAGTTAAAAGTGTCAGAGAAACAGCAGATCAGAAAAAGAGGAATGTAAATAAGAGAAGATAATGTAAATGAAGTTAAAGTGAACGAGAGCAGAAGCAAGAGGCTATTGAGAAGGGCAAGGAAAAGTGGATTGCAAATAAAACGAGAACTTGGATAGACTGAAAAACTGTGAGGGGAGTGTCAGAGGAGGGTTTCAGCACGTCTGCGTGAGTTGAATGCTAGGTGTGTGGAACACAAAAGAGGTTCTAGACCACAATCAGGTAAGACTAGAAGATGAACAAAAGGTGAGGATGTAATGCAGAGGGGAGGACAGTGAGATGACTGTCAGGAGAGAGAAGTATGTGCGTGTATGTATGCATGTGGTAGAGGAAGGCGAGACGTGGGGTAAGACAACTCGCTGTGCCATTGGAATTAAGCTACACTTGACTAAAGAGCCTCAATCAGAGCGAAACCACTCTTGGGTTGCAAGTGTTCCCGCTCATACAGGGCCTGGCATTTCGAGCTGGACTGTCCCACTGTGGCAGGGCCAAGAATGATTTGTACATGCCTGGCTCTAATCTGAGGTACAATGATGGGCAAAAGAACAATGGGTTGGAATGCTACCAGAGCAATTGCTAGTGGTCAGACTTAATGTAAGCATTCTTCCCATCACCTTCTGTGTGTTTGATATTACCAATACAAACAGTAAATGGGGCACCACTGGATCTAGAGGGGGATGATGCAGAAAGATGTGCCTTCCACCAGGGTGGCAAACATATTAATACTGGCCCAAGATGGTGGAGTTGGACATAGAAACAGATTCTAGGAGGAAGTACCAGATAATGTAGGAGGGATAGAGTGTGTAAGAGGGGGAAAAGGAGAAGAGTGTGAATGTGTGTAAGACGTTGGTGGGATAAAAGAGGGCAAGGAAGGGAGGTGTGAATGGAGAGTAAGAGAGGGAAAGAAAGTGGAAAGAGCAATGAAAGTGTAACAAGAGAAAGGTGAGAAGAGAAAGCATTGAAAGCCAAAGGGATGAACATGAGTCTGATTAATGAGAGGGGCTTTGTGGACTGTCAAACCCCTGCATACAGGGGAGTTAGAGAGGCGATGGGATGGGGGCACATGAGGATATATTTTATGGGGCAAGGGGTGACAGGGACATACCGCAGCATACACTGATGGTGGTCAGGGTTTATAGGGAAGCCACAAGATTCCGGAGCTGGACCAGGAGACTCATAGGATTGATGGCGCTATGGCACAGTCATTTATTGTTCAAAGTTGGGGAACTCAAGATTTATGAAATTGGAATTGCTGGGCATAGAACACTTGGGTGATGTCTGGAGGGACTAAGCAATTATCCGATTCAAACACCTATGCCAAGAATATGCTTTAGCAGACTCCAAGCACTTTCGATACTTGCAGCTGGGACATGCTCTTCGATGCCACATACAGGAAGGTGAGCAGCTGTCTGTGCCATCCCCTCTAGAGGACAGAGATAAAGGGGTGTAAGTGATCTATCGTAAATTGGTCTCTAACCCCCCCTCCCATTTGGTCCACTGAAAATGGCTTGGCAGGGGGACCTGGTAGACCGCGACGATGAGGACTGGGCTGAGGCTCTACAGAGCACACTAGAAATAGCAATTTGAGGTTGTTTCCGACTAGTCCAACTCAAAATACTATACATGTCCTACTTCTCACAGATGATACTACATAGAATAAGCAGGGTCATGACTCCACAGTGTAGAATTGGATGTGGAGGTGAAGGTACCTATTTCCACATCCTCTGGGAGTGCCCACATATACAGAATTTCTAGACTGGCGGAGGTGCCTTTGGATGCGAAACAACTGATCATGGGAATTAATGGAGAAACAACATGACCTAGACACATTGGGATCTGGCTACGATTGGCAGCCGGAGTGGCCAAAAGAAATAAAGCAAGGGTATGGGGAGCTGCAAACCCCCACCCTCCATATAATGTGGACTGGAAAGTGTAGTATTCTTAGTTAGAATACTTATGTAGAATAGTTATGGTTTCTCTGTCTCTTGAAGTTCTAAATGTGGGAGTTGGACAGAGAGAGTTATGCCTCTGGACACTGTGGATGTAAAGGCTGTTTGATGGAAATAAACTACTTCTTATACATAATCCAGGCTACCAAATTATTTCACAATTTGGCGACGATCGGGATTTATGAAGAAAAACTCATCTAGAAGAATTTTTTTTATTTCCAGACAGCATTCACTTCTTTTAAAGGTATTTATTGAACTTCGTGTGTTGATTGCACCTGCGGCAGTTTAATTTGTACATGCTCTGATTGCACCAGCGGGAGTTTATTTGCAGTTTCATATTGACTTTTTGGGGGAGATTTTCTTGTTTGTACCTTGCTATTGCGTTTATGCGCTGAGTTTGAAATAGAGCGCTGAGGCGTGTATAGCTGTTTGGGTTGAACGCACTGTTTATTTGAAGTGCGAAGTAAAGTACAGTATCCTGTTTCTATTTTTGTTATCCGACATTTAGAAACGTTGGGATCTGGTATCAGGCTTGTGTCAAGCATTTTGCCTGCAACACATTTTTCAAAATCTTTACCTGCATTCCAGAGCGTGTTCAGAACGCGTCTTTCCTTCGTGCTTCGCTCTTCATGACGTCTTACGGTATCTAGCAACTCGTCACGACGTTGCGTCAAGTGCGACGTATAACATCCAGCGGCCATATTGTTTTCCCATTTACAACAAAACTTCGGCCTAAGCATGTCGGAAGGCTCCAATTTTAATCGCATTGAAGTATTTTCTTCACGCATCAGGTGAGAGGATTATTTTTGAGAGTCTTCGAACTTTGGCTTGAACTACGCATCTCCATATTGATCATTGACTTTGGTTTCAACATCGTGCTGTGGACATCGGTGACTACGTTTATTATTTTAATTCGTTATTTTGTTTTTGTTGTTTTGAGATTAATTAACATTACTGTTTAGCAAAATCATTTTCTGTCCCTACTATTTAAAATGTCCAACAATATCAATACTCCCCCACATTTTTTACCAGTGGCAGGTGATCCCAAAATGGAATGGGATCATGGTATCCAATGTTTTTAGCTTATGTGGATGTGATAGATCAAGATGGTTGTTCTCCTAAAAGAAAATTGGCAGGAATTGTTTGGGGTGTGCAGGACTAAAAGAATTGGAAAACCTACCTCCTATAGAAGGTTCTGGTGACTTTAATGTGTTTGAGGTTGTTGTTAAACAAATGATCATCAGGTTTGGCAGGAAAATTAATACTGTAATGGAGAGGTTTAAGTTTTACTCCCGTGCTCAGAAATGAAAACTATGTAGCTGCATTACGCACCTTAGCTGGGTCGTGTGCCTTCAAAACAATTAATTTTGAACATGTGTAGAGGGATCAGATTATGATGAAGACTAAAAGTAAGAAGATTCAAGAACGTTTATAGATGGGGACAGAATCTTCTCTGAGTGCAGTACTAAATATTGCTAAAGGGATTGAACAATCTGAAATTTTTGTGAGTGAAATTAGGGGCCAAGTAGTTAAAAGTAAAGAAATAATCCCTGAAATAGCAATAGTAAAGGACTTTTCCAATTCCAAGAGATCTCATTTTGTTCCTACAAAAAAGGAGAATTTTGGAAAAGACAAGTTTTTGGGGAATAAACCTCAAGTGGTTTGTTACAGGTGTGGTGGCACTGACCATGTAGGGAGCTACAGGGGTTGTCCCGCATGGAATAAAATATGTATTAAATGAAAGAGACCTGGTCATTTTAGCAAAATGTGTAGATACTAACAAAAAGTAAATTTTGTGACATTTGAGGAGAGTGAGAACCTCAAACAAGTTCCAGAAATCAATAGCCTAATATGTGTTGGGGATACCAAGTGTAAGAGCTTTCCCAGTGATAACATTTTGATAAATGGGGAGGAAATTTCTATGCTAATTGATTCATGCGCTTGGTACAGCATCGTAGGCAGAAACATTTTTGACAAATTCTGGAGTACCATAAAATTACTACCACTGGTGGCTACTCAGGTCATAACATTGACCTTGATGGTTTTTTTGTGGGCTGATATTGAATTTAAAAACAGGAAAACTAAGGGAAAGGTTTATGTTGCAACCAAAGGTGCGTCCATTCTTGGTTGGCCTCACCAACAAGAATTGGGCATCAAACTTGATCCTAATGCATCTCCACCTGTGTATGTTGTACCTCGTGAGGATGATGAGTTCACAATCAAAATAAGAGGCAAGTTTCCTTCCATCTTTACTGATAATCTAGGAGAGTTTGTATATTTTCAACACAGAATAATTCTCAAAGAAGGTGCAACTCCTGTCCGACATAGTCAGAAATGTACCATTGGCATATTGTGATAAATTGAATGTGATTTTGTCTGATTTAGTAGCTAAGAAAATTATTGAACCTACTGAATCCTCTCCCTGGGTTTCGCTAGTGGTTTTATCCCTCAAAAGTAATGGTGAGCTTAGTCTATGTGTGGACCTTCGCAGTTTGAATAAGGAAATTTGGATTGATAGGCATCCCTAACCCCATATTCATGAGCTAATTTCCACACTTTCGGGTGCTTGTCTTTTCTCCACCATAGATCTGGCTAGTGCTTATCTCCAAGTAGTTCTACATGAGGAATCTAAATTCTTAACAACTTTTATCAACCCTGAAGGTACGTTTCAGTTTCGCCAGCGCAGCATCTGTTTTCCAAAGACTTATGAAGGAAGTCCTGGAGGGGTGTGCTGGTGCTATTGCTTTACAGGATGACATCCTAATTTTTGGAAAAGATTTCGAAGACGATGATAAAAATTTGGAAAGAGTGTTACAATGTGTACAGGGAAAAGGTCTAACTTTGAAATGTTCTAAATGCAAATTCAGACAAAGCAAAGTGGAATATCTTGGTCATGAAATTTCTTCACAAGGTATCAAGCCCAAATGTAATCATATACAGAGTATATCTAATGCTCCTGCTCCATCAACAAAAGAACAACTCGAATCATTTTTAGGACTTACTGAATTTTACAGCAAATTTGTACAGGATTATTCCTCAAAAGTTCATTCATTGAGACTGTTGTTAAAGAAAAATGTAAAATTTGTGTGGAACAAAGAACAACAGTCTGCTTTTGAATTGCTCAAGAAAGAAATTGTTAATGCTCCTTTTCTAAGACCTTTTGAAATTGGTAAAGATTGTATAGTGTATGTGGATGGAAGCAATGTTGGCTTAGGCTCTGTATTGATGCAAAAGAACATGGGTGAAGAATATGTGGTTTCATATGCATCAAGAACTCTTAGGGGCGCAGAATACAATTATTCTACCATTGAAAAGGAATTGCTAGCGTGTACTTGGGCTGTGCAACTAAATTCCATTTGCGAACTGATCACAAGCCATTGATTAACATTTTGGCTGCTGGTGGTGGTAGGACCCCAACTGCTCGTTTGGCACGTTTAGCTGCTAAATTGCAAGAATTTCAGTGTGCAGTTGAGTATGTCCCTGGTCGTCTAAATGTGCATGCCGACTGTATGTCTAGATTACCGTTACCGGACACACTTGATATCGCCAACATAGGAGTTGATTTTGATGTTGCATTTTCTATTGATAACATAAATGGTGAGAAATCCAAGATTTTGCCAGATGTTATTTCTGAAACCGAGTGGAGAGTAGCTATGGGTGAAGACAGCAGCTTGTCTGATGTCGTGAAATCCATGCAACTGGGCTGGCCTGAGAACGGAAGTTATCTGGTGATATTTTATCCTTTTGTAAAATAAAAGATGAACTTATGTTTGATCATGGTTTTGTAACCAGGGGTGATAAGATAGTACCTCCACTTAAGTTAAGAGAGAAAATCATTTTCCATGGCTCATGAAGGTCATATGGGGATGTCCAGCACCAAAGGGCGTATTAGAGAATTTTACTGGTGGCCTGGTGTTGATAGGATTGTTGACAAGTGGGTTAGCTCATGTTCTCCTTGCGCAACGAGTGATAAATCTGTTAAACCTTTGGCTGTTAATGTTTCTCGTGTTGAGTTTGTTACAAGCCCTTGGAAGAAACTTGGCATTGATATCATTGGTCCACTTAATTTGTCTGCCAACAAGGATGTGTTTGCTTTAGTGTTGATTGATTACTTTTCTAAATGGCCAGAGTTGAAAGTAGTTGACAAGATTGGTTCAACACAAGGAATTGAATTTTTGGACGAGTTTTTTTGTAGGGAGGGTATTCCTGATGAAATTGTTTCGGACAATGGTCCTCAATTCATTAGCAGGGAGTTTGGTTCGTTTATTGAAACATGTGGCATAGTACACAAAAGAGTGTCCAATTACAACCCTCAGGCCAATGGTCAAATAGAACGCTTCAATAGAGTTATTAAAGAGTCTATTCAACTAGCTGTTAGAAGTGACTTGGATTGGAAAAAAGCGTTACGTGCGACTTGGTTGTCATACCGTACTTCTCCTAATTCTGTTACTGGTTTAGCTCCTTTTGAGATGTTACGAGGTAGGAAACCTGGTTCTAAACTTTTACCGTGGTGAATGAAAGTTAGAATTCCTTGTGATTCTTCATTTGATTCTTTTAAGGTTAGAGATAACGTTTTGAAGTATCAGGAAAAGATGAGAGGCAATTCGTTGCGAGTATGTAATCGTAGTTCGAGGATGAAGGTGGGAGATTTTGTACGAGTCAAGTTTGGTAGGTTTTGTGGCAATAAGTGGGTTAAATGGTCTGATCCATGCAAGGTATTGGAAGTTTTCAGCAAGGCAGTAAGAGTAGAGGATGGTAAAATTTGGAACTTTAGACGTATCTCTTTATGTAAATCTGTAGATTCTAAAGTGAACGCCCAATTTTGCCCTCCCAAGTCTTGTGATAATAATGAAACCTATTCTGCCATGTTAGACACTTTTGGATGTGATTCACAAAGTTCAGACACCGATGTGTTTAATCCTGCGAGTGCAAGTAATACTCAAGATTCCATTCCTTGTGTAATTTGTGACAATGACAATGCGAGTAATGTGGTTGTAGAACCCAGTAATGTTACTTTGAGGAAAAGTTCTCGTATCAAACATACTCCTGTCAAATTGCGGGATTTTGTACATCAATTATTTTTTTTTCCTTTCCATTATTATTTATTTATTTATTTATTTTTTAAGGGGGAGGTGTGTAGTATTCTTAGTTAGAATACTTATGTAGAATTGTTATGGTTTCGCTGTCTCTTGAAGTTCTAAATGTGGGAGTTGGACAGAGAGAGTTATGCTTCTGGACACTGTGGATGTATAAGCTGTTTGATGGAAATAAAGTACTTCTTATATATGATCCAAGCTACCACATTATTTCACAAAGCGTACCTGGACTGGTGCTAGGGGTTGGAACAAGTGATATATAAAGCCAGAGGTTGTCCCATGAAGTGGGAGAAAGTGTGGTGGGCCTTGCAAAAGTACAGGGGATGCTGCTGAAAGTGGGGCCGGGAGAGAACATCCATGAGGCGGAGAGGAAGGCATTCAGGGAGACTTATATGTGGATTTCAAATGATGATAGGCTATAAATTGCCTCTTTTGCAAGGACTGAAATGTACCAAACCAAAGATGTACAGAAGGATAACAGATGTTGACTCACTCTCTCCTTTATGCATTATGAAGCCTATGTTCAATAAAAAGGGTTAGGAAAAAAAGGCTCATTTCAACATTCAATAAACCCAACACCTTCTATTGTTGGGAATATATATTTTTTTCTTTTTGCTCATAATACAGCATTAACATTATTATGATTCCAGTAAACATTTCACAGCCTTCTGCCTTCTTGCTTGAAAAAGGGAACCCACTACCTCCTTGGAAACAATGGAAAAAATTATTTGACTTCAATCTGGTGGCCATTGGGGGAAGGGGAAAAATTTTTTGCGTAAAGGAAACAGGCAGTACTTTGCATAATCTGGGTTTAGAAGGCAGGAACATATATGAAAGTTTGTATGAAAAAATTATAAGTCCTAATAACCCTACGGATATATCTGAGATGGCTGGGCTGATGCTTGAAAAAATGATGGTTTAGAAATAAACATTGTTCTATAACGTCATAAGTTCTTTTATAAATCCCAGGGAAAAATGCGAATGTAGGCAAATATATAGCTTCTCTGAAAATGCTAGCTCATGCATGTGATTTGGTGAACTCACAGACTCCTTAATCAGAGACCAACTAGTAATATGCACCAACAATCACACGGTTCGGGAGAAGTTGCTAGCTAAAAATGCTGATCTTAAGGAGGCAATTATGACAGCAGATGTGATGGAAAATACTTCGATTTGGGTTGCGGGATTTCATGACAGTCAAAATAATTCTGTGGATATTTTGGAAGAGCCTTTCGTCACGGATGGCAATTCAGTTGTAATAAAAATGGGGAAAAATTAAATTAAGAATTCACAATTGCATGGTGAAGGTAAAGAAATGTGATTCAGATGTTGTGGTGTGGTAGCAGTAATCATCAGTCCAATAATCCTGGATTTTATAATAGAAATGCTATTTGTAATAAATGTGGAAAGAAAGGCCATTATGCAAAGGTGTGCAGGAGTAAAAAGATCCAAATAGTAGATGAGGTGACAGCTGGCATGAAGAAAAGTAGTGTTGACAATGCTTGAGTGTGAATCACTGGTAGGGGGCAGGAAAGTAATGGTTTTGATGGATTCTAGATCACCCTACACGAGATCAAAATTGGAACAAATATTTTGCTGGATATAACATTGAATTATTGCCTCCTGGTATCAATCTGGTGAGGTATGGTGGGGGGAGAATTGATGTATTGGGGTATATTGTGATGAGAATTCAATTTCCAGATAGGGAGATTGTTGGCATAGTTTATGTTGCCAATAAGGGGGCAGTTTGCTTTGGTTGCATCACCAAGGAGTTTTAGGTATCACACTTAGACCTAATCCCCCAGAACCAATTTTAGTAGTATCTTAGGGTGAGGATGGGTATGAAATTCTGAATGAATTTCTGAAAATATTGGAGAGTTGGATATGCTGAAAAGATTTGAACACACAACTGTGTTGAAAGGAATGCCGCACCTTGTGTTCATAAAGTCAGGAGGCTGCCAAACCTAATGATAGATCCACTCAAAGCCGAGTTTTCTAGGCACCTTGAACTAGGGTCATAGAAGAGATAGGGCCAAAGATCGGGAAGATGATGACAAGGTCCTAAGAACTGTACTTAGGAGGTTACAAACTCATGGACTGACCTTAAGAAGAGAAAAGCATACATTTTAAATTACCACTCTCACCTATTTGGGCCACACAATCTGTAGGGATGGAATAAGTCCAAAATTGGAAGTGGCAAAAAGCATCAAGGATGCACCTACCTACACCAAAGGATTGTGATCAGGTGAGATCCTAGGGTTGGCAGAATTTCGCTCAAACCTGCTAGTGTCGTCCAGCTATTAAGAGCTATCAAGAGAGGGACCATACTTCTTTCAGAAGGTTGTGAGTTAGCGTTTCAATTAATTAAAACAACCATAAGTAAGTTACCAACTTTGGTCATTTTGCTGTGTGTAAAAAAATCTATTGTGACAACGGATGATTGCCTTAAAGGTCTTGGGGCTCTGTTGTCTTAAATGATGGATGGAGAAGAAAGAATAGTGGAATTTGATTCTTGGACTTTGGAAGGAGTGTTACTGCATCACAGAATGACAGACTTTAGCTTTAGCTCGTGCACTACAGCATTTAAGAATTTATTTGTGGCGTCTGCCATTCTCAGTTGGGTCTTATCATCAACCACTGGTGCAGATATTTACGTGTAGAGCGAATGGAAGTTTTAACCCAAGGATTAGAAGATGGGTCGAAGGATTAATTGATTACAATTTTCAGGCAGAATAGTTACCTGGGGTCCAGAATTACTCAGTGGGTTGTCTTTCAAGGTTGCCAATTGAGTATAATGAAGGAATTGCAGATCCTGTCACGCCACTAGTGAGGTTAAAAGAGAAGGCAATATCGGAAGAGGATTGAGGGCGAGTGAAGAACAATGATGCAGAGCTTAAAAAAATGCTGGAGTATGTAGTTAGTGGATGGTCCTGTATTAAAGAGATTTCTGATACTGCCAAATGATACTGAAATGCAAGAGAAGAATTGAGTTTTATTCATGGTGAACTATTTAGGGGAACACAGTTAGTGACGCCTAATGATATAAGGGAGAAAGTCATCAATTTTGCCCACAAAGGACACCTGGGAAGGAACTTGACCAAAGCAAGGATATGTGAACTGTAATGGTGGCCAAAACCTGATATTCAGTTGGAAAGGGTACTTAAAGATTGCTAGCAGTGTGCCAAAAACGATGAGAGCAAAAAAATACACAATGTGGCTTTATCTCCGTCTGAACCTTGGACAAAGTTAGGTTTGGATTTCATAGGCCCTCTAGAATTGTTGCCTGAGTCAAAGGTATGTAGTGCTGCTGCAGATTATATGTCCAAATGTGTGGTCAACAGATGTGTGAACATCATTAATACCGGTACCGTGATTGACTTTCTCAAGGATGAATTTGCATGTGAAGGAATTCAGTGAGTGATAGTGGACAACAGTGTGCAACAGTGTGCAGTTTGTGTCTGAAGAAATGCAAGAGTTTCTCAGGAAGATGTGGATTGAACTCCATAGCACTGTTCTTTATTCTTCACAGCTACCTGCATGGCGTAGCGCATGAACAGAGTGATCAAGCCATGTGTTCAATGAGCAATTGATACAAAAAGTTCTCTCAAAGATGTATTGTGAGATACATGGTGGGCAAATCGCAACACATCTAATTCAGGGACACTGCAGTCACTTTTATTTGAGTTGATAGGGAGAATTAGATCTTGCAAATTCTATCTAGCATGGATACGTGTGGAAGAGAGGAGACAACTAGATGACTAGAAATAGGATGAAGAGAACAATTGTAGAAGAAGGGAGAGGTACCAAAGAACTTAAAAGGCCCTGTATAATGATAAGAACTGTGTGAAGAGTATGAGATGGAAGGTGGGGGGTGAAGTTTGGGTGGATAAGCTGGGATTTGTTTCACTATTTACCTGCCTGCTGGTTAAAGATGACATTATCTATAATTTGACTAATGGCTGTAGAAATAGCAAACAAACTTCATAACTTATCTGCCCACTGGCAGGGCAGATAGTATGCACGATTTGGCCAATGGAAGTGCAAATATCAGAGAAAATGCACTATTAGCCTGGCTGCTATCTAACAGCGTAAACATGTATTTTGCTGAGTGCATATTTCAACAGGAATTACTACCAGATCGATCTGCAAACAAGGAGTTAACACAATTGGTCATTAGCAAATAAGTGCTAAAAGTGGCTTAAATGCAATTGTACCTGAACAGGCTTAAAAGGTCCTGATAACCATCAAAGAGAATGTTTCCAAGTTAATTTTGCAAAGGTTATTAAAGAATGCCACTCCATTACACCAAGGGCAAAAACAGAGGGGCATATTATCAAGAAACAGCTTTAACATTATCGCAGCTTTAGCGGCAGAAAACTGCCGCTAAAGTGGCGATAATGGGCTTGATAATACACCCTTGTGAATTCCCATAGAAGCCCATGTTCTGGTATGAACATGGGCTTCTATGGGCATTCTCTACGGCGTATTATCAAGCCCATTATCGCCGCTTTAGCAGCAGTCTTCTGCCGCTAAAGCGGCGATAATGTGAACGCCGTGCTCGATAATATGCCCCAGAGTGACTTGGGAGGCCCATTATGGAGCGGTCTCTTAGTCCACAGTGCTCCTGCTTCTTTAAGTTTATCTGAAGAGGTAATACAGATGATGATATCATTTGGAAGTCCAGGTGAAGCTGTCCACTCTTCTACAGGCCCCTACAGCCATGTGCTCAATCCAGCTCATAGATCATGGGAATGAATGCTCCAGGGCCAGATATAGGGTTACGAAATAGCTGCATGGTATCGGAACGCCTCGTTATCTGTCCTGAATTTTCATAAAACAAATCAGTGCATGCTTGCATTTATAATTGTGGTTCACTTCCGTTAAACAAATCAGACTAAGGTACTATCAAACAATTATTAATAAAATAAAAGGGAGCAGAACTAGAAAAGTTGGATCCCAGTGACATAGGACCATCTGATAACCCTTACAATTTTGCATCGGTTGATTTTAAAAAAATATATCAAGACCTAGGGCCTCCAATGTAAATCATCAACCTGGTATCTCTGAGAGTCCTCATTCCAATCTCATGGCTGAAGTAAGTAAACTAGTTGTTGCAGAGACAGAATATTGAGTACAAAATATCGAGTTGCACAAATATCGAGTCATTAATATCGTGTGTCAGAAATACAGACAGCAAGAATATTGTGGTCAAGATTATCGATTTGAGATAAGTAATATCGATTTTAAAAATATCGAAGGGTTTAATATAGTTTGCAAAAATATAGTTGCTAAAAATATTGCTTTTTTTATTTATTATGTATTTTAGTATATATTTTTTATGTGATTAATTTTTTCTTGTATAAACTTTGTTTGTATTTTTAATATATGTGTTACATTTTTTGTTGTTATTTTTTTTTTTTGTATTTGAATTTCGCGCTCTTAGTTCCGTAGCGGGTTGTGGGTTCATAGGGGAATAGGTTGGGAAGTAATTTAATTATATAAATGTATTGTTTTTTATTTGAACTTTAGCGTTTTTAGTTCTGTAGCAGGTTGTGTGTTTATAGGGGAATAGGATGGGAAGTAATTTAATTACATTAAACGTATTACAATTTTATTATTTTAATTTTGGATTTTTTGTTTTGTAGCAGGTTGTGGGTTTATATGAGAATAGGGTGGGAAGTAATTTCTTTATATTAAATGTGTTTATTATTTTTATTTATTAATATTTGTTTAATTGATATGATATAGTGTTAAATGTGTAAAGTAATGTATTATTAATAATTAATACATTACTACATTAATACATTAATACATTAATACAAACTTTAGGTGTGTGTTGTGTTCGTAGGAGTAAAGGGTGGGAAGTAATTTGTGGTTAATTAATTAATATATAGTTGTTAAATAATGTTCATTATTTGATATTTATTTTGGGTAAATGTTTATTTTTGTATTTTTATTTTAATTTTAGAGGGGTAAATGATGGGTATTAAATAACATTTTAATTTTTAATTATTAGTTGCTAATACTAATAGTTTTTAATTTTAAACTAAGTTTTAATTTTGATTTTATTATTTAATTTATGTGTGTGTTGTGGATACTATAATCGTTTTTTATAAATAATAATTTTAATTCATTATTAATTATGTTAAAAAATATTGAAGTGTTACGTTATTCGTGTGGTGTTATAGGTTAGCAAATAAAATTATTACAGTTCTGCTTTAATTAATTATTTTGTTTGTAAATCTATTCTAGTTTAAAACAAATCTTTTTTTATAAATGTATTTATCATTTTAATTTATATATTTGTAGATTTGTTATATGAAATATTATTATAATATGTGTTCTTTGTATGTTTATTATATATTTTATTAATATGGTTCCTTACTTAAAAAAAAATAAATATATATATATATAAATATATATATATATATGAAGGTCCGTGAACAGAATCTCACACGCTCTCAGCGGCAGCCAAAGTAATACCAACAGCAAAGGTCCAAGGGTGTTTAATCGTCTGCTACATGTTTCGGCTTCTCACAAGCCTTGATCAAGGCTTGTGAGAAGCCGAAACATGTAGCAGACGATTAAACCCGCTTGGACCTTTGCTGTTGGTATTACTTTGGCTGCCGCTGAGAGCGTGTGAGATTCTGTTCACGGACCTTCATTTAATTTCCGGCGTGCTCGACCGGAGTACACGCCACCTCCCGAGGGGCCCCAGGCAATTTACAGAGCAACTCGTGACTTTGAATATATATATATATATATATTCACTGAAAAAAACATAGGTTATAGACCATATATAGTTAGGAATTAGCATTTAGAAAACCTTATTTTACTCACACAAAACCATTGAAATTCCATATATAGTTAGTTGCACTAACTATATATCGCGCACCCGCAATCCACTGCTGATGATGTCACATATTACATCATTCATGACATGGTCAGTGACATCACTGATGACATCACTGATGACATCTCAAATGACATCACTGATGACATCATCTAGTGTCTGTGTGTTTTTGTAAAGTTTAAATACGTTTTACATATTGAAGAATGACTGGATGGATGGAAGACTGAGTGTGTGTGTGGCTGGCTGGGAGGTGTGTGACGCTGTGCATATCAATGTGTACTTGTATCAGTGATTGTATAAGAGAGTAAGTATGTGTTAGTATATGTGTGAAAAGTATGGTGTTCTGTGTTTAACTATAGAGGAGGAAATCGAAGTGTGATTGATTCTTCACAGGACTGACTAGGTGTATGAGTGCATATGATAGTGTTCTAATAATAACTGACTGTATGTATGAGTAATTGTATGGGTGAATGAGTGAATGAGTGTGTAGACATACGAATCAGTGAGTGCGTATGTAGTAACTGGTATTGGTGTGTCATGATGTCATCAGTGATGTCATTTGAGATGTCATCAGTGATGTCATTTCAGATGTCATTAGTGATGTCATCAGTGATGTCACTGAAGTATGGTGTTCTGTGTTTAACTGTATAGATGAAGAAATGGAAGTGTGATTGATTCTTTACAGGACTGACTTGGTGTGTGAGTAACTCCATGGATGAGTGGCAGTGTGTGACTGCATAGGTGTATGAGTGCATATGATAGTGTTGTAATAATGAGTGACAGTATGTATGAGTGATTGTATGGGTGAATGAGTGAATGTGTGTGTAGACGTAGGAATCAGTGAGTGCGTATGTAGTAACTGGTATTGGTGTCTCATGATGTCATCAGTGATGTCATTTGAGATGTCATCAGTGATGTCATCAGTGATGTCACTGACCATGTCATGAATGATGTAATATGTGACATCATCAGCAGTGGATTGCGGGTGCGCGATATATAGTTAGTGCAACTAACTATATATGGAATTTCAATGGTTTTGTGTGAGTAAAATAAGGTTTTCTAAATGCTAATTCCTAACTATATATGGTCTATAACCTATGGTTTTTTCAGTGAATTTTCAAGGTTTTGTAAATGCTAATTCCTAACTATATATGGTCTATAACCTATGGTTTTTTCAGTGAATTTCATTGGTTTTTTAACAGCTAATATCTGTAGCTGTAAAATGTATTCTTCTTTAAATCCAAAAATATATTTTATATGTTTATTAATAATTTTTTTTTTTTATATTTTTTTTTCTTCGTTCCCGCTTCGCGAATCGGGAAGCTTCCCGTTAGCTGACCTTGATGCCGCGAAATAGACCGCGAGCCGGTAAACGTTTCTTTACCGCAACTGCCGCGTTAGAAAACAACATCGTGACGCCTCCCGTCCGCATGACGTTTCGCGTTGTCGCGTGATACGTCATATGACGTGCTACGTTAGCGAACTGGTACGCTTACCGAGTCGCAAAGCACAGGTTTCTGGAAGCAAACCGGGAGGCCCTGCAAAGCTTTTAACGTAAACACAGCAGGTCATGTGACTTGGTAATAACACTTTTCATTGGTTCATTTCACTTTTGGTTTCCTAATGATGTAAGACTAGGTCATATAATCTAAAATTAACACTTTTCATTGGTTGAGAACTATTGTTTTTCCCAAATGATGAAAATCCCTCCTTCTTTCCTCACTCTGACTTTCATCATTGTGAGAGAAAGACCCTTTGTTACCAGTGAGCAATGGCTTCTTTAGTAGCTTCAGCTGGTGCTTCCCCACCACCTCCACCACATCCAAGGAAGAGTGGACCACCTGCTGAAGTTATAATTCAGCAAGAAGAGGAAGAAGAGGAACAGGACGACGAGCACGAAGAGAGGCACTTTTTGCCTGAGGAGCCCAGGACGTCTCACCGGAAAGAAAACTTCATTTGGCAATTTTTTAAAATTCCCAAAGGTCAGAAAAAAGTAAATGCAAGATACGTAACTTGCCTTATATGTCAAGATAGACTGTCCAGAGGGACCGACAAAAAATACAGTTTCGGAAACTACACAATGCATCGCCATATGACTAGGTGGCATCCTAACAACTACAGTGCTGCACAGTTTCGTAACGACCTAGATAATCTCCCTATTATGGCCAGAAGATCTGTTGTACCGGAAGTAACGGGACCAGAGGGCAGGGAGATGGTGCCAAATATACAAACGAGATTTCGTGAAGTAAAACAAGTCTGCGTATATTGCAGTGGATTCATTTGCTACGGAGAAAGAAGCATCACTCTGATCAACAGAGCTATTGACTATCATATGCAAGTTTGTACGAAACGCCCCAAATAATAAATTCTTTTTTTTTGTTTTGTTGCTCCTGTTGAGCCCTTTACAATGAATCGTTTTCGTTGCCCCCTCCAAGAAAAACCCCAAAAAATATAAAACTGTTCAGAAAAATTTAAAAAAAGTAAAAAAATGTTCAGAAAAATAATAAAAAAAATATAAAACAACAAAAACAATTAAAAAAAAGTTCTTTTCAGAACTACCTCCCCGTTATTAAAAAATTGGTACAATATTTGGAACTGTGCCAACCTCTATTTCTCGTAGTTCGCTTCCCAGTTCGCTCGCCGGTACGCGAACCGGAAGTGAACCAAAAAATGTTTTTAAAAAAAAGAACAGTAAGTATAAGGGAAGGAAACAGACACTTATGTTAAAAGAAAGACAGCTATAGGGGAGTAAACTAGAGATACTATTACCCGTAATCCACTGCTGATGATGTCACATATTACATCATTCATGACATGCTCAGTGACATCATCAGCAGAGGATTGCGGGTTTTTTGGCAACGTGCCTTATCCACGGTTTAATAACGCTGCCTTTTGCTTTATATAAGTTTTCAAATTGTATGAAATATATACCAATAGGTCGTTATGAACCTTTAGGTAGTGCTTTTCTTCATGGGGTCTGGTCGCTTCCATACACATACAGATGTTTCAAAGATGATCAAGAAGTTTATCTGAATGGAGAGGAATGCACTGAGACGCCAGATCATTCACTAATGTGTAGGCACATACAGTTACACGGTTCATGCAACAAACACCGACCAAATATGGTTTGCGTGTTGCAAGGCACGCCAGTTCCTGCTATCATCCCCACGTTCAAGTTGTTGGAAAATGGTAGTTATTTGATGCTCAATAATGAGGACTGTTCTGGGTTAATTAAAAGTATTCCTTTTATCGTAACAGTAAGTGAACGGGTTATTTGCTGCAGAAATGTTCTATTTCCTCCCACACATGAACATAGGGAGTTTTCAATCTGGCCACAAATACCAACCTTGGGAGCAGATTTCAACGGCATGGCAAGAATAAGAGCTCTTTTGTCTCAGAGAGAGGTGGCCTTGAGTTCGGCCGTGAAACTTTCGTGCTTCACATAGCGAACACCCGTACAGAGGTGCAGACCCTTTTCAATACTGATTCGCCTTTCCATTTCAGCAAGATGGTTCGGACTATCTTTAACGCGTCCTCCACAAAGGCCCTGGCGCACTTTTTTAAAGTTGTTACCAGTGGTCTCGTGACTTCATTTGAGAAAATCTTTGGAGTCATCCCTGCTTTCTTTCATTCTATTTTTTCCACTATGCTTGGTGGATTCCCATTTTTACTTGCATTACCAGCGGACGCTCTTGTGCTTTTTTACATTTTTAAATATGGATGTCCCTCCTGTGCAAGCTCCCGCCCTGCAGCTGCTGACGCTGTTCCGCAATCGCATGCTAGAATATTATGGCACAATGCCGTTGGCGATATTAAGCACGGCATATGGATTATCTTTTCGATTCTCCTACTTCACCTGTGTCCAGCCTGTATTTCACTGCCTGACCTGTGATTTCGATTGGGCCATTGATTTGTGTCTCTGCGGACCGGTTTCTCCTGACGTCGACTTTAATCAGCTGATGACTCCTATCATTACTCACGAGTTGGTTTGTCCTGGCGAAAGGATTATGGCTGTGGCATTGATGCATGGACTAATTGGTCCCTGGAATTTACTGGCGGCAACACAGTCTTTCTTGGAACAGAGCTTTCTTGAAAACCCACCGAGCTGTCCTCTGATGGTGATAGAGGATCCGGTGCTGGGAGAGCACGTATGTTCTTTTCCGCTTTTAAATTGGATGGCTGAACTCTTTTCGGATGAAGACGGTGACTTCCTATTGGAGGCTGTTGCAGCTTATTTTGCATACACAGTTATGTGATAGACCTTTTTCATGTTTGATATGCTGAGTACTAGCATTTCATTGACAATTCATTGACTTATTTGTCAAGTTTTTATTATTTAGCTTGCCTATTGGCTTAAGACTCGATAAAGTACTTGGCTGTTTTATTTTTCTTTAGCATTACATTTTCCTAGTTTTTAATGTTTTACCTTGCGGACCGTCCACATATAAAGTTGCAATCTGCTCTCATGAGATGGCACTTCTATTATCTTATTCAGTTCGTTTCCGGATCATGGGGAGGTGTCATCTAGGTCCTGGATATCTTTACACCGTGTTAAGTTAGCATGGGCTCATTACCGGTTTAAACGCCATTTTTCCTTTTTTGCAACTTCTGCACACGACACTTAGTTGTTGCTTTAGCTTTCAACCTAGTAGTTCATCGTGGTTTACATGAGAATAATATGTTATTGCTCTACTATCTGCTTTGCTTGTTAAACGATATCTGTACAGCGAGTGCTGAAGTTTCAAGAACAACACGATACAGAATTGTTATGAGGTCTGATCTCCACGACTTCATACTCATAACATAAGTGCAGCTTCTGCCAATTCTGGGCATGAGGCGGGTTTTATATTGCTTTGCCGAACACACATACACAACAGTTGATGCGGTTCACATGAAGAGAGAGCTGGTGTATGCTGATGTGATTCCTTCAAATCTAAGACACTAAAGTATGGGCACGCCCTAAACCAACACAAACAGACCTTCTTAGCAAATAATATAATATGTGTATTAGGGAGGGTGAGATATAAGCAGCCGCGGGCCGTGGAGGGAGTTACGGTGGGGCGGGGAGGGGGAGGGGCAGGGTGGAGCCCTCTCCACCCTGCCCCTCCCCCTCCCCGCCTCCCTGCCCCACCGTAACTCCCTCCACGGCCCGCGGCTGCTTATAAGTGTTGCTAACTCTTATTCATTTACAGCATGTTAACATACTGTCACCATTCGCTTTTTATGTACTAGTAACTATGCTGGTAATTTTGCTACTGATAATATGTGTACTTGTATTATCTAAGATACTACGCCTGAGAAGACGGCATTAGTAAATAAACATTTCAAATACACATGTGTTCTTCTTAACTCCATGTTCTGGTTTCTAAGAAATATATAACGACCGACTGTTCATAAGTTCCACGTATCCTGAGGTACTATAAGTTCATATTCTGGATTGTCTAAACATTGAGAGTTTGTTATATCCAATGTGACACTGTACCTAGCTTGCTAAGGGGTTTTTGATTACTAAGGTGAGTTTTGGGGCACCCTAATTCGCCGAGGTTCCAATCCTCTGTCCACAGTTCTGTGTGAGAACAGAAACCCTGCGACAGGGGCACCCCTGAGCCTTGCTGGAGCTTCATCACACTTGCGATACAACTCCAGCAATGCGCCACCTTTACGGCACAGATACATCACGCATCTGTGCTGTTTTTGCCCCATGATGCGCCGCATTGTAAATGCAGCACACCATAGGTGACGGAACAGCGGCACAGAATGACTAACACATCCCTGGTGATGCGCCAGTCATCATAAATCTATCCCTATGCTTCTTATCTTGTTAGAGATGAACCGCCATATGTATCATCAAAGTTTTTTGCATTTCCTAAATAGCGAACTTTAAGGAATAAATAGCGATTCTTTACCATTCCTAGTTTGCGATAAGCTATTTGCTAATTACAAATTACCCATTAATTTCCTTCATTTCCATAGGGCGGTTGGACTCACTTTTAGCTCGAACGGCTGAATGGATTTCCACGAAACTTGGCTAAATTGTAGGGACTGGTATCCCGATGTGCCTTTGCTATGTCTCAAGATATATGCTCCAGTGGTTTTTACGAAAATTAACTTTGAAAAATATATATTGGGCTACATTGGCCTATATATATGTTGGAGCCCAAATGTAGCCCAATGTAGCCCAATGAAGCCCAATGAAGCCCAATGTAGCCCAATGTAGCCCAAAGATGGCCGCCAGAGACAAAAAAAACAAATGTAGCCCAAATATCAGCCAGATGTAGCCCAACTATAGCCCAGTGACAGAATGACCAATCAGCTTCGCAAACCTCCGTTACGCGAAGCGGAGCGCTGTTACAGATATATATCTTTTTTTGAAAGTTAATTTCTCAAAATCCACTGGAGCACATATATTGAGACCTAGCAAAGGCACATCGGGCTACCAGTCCCTAATATTTTACCAAGTTTCGTGCAAATCCATTCAGCCGTTCGATTATTATTATTATTTTTTTTTTTTGCCCCGCGGGGCCCTTTTAAAACCTCCACATCAAACCTAGGGGGTCAGCGAGGATCTACTATGCCCCCTTATGGTCATTTGCCCCTTCGCTTTGGCCTCCTCTTGTCTCTCGATCCTACCGAGAGACAAGATGGCGGCCGCTACGGACTGTTTGGAATGTTTACAGACGCCGGAGAACCAATCAGCTTCGCTTCACAAAGCTCCGTTGCGCGAAAAGCACGCGTACTGGAGCACTGCCCGGTCCGCTGTTACAGATATATATCTTTTTTTAAACGTTAATTTCTCAAAATCCACTGTAGCACATATATTGAGACCTACAAAAGGCACATCGGGCTACCAGTCCCTACAATTTTGCCAAGTTTCGTGCGAATCCATTCAGCCGTTCGGGCTAAAAGTGAGGCCAACCGCCCTATGGAAAACTCAATGTTAAAAACACGTTTTGGGACCCCCCTTTTTTCTCGACCCCCCCTGGACGAACCCCCCCCCCAATTTTCAGGGGCTGCTCAGAAACAAAATGTGCCATTTTCCTGAAAATTTCAGCCAATTCCGTCCACAAACACCAAAGTTATTAGACATAGAATTTTCAAAAATCCCAGAGAAAAAATCCTAACTATATATACCTACTGGCGACCGCCAGTAGGTAATATATATATATATATTTATATATATATATATATATATACACACACTCACTGGAGTGGGAAAAGTAATTTTTACCCCTCCGCTATCCAGCAATTTACCTACGGTTGCACTCACTGGAGTGGGAATAGTAATTTTTATCTCTCCGCTATCCTGCACTTTCCATACTGTTGCACTCACTGGAGTTGGAATAGTAATTTTAACCTCTCCGCTATCCAACACTTTCCCTATTGTCGCACTCTCTTGAGTGGGAATAGTAATTTTTACCTCTAAGCTATCCAACATTTTCCCTATTGTTGCACTCATTGGAGTGAGAATACATTTTTCTACCCCTCCGCTATCCTACACTTATCCTACTGTTGCATTCAGTGGAGTCGGAATACAAATGTTTACCCCTCCACTATCCAACATTTTGCCTACTGTTGCTCTCACTGGAGGGGGAATAGTACATTTTGCCCCTCCACTATCCAACACTTTCCCTACTGTTGCACTCACTGGAGTTGCAATAGAAATATTTACCCCTCTGCTATCCAGCACTCTCCCTACATTTGCACTCACTGGAGGGGGAATAGTAATTGTTACCCCGCCGCTGTCCAGCACTTATCCTACTGTTGCTCTCCCTGGAGTGGGAATAGTAATTTGTACTCCTTCGCTATCCAACATGTTCCCTACTGTTGCACTCACTGGAGTTGGAATAGTAAATGTAATTATTTTGCTATCCAACAATTTCTCTACTCTTGCACTGATTGTATTAAGCATTTTAAGTTTAATTATTTTTTCATTGTTTAATGTTATAATTTAATCTAGAATGTGTTTTTTCAATTTAAATGTATGTATATATATATGTATATTTTATTTTTATATAATTTCAAAGTTTAAAAATAAATTAAAGCTAATAGTTCATCAATTATTTTAAAGTAAATATATATATATATGTATAAATTACTGCCTGTGTTTATTTTTTAATTAGGTTATTTGTTGTATTTTGTAAAAATGTATGTTAAATTTAATTTATTTTGTTAAAATTAGTCTTTAATATCTTTAATATATATATATTTAAATCGATATTTTATACATCTATATTTTTTACATCTATATGTTACTTATACATTTCTAAGAGACACTGAGACTCATGTATCTCTGCTATGGTGTATTTCAACTATATTTACTTACCTCATTTCCTCAGATACTTAATTACTTGTGTGTGCCAGCTAACTCAGAGGTCACTAGAAACTTCTCGAATGAACAAGAAGGGATTTGTTTCTGACAACCGCATAAACATGAAAACTTTGTTTCCCTTAGAATCGGAACAATCTCAGAATCGTGGAAACAATAGATAACAGTATTCCTCAGTCAATCGTGCATGCTTTGTTTCTACAGAGTTGCACAGAAATAGAGAGACAGGCATTTCAATAAAAGGGTTTATTGAACAGTCTTATTTCTCATGCAAGAGATATGAACTGCTACAATCGTAAGACAGAATGTGAAGTATAATACGTACAGCGTTAGCAGTAAGATAAAATAATAATGCAATAGCATGGTCTGTAGCTATAACATATATAAAAATACACACATAAATAACACGGGCTAAAATACTCAACTGGTGCTTCTATAATAATCCCAACCCAGTGTACCTACCCTAAGTGTAGTACGAGGGAATAAGTAGGTGCTGTTTAGCTATAGTCTAGTTTAGCTTAAGTTTAGTTTTGCCAAGAGTTGCCAAAAGTTTCCCTAGGTTCTAGTCTGCTCCATACCTTAGAATGAGAGAGGTTGGTATTTCTTTCCGGGACTCGATCTCCAACACCCCGCAAGGGGAGCCAGAAAGACTGGAGCTGGATTCTCTGCGAGGAGGATGACAGCGTCTGGTCAGTGCGTCAGTTGGGGACTTGACTTCCTTCCGAACTTGCTGTGGCGAGCCGCGTCGTTCAAGTATGTAGCCGAACCGCAATGTGGTTTGCCATGGCAAGTGAAGGTATATTTATACCTTGAAGGTGTTTAGGAAGGCCAGTATTGACATATAAGTCGGGCATAAGAACATCATGAATGAACCCCTAAGGAAAAGATGTTCATGCATAATAAATGAGTTCTTGGAGAAATCAATATCCAGGCAAGGGGAAGTCATAATGGCTTAAGAGTCTGGTGTTTCAAGAACTCGTTGTGATGAAGATGGACAGATGTAGTTGACCTGTATTTGGTTAGCATAAGCAATGCCTAAATAAGGGCTGGATTTCTATGCCCAAATAAGGGTAATGTGAATTGTACCTATATAAGGGCATGGGTCGGGAAATCTATATACGGTATGTAAATCGACACACAACAGGATGATAACCAGTTCTACACCATACCGGCTCGCAGACACATAACACTCACACTGTGCTCTCAATAGTGTAGGTAGTAATGTATATAGGAGTATAACAACATTGTAAGTCTATCATGGTTGAACTGTTTATCTTAATCACCATTCTTAAAATGATGGTTACAATGCTTTGTTTCTTCTGCCTAATAATTGAAACTCACTCTTTCTATACAAGAATACAATTGTTTCAATAAATGTTGAAAAGCCATATTTGTATCTTTCTTGTATTTACCTTGGGCCCTAAAAAGTGAAAACAAAAATGTAGATCTGTTTCCGCTATTTCCTTGAGGAATAAAGAGTGGTCATGTTTGAGGTTGCTGATACCAACTGATACCCTGGTAAGTTTACAGGTTCAGATGGGGCATTGTGAACTAGCTAGGAATCAGACCTACATTTACTGATGATATGCGTTAACAGAGTTCCCATATTCTCACATTTATATTGTCCAGATACACAGTCCTACTTAAGTCACAGGAACCATATAACATGGTACCTCTAATGTTCTAGGCTAGGTAGTTATTTAATAGAGCACCAGAGTAGTTCATGTGAGTTTCCAAGGTCTCTATTTCACCCTATACAGAGGTGCATAGCGTTAGAGATTAATCCCCCTCATCTTAATAGGAAACCCCCATGTTAGTCTGATGATTGTTCAAGCTTGAACCTTAAAAGGGTTTCCCCACTATAGTGTTTTCCTTTCTTTGAATTCCATTCATTAAATATGGCACTAGCACCTATTACTCCTGTTAATTGCAGACATTCAGTTACAGCACTATTGCTACAACTAGGGCTACCTGTAGGAGGGGAAAATGTCACCTTTGTGTTTGAGGCCCACGAGGCATATAAAACCTAGGTTGTCAATTCTAGAGTTCATTTCCCTGCAGTCGATGGCACTTCACAAGCATTTCACACATACACTTCAGCTCCATTTCCAGGTCAATACAGAACTTATGAAGAGGGTTAGCCCTTCAAACAGACCTAATTATTTCGATATCCAAACTTAGGGGAATCCACTGCATACTATTAAAGTAATATTCTGGGGGAATTTAACAACCACCTATGACATTCTCTTGGCTGAAGTAGATTGCCCGCCTGAGTTTGTTAAAAAAAAGTCCCACAAGGAGTAAATGTAATAATACCTTATTGTCCCTGAAGTTGTTAAATAAGAGTATCCCACAGAATGGGCTCTTGCACAAGCCACAGCATTATACCGTAATCATGTAGGCTGGGAAAAGGCTTGCCTTCTCATGTTATACCCATACGGTCCAGCCCACAAGTGCAACCAAAATACCCAATAAAACATGAAGCTCAACACCCAGCTAGGGAAATTCTATCACAATTAGAGTACCAAGACGTGAATGAGCTCTATTTATCTTCCATGAATAATCCACTTTTTCCTGTAATGAAATCATATCATTCTTATTGTATAGTCTTAGACTATGGACATTTAAACAGTCATATATACACTTTTGAAATGCAAAATTCTAATAGCACAGCTCTAATGAAGAGCATAGTACACAAAATGTACAAAACCACATTAGACATTTCCCATGGTTTTTCTGCCACAATATAGCAGCTGAAAGCAGAGACTTAACTGCTTTCAGCATTTTATTAAGCCTTGGCATATTCTGCCGACTCCCACAGGGGTACAAGAACAGTCCAGGTAAGTTTGCTGCCTGAGTAACATCAATTTAAAAGAAATTGACTCAGAAGTTTTGTCCAAGTGGATGACCTCACAGACGATGACTTGAACACACACTTAGCCAGAGTAGACCACATTGTTATAAGATTTGCTAAACATGGCTACAAATTAAATTTGTAAAAATTGCTTTTCTCAGTGTCCTTTTCTTTGGATATGAATATTCAAATAAAGGCAAAAACCTGCCACCAAATGTCTTGGAGAAATGTGTTCTCTTATAACCACCAAACACCATAAAAAAAGTTACGATCACGGTTAGGTTGTCTCAATTTTGGTAAAACTTTGATAACAGACTATGCACAGTGGGTTAAAGCATTGTACAATTTAATTATTCCTGACGACTCCAGTACACTTTGGACACTGGAGCACCCACAGATTCTCTGAACACTGCAAGCTGACATGCCAGCATCCAAACACTGGACAACAAGAGAGATGACTGGGCTGTTCCTAGGGGGAGAAAGAAAGAAGGAGAAGGTCACTAAGGTATAAGGGCTAGTGCTCAATGGAGGACCGCCCCTGGGTATCCAATTTGTTGGATATAATGGCCTCACACACCCTTGCGAGTGTCATGCTTCATCATAGGCAATGCTCCTCGTCGGGCAGGCGGTGCAATGCCCAACGGGCTCACCTCAAAGAGGGGCTCTTTATCGGAGATCTTTTATTCAACTGCCTATGGGTGAAGTGGGGGTGAGGGGCCAGGACAGAGTAGATAGTGGGGGTGAGCATAAAATGTGGTACAAGGTACCGGAAAACAATATTATTCTGGTGGTCCTCTACCACAATTAAAATCAAGGGCAGCCGGTGTTCATGGAGCATGAGACTCGCAAGGGTGTGTGAGGCCATTATATCCAACAAATTGGATACCCAGGGGCGGTCCTCCATTGAGCACTAGCCCTTATACCTTAGTGACCTTCTCCTTTCTTTCTCCCCCTAGGAACAGCCCAGTCATCTCTCTTGTTGTCTTGATATCTGGGGCTACGACTGCGGCCGGACCTTCCATTCTCTTTTCTCTGAATGGTAATCAAAGCCTTACTGGATCACAGTTGATCCTTGTCCTCCCCTACCCTTTGTTACACACAGCATCCAAACACTGACACACTTGTGTCAACACAACTAGCTTGGTGATCTGCATAATTGCGGGGTCCACAGCTATACATGTCACCTTTAACAAAGATGATATAGTGCCAATTGCATATAAATCACGTTCATACTCCAATGCTGAAATGCTTTTTTCATCAACAGAAAAAAATACTGAATGCAGTTCAGACTGCTGAATTGGCTCATGGGAAATGCATAAATGTCCAATTCTATCCTTAGAGGCTTTCACCAAGACAATTGTTTCTAACACAAAAGCCTTACATCCATGATGGATACAGTGGACCACCTCCGTAACACCTACTGATTTTGACTATGTCTTTGACTATATTTTGCAAACACAAGAATTCCTCCAGTATGAACAAGAATGCCCCATTACCAGTGACATTCTGCCTCCTCCTCAACGCTCCCGGCCCACCCGACTGAATTACGACGACACCACCCTCCACGCACTCAACACCGGCCTCCCACCGAGCCACCCCGAAACGCACCCATGGACCCTTCACCTGCCGAACCTGCAAATTCACCTGCCTCCGGACCTGCACAGCACCCGCCAGGCCAGACGCCAGCAACAACCACCTCAAGTGCATCCTGCTCAACACCAGCTCCGTCCATAGGCACGCCGTCGAACTCTGGATCCTCCTCGACACAACAACGCCGGACGTCGCCTTCCTCACAGAAACCTGGATGAACGCCTCCTCAGCCCCCGACATCACCATAGCCATCCCGGATGGCTACAAGATCACCTGGAGAGACCGCGTCAACCAAACCGGAGGAGGCATCGCCATCGTCCACAAAAACACCATCCGCATCACGACCAACTCCGACGACACCCTCACCACTGCCGAGCACCTTCACTTCCAGATACACTCCGACCCCAAGACCACCCTCAGAGGAACTCTCATCTACAGACCCCCGGGACCACGCACACAATTCAGCGAAGACATCGCAGACTTCATCAGCCAGCACGCCCTCACCTCCCCAGACTACATCCTCCTTGGGGACCTCAACTTCCACCTGGAAAACAACACCACCACCACCACCACCCTGCTGGACAACCTCGGACTCAAGCAACTGGTGAACACCCCCACCCACTACGCCAGCCACACGCTTGACTCAGTCTTCTCCTCCAGCAACCACATCTCCTTCAGCCACTCAACCAGACTACACTGGACAGATCACAGCTGCGTCCACTTCAACTTCAGGAGAACCATGACCCACCACCGCCCGCAACAGGTTCCCCGAAGATGCTGGAGCAAGATCACCGCCGACCAGCTCACGGACTCCAAGGAAGCAGCCCGCAACCACACACAGTGGCTCACCAACTGCGCCAATGCCCTTGCACCACTGAAGAATCCTCCCAGCAGACCTGGCAGCAAGAAAGCCTCGTGGTTCACCGACTACCTCAAAAACTCCAAGAAAACCTGCTGTACCCTCGAGAAAGCCTGGCGCCACGACCAGTCAACAGAAAACATGACAACCCTCAAGAATGCCATCCGCAAACACCAACAGCTGATCGGCACCACCAAAAGGACAACATTCAGAGAACGACTGAACAACAACACCCACAACAGCAAGGAACTCTTCAGCATCGTTAAAGAGCTCTCCAACAACGACATCACACCCTCGCAAGACCTCTGCGACTCACTCGCCTCGTTCTTCCACCGCAAGATCGCCGACATACACAACAGCTTTGACGCCCAGACCACTCACCCAACCACCGAACCAGCACCTCCCACCTCCACCCTCTGCACCTGGACCTCGGTCAGCACTGAAGACACCACCCGCGTGATGAACACCATCCACTCCGGCTCCCCAGCCGACCCCTGTCCACACCACATCTTTAACAAAGCCAACTCCATCATCGCACTCCAACTCCGGAACATCATCAACAGCTCCTTCGCATCCGCCACCTTCCCGGAGAGTTGGAAACATGCGGAGCTCAGCGCCCTCCTGAAGAAACCCACCGCGGACCCCACGGACCTCAAGAACTTCCGCCCTATCTCGCTCCTCCCTTTTCCGGCCAAAGTCATCGAGAAGACCGTCAACAAGCAACTATCCGCCTTCCTCGAGACAAACGGCTCCCTCGACCCCTCGCAGTCCGGTTTCCGAGCAAACCACAGCACCGAGACCGCCCTCATCGCAGCTACCGACGACATCAGGTCCCTGCTCGACAACGGGGAAACTGCTGGACTCATCCTCCTCGACCTTTCGAACGCATTCGACACAGTCTGCCACCGCACCCTAACAACCCGCCTCCACCACACCGGGATCCAAGGGAAAGCTCTAGAAAGGATCATCTCCTTCCTCTCCGACAGAACTGAGAGTCCGCCTCCCCCCTTCCGCTCAGCAGCCACCAAAATCATCTGCGGCGTTCCTCAAGGCTCTTCACTCAGCCCGACCCTCTTCAACGTCTACATGAGCCCCCTCGCAGCCATCGCACGCCAACACAACCTAAACATCATCTCCTATGCTGACGACACCCAGCTGATCCTCTCCCTCACCAACGACCCCACCACCGCCAGGGCTAACCTCCAGGAAGGAATGAAAGACGTTGCGGAATGGATGAAGCTCAGCCGTCTGAAACTGAACTCAGACAAGACGGAAGTCCTCATCCTCGGACCATTCCCCTCCACCTGGGACAACTCCTGGTGGCCCCCCGCGCTGGGCAACGCCCCCAAGCCCACAGACCACGCACGCAACCTGGGCTTCATCCTAGACTCCTCCCTCACGATGACCAAACAAGTCAACGCCGTCTCGTCTTGCTTCAACACCCTGCGCATGCTCCGAAAGATCTTCCGGGGGATTCCCACCGAAACCAGAAAGACGATCACCCAGGCCCTCGTCACCAGCCGAATGGACTACGGGAACGCCCTCTACGCTGGAACCACAGCCAAACTACAGAGAAGACTCCAGCGCATACAGAAGGCTTTGGCACGACTCATCCTGGACATCCCCCGCCACAGCCACATCTCTGCCCATCTGAGAGACCTGCACTGGCTCCCCGTCAGCAAGAGGATCACGTTCAGACTCCTCACCCACGCACACAAGGCTCTCCACGACATGGGCCCCAACTACCTCAACAACCGCCTCACTTTCTACACACCCACCCGCCAGCTCCGATCCGCCAGCCTCGCCCTTGCCACCGTCCGACGGATCCGCAGAACCACCACCGGAGGAAGATCTTTCTCCTACCTGGCGGCCAAGACATGGAACTCCCTCCCCAACCACCTCCGGCTGACCCAGGACCACCTCTCCTTCAGGAAGCAACTCAAGACCTGGCTCTTCGAGCAGTAGCAGCACCCCCTCCTCCCAGCGCCTTGAGACCCTAGCGGGTGAGTAGCGCGCTCTATAAATGTGTTTGATTGATTGATTGACTGATCAGTATGATAACATAATTTATACTGATGGTTCAGCTCAGAAAGTGGTTGACACCAAACAGCAATACTCAGTGACATGTACATTAGTATGCAGTGTCATGAAGGATGGAGAGTTCCATCCACATAAAACATTTACACAATCCTTAGGGGATTTTACTGCTCTGCTGGCTGAATTGAAAGCTTTAAATCTGGCACTAGAGAATACTGATCCCGAATTCCCCACACTCATAGTGTGTGATTTATATTATTATGTCCCGTCTTTTAATGAAATGTAGATTATTGGTGCCTGACTGGATTCAGAGAATCAAAAAGAAATGCTATCAAGCATAAATTGCTTTGGAAAAAGGAGCACATCTAGACGAATATTTGCCACAGGTTCATGTCAAACATTGAGTCATCAAAACATACCTTTTGCTCACATTACCGCGGTGGGTGATCGAGTGATACCCAATCAGGACTGCGACTAAAATCATTTATAGCTGCTCATGAAGGATTAGTGCCTGCACATCCAGGTGTGGCAGCTACAGTTTTCTTACTACAGAAACGCTATGGGCAGCATAATCTGGACAAGCAGACAAAACAATGTGTCCTCTCTTGGGACATTTACCAACAAATCAAAGGCTCCACTGTTGCCCCCCCACCCATCAGAGACACCCCTTCTAGTCTTGAATAAACCGGTAGAATGCACGTATTTGGAGCATTGTGTACCACTCTATTCGAATGGCAATTTTAAATTCATTCTGTTAGCAGTTCATTCATGTTCTACATTTCTATGGTGTTGCCTCAGCGATCGGCTGATGCTCGTACTGGTATTAAAGATATGCAGATCTTTATAGGGACATATGCAGTAGCAGCATTAGACTCAGTTCATATCCTGGCGTTTGCCTCCTAAGGCTTACTGAGAAACCATGGAAACCCTGGGTGTTGATGTGCATTATTCCACCCTCCTTTCTTCTTGACAGAAATTCAATAGTGGAAAGGAAGAACCGTGACCTAAAGCAGTCAGCTAGAGTATTAGGTTCAGGGCGTAGCTGGATCTATCATCTGTATGGAGTCCAAAGAGCTTTTAATAATCTGCCTAGACAATCCTTGGTTTATCGGACCCCTTATGAGGACTTTTGTGGCACCCAGATGTACGTATTAGATCTTGATAACCTGGCAGAGTGGCGCCAGATACGCCTTTTAACATTATGGAAAGCTTTGCTGTCTTACAGAAACTACAAGAGCGCTCAAATGAAATTTCCAAATGTTCTGCCACTCACGAAGTGAAGGAGCAAACAGCAACTTCTGGCTGGATTCCTAAAGTTGGGGCTCTAGTCTGGTAGAAGTTTACCAACAAGAAGGAATAAGGCCCATCATACCTAGCACTGGTGCCAGTCCTTGACATTCAAGGTACCAGAGCTGTAATTTTGCCACCCCTTGCTAGTTGTAGAATCAAACTATTTGTTTCAATTGAATTGATCAAGCTACATCATATGGCCAGTCCTACACAGTAGGCCACGTGGTCTCCTGGTTAGTTCCCTGCATGCTCATTAAGCTGCAGGAGATCCCTCTACAAGCATTAAGTAATACAAATATTGCTTCTCCCTTTCTGGGGACTTCAGATGCTGTTCCACTAGTTCCTGTTACTACTGCTAATACTAGATACACATCAGATGTGAGCCTACAGTTTTTTACTGCTATGTCTAACAATGAAGTTGTTTATTATCAACCACCTTTGAAGGGGTCTACCAGTTCTCCTTTACCATGTGTGATTCCTGTTTTTACACAGACGGCCTCTGGTTACTTTGTCGATATAGATGATGTTTCATCAGATTCCTTGGAATACTTCACAGGAAGCTATACCTCCCATTTCTTTTTTGGCGGATGCAGACTTAACTGATCCCTCCATGGTCCTATATTTGGATTTCCATTTCGCTGCTCTTCCTATTCAATTTCATTAGAGTTTTTACAGTTTGCTTCTTGCTTCTGAATGGTCATTAACTTCCAGAATGGTCTGCTTCTGAACTGGTAGCTGAGGTGCTGATGCCTCATTCTTTACAAGAAGTGCGAAGAGACATGTACCTTGTGAACATTTCTGTATTTTCTGTCTCTGATGGAATTGTTTGGGATAATATCCCATTTCATAGGGATGGTCCTACAGAAACATTACAGATTCCTTATGTGGTTAAGGTCGCTATGATTGATATAGTGACTCCTGGTTCACTCTCTGATGAATGGGATATACAGACTGATATGCTTTATGAGCTACAATCTTACACAGCATTCACAGCTGAAGATTTGTATTTCACTTCTGCTAATTATGATGAAATGTTTTGTTATCATCACTATGCTCACCATTATTTACACAGAGCTGGCACTGCACGTTCCATCCTGGACCCCACTGACTTTCTGAAATTTGGGAACATTTTAAAAGCTTTCTTGATTTCTAATTCGGCCCCCAGTTTTTAAAACAAATTGACTTTTATTAGTTTTTGTTAGTTGCATGCTTTTGATTGGCATCCCTTGAGTTATTAAAGTAAATTTTATAATATTTTAGCGAGGCATTAGACTAGCTTTTATGCTATAGTTTGAGCTGAACCTCCCTCCGGTCAAGGGGAGGGTATTTTAATGTATATTAGGGACCGCACTAAGCCTTCATTTTAGTTTCATGTTTTAGCTCAACATGTTTTTCTAATGGTGACTTTCTACATGTTTCACACTAATCCGATAATGTATTGAGAAGTTATTGTACATGTAGCTTCTTTCCTAGTAAGGATTGCTATTATGGGGTTCGTACACTCTGTCCTCTAAGCACTTAGAACGCAATACCATTGAATTTGGTTCCCAGGCTAGAGACAGCTCTAAAGCTCTAGACAAACCATCACATCAGCTATGCACCTTTGGCACAGTGCCATATGTATGGTGCTTTTATTATATAAACAGCCTCTGTACTACATTTGGCAGACGAGCACTTCTGCTGGGATTATTCAGCAACAAAGTGCTCTGTGACTGTGATGCAGCCCTCCTGACTCTGACCTCTATCCTGCAAAGGATGACAGCCTGTTCTATACCAGACCTGTGGGTGTGGGGGGGGCTAGGCTATCACAGTGGATCTGGCAGAGGCTACTCCCACTAGGCCCTCAATAGGGTTGGTAGTAATATGTAGGAGTATAACAACATAGTAACTCGATCATGGATGAACTCTATCTTCTTCACCATTTGGAGAATGCTGGTTACAATGCTTTGTTTCATCTGCCTAATAATCACAGCTCATGTTTTCTGTACAATAATACAATTGTTTCAATAAATATTTGAAAATACATATCCATATCTTTCTTGTGTTTACCTTGGGTATGCAAAACTGAGGAATAAAGAGTGGTCATGTTTGAGGTTGCTGATACCATCTGGTACCCTGGTTAGGTTCGGTGTTCAGATGGGTTACTGTGAGCCAGCTAGGAATTGGGCCAACATTTTCTGATGATATGTGTGAACTGAGTTCCGATAGTATGTATTTCGTATTTTCCAGATAACAGTCCTACTTAATTTGAGGAAACTATATAACAGGTAGGGGGAGCCGCCTTACACCAGCCTCAACTCTGCAGCTGGGGGGGTTTGTAGAGTGGCAACCCCTATGCCAGCCAAAGCTCTGCTGCTGGGGGGCTGAAGGGTGAGGGGGGCAGCCCCTACACCAACCTCTGCTCTGCTTTTTCCCAGAGAAATGCATAAATGCATCATTATGTTGTTAATAGTGGAAATAATATGTGTGGTTATTATCACTGAACTAAGGTGGGAAATGTGGGATGTATATGAGCTAAGAAGAACAATCAAAACAAATGAGAAAGAGAAGAAAATCCAAACTTGCTGCAAAAACAGATTACCAAACAGGACCATTTATTACATGGATTCAGAAGCCCTGGGCATGTCCACATCATTATAAGGGATTTATTGTGGTGAATTGGTCCCACTTCAGCTCCAGGAGGCCAAGGCTCTTATTCATACAGTCACAGAAAATGGAAGTTCAGTCACAAACACTCAACTCTTTTCTTTTTGTCGCCTCTTTACAGGAATGAATGAGGAGTTCTCCTCGTAGCACGAACACCTCACCCCAGGAATCCTATTCTAGAAACACCAAGAACTAGATGACACTTTAAGCATCAAGGAGGCTTTTGGGCCCATTGACAGGAACTTGTGGGTACCCTCCAGTGCTTTGATGCAATCTAACTTGGCTGCCCTGATCCTCAGGCGTGGCACCTAGGTGCTACATTTTACACCTGTTCTTCCATAGGGTCTAGCTAGGCAGGTCATAAGCATGGTGTCCTTCATGTAGATCCCAAGGTCCCAGGTCACCTCACTCCATCACAGGCGGTGGGAGTCGGACAACCCTCAGATGTGCAGCACCTTCATCTGAGCAGTCACTCGTCCTGCAGACTGACTGCGGGCAGTCTCTCTCCACCCACCCTATGTATCTCTCACTCACATTCACTCTCCCTTCCACCTCCTTCCTTTCTCTCTTACACTCACCACTCCTTCTCTCACTCGATCTCTCCACTTCCCTCTTCTCTCCTTCTCCCCCTCACAGTGTATTCCTCACACACCCTTCTCCTCTCTCTCTCGCACACACTCTCTCCCTTCTTTTCTATCCTCTTTCACTCTCCCCTCCTCTTCCTCTCCACTTTTACCACTCTCTCACTCTCCCCATCAATTCTACTAGTCTTTCTCTCAAGCCCCCACACCTGGACTGGAGACGTGTGTCTGGACACCCGCAGTTGAAAGTGCTCATGGCCGGGGCGAGACAGTCAGCCTGGCTGCCCCCAGGATGTGTGTGTGAGCACATGCACTGGTGGAGTGGCGCCCTCTGACGAGTCCAGTGATAACACCCTCTAGTGAACAAGTATGGTACACCGTGAACAGAGACACTGCAAGAAGGGACCAACATAGACATTGGCACCATTACAACTCAATAACTGGCACAACCAAATCCAGGAGGAAAGGGAAGTAAACTACAGACCCAGAGAGAGTGGGGAGAGCCTGAGGACCAAGACCTATTCAGCCTCCTGTCCTATTGTACAACTGTCCTATTGCACTACTATCCACTTTCACAACTGTCTTACTGCACATTCATTTTAACAGCACAATACCCTTTACTTGAAGAAGTCAGTGAGAGCTCTCGTCCTCATTGGCTGATTCCCTCTATGGACCAACCTCACTTCCTCCAAGAGAATAACCAAGTGCATCTTTCTGCCTCCTCTATTTTTTTGTGGAGAGCTCGGAGTTGTGTGTTTGTAATTAAAGTCATTTTTATTTTTCAAGTAAAAGCATTGGCTGGACAATCAATTAGTGGTTTTATGGCGGTTTGAGTTCTTGGTTTCTAACTCCACATCTTCTCCTCGAGTTTACCTTGGACTGTTCAATGTCACTGCACTGAGTCATGGGGTGAGGGGTTTACTTGGTGCTCAGTCTTGGACCCCACAGCCACTTGCTCTTGTGGCAGGCTGCTGATCTATAGGCCCCCAGGTCCTAGACCCTTTATTCATAGAGATCTTAAAATCCTTCAAGAACCTCTTCTTGCTGAGAATCCGATGACTATCATAAGGGACTTTACCTTCCATTTAGAGTAGATGGATAACCATGATTCGAACAGTCTCTTAAAAGCTCTCGCTAATTAAGGACTATCACAACTAGTCTCTGCCCCCACTCACAAGGCGGGCCACACCCTAGAGGGGATCTTTACATATGACCAAAGATTAGTCTGTCAAAAAACTATTCCCATCAGCTGGTCTAATCATAATGCAGTTGCGTTCGTTCTCGCATCTATTTCAACAGGCAGAAATAAGAGCATTCCCCGCATGTGGACAAATTTAGAAACTGGAAAGGGGTCTCGGCTACGGCACTATCATGAACCTTAAACAGTATACCTTGTGTTATCCGGGAGGACTCGGATAGCGGAGCTGAGGCCTTCGCCACTTGGCTGGAGAGTGCAGATGACATATTAGCCCCTCTGAAGGCAACTGCACATAAAAGGCTTTCTCTATCCGCTCCCTGGTATAATGATAGGCTTAAACAAACATGCCGTCGCCACGAGCGAGCGTGGAGGAAAACTCAAGACAGACAAGAGATTATCTCATATATAAAATCACCATTAAAGAATATAACATGCAATAATTGAAGAAAAGTCCAAGTACTGCACCCAGAAAATTGAAAATACTGCCTCCACAAAAGAGCTTTTCAAGCTAGTACAACTGCACTCGGCCTCACAATCCAGAGTGGAACCACAGAGAGTTCTCAGGTGTTCTGTAATCAGCTAGCAACCATCTTCCATTCCAAGATTATGGATATCAACACAGGCTTTGGCCTGATTTCCCTTACACCAGCCCATTCTACCACCTCCTGTTATCGGACACAAGCCAAGAGACTACGGGTCTCTTCGTCTTTTCTACACTCTCTCCCAAGTTGGTTGAACAATACCTCCTGAAAACCTATGCAGGCTCACCCTCCAAAACCTGCCCCCTACAGTTCTCCATATGGTGGACAGCAATATAGCTGCCCCACTCTGTAAGCTTTTAAATAACCTGATCCTCTATGGGTCCTACCCACAGACTTGGAAGCAGGCTATCATTAGGCCCCATCTGAAAAAAAAGAATCTCAAAATCGTGGACTGTAAAAACTAATGCCCGATTTATCTGCTTCCGGTACCTGTAAAGGTTTTGGAAATGCATCTCAATATCCAGCTAATGGGGACTGCTGAACAACAAAACTGGTTCAATGACTCCCAGTTTGGCTTTAGAAAACATCATGGATCAGAAACCGCCTTAATCTCAGCCACAGACAGTATTAGGCACTGAATGGATGAGGGACAGGGACTGCTGCGAATACTCACTCACTGTATATGGCACCCATAGCGGCCATCATCCATTCCTGTGGAATGGAAGTAACATTGTATGCCGATGACACGCAGATTATGGTATCAATCCCAAAGAACTCATGTTCGTTAGCTGAGAACGTTCGATGTTGCATGACTAAAGTGGCAGATTGGATGTCAGGCAACATTCTAAAACTGAATGGTGCTCTCGCCCTGGTAATGTCCAGACTCGATTGCTGCAACTCACTTTACCTAGACTCGTACAAGAGTATGCAGTACAAACTCCAGGTGGTGCAGAAAGCCCTTGCGAGACTGGTTCTGGATATTCCTAGAAGACATTCGGCTGCCAAGGGTCTGGAAACCCTCCACTGGCTTACAATTAACAAGCGCATCCACTTCAAATCTCTCTTATTGGTCCTTATCTGAATCTGTGAATCCATGTTTAGCTGGTACTCCCCAGGCAGATCCCTTTGCTCATCTTCTAATCTGCAGCTTCACGTACCCATAACAACAAGGAAGACATGGGGCGACAGAGCATTCTCAATTGCCGCCAGTGAACTCTGGAATACTCTTCCAAAAAACAAGCAGGCCATCTCCCAGCTCATGCCTTTTAGAAAGGTTCTTAAGTCTTGGTTATTCTGCGTGTAGCTATCTCTTGAATCAACTATATTAATGGACTCTCTTCTTGGATGTTATCTACAGCGCCGTGACGTATGCGGGTAACTGACGAGCTTTATAAACTCAAAAATGTAATCAAATCAAAATGAAGCCCCGGGACACCAGTGGTAAAAGACTCACTCTGTTATAGTTTGAGTCCAGTTACCCTAGATTGACACATCACGCCTGAAAAAAGTTTGAAAATTACAAGCATTGTAAGTTGATCTATTTAATAAGTTTTTGTAAAATATTTCACTTGTAATAATAATTTATAACCAGCGAAACCATTTTAACCTGGCAAAATTCAATAGTTGTCGTGAAGTAAACCAAAACTACAACTCCAGAATTCATAATGATCTTAAATGAACGTCTAGGGCTTGTAGGTCCATTTCTCAGTGACGTCCGCTGGCAGCCTGAAGGTTTATATAAATGCTACAAACCAGTACAATCATTTGAAGTCGGAGAATCCTCTGCCAGGATTGTAACCTGTGACGTATGAATTATGGGTCCTGAAGATGTGCCTCAACCTACTGAGCTACCTCATAAATGGATGTCATGACACTAAAGCCGAAAGAGAACACACTCAGCCCAAGTCTTACCCAAGAGACAAGAATTACAACCAATTTCGATGAAGCAGAGACGGGGATATTAAGAAGCAGAAACCCCTAAAGGGATGAAGAGTTGACGAGTGTTACACATCATTCCTGCTCCCGCAGGAGCAACATTTAAAACTCAGAGCAAAATCATTCTGGTTTGTTTATCCTAGTGTTAAAACCTTATTCCAAGTTAGCCCCCTACCCTTGACTTTTGCATTTTAAGACATGTCATTTGTTGCTTTCTATTAGGTACCTTGTCATCTTAGTCCCAGCATGCACTGCTGTTGGGTTGAAAGGCAGATTTGCTTCTGAGGGTCACAGATCTAGCTGCTGTTCTTAAAATTTCATGAGAAAAATAGATTCTGCTTCTAACACAGGATGGGCTGTATATACACAATAACATCTTGAAACAATGTGTAGGCACAAGGTAATTCTACCTAATAGGTCTGCACAACCTGGAAAGGTTTGTGGAGTCATGAAAGCCCTGCAGGAGTCTGATATTGTGTTGCATGCATGCTGGTCATATAACATTATTGTACACTGTTTACAGTTAATGCATCATATTTCAAAATGCTGCAGTCTGCATGTCCTTGTAGAGTGCACATTTTGTAAATTACAATAGTGGCTTGTGCACCAGGCTTTGGAGGCGCCTGGTGTGACATTCTTTTTTGGCCCTTCCCCTATTACTACAAATCAGAGAACAAATTTCCTCAATGGCCACACAACTTTATCATGAGTATATCTCTAATAAGTGATGAGATATTGGTGACAGAAATACAACAATCTATTTCATTTTATTCAAAAGATATAAAGTTTATTCCATTTTCTCTAAATTTTCATTACTTTTTCGTATAGGAATATTTTTCTATATTTTTTCACAAGTGGAAAGTTACTATTTTTTCAGAAAGAAGTTTTTTTTAGAATTATGGACATTTTTATAATTTCAAAACAAGGAAATGAGAAAAAAGAAACATATATAAATATATACAATACATGACTATATACAAAAAATAATTTGTTATACACTACACCCAAATCAAAATGCCCCTGGTAAAAAACAATCACAACATACTTCCACATTCACACCCTAACTACACACATCACCACACCATCTGAGATAGAGAAACTGAATCATCAATGGCAGAGACACTTTGCCAATATACAGGTCTCAGAGATTAATATGAGACCCCGCACTTCTCCAAAGATTCCCTCACTCCCGCCTCCCAACAGTGCCACTCATCTCTACACAAGCCCTTTCCCACATGCATTTCTTTTGTTTTATAGCAGTACTAACCCTGGTGTGTCAGAGCACTTTACATCACACACATTTTATAGGGAGGCAATGAATCTTATGTGTGTAAATAAATCTGTAGGAAATGTTACACAAACCAATGAGCAATCTGTGACCTGCACGTACACGTGCTTCGTAGCAGGCATTTTAACCCTCTACGCTACTGTAGGAGTAAAACCTGCCACTAGACAAAACTTCCATCATTCAGCAGAAACATTAATCACCTGCATTACTTTGCCATTTTTATTGTTGCGTGAAACCTACTGGACCCACAAGGAAACAGCAGGTGCTTTTATAACCCCAAATTATTTCTGAACCATAGCACTGCTCCCAGGTCAGCGCAGGTGCGGCTGCACCGGTCGCACTGTCGTAAATGTGCCCTGAATCTGGATTACATACAAGGTTCACATGACAACTGTCTAGGCCTCTTAGTTCACTAATGATAGCATTGGGGCCGAGGCGGGGGCAGAAATGGTTTATACGTTTAAAAACAATCACTTTTAATAAGTACTTCTAAGGTCAGCTCTATAATGTGACATTAATATTACAGTTCGGCATGTCAAAGAAAAGCACGTTTGAATTCTACAGAGACTTTATTATATCCTACATGATGTTTGGTGTGCGATTCACATGGCAAACATTTTCTGGGCTTGTCTTCAAATTGCATAAGGAAAACAGATCTGTAGTGGTCAGTTTCACATAAGGCCTGAGGTTCTCATGGCAACATGTTGGAGGGTCAGTGTGAAGAAGATTCTTTATACGGTTGGTATTTAAACTGAGGATGACAGCTGAGGTGTGGGCTACACATCAGGGTTGGCTGAAATCTATACATTAATAAATCTAAGTGAAAGAAAAGTTTCCCAAGTCACTGGAAGTCATTCAAAAGCGTCTCTGCTAGAGCTCCTGGTCACAATTAATATCACTGCAGAAGGTGGTGGGAGGGAGGGATGAAGGGCTGAAGCTCCCTGCCACTCTCACACCAGCCTCAGCTCTGCTCCTCCCCTGTAGGGGGGTGGGAGGGAAGGATGAGGGTCTGAAGCTCCCTGCCGCTCTCACACCAGCCTCAACTCTGCTCCTCCCCAGAGACGGAAGTACGGGAAGAGGCTCTCTGTGAAGGTGGCCTGCGGGAAGGTATAGAGAAGTTCCATGGAATCAGCATTGTACAGGGACAGCCGCCCCCTCTCGTAGTCCAGATACACCCCCAGCTTCAGTGGATTCTCACGAGGGGACAGAGGAGTGTGAGGGGAGGTGAGAGCCTTGTAGTGACCATCACCCCATTTTACAGCCCAGACTCCCTCCTCAGGTGACCATGTGAAGTTTCCCTTCCTATTCACAGACTCTGCTGCAACCCCCACATGCCACCCTCCCACCTCCTCCAGCAGCTGCAACTCCCAGTAATGACTGCCGGAGGTGAACCCCTCCCTCCCCAGCACACAGTAGTACTGGGTGAATCTCTTGGGGGTGTCTGGCAGGGTCTGTGCTGTGTCTGTGTGTGTCACACGTCTCTGCCCTCCAGACAGGAGGAGCCGAGGATGAGCCGTGTCAGGATCCAGAGTCATCATCACTGCAGAGAAGAGATTCAGAATTAGAGATATAATGATACAAATACAGTCTGTAATTGCTGCTTTCTCTTTTTCCATTGATTCCTTTAAACTACATCCGGAGAGCGCACAGGACTAGACTGCTCACTACTCTAAAGGGTGCATTTATCTACAGCACACTGCACCAAACAGAATACTTAATTACACCATACAGTGCCAGCCAACACACTGTACTACACAGAACACTGCAGCAGACAGGGACCCGTTCTACATAGACAGGACATTCTACTACAGTGCACCACACAGAATACTGCACACACACTGCTCACATTGTACTGCACCGAACACTCCAGAAGATAAGGCACTGTACTAGCCAGTAAACTGTAATAGACGGAACAGAGTAACAGAGCTAATAGAAGGTATACTGTACTAGTCAGTACACTACATTAGAAAGTACAGGGTAAGAAAACTACTACTAGACGTGTACTGTACTAGTCAGCACTCTATATTAGATGGTACAGAGAGACACAGCTACTAAAAAGTATACAGTACTAGTCAGTACACCGCTTTAGATAGTACAGAAAGACGGAGCCACTAGAAGGCATACATTACTAGTCAGCACATTGCATTAGATGGTACAGAGTGATAGAGCTACACCAAGGTATACTGTGCTACTCAGTGCACTGCGTTAGATGGCACAGAGAAACGGAGCTACTCCAAGGCACACAGTACTAATGAGAACACTGCACTGAATGGAGTAGAGTAGGAGCGCTAATAGAAGATATACAGTACTTGTAAGTACACTGCATTAGATGACGCTGAGTGACAGAGCTACTCCAAGGTATACTATACTAGTCCATACACTGCATTAGATCGTAGAGATTAAGAGCGATACTAGAAGGTAAACAGTACTAGTCGGTACTCTGCATTGGATGGCACAGAGTATGAGAACTACTGCAAGGTATACTGTACTAGTCAGTACACTGCATTAAATGGTACAGAGTGACAGAGATACTTAAAGGTCTATTGTACTAATCAGCTCTCTACATTAAATGCTACGGAGTGGCATAGCTAATGGAAGGCATACTGTGCGAATTAGTACACCATTAAATGGTATGGAATAGCTGCATTAGTCGCAGGTATACTGTACTTGTCAGCGCACTGTTTAGATAGCCCAAAGTAACAAAGCTACTAGAAGGTATATTGCCCCGTGTTAGATCTGGGGGTCTCTAGTTGCCAATGGTTTGCACCCTTGTCCAAGTAGGGACCCTTGCTTCTAGTCAGGGTAAGGGAGTTACGCCCTTAGACAACCCTGCTCACCCCCTTGGTAGCTACGCACGAGCAGGCAGACTTATCTCAGAGGCAATGTGTAAAACTTTTAAGCATGCATACAGTAACACAGTGAAAACAATACACATGGACACCACACCAATTTAGAAAAATAGCAAGCTATATCTAAACCAAACAAGAAGACCAAAAACAACAAAAATCCAACACACAATTATGAAAATATGACACTTTGCAGAAATAATTCCAAAGTACTGTTCCTAGAAACCTGTAGCTCCTTGCGGGGCTATCTACGATCCTGAAAGTGACCGAATCCAAACGTTCCTGCTCCCCTCGTCGGAGCAGGCCAGTGGTAGAGTCGACAGGCTTGCAAACAGTACCTGTTTCATTGTGGCCGATTCGGCCGTGTGTGGCAACCGTCGTGGTCATGCTGTGAAGAAAAGTGCTGCAGTGGGCGGTGTCCTCACGTTGCGGTGCAGGCGAAGACTTGGTGACTGAGTCGGTGAGATCAGGGCTGCGGTGCGAGGTGAGACTATGTCCGTGCGGTGCTATCAGGTCACGATGCAGGCGACGGAGCATGTCGATGATTCAGGTGGGTAGCAACAGCGTCGGTGAGGCCTATGGCTGGGTGAATCGAAGCGATGCGGAGTCCGGTGCCCAGCAGGTCCCGATGCAAGCAGTGGCTCGGTGACGGAGTCGGTGAGACCAGGGTTGCATTGCGAAGTGTGGCGGTGCCTTCTGGACCCAAAGACAGCGGCTGAGTCGGTGATGGAGTTGGCTCCTCTTCTCCTCTGCTGCAACTCATGCTTCCAGAGGCGGTACCCAGAAGGATGGTGAAGTCTTTGCTGTTCCCGAGACCTCTTCAACAGGAGGCAAGCTCTACATCAGGCCTTTAGAGACACTCATCAAGCAGGTAACACACAGTTCCTCTCCTTGGCAGAAATAGCTACTGCAGGCCAACCCCAGACAGCATGCAGCAATGGGGCAGTATTCTCCTCAGTTTCTCTAGCTCTTCTCCGTGGCAGAGGGTCCTCTTGAATCCAGAAGTATTCTATAAATCTGGGGGCTTAAGTTTAATACTTATACCCCAAAATGTCTTTAATCTCATTGTGCATAGGGACTCTGAGCCCAGTCCAAACCAGTTCTGCCCTCACCGGTGCAGCTTCCTGGCAGGAGGTGGAGACAGCATGGTCCAGGACAGACTAGGCCTATTTAGGTGCAGAGAATTCTCCTCCCACCACTCCAAATGCAGCCCGGGTCAATTCAGCCCAGCCCTCACTCGCCCTGGAAAGGCAGATCACACCTCAACTCCCCCCCCCCCCCCAGTGGCTGCCTGAAGAGACTTCACATCCTCAGTCTCGTTCATCCAAAGCCAGACAGTCAATCCATAAACCAGCAGAGGCACACTGGATGGCTAAGCAAGAAAATACGCACTTTCTAAAATTGCCATTTTCAAAAAACAGGATACAAAAATCATCTTCACCAAAAGAGGCATTCCTGTATTCTGGGTTCAGAGATACCAAACTCCACTTTTCTATTTCATCCTCCTGGGAAGTTATGCCGGTAAGATATTACAGAACATTCCCCATTCTATCCTGTGGGACAGATAGCCTTTTAGCAGTGAAAAACGAAATGCACTGTATTTCACTGCCAGGACATGTCACACACATCAGTCCTGCCTTTCGCATATATTGCACCCTGCCCCTGGGGCTACCTTTGGCCTGCCTTAGGGATGGCTTACATGTAAGAGAAGGGAAGGTTAGTGCCTGGCAAGTGGGTGCACTGGCCAGGTCGATATGGCAATAGAAACTGCACAGACACTACAGTGGCAGGTCTGAGAACCTTTTGAAAGGCTGTTTGTGTGTGTGGCACAATCAGTGCTGCAGGCCCACTAGCAGCATTTGATTTACAGGCCCTGGGCACACACAGTGCACTGTACTAGGGACTTACTAGCAAACCACATAGGCCAATCATGGAAACACCACTTCATGTACACGATTTACACAGGGAGCACTTGCACTTTGGCACTGATTAGCAGTGGCAAAGTGCCAGTCAAAACTAAATCCAGCACAGCATCAAAAACACAGGAGGTAGAGGTAAAAAGACAGGGGTAACCTCGCCAAGGATGCCAGGTCTAACACCCCGACCCAGCACAGGTGGGAGAGCCAGAGTCCCCAAATACAAAAAGGATGCCCTCTTAATCTAAAGCTGCAAAGACACCATCCATTAAACAGTTGCTTCTCCAGCAAGGCAAGCGTGACAGAAATCAGGTGCAAACAACAAATTCAGCCCTGCAGGCCACTTAACCCCCAGACACCCTGCTGAGCTTCCCAGGTTCCGCAATCCCCTTCAAGTTTCAAGTTTAAATACTTTATTCGACAACTTTGTCATAAAAGCATATATCCCTAAGCTAAACAGAATAAATACTACGCTAGATTTTTAAGAACAAATTAAGATGCATATTAAATTTTATACTTTGTTGGCGAATAACTCAGTAAAATTATACATTTGTAAAATCAAGTCACAGCACAAGATCTTAGGGGAATAAATGTTGTCATTGTAGATAATTAATTACAGTTTTAAAGTGCGCGTGCGTATTATCCAAGCCCACCCCATATATTTGGCTACAGCGATTGCAAGATTGGGGGCACAATTTGATTTTAAAATCCTTAGCGCCTCTATATGTTTCCTTGTCCCCAAATTCCTGCAAGCCGGCTTTAACCATCTACTTCTTGGGGCAGCATATAATGGGCAAACAAAGAGAAAATGTGGGATGTCCTCTACATGTGCTTTACAATAAAAGCAAGTATTTACATTACCGGGAGACCATTTGGCCGTAAAAGCATTAAGGGGTAAAGAGCCAATTCTAAACTGAAAATACAGTTTCCTGTCTAGTGGCTTAGCAATCAAATCCCAGTACTGTTCAAATTTTGGAGTAGTTTTAAATTCCAGAAACTGGGATGTCAACACGGATGGTTGATTGGAAATCAATACAGTATTATTTATCATGTCCCAATACATTTTTTTCAATAAAATCTTAGATGGAAAAACATGTGGGTCTACTGCAGTCCACAGATGCTCTAGGTGCAGTTTTTGAAGTAATTTCCTTACTTCTTTGAGTCACGGTACTTTATGAAACCTGTCAGAATTAACAACATCCATAAGGGCAGCTGCGTAGTGACTCAGTTCAGGAGTAGTTTTTACACGCCTCCAATAAAGGAGGGGACGCAGTCTGACCGTATCCTCGATCTTTTTCCTCCCGAGATCATATTGAAGCGGGGTCGAGGGGGTGCTCTGGGGGACACCAATTATTCGGTGAAGAAATTTATTTTCTGCAACTACTAATGAATTCAAGTTGGTGAAACCCCATAATTCTGATCCGTAAAGACAGGCGCCCAACACTTTCATGCTGTAAATCTCCATTATTGGCTGGATAGGTCTTGTAAATGAAGATTTGTGTTTTTGGGCTATTGCCCCTGCCAGCTGATTAAATTTTAGCACCACAGAGTCCATGTGGGATTTCCAGTTCATGTTGGCATTTAAGGAGATGCCTAGATAGATAAAAGCATTCACTTCCTCCAGTGAGGACCCATTATAGTTCATTTTCCCCTTGAATTTCTTTGCGGGATTCAGGTTCATAAATTTAGTCTTTGATGTGTTTATTTCCAAGCCCCTAATCCGACAGAAGTCACCAAAAGCGTTTATTGACTTTTGTAATCCGCTAGGGGTCCGCGAGACCAGCAAGGTGTCATCTGCAAACATTAATACTGGAACTCGCTCCCCATCTAATAATGGGGCATCTGTCGGAAATTGCTTCAAAAAGTCAACTATGCCATTAATATAGAGGGAGAATAAAGTGGGGGCCAGAACACAACCCTGCCTCACTCCTCTGTCCACAGGGAAGGGTTCCGTGACATCTCCCTGTGCACCCCATCTAATCCGGGCATAGTTGTTCTCGTGCATCCTTACAAGCAAAGTCAATAGTTCAGGGCTTATTCCGAGATCCCGCAAGACAACCCATAACTTTTGTCGGGGAACTAAATCAAACGCTGACTTCAGGTCAACGAAAACAGCAAATAGTGGACCATTTAGCAAGGTTACGTTTTTCCAGTACATAGTTAAAAAATGGAATACCTGGTCGACAGAGCTGGTTAAGGGGCGGAAACCAGCTTGATACGGGGAGAGGATATCCTTATCATCTATCCAGGCTTGTATTTTGTTTTGTACCATCCTGCCCATCAGTTTTTGTGCACAGTCGATAAGGCTAATGGGCCTATAGTTACTTGGTAAAGCCTTGTCCCCTTTTTTGTAAACAGGTATTATTTCCGCTCCTTTCCATGTTGGTGGAATCTTTGCTCCTTGTGCGATGGCATTACCAAGCCATGCAAAGTATTTGCACCAATTAGCCCTGTCCGATAAAAACACATCCGCCGGTATTCCATCAATTCCTGGCGCCCTTCCTCTGGTTACTCCATCCATTGCCTCATTCACGTCTTTCAATGTAAATAGTTCATGGGTATAAAACACCCTTACTGGAAGGGGTTCCATTTGTAGTACCAAATTGTCTGCATATTGCGGTTTAAAAAAGTCCACCCAAGCCTCCTTAGCTACATGATTTTTCGGACAATCGGCTCGTCCCCCAGAGCCCCACTTTAAAATAGCCCAGAACTCTTTCTGATGTTTATCGGCACATGCTTTCTTCAGGTCTAACCATATATTCTCATCCCACAATTTTTTTGCCTTAATTTGTGTTTTTCTGTATTCATCCCTGGCCTTTAAAACTCCTGTTTTAGATCTCAGCGCTACACTAAGATTTTGTCGCGCTAATCTACAGGAATGGTCATACCATCCTCTTTTTATTGGTAATCTAACTCCCTTCCTCTGCTTAGTTTAAAAAAAAAAATAACTTCTGTATGTTAGCAAAAAATTTAGACTGTGACTCTTCAATCAGTTGTTTAAAATTTATTTCATTAATAAGGGTCTGTAGTCTGGTTACCTCTTCAGTAACTATCCCCTCTAGGGCCTGCATATCCCCAGGTTTGTCTACCAAAGTTGTCCATTTGATGTGTCGGAGATTGTTAGATGTAACAACGTCTAATGACGTAAGATCCCTAACCGGGTTTATTGAGTTTACACCTTGTTCCAGGTTGAAGAGCAAGCACAAAGGATTGTGGTCGCTCTCCAATCTTGGAATCACCTGCATATCGACCACTTTATGCCAACCTCTGACATCTATAAGGATATAATCTATCCTACTACTTGATCTTAAATTGTCAAAGGTGTGCTTACCCTGTGAGTCAGAGGAGGTGCGGCCATTTACTGCCCTCAGTCCTCTGGATAGGCATAAACTTTTAGCCTGTATTGCCACTTCTGTCCACTTTTTTACCAGCGGGAGGTCTAATTGGGGAATTCCCCATTTAGTGTCTTCCTCTTGTGCCAGGTCGTTATCCTCGCATCCTAGAGGTTCAAATGTTGTGTTCAGGTCTCCCCCCACCAGGATGGTATACTGCGTTGGTAGAGTCTCTAAGTCATTATCTAATGCTCCTATCACATCAGAAACTGTGCCCCCTTGGGTTCCCCTGGCATAGATGTTATATATTGCCAGGTTATAACCATCAGCCCAGGTGAGCACTATAGAGAGTAAGTCACTGTTAATAATATGACTCTGCTTGATGGTGCATTGTAAGGATTGGCGTATCCATATGATAAGACCCCCAGAGGGCCGCCCCTTAGTGTTCTTTTTCGCAGGTACATAAAAATTTAGGAATCCCTGGCGAAAAACTGGTGCCACTGACCATGTTTCCTGTAGCATGATAACATCATGATGGTCAATGAACTCGCACCATTCGGGAGTCTCTAATTTGTGGTGGATACCTGCTATGTTCCATGAAATGAACTTGATACTACCTTTCAATTCAGTATTTCCCTCTTGTGAAAATATGCTCTGATTAAAGGGGAGCAAGGGGGATAGAGGAATAATTTCCTCGTTATTGGTAATGGTATGAATAGCTAGTGGGCTATACACTACCAAGCTAGGAGTATAATCTCTATAGTCGGGAATCTTACCCTCACAACAATCTGTTTCTGGCTTCATTAAAGTGTTATTGATTCCGTGGTTAACCTCTACAACCTTAAATTTTCCTATGCTCCACGATTCTTCCAGTCAATCACATTGGCTTAGACCCGAAAGGGCCGCGAACCTATTATCGATCAAAATACCCCAATTATTTCTATTTTCTGGGTTTTTGGCTTTTCTAAGTACAGGGTTCCACTTCGTTTTCAGCATTGTTGGGTTTAAGATGTTACCTTTTTTTATGTAAAAGAAATCCAACGTTAGTGGCACTATTTCAGTGGATCTACGCTGAGGTGGGTACATATTAGCTAGAATATTTGGCAAAACTTCTGGATCTGAGAAATGTAGCACCACACAATCCCCCTTAAATTTTTTGCTACCACCCCTAATTCATTCGACTCTTCTAGCTTTTACTACTTCCTGTGCCAGCTGGTCCCTGCCGCCCGGTTTAAAAGCCATATTCTTTGATAACCAATGAAGTGATTTGTTTATCAAAGAAGAAATGTTCTCTACTTGCCCTGGTTCCAGTTGAGGGACATTTGCTAGGACCAATATTAGTGAGGAGGCTTCCATGATTAATTCAACGGGCCCCTTCTCTTCTTTAGTACCTCTAGAGCTCGGCCCTGCAAAGTCCCCATTATTAATATCTGGATCTGGGTTTCTCAAATCTCCCCCCCCCCCCCCCCCTTGCACTGGTCTCCTCGTGATATTTCGGGGAGTGTTTGCAAGTAAGTCTGACCCAGGAACAATTTGGGTAATTTTTGGATCAACTCTAGGTGATTGTAACAGAGGGGTTTTCGATGTTTCCTCTAATGATTTTTGCAAAAGTACCCCCAGTCTGTTAACCTCTTCTGTGAGCTGGTCTATTTTGCTTAAGAGCGGTTTGGTTATAGATTTGATCTTGTTATCCACGGCATTCAGCAGCTTCTTAAATTGGTCTTCATCCAGGTAGGTCTTTCCTCCTGCATTGTCCCTTATATCATCTCCACTATTTCCCTGGGGGGAGGCATCGGGGCGCTTTTTACTTGATCGAAGGCCACCCCGTTTAGGTATAATCTTTCCCCCCCCCTTTGTTACTCTTGGGGCTGGGACCGGTATAGAGGGCTCCTCTTCTAGAGTAATAATATCAATGTCTTGCACACTCTCGGTTGCTGGTTCAGAGATGGCTACTAGAAGCTGGGTCAGTGGATTGTTATCCGGAATCTGAAACACCTCATTACTGATATCAAGAGCAGAAGTAGATAAAGGCGTGTTATCGATAAGCAAGTCTGGCGAATCACTCAATCCCAAGGATAATCTCCTGTCATTATAAATTTTGGCAACTTTCTGGACCATGTAATTGTCTATGGTGTTGATGGAAACTGTCGAAGATTTAGTTTTAGACATTTTTCCAAACAGCTTTACCAGGATACAACTATGCAGGTCCGTGGGATGTTACGTCAATATGGTATCACAGGCACATACAATAGGGTAGGGGAGAATGTAACTTACTTGGGTATTTTTGCACAGAGTTCTAGGCCCTGCCTCTTTGTGCCGATGAGGGCCGTAGAGGGCCCGCCCTTTGCCCGGGCTTCGCCCCGGGCGTCCCGCGACGCGGGGGTGTCCCCTTCTTTATGGCGCCGTTGGCGCTCTCACAGCGCGTCAATTCCGCGCCGCCGCGTGGCCTGCCGGGTGCTGTGGTTCCCGGAGCGGCGGCGCGAGTCTTAGGAGCAGAGTGACTCTCGGCGGTGGCGGCTTTTCCTCCTGGGTGCCCCTGGCAGCGTCGGCGTAGTGAAGGTAGGTTTGTGCTTCTCCCCCGCTCTGCCGGGGTGTCCCCTTCTTTATGGCGCCGTCGGCGCTCTCACAGCGCGTCAATTCCGCGCCGCCGCGTGGCCTGCCGGGTGTTGTGGTTCCCGGAGCGGCGGCGCGAGTCTTAGGAGCAGAGTGACTCTCGGCGGTGGCGGCTTTTCCTCCTGGGTGCCCCTGGCAGCATCGGCGTAGTGAAGGTAGGTTTGTGCTTCTCCCCCGCTCTGCCGGGGTGTCCCCTTCTTTACGGCGCCGTCGGCGCTCTCACAGCGCGTCAATTCCGCGCCGCCGCGTGGCCTGCCGGGTGTTGTGGTTCCCGGAGCGGCGGCGCGAGTCTTAGGAGCAGAGTGACTCTCGGCGGTGGCGGCTTTTCCTCCTGGGTGCCCCTGGCAGCGTCGGCGTAGTGAAGGTAGGTTTGTGCTTCTCCCCCGCTCTGCCGGGGTGTCCCCTTCTTTATGGCGCCGTCGGCGCTCTCACAGCGCGTCAATTCCGCGCCGCCGCGTGGCCTGCCGGGTGTTGTGGTTCCCGGAGCGGCGGCGCGAGTCTTAGGAGCAGAGTGACTCTCGGCGGTGGCGGCTTTTCCTCCTGGGTGCCCCTGGCAGCGTCGGCGTAGTGAAGGTAGGTTTGTGCTTCTCAACTAGCATGAATATTCATCTACTGCAAACGGAATTGTGGACCAGGTCGAAATATCTCTAGCCGAACAGACCCACAACATTAATGATCAGGCTAGGCCAATTGGAGGCACAATATCTCTGGCTTGAGGAAAAACTTCAGCACTAAGGGAACGGGTCATGGCAGAATAATTTTCACATTAGGGGCCTGGACAAGAATATTCACAACGCTGCCCTAGAGTCCCGTGTTCACAACCTGTCCACCAACTATTGCAACTACCAGCCCATTCCGAGAACTAATTTGATCGTACCCACAGGGTTTACTCACCTTTTCATGAAAAAACAGATCTTTGCTCAGACATTTCTTTAAGGCTAAAGGATCGATCATTATGTAAAGAAACAAGGAACCCCTGATTTGGATAGGATTCCTGGGTCAGGGCAAATAATATATGTAAAATAACGTACCCAGGCAAACAAAAATGAAGACTGGCACAATTCAATTAGCAAAACAGGACAAACTTAATAATGAAACACTAAGTTAGCATGAAAAAGTACATTTTAATAAATTTGATAAAAAAGTGTCATGAATTAGGTCATTGATATATTGGTAAAAAGTGATAAAAACAGTTCCATTAACAGATGTACATTGTTTATACAGTAAAATGATATAGTGAGGAGATGGTTTCCTGTCTACGCGTTTCGACACGTTGAAGGTGTCTTCCTCAGGACTCTACCATCATGATACTATGTTTAAAACATGTGCTGAGTAATTAGCTCTAAAAAGTGGAAAGCGATCCTCCGTTGAACCTTGCAACTTCACAACTTGATAAAATCACTGATATCACTGCGATGCTGGGGCTTCGCCCTTTCATTGATAGTCCCACCCATGTTAAAGGGCACACGCTAGATGTAATATTCTCTACGGTGCCTATTGAAGTGTCCCCTCCGCTCCCTGTTCTCTGGTCCGATCGCTTTTTAATAAATTTTGTTTTAGTATCTGAGTGCAGGACTAGCCAAAGACTTCACAAGGATGGCTCTTGACAATCAAGAGCTTTCCACTTAGTGACAGCAGACATGCTCGCCGATGCTCTCTGTCAACATCCGTGTATAATGACAGGGAATCTAGAAGTCGACCTGACGTCGGTCAAGAACTGGCTTCAGGCAAGATTTGAGGAGCTTGCCCCTCTGAAGCCAGCTAGAATAGCTCCCTGCCATGACTCCGCTCCTTGGTTTACCTCCACTCTACGGAAAACGCGCCAAGACTGCAAAAAGGCGGAAAGACTCTGGCGGCGCAAGTACGATCTTGTGGAAAAAATCAAGTACAGGGATGTCATAAAATTATATCACAAACAGATTGCTGAAGCTAAAAAGAATTATCTCGAGCATAGAATAGATCAAGCTGATAACATGAGTCGGGAACTGTTTAGAATTGTGAAGGAATTCGTGGATCCTGTTGCAGGCGCCCGTATACACTCCCATACGGAAGAGTGGATCAGACAGCTTGCCGACTTCTTTGTCACAAAGATTATAAAGATTCAGGATTCATTTCCCGTTGTGGAGCCTTCGATGGATGTTGCTGCCTTAGGGTGTAATCATAAGCTGGTACCATCCTTAGAGGCAGAGTCTGGGCCCGCTCTATCGGCTTTTCCCCAGCTGTCTTGTGAAACATCGCTTGAGCTTCTATCCCGGTTGCAATCGGGCTCACCTCTGGATGCTTGTCCAGCAAAATGTCTGGGCAAGGTGGCTTCAGCTGTAAACAGCTTGCTGAACCCCTTGCTTAATTTGTCATTGAGCTCCGGGGTGGTTCCTCGAGAATGGAAGCACGCTCTTATCCTGCCGCTGATTAAAAAACCTCTGTTAGATCCCTTGCAGCTGGCCAACTATAGACCGATCTCCCTCCTCCCTGCTCTGGCGAAGGTGGTGGAGAAACATGTTCAGCATACTCTTACCATCTTCATTGAGAATAACAAACTGCTGCATGACTCCCAATCTGGTTTCCGTGCCAATTACAGCACGGAGACAGCCCTCGTAGAGGTGACCGACGCCATCAGGGAGACGCTCGATCAGGGGGGAAAGGCTATGTTGGTCTTGCTGGACCTGTCGGCGGCGTTCGACACCGTCCCTCACGCAGGTCTCCTTTTAAGACTCAGGGAGATAGGATTGCGGGGGACGGTGTTGGACTGGTTCCAATCCTTCTTAGCCGACCGGCGACAGGTGATCTGGGCTCCACCGTTCTCCGCGGAAATGCCTTCGCTAGAGGTGGGGGTGCCTCAAGGATCCATCTTGAGCCCCACCATCTTCAACATCTATATGACCCCTCTGGCGGAGGTTGCGGAGGCATTTGGAGCCCGGGTCATTTCATACGCTGATGACACCCAGCTCCTGTTTACTTGCAGGAAGGGAGAGGTTTTCGACGGCGGCAGAATTAAAGACTGTCTGAGTGCAGTATTTGCGTGGGTTCAGCGGCACAGCCTGAAATGCAACTCGGATAAGTCCGAGCTGCTCTTTTTCGGTTGTGCCCCTGATCCTGGCTGGAAGTCGTGGTGGCCCCTGGACATGTTTCCACCTGAGAAGTCATCCTCCCAAGTAAAAAATCTTGGAGTTGTGCTTGATGACGATCTCTCTTTTCGTCCACACATTATGGCACTATCAGGGAAATGTTTTAGCATCCTCAAGATGCTCAGGAAATTCCTCCCACTACTTTCCCTGCAATACCGTAAGAATGTAGTTCAAGCGCTGGTGGGATCTCGTTTGGACTATGCAAACGCGCTCTTTGCAGGACTGCCTAAATATCTTTTGTCCAAATTGCAAATCGTCCAAAATTCGGCGGCCAGAGCTATCTTTGGCCTGCCGAGGAGAGCCAGTGCCACTATGCTGCGGGTCAGGTTGCATTGGTTACCGATGTCCAGCAGAATTAGGTTTAAAATCCTCACGTTGGCGTTTAAAGCTCTCCATTCTATTGGTCCCAACTACCTCAAGAAGCGTATTGCTTTCTATGTTCCATGGAGAACGTTGAGGTCAGCTGACTTGGCTAAAGTGGAGGTGCCTGCGGCCAAACGAGTTCGGATGGGAGGTCGGTCTTTTCAGTATATGGCTGCTCGCTTTTGGAATGAGCTCCCTCTCTCCCTCCGCAAAGCTAACAACCTTCTGGCTTTTAGGAGAGAGTTGAAGACCGTGCTCTTTTCCGCGTAATCACGGCGACTGTGGTGTGGCTGCCTTTTGGTTTCTGGGTTTTTCAGGCCTCTTTGCTAAAGCGCCGGGACACCCTTTGGGGTAGCCGTGCGCTCAAAAAGTACGGCTATAACATAACATAACATAAAATGCAATCGAATTCAGATTTCTGGCTATCTTTAATAAACAGAAAGGTGGCGTACCGGGGTTACGTGTGTACACAGCCGAATGGAGTTTTATTAGGTACAGGTTACAGATTATCTGTATTAGGTAGAGTGGAGACGTGCCAGTGTCATGCGGTTGCACAGCTGATTAAAGATACGCTCTACTGCAGGTTAACGGCTATTTGTATCAAACGGAATGATGGCGTGCCGTGGTAGCGCGGTCTAACGTCTGGAAATTCAACGGAGGGAACGGGTCACGGCAGAATAATTTTCACATTAGGGGCCTGGACAAGAATATTCACAACGCTGAATATCGATCAACAAAGGGAGAGACAGGGTTCAAGGGCACTCTTAGTCCCCAATCAATAGATACAAAAACAAAGGAAGAGTGTCCGTCAGTAAGGCGGTTGTCTCGTGGATTCCACGAGATCCAGCGGGGACAGCTAGGTGCCGAGAGGGTGCTGAGCGTTGCGGGCGGTGTGCCATTGTCGCTCCCACCCCCCCTCTGAATCTATGGGGCGTGGTTCATACTGAATACAAACTTCTGGGCTCCTCGCAATAGAGGCAAATCCCCAAGCTTTTTGGTTTGTATTTTCACGCACTTATTTTTACACATAGTGCCACTGTTTTTAACTTTCACAACCTACAGCAGGGTAGGCCTTAGCGCGCCTATACCTGTTGAGGTAACACCCACTTACTGGTCCTGACGAAAGCCCTGTAAACTCACACACTTAAAGGGCAGAAACATGTTGACCTTCCCCTAACAGGGAAACACCTGTATTTCTTGTGGATAGTTTCCCTGCACATAGCTTTTACTTTTAATATGTCAAGTTGACCAGCGAATAAATGATTTTTTGGGACAACCGCTGACATTTTTAACTACACCCTTTTTTTCACATTCACTCTCACAACAACCTGCTCCGCAGTCTCCTGGCGTCGTAGCACACTCGGGAGGTACTCGATCTCCCTAGTGGACCCGATGATGAAGCATGTCACCACTAGGGTGAGTGAGGGTTTCTTGAAGAAATAATGAGTTTTTTCTTGAAAGTTAGCCCAGCCTTCTGACCAACTACAGCTGGCCTCATATTAATACGTGCTATCTCGATCACACTCACGCCTTACTGACGGACACTCTTCCTTTATTCACAACGCTGCCCTAGAGTCCCGTGTTCACAACCTGTCCACCAACTATTGCAACTACCAGCCCATTCCGAGAACTAATTTGATCGTACCCACAGGGTTTATTCACCTTTTCATGAAAAAACAGATCTTTGCTCAGACATTTCTTTAAGGGTAAAGGATCGATCATGGCATTCTCTCACTCTCAAGACTTGATACAATGCCGGGGAGATTCGATTAAAATTTTCCAAGATGTCTCTTCACCAACCCTCACCCACCACTGTGACTTCAGAGAGAATCCCTTACCATTGGGAATGCCGCTTTCAGCTTCACTTTACGAAGGATGCCAAACAGCTTGGTGTAAAAAATTCACAAGAAGTCTGGGAACTACTTAATCGGTCAACACCGGATGACAGCAAGGCCCAAGAACCGGGGCCCCTGTATAGCAATAACGAGAACGGAATGGAGAATCCCCAATCAAATAAATCAAGAAGACGTGCCCCAGACTACGCCAACAGGAGAGGGAACTCCATTGCAAATCGTCCGATGAGGGTTAATTGCCTCCCTCCAGGCGCACAGGTGAGACCTGCCCATGTGCCTTCCTTAATGGGAGCCTTCAAACCTGTGTTAGACTATTCAAACTAAAGGACTCCCTAACCATGGCACCTCTCACTATCATTAGAACAACATAGCGGCATCCAGGTTCCCTTCCGTACTGTACTCCGTTGTTGAACCGCTCTGGCCGGCTCCCATGAACATTTCCATCTGCAGTGCTCGGAGCGAGCCAGCACACAACCCGTAATCTGCCCCACCACTCTTTGACACGATTCGATTCAATATACTTTATTCAGTTTGTAAGTACAACCATAAAAGCATTTACAAAATTAAAAAGACACATTCTTTGACACATTTATGCTTGTGGGACCACGTTCATAATAACACTTGGTTTGCTTAGTTTTCACCTGTTGATGTTCATTTTATTCTCTCATACATTACACCCAGAGGTTTCCACAGGGATACTGAAAGTCACCACTCGTTACACCATAACGAGCATCAGCAATGCACTTGGCTTGCCAAGTCTCCACACACTTCGATTCCTTGATATTCAAGACCGACTGCCAGACCTACATAGTGGGGGCTCGCACACCAAATCACACCACTAACATTATCCTAGAAACCTCATAGAATGACCACGTTATCAATAGTCACCCTTAATATACAAGGCCTAAACGCACCAATGAAACGGGCTGCCTTCTTTAAAAGGGTTCACCTGAGACATTGACGTGTTATTGCGCATGAGCGCGGCCGGCAGAGAGGCTGCTGCAAGCGGAGTCCAACATGGATGGCAGGCAAGATCCCTTGGTGGGTGCCTGGCAGAGAGCTGCAGGACCGCCAAGGCAGGAGGAGCGGAGGGGTCAACAGGGGCTGCAACTGCAACGCTTCCACAGGTGCTAAGGGAGCAAGAAACCGGTACGTGCATAGCCCTACGGTAGCAGCCGACTCTGTGGCTGAGAAGAGGGTTTTGGAGCTGCGTCTCCGAGCTGTGCAGCTCCCACCAGTAGACAGTGCAGAGAAGCTCTGCCCGTGAGAGCGGAACTCTGCGAAGTAGAGCCGAGCTTTGGGGGCGCGTAGCGGAACTCCGTGAACACTGCCAAACCCTATTGTGGTGGACATGCTCCATGGCCCATAGTTATTGGGAGAGAACACCAGCGGTAGAGGCGATCACAAAGACGAATCTCACCATGGATCCCCTTGTTCTTTTGCAATGGATCCCAGAGGAAAACTCAGTATATCCAATGACTACATCAACAAGTAAACTCTTAACCCACGTGCTTCTAGTAGCTCACTTAACAATGGCACAATTTTGAAAACAGGCCCTGCCCCACTACTCCATGTTTGATGGTTTACGGTTCGGTGGTCTATGCAAATTATTAAACCACAAAAAATACTCCAATAGACCAGCAAGTGGTCAGAGAAAAGAGTACCTAACTGCCAAAAGGGAAGTATCTTGTGTGAGGATATAAGCCTAACTTCACCAAGAGGTGGTAAAGGAAGCAATTCCTTCTTGTTTAGTTACCCTCACACACCCTAGTGGTGTCATGCGTCATCATCGGGTGGGATCAACCACAGTGTTGGGAGCTCTTGTGATAAATGAAGAACAGGTGGATTAAAGATAAAAAACCTCAGCCAGGCCCCCAGTTTCCCTTTATTCTTCGGTCTGTCAGGGTTGTTAAAGTTATTAAAAGTCGGGTCAATGGGAGTGTTATGGCCCTATGACCCTATTGCCAAGATGTTTCAGTCCTGAGTCGCTCGTAAAGGTCCTGGACTTTCTTCAGGGCAAGGGTCATCCACCCTGGGAAAAGCAGAGAAAGGGAAGAAAGGGAAGTCCCTATCCTGTCAGTTAAATAAGGGCAGAGTAGCTGCTCCTTATGTGAATGCAACAGATATTTGATCTGTCATGCGTGGTTCTACATCCAGTTTGCGGCTAGAAATCGCTTCACAGGGGACCGCTAGGCATGATGGGGTAACCCTGTAGTCAAACCTCCATCAAGGGTCCTGCCCCGCCTGTGCACCTACTTGGGCTGGGTCCCCGGCAAATTAAACACTTATGGCATTAATACATGATACCGCACATAAACACTAGCACCATTTTGAACCTACATGAAGACGGAAAAGAGATACAAGATGTGAGATACAAGACAAGACAAAAAAGAGATACAAGACAGCAGACCCCCTATCCTTTAACACTTAATGCTGGACAATATGTCCTCAGATCTAGAAACAGACAGCTCCGAGGGCGAACAGGACACATGACTAACCCTCAAACTTTTCACAACACACATACTAGGAATAAAAAGCCCACTCCCCCATTATCCGGCAACCAGGGTGCCCATATATAATCCTCGTACACCCAGGAAATATAAAACTGCTGGTACTGAGTATCTGTGTCAATGAAGAATTAAGTGAACGTAAGGTTGATATGTATTAATAGCTTTATGTGATATTCTACTGATGTTGTATGCTAGTATGGACCCATGAAAATAAATAAAAGTTAAATAAATAAATCAAGGACATATTCCTAGGATGGGCCCTGAATAAATAGGTTTGACCGAGAGAGGAGGACTGACTGCAGTGGCAGCTGGTGACATCTGAAAGTGGTTGGGCGTATAATAAATTGTCATACTGCACTATGGCGAGCGTGCGAGCCGAACTACCTACGAGGGATTCTGGTAGGGGTTCTCCCCCCCACCCTGAGAACTTTTTGAAAAAAGAGTGAACAAATGGTGCATTTTCAAGCAAATTTGAGAAAGCAGGAAGGTTAATCAAGCAATTGTGAATCTGTTCTAACAAAGACTGGCAAAACAGTCAGTCTAATCGGATGCATATCAGACGCCGGCCTACCACGTGCTCTGTCCATCTATGCCACTGTGTGCTATTCTTTCACAAGTGATGGTTTGTACTGAGCTGGTATTCCATTACTGCAGATGATGAAACACGCGGAGCCCTTAATTCACTTTGGACGCATGCGTAGAGTATTACTGATTGATGATGTAGGTGATTGATTACATACATTTTAGATCAGTGAGTACAGGGACAGGGGGCCAGAAGACTCCACCACAGCATACTTTGGGTGGCTAAATCACGGAGTCTGTGGAGACCACCCCATACCAACCTTAGAGCGGTGCGTACACTCGTAATGCAGTGAGGCATGCATTTTTTGCAAATGGTATTCTTGTCCAATATAGCAGACTATGATATGTGGCCTATTTAATGTATTTAAAAGGACCTACTGGCCTCGGAGTAGCAAACACTGCCCCTCTAGGCAAGAATGACACACACTGTTTTTATACATTTAATGGGAGAGTACCGCCACTTCTCAGGAGCAAACAGGCCCTTTGTATAGAGAGTACCAGCACCTCTAAATTTCCATTAAAAGCACTGCTCATCAGACCTTGACCTATAGCAAGAGAGAAAACACACACGGTGGGAATAATGAAGATGGTGAAGTGACAGCTCTGCACGGTTAATAAAGGAATAACTAACCTTTCTTTATTCAGGAGTACCAAGACAGAGTGATTCTCCTTTGCCAGCCACAGGATAACTGACTCGGGTAGAATCCCGCACCAACAACATTCTCATAATACATGACATAGTAAGCCCCGGGTACTATAGACGAAAAAGAGGGGACACTGACAAAGGGGGAAAGCAAGAACTTGCAAGCACGAGAGAAAAGAGCAGGGAGTGTCTGGTGGAGAGCCAAGGAGGCAGGTGGAGAAATCAAGGTCACGCAGTCATTGCAGAGCATGAACACTCCAAGGGCTATGTGAATTGTACTTTTTTTTAAAAAATCCAATCCCAAAATAATGTGTTGCATCTAGGTGCTACGATTACCATTATAGAACTGTAGGCATTGCAGAGCTTCACAGGATAACAAACCTAATGACAATACCATTTTGTAGAACACACATCATGGAATGTTTGTTCCCGAATCTTCTGACAAGCCCAGTCCTTCACGGAATACAAATTAATTCATCTGAGGTAGAGTTTTACTCCACGTCTTCATGGGGCTTACAAGCAGAGCAGAACATCAAAGGCAGGCTTCAGAATGCGAATGGCTACGGATAAAGAAAGACCATGGCAAACAGTCTCCTCCCCTACAACATCTGAAAGAAATACAGTCTCGAAAGCAGCTTTACCTTGCATGCAGCCTACATAGAGAAAAGGGAGAGGGCGCATGACTGCTTTGGTCCATTTTATGTTTCTACTTCTCGTACTGTGAGAAAGCAGTTAATGATTTTTGCGAAAAAAACAACAGTAATGTGGAAGTAGTTGTTACCCTAGAGAGTGTGCAGCGGTGGGGGGGAATTGAACTGCCAGTTATCAACAAGGTCTGGTAGGAGGTAAACAGAGAGATGTGGGGAGTTTGTAAGATGTAGGAGGTAGCAGTAGTGAGTATGTAGGCATTATTTATTTTATTTATTTATTTTAGAGTGCGAACCAGACCCGCGAGGGTATCAGAGTGCTTTACAGGATTAAGGGTGGTATACAAAGATTTAGGAAGGGAGGGACCAATTGGGTAAAATAGGTAGATACATTATACAAGAAAAAAGAGCATGCAGTCTAGAGTCCCGGATACATATGGGATAAAAAAAGAAAAACAGATAGATACATTATAAAAGAAGGCACACGGTCTCAACTCTTGGGTGGGTGCCCAGGAGTGCAGGGTAGGTATCATCCGTGAAAACCATGGATAATGCCGAAGTGGAGTGTGGAACATGTCGCTGAGGTGATTGTAATGTGATCGTTAGGAGAGGAATTTGCCCATTAGGAAAGTTTTGGTCTCCTTTTTAAAGCGTGCCAAGGCCGGAAGTCTTCTGATGGCGGGTGGGAGAGAGTTCCAAATTCTTGGTGTGGCCCCAGAGAAGGCCCAATTGTAGTTTGTTTTCTTCCGGAAGCATGCTGGCTGAAGCAAAAGGTCTTTGGCCGATCCGGATATCACAAGTTTTTGGCCGAGAAATGGGGGGGGATTGGAGTAAAGACCTTTGTGAGTAATGCGGGTAGTTTAAGTTGGATTCTGGCCTCTAGGGGAAGCCAGTTCAGAGCTTTGAGGTGGGGAGAGATGTGGTTGAATTTCTATGAGCTAGTTAGGAGTCTGGCGGCTGTGTTGAGGCAGGCTTTCAATGGGGCCAGAGAGTTCTTGGGTAGCCCTGCGAGAGTAGAGCATCCATATTCTAGTCTGGGAATGACTAGTGCCTGGATTGCCGTTTTTAGGTCAGAGGCATCGAGGAAGGGTTTTAGGTTTCTTAGGTATCGTCGGCGTACATATGGTAGGAGATATTGGCAGAGCGTAGCACCGCTGTGAGTGGTTTAAGGTAAAGATTGAAGAGGGTAGGGGAGAGGGTTGATCCTTGGGGGAATCCAAGCGTGATCGGAGAGGGAGAGGATAGATTACGGTTGAGGAGGACTCTCTACGAGCGATTTTGGAGGAAGGATCTAAACCATTCAAGGACAGTGACATCCAAACTCATCCTGAGTTGAAGGCGTTCAAGGAGAATTTCGTGGTTAACCGTATCAGCCGACCCGCTTGAGTTGCAGAACTACAGGCCAATCTCGCTTCTCCCCTGTTGTTCAAAGGTTCTGTTAACCCTGGTGAACCAACAGCTATCCCGCTATCTGGAACAAAACCACCTCCTGGATCCCTCGCAGTCCGGATTCCGTGCATCACATAGCATAGAGGCCGCACTGTAAGAAGTGACAGATACCATCAGGATGACATTAGATAGAGGGACCCCAGTGATCCTAGTCCTCCTTGATCTGTCACCCGCAGTCGATAATATTTCATATTGGATGTTGCTAAACAGATTGAGGGAGATTGGGGTGAAGGGCAGGGCTCTAGATTGGATTCAGAGCGTTCTATCGGGCCGTACCCAGAGCATACAGTTGGGTTAATTTGTATCGCAGACCACAGGGGTGGACAGGGGCGTTTCACAGGGTTCTGTGCTGAGTCCCACCCTGTTTAATGCGTACGTGACATCCCTGGTGGATATCATCAGAGGCCATGGCTTTGAGACCATCTCATATGCGGATGACACGCAGCTAATTGTTCCCATTGGGGAAGACATTATGCCAACTCAGTGGAAATTCAGAAGCTGCATGTCCAGCATCGGCATCTGGATGAGGAGGAATTTTTTACAACTCAATTCCTCAAAAACTGAAATTCTGCTATTTGGGAAGGCCGAGGCAATCTGGTCCCCAGAGTTGTGGCCGGCTGAGTTGGGGGAAGCCCCTCCACCTAGGAGTTGGGCTAAGAATTTGGGCATCAAGCTAGATGATAAACTATCTATGGAGGAGCAGGTCAAGACAGTGTCAGGCACGTGTTTTGGCACAATGAGGATGCTCAGGAAGATCTTTCCCTGGATCCCTTTATCAGCGAGGAAAACCCTTGTCCAGTCACTCCTGGTGAGTCAGCTGGATTATGGTAATTCGCTGCTGGTGGGTGCCAGAGAGGATCTACTATCACGGCTGCAGGTAGTGCAGAACACTGCAGCCCGCCTGGCCCTCAACAAGCCGGCACGCACCCCGTCGGCCCCTTTGCTCAACCAGCTACATTGGCTCCCGGTGAGAAAAAGCTCTATTTTTAAGATGCTCTGTGTGGTCTTTAAATCACTACAGGGAAAAGGCCCTGTCTATCTCAGTAATAAACTCAGGCGGTATCAACCGGCTAGGCAATTAAGATCTAGCAACGCCAACCTTTTGTGATTCAGAAGATACAGAGGGTAAGGAAGGGCAGTAGAGCCTTCTGTTACTTGGCGGCGAGCCATTGGAATAAACTGCCACAAAACATCAGGTCTTGCAGTCAGCTAATTAGCTTTAAGAAACTTCTAAAGACATGGCTGTTTTAGATTTATGGACCCAATTTTACCTTCTCCTATAGCGCTGAGAGATCCCTTTGGGTATGATTCGTTTGCGCTCTACAAGTCCACAAAGTAAAGTATCAAAGGCCGAAGATAGGTCTGGGAGGATTAAGAGACAGGTTTTGCCTTGGTCGAGGGCTTGGAGGGCGTCATCCACGAAGATTTAGGAGGGTGCTTTCCGTGCTGTGTCCAGCTCTGAACCCGGATTGGAAGTCATCTTGAAGGTGGAAGTTGGTGATGTGTAGGCTCAGCTGCTGTTGCACACATTTTTCCAGAACTTTGGCTAGGAGTGGGATGTTGGATATGGTTCTATAGGTGTCGGCGGAAGCAGGGTCCAGCGCAGGTTTTTTTTTTAAGATGGGGACGACTTGGCCAGCCTTAAGAGAATCAGGTATTGAACCCTGTACGAGGGAGGCGTTGATTAATGAGGTCCAGAAAGGGATGATAGCCTGAGAGGCGGCAGCTAGAGGGGAGAGGATCATTGAAGTGTTGTTTGGGTTTAAGAAGGCTAGAATTCTCGAGATGTGATGTGATGTGAGGAGACATTTATATAGCGCACTATCACTCCAAGGAAATGTTATAAAAACACGGGTCAACCCAAGAAGGCGCTGGGACCTGGGCAGTATAGCAGTACAAACAAAGTGGTCCCAGTTTATAGAGAACAAATAAAAACAATCAATAACCAATAAAAATGGATGTACAATTAATTATAACAACATTGTTTTTTAATCACAATGTGTTTCATATAACAATTATTCATTCAATAAATGTACAATAAATCACTTTACAAAATGCCCCTATGAAAGTGAGAAAGGGAAGGGTAGTGTTGGGATGGTGAAAGAATAAGATCTTCAAGGAAGGTCTGCAAAACCACAATATAAACAATTAGTTGTATAAAGAGTTAAATCATCTTCTATTTGAAAACATCATGCTTAATGGAAAACAATACTAATAAATGATAATAGAGGCTGAACATAGAAGGAAGTGTCGACGTTTCGACCCAGTTGGAATGCAGGCGTGGATAAACCTTGCTAGAGGGTCTTCATCAGGACGGGGGTGTTGGAGGGTAGGGCAATAGATCTGCTTGTAGGAAAAGCTCGCTCAGTATTCATTCAAAAGTGGTCATCAACACGCACCAGGGGCCAAATTTAGCAGGAGGGCGATGTCGTTGCCACACCCTGAAGTGCCGCTTCTAGTCGTAGAGTGGCTTCTCCAACAGCTGGGAGATGGCTCTGCATGTAGCAAAAAAGGCTTGTTCGAACAGCGCGAAGTTCCGTCTGGCAGCCGACGTCTATTAGTCATGGTCCATGACTAATAGACGTCGGCTGCCAGACGGAACTTCGCGCTCTGAATTTCTCGACTGCGGATCACGAAGCCAACAACCCGGGCATTCGGGAAGCTGGTCACACGATCACCCCAAGGTCGGCAATTATCCCGTCCTTTCTGATTTTGGCTCACGGTACGGGAAGACGACCGCCCAAGTTAGAACGAGCCTTTTTTGCTACATGCAGAGCCATCTCCCAGCTGTTGGAGAAGCCACTCTACGACTAGAAGCGGCACTTCAGGGGTGGCAACGACATCGCCCTCCTGCTAAATTTGGCCCCTGGTGCGTGTTGATGACCACTTTTGAATGAATACTGAGCGAGCTTTTCCTACAAGCAGATCTATTGCCCCACCCTCCAACACCCCCGTCCTGATGAAGACCCTCTAGCAAGGTTTATCCACGCCTGCATTCCAACTGGGTCGAAACGTCGACACTTCCTTCTATGTTCAGCCTCTATTATCATTTATTAGTATTGTTTTCCATTGAGGCATGATGTTTTCAAATAGAAGATGATTTAACTCTTTATACAACTAATTGTTTATATTGTGGTTTTGCAGACCTTCCTTGAAGATCTTATTCTTTCACCATCCCAACACTACCCTTCCCTTTCTCACTCTCATAAGGGCATTTTGTAAAGTGATTTATTGTACATTTATTGAATGAATAATTGTTATATGAAACACATTGTGATTAAAAAACAATGTTGTTATAATTAATTGTACATCCATTTTTATTGGTTATTGATTGTTTTTATTTGTTCTCTATAAACTGGGACCACTTTGTTTGTACTGCTATCACTCCAAGGAGCATCTTGGCGCTTAGACTCACCCAGCTGAGTTGATGATCCGCAGCTGTACTGTCCACCTAGGGAAATAGAATTCACACTAGTGCTTTACATGCTGGTTCCGACAGGCTATAAATCCAGGTTTTAAGGGCTTTCCTGAAACCTTGTTCAGTTGTAAACTGGCGCAACTGGTCGGGTAGTTTATTCCACACCCTCGCGCCAATCACTGCCAGGGATTTTCCTCCCTTCGTGGAAAGTCTGAATTTAGGAAGGATGAGTAGGTTGGCTGAGGCGGACCTAAGATTTCGGGGAAGATAATATCTCGTAAAACTTTTGTGGAGATATATCGGGCCCTGCAAGTGAAAAGCCCTATAGGTGATAGTTAGTACCTTAAACAAAATGCGTTTATGGATAGGGAGCCAGTGGAGGGCATCCAGTGCAGCAGCGGCCGAAGACTTCCCGGGCCACCTAAGTACCAGGCGAGCGGCTGCGTGCTGGACCATCTGAAGCCTGTGAAGGGCCGATTTGTTTGATCCTGCATACAGGCTATTACAATAATCTAGTCTAGATGTAATTAATGCAACTGCCACCGTGCGCCTGGCTGCCAGGGGAAGCAAATCAAAAAATTTCCTTAGCCCCTTAATGATATTTAAACAGGATCCTGCTACCGCCCCTACTTGCTGTTTGAAAGATAGGGAATCATCAAATTTGATCCCTAAATTACGTGCTGCACTGATTGTGCTCGGCGGTGCTTCAGCATCCTCTGGCCACCATTTCTGAGGGGCGAAAGCGTTATTAAGTCCAAACGGCAGAATTTCCGTTTTAGCGGAGTTGCACTTCAGATGGTTATTTTGCATCCAGGTAAATGTCGCTGCTAGACAGTTTTTAAGGTTTTGTTTTGCATTTGTCACGTCCTTATCCAGGACTAGGACCAGCTGCGTGTCATCAGCCTAAGCAATAGTGCTGATGTCAGGGGGACCATGTAAAGATTGAAAAGCGTAGGGCTCAAACTTGAGCCCTGTGGTACCCCTGTCATCAGTGCCTTTTCCTCTGAGCAGAAATGCCCCAACGTAATTACTTGACGCCTATGCGTTAAAAAGTTCTTAAACCACTCTAATGCGGTTCCTGCTATGCCGCACTTGCCAGGTGGTCCAAAAGAATAGCATGGGACACAGTATCAAATGCCGGCGATAGATCCAAAAGGATCAGGACGGCCTTCTTGCCCTGATCAATGGCAGCTCGTATGGTTTCCGTAGTAAACAGAAGGGCAGACTCCGTTGAATGCTGGGCTCTAAAGCCCGCTTGATTAGGATGAAGTATGTCATTCCCTTCTAGAAATGCCGTAAGCTGTCTGTTTACAAATGTTTCCGCTACTTTACAGAGAGCTGGAAGGAGAGAGATGGGGCGCAAGTTGGACAGGGTCGTAGGGTCCGGTAGTGACTTCTTCTGGAAGGGTCTTACCGCTGCGATGGTGGGATATCCTGTATCAGGAATTTAGGATTTCTAAAACTATTCACAATTTTGAAGATTTCCTTCTGCTTGTTTTTTGTAGATTCGATAGCGGCCGTATAATAGTCGGCCTTCGCGCTTTTAATCAGGATATGATAGTGCCTCCTTGCTGTCTTGTACCTATCATGATATTTGCTATCGTAACTGCGACGCCACCTGCGTTCTAATGTTCTGACTTCCCCGTGTGTTTCTTTTAGTGTTTTTGAGAACCAGGGCGCAGATTTCTTCTTATGGCCAGGTCTTATCTCTGCACCTACGGATTTTGTCTTATTCCCTATGGCACTGATCCATTCTCCAAACCGCTGGTAGTCTATAGAAGTATTCCCTGTCAGAATGGGTTTACTCTCTTTCACCCATCTGAAAAAGTTCAGATGATCTATAATTTTACCCCAACATGGCGTATTCCTCCTATTACTTTGAGCGTGCGTTTTTATTGCCGCACTACTATCTACTATGATGCTGAATGCAATAGATTTATGATCTGACCAGATTTGAGTCAGGGGGGGCTCTACTTTCATATTCTCTAAGTTGAGCTAATGCAGTCCAAAATATGGCCCGCTTTGTGGGTAGGGTCTAAAATTTGCATGGTTAATCCAAGGACATGTAGTATATCTCTAAAACACATTACACTCGGATCAGTAATATTGTCCAGATGAAGATTCAGGTCCCCCAGTAATGTAAAATTGGAGAACTTGAGGGTCAGGTTACTAAGCACTTCCCCCACACTTTCCAAAAACTGAGTGGCCGGACCTGGTGGGCGGTATACCAACGCTCCAGCAAAAGTAAAGGAATCGTGGACCTGAAGGCAAAAACCCAGACTTTCTGCTCCTTTGATATCAGCTAGCTCCGTAATCGTACATGTCATAGAGTCTCGGAAAATAATCGCCAAGCCTCCACCACGCTGACCTGGTCTGTCCAACCTCTGGATAGAGAAATCGGGTGGGAGGGCGTGTACGATGTCGGGATTAGACCATTCTCTTAGCCACGTCTCGGTAACAAACAGACAATCAAGCTCACCCTCCACTATTAGGTCATGCACGTGTAGTGCATTTTTACACATAGAACGTGCATTTATGAGTCCACCAGTTATCGTCTTGGTTGCCCCTTTCCCTTTAGGTCTTTAGAAGGGTTCTAATATCTGCTTACATCCATAACAACTAATGGGACCCAACCAAGTATCTACATTAATAGTCTGAAGACAGCAATTAGGCTGCTTATTAAGTGATACTATCCGATCTCTGGACATTTGGTTAGTGATGGTTACCTGAGCAGCATGTCCGGCCCTTGGCCCGTCCTCAGCGCGGACGGGCGCAGACGGGCTGGACTTTGGCTTGACTTCGGCGCGACGAATGCGCGCCCGCTGATCGCGTCCGCTACGCGGAGGCATATCCGTCTGCCTTTATACTGGTGCCTAAAGCGCTAGAGCGCTGTGACTTTTCCTCTCCTAAGATGGCCGCTATTGTAATATGGCGTTTTAGTCTCCTTCAACACAGCGCCTATCTCGGCTGAGTGAAGGGTGTCTGCGGGCTAAGCTGGATGCAGAGTCCTGCAAGGGTGGGGAATTAAAATGCGGCGAAAAGCAAAATTAACCAAGTAATTATAAAATAAAGTTACAACACATGCAGTATGTCTCCCGGCTTTCCACCTCAGGAGGACAGTAGAAGTGTTCGTCATAGATTTTAAAGTTGGACCAGTGCGCTTGGATTTTGGGTGAAGTTTGGGAAGACAGCGCGGAGAAAAGAGGTAGAGCCAACAGATTTTGGTGGTGAGTTGCGGATTTAAGTTAATTTCCTAGGGCAGAGATTTTGTCGCAGAAGAAGGATAAAATTCCTCGCTTGATATTAGGGGTTTAGGTGCTTCTTTTGAGGTTTTTGCTAGCTTGTTGGATTGGTGTTTGACCAGGTCAAATAGCTTGCGAGTCGATTCTTGGCGTTCTCAAGTTCAGTTCTGAAGAAATCTTTTTTAGAGTTGAAGATTTTCTGATTGTAGGCATTTCTGGCCTGGCTGGGGGATGGCTGCGGGATTCTGCGAGCCGACCGCCTGCATTGGGTCTGCAACCGGATTGGAGCTGCAGTTGCAGCAGAATTTCTGGAGTGGAGGTGAGTGCAGCGGCGGGGAGGACCGGCGACGGCAGTGGAGCCAGAGAAAGTGGGAAGGTGCCTCTCACGACCTGTGAGTCCCCTGCTGCGACTCCTGCTGTGACCCATGGAGTAGGCAGCAGACTCCTTAGACCTTTCAGATACCATTACCAGCAGTCCACCAGCAAAGGGCGGCCAGTCCCCTTTATTGACGGATTACCTTTAATCTGCACCAAACAATAGCCTGCTACCCATTAAAATCATAGCAGCCCTAACAGCCCATTGTGGATCGCTCATCTCACAAACTCACAAACGTATTAATCCTGATAAACGATCCGGGCAATCCACCTAGCCTGACGCATAGGCTTAGCCTTTCAGCCCCAGCCTCTGCCCTCTAGCCCCAGCGAGCAGAGTCCCTGTGGTCCCTGTGGTAAGGGTGTGCTGGAAAGGGGAGAAGAAAGCGTGGACAAAGATAAACGATCCTACAGGACAGTCAGCACCATAACATTCTGATCCCCTACTTCCGCCGGAGTGGTGTGCGATTACCTTCGACTTCCGACAGCCCCGCAGTGACCCACCAAACTAAACATGAGGTCAGGCAAAAAAAGGGTCCATCTCGAGAGCAAGCCGAAGCCCAAAACTGGAACCAGGTCGAAATCAAAGTCGGAGACCGCATCGAGCATTAATGAAACAGAAATCGCCAAAGAAGGTAGCCCCCAAGGAGAACCTAGAGCGTCTACCGATCGAGTCTCACCAGTTGCGATTCCTCGTCCTATTCTTCGACAACCGAAGATCACATCAAAATTCAACTTTTTGAAGGATCCATTCTCCACCATCTTCTCGACCAGTGGGAAAATCCTGGGCCTCCAGGACTCACTTCTTCCCCTATCCCCGGTGGATCCGCACACTGTTCAATTCTTGGACCAAGCCAGTCGCACTTCAACTCACTCTCTTACACTGGTCGGCCAACCTGTATCGTGTTCAGCGACAGCGGGGGAAACAGGGGCTTTGGTGGAAGGCAAGCCCTCTTACATGGCCACTTGCACACCTTCAATGCCCCTGGAAGGCGATAGGATAGGGGGGCCACGTCTGTCCTTCATCTATCTTCCTCTGTCACGGATCTCAATTCTCCACCGGCACTAACAGTCACACCCTCACGTGGAATCAGTCTGACACCAAAATATACTCTGCCCAATTTTACCACCAGCAGTGGCAGGGAGGTTTTTCAATGGCAAGAAGTCCTAAGCAGTGAAGATTCAGGCAACTTAAACAACTTGCCGATCGCAGATAAAAGCCATCTAGTCCAACAGGACAGTACAAGCTCCCACTCACAGCCCCCCGAAGGAGTTGCTAAAGATCAGCCAGGCCACAGCAAGGAGGACGTGGCAAACTTACCAAACCTTGGGCGCGACGGCCTCGCCAACACAACCTATTTGGGTTCACAAGAATGGGCCGATCTAGTTGCTGCATACATTCCGACTCAATTAACAACATCCAGGCCACAGAACGGGGCCCAATCCGGGAGGGTGTCTTTTCAAATACAACCTCCTTACCGAACTCTTCACTGTCTTCAACTCCAAAAAAAGGGGCCACTGGTACCGGGCCACCATCAAGATCCCAAGCAATTGAAGTATCAAATACGTGGGACATCCTGCTCAACACTATGCAACGAACCGTTGATACTCTCCATTTCCAATCGGACAAAATGGACCTACAGCTGACCCTACCCGACAACTTGGCTGTCTTTGTCGGGCGGATAGATGACAAACTCGGCCAATTAAACTCGCTAATCAGCAGAGCGCAGCAGGAGGCAAAGTTGGCATGCAGTTGCGGTCCCATCATTGATAAACTTGCAGCACTTCCAGAAATTGTATCCTGTTTAATAGAAGGGCTGCCTAAAGGGACAAACGCAAGGCCCCGGTGCATCAATCCGGCCGAAACAGCCTTCTATGCAGCACCAACAGGAGGGAAAACTACATCAAGCACCTCTGAAAGAGTTTTATTGGTGTCGCCGGCGGGGTCTTCGGCGCCGGAACCGGCTCACCCGTCAGCTTGTTCCACTCCTCCCCTAAAGGTCAACAAACCGCCCCTCAATGTGAAAGGGCGGCGTCAGCAGAAAAGGAAAGGCCGGAAAAAACAAACAGTAACAAGTATGCTAGAAGTTTACCCACTCTTTCAGCCAAGAAAAAGATATGAGCAGCAGGACATGGGTCCTAACACAGCAAGCAACCTTAGAAGAGACCCACTTTCTACGGGCCCCAGACTTTCCCCCAATGGAGTACAAGCGATAGCAAGTACAGCAGCTTCCACGTTGAAGGACGGCAGAGTCTCACCTGGCGGGAACATCGGGAAGCAGAACACGACGGACAAGCATGGTCCTAACAAAGCGATCGATGGGAGCCCCCTCATTCCACTTCGAATATTTGAGCCTGGAACGGTACAGTCAAATCAGACCATGGATCCTACACGGCATGACCCAATCATGTCCCTCTTTGAAAGGTCCCGCCCCCAAGAACTGACGGAACCTCGGCTCCCGAGCCCCCAAACCAAGCTCTCTTCCACCATAGCAAGTATCACCGCAGCTCCGTCTGTGCCCGTTTCAATAACTTTCTCCTCTCTAGATAGTTCTATTGGAACTTTGCCCCAGTTTGACTATAACAATCTAAGAACTCAAGTCCTTAACAACCAGTCAACCGCTCTGTCGCATGTTCCAAACAAGTTCCCGACTAGCATCATTTTCACTCCTGAGTACCAATCAAAGGGCCGGTTTGACATCCTAAACAGAGGGAATTTACTACGACTACTCAACACCATACCAGCGCTAAAAGACCTAACTACAGCGGACCTGCTTTCTATAGAATTCATAAGAACTGACAGGTTGGATGGGAACAAGGCGACAAAAGCCACATGGATTTCGCCAGAAATCGCTAATAAAATCTTCGAAGAGCAAGGTCTCCTTAAAACATGGGGGATCAACACAGCCGTCCACTATAATACAGGATACCCGTTGCCCTTGCTCGAGAGGCCCAAGCAGCGACCACCCACCACAACTCCAATGACAAAGTCTGTGCTGAGGGGCGCATTGGGTCGCTCTCCTACAGCAGTTCAGGCGACACCTGCGGAGAATACTTCAAGGTCCGCCAACACGTACCGCACGATTGAACATCGGCTCTTTAGAATAAGTAATACAACAATGAACCCCCAATGACAAGGTAATTCAACAGAGCCGGATATGCGTACAGATGCACCGCACCTGGAACTTTGCTCGTGGAACATAAACGGGCTTAACAACAAAGTTTAGGGGCATAAAGAAAGAGATCCAGCTGACCAACACTTACATCAACGCAAAAAATAAGAGACATGAGGGGAAACTTTTAATGGACCACTTACATCATGCTATCACTTCTCGAACATCAACAAACCTAATTCTGTCTGGAGACTTTAACCAATGCATCTTAGGGTCTTCCGCAAACAGTGATATTCAGGCCCAGTCATACCATTGGAACATACCAACTCAATCATTTAGCACCCAATGCAAAGCACCCAAGCTTGCAAAGTCGCTACTGGAAGATCTTGAACATATGGGCCTAAGGGCTCTAAATGGTAGATTTCCTGATGAATCACCATCTGTGGCCTCATTCACCTCAGGCAAGACAACCTCTACAATTGACTACACTTTAGTCTCCCTCTCACTGTTCCACTATATATTGGGCTTCAACTTAGGGGACAAGGGTGACAGTGACCATTGCCCTCAAGAAGTCACCCTAGGAGCCCTTCCTGAGGCCATACATTCAAATGCAACAGGACCACAGGACAGTCACACTATAAATCTCAAACGTATCAAAACTTCGGTAGCAAATACTGTGGAGGTACTTCAAGCTGCAAAAAGCCAATTAAACTATTCAAACTACCGCTCGGGCAATACAGTAGCAGGTTGGAAAAAATTCACGACTGAGTTCGCAAATAATTATTCAACAACCGTACGGCACTTTCCATCATTTGCATCTGGTGTAACAAGGAAGATCTCAGGCACCAAGAAACTGGCCATGAAATCCCACAAAAAAGCGATCAACAAATCTTTAAGACTGTTGAAGAAAAGCCCGGGAGACGGAATACTTCTAGCGCAGCTTCATAAGCATCGTGCTGATCTCAAAAAGCTGAAATGGGTAATCAAAATAACCAATGATGAAGACTTCTGGGCAAAACTCCACTATGCTTCCAAGGTCAACAACAGAGCCCAATTTTGGTCCATTATAAACAAATTGTTAAATCCGAAAAGTAATGGCATAACATCTTATATAACCAAATCGTCTTGGGAATCCTTTCTTGGCGAACACTTCAATCAACAGGTCGCAAAAACAAGTGAGCCCCAGGTTCTACTGGAGGGCCGACCACTTCAAACAGTCTCACCACGTGAAGAAGCCAAACTTGAACCTTCTGTGGTTCTAATTAGGAAAATAATTTCCAAAAGGTAGGAAAGACGGCGCAGCCGGGCCTAATGGAATTCCTCCGGCCCTCTTTAAACTCGAACCGGAATACTGGGCTGATATGTTGACCCCCCTTTTTATGTCTGTCAATAACTCGGGGCGCATTCCTGCCTCATGGAGGGGTTCAATCATTTCACCGATTTATAAGGTGGGGGATAGAACACTACCAAAAAACTACCGCCTGATTGCACTCCTAGACATTGAGGCTAAATACTTTGCGGGCCTCTTACTGACCCAGCTGCGAGAATGGGCAACAAACCATAGCTTAATACCATCTAGCCAAACAGGATTCTGCAGAGACACCGGAACAACAACAAACCTGGTTGCCATTTCATTACTCATCGACAAAGCAAGAGCGACCAAACAGGCTCTCCATCTCTGCTTTGTAGACTTTAAGGCAGCCTTTGATGATGTCAACAGAGGAATCCACTGGTGAAAACTGGCCTCTTGAGGGATCCCCTCGTCTTTACTAAGTCTCCTGATTGAATTGCACACGAACACGTGGGTCCAGGTAAAGCTCGGGAATGGCTCGCACCTCTCTAGGCGTATTCCAACTACAAAAGGCCTAAAGCAGGGGTGTGTGCTAGCTCCTACTCTTTTCAATCTATTTACAGCTGACCTGCCACCCGCACTAGAGGCTTGCAATTCCCACGCCCCCCGGCTAGGGGGCAAAGCGCTGCCCAGCATATCTTATGCTGATGACGTGGTCCTGGTCAGCCACACGAAAGTGGGCCTGCAAAATCTGATTAATACGCTCCATGGTTACGCCGATAACAACCGATTAGAAGTCAACATCAATAAGACCAATGCCTTGTCCATAACTAGGAACAAAACGCTGCACACCTGGTCCTTTGGCACAAAAGTAATCTCCAACTGCTCGGATTATAAATACCTTGGGATCATAGTCGACAAAGGCGGCCGCTACCTAAACCAATTAGAGGCCATTAAGAGGGAAGGGATGTTAATAACCATGACACTGAAACAGCTAAAGTCCAACTTAAGCGGTGAGACTCTACTGCCACTGCTTCGAGTGGCCAAAATTAAAATAGAGTCATCAATCACGTATGGCAGTGAGGCCCTAAGAGGTACTGACGCAAAACTTCTAGATACAACCATATCAAAGGCCTACAGACTTCTCTTCAATCTGCCATCCTATACCTCACAAGCTCAGATTCGTTTAGAATTTGGTCTGACGAGCCAAACGCTTGCACGAAGAGGGTCATACATAAAGTGCTGGCACAAAATAAAGAATTCACCAGAAAACACCTTGATTCAACAGCTCTGGCAACACATGATTAGCTCCTCTAGAACACCGGCGAAAAAATACTTAGAGGAGTCCCTGAGCATCACAGGTCTAATAGAGCTATGGGAGATTCCTCTATCGCATGCGCAATTTAAGCACGTAGTGAACAAGAGCTTAAAGAGACACTCGCATGTGGAGGACAAAGCCACCTTTTCTCGCAGGCATCATGCCTGGATGACTGTGCACATACAAAACACCGGGGCTCAAAGCATATTTTGGTCTGGGATATGGCTGGAAAACAAAAGAAGCCTTTTTAAAACACAGGCTAGGGATCCTACCTGCCATTCCACACCTACCACCCTGGCTGAGAACGAACTATGGGACTAGATGCTGGCTCCGCGGAACAGGGGTTGAAGACTAAGAACATTTACTATGCCCTTGCTCGAGGCTGAACGAGGAGAGAGCAGCTCTGTTAAAAACAGCCTTTAACGAACTAAGTATCCGCTCACGCAGACAAGCAGTCCTCGCTTGTTTCGATCCTGGTCTTCCGCCGCTAAATGGGTAGCTGGTGAAATTCCTGAAACTAGCAGAACGGAAACAACCATGCCAGGTAGTTGGCTAAGAGGAAACCTCGGGCTGTGATCAGCTGCTATGAACAATTTGCCATCTTCGTTTTTTACTGATCTTAGCATTGTTACCTTTTAACTAAAACTTTTTGTTTTTACACTTTCTCTTTTTACTTCTCTTGTGGAGACTTGTTTTAATGCATTTTTTGTAATGGTTTTAATTAACCTAAACAATAAAGAACTTACTTACTTACTATTGTAGGCATTTCTGGCCTGGCGGAGAAGGTTTAGATGGGCTGCTGACGGGTGCGGTTTACAGTTTAGTTCAGCCTGTCAAAGGGATCTCCTCTCCTTGTTGAGGGATCAGTTGAACCAGGGATTCCTGTCTTTGATATGGGTTCTTTTTAGTTTTAGTGGCGCAAGGTCATCAAGAATGTCGGATATAGTTGAGGAATAATGGCCCGGGAGGTTGTTGACTGAGGTGCACTGAGGGGGAAGAGGGGGGGGGGGGTGGTCGGTCTCACAGCGCGCAGCCAGTTTCCGGTGATTAAGGTTCTTGGTGTCTCTAACTCATTGTTTGGGAATCACGGGTTGTGGTGTCCATGTATTGTGGATGCTAGGCAGTAGAAAGGTGATAGGGTGGTGGTCAGATAAATCATAAGGGTCAATAGAGATAAGTTTGACATCTGATTCCTTAGCAATGTTCCAGTCTAGGGTGGCGCCTTTCGCATAAGTAGGGAGAGAGCAGGCTTGGGTAAGGGCTTGATCGGCCAAGAAGTCTCCGATGACGTTGACCTGAGGGTCCATAGGATCGTTCCAATGCAAGTTAAAGTTGACAAGGAAAATGTCATTAGAGTTAGGGGAAGCCTTGGCTGTGATGATTTCCAAGCGGAGGTCAGTGAAGGTGTCATTTTTGCCTGGAGCTGGTAAAAGATGTGAAGTCTGCACAGTTGGGTGGTGGTGTTGCAAATGGAGAGTGTGAGGTATTCGCAGGAGTCTGTAGGGTCCACCGGAAGTTCAGTAACAAGGAGGTTAGAGCGGTAGATACAGGCAATGCCTCCCCCTTTTTTCTTTGAATGCATGTCCAGCCTTACGATGTTGTAATTGGGCGGGACTAAGAGGTCTAGGTAGGGCGATGAGGATTCCTTGAGCCAAGATTCAGTCAAGATCGCTAAGTCTGAGTTTTGGCTCAGGATGAGATCGGCGACATCAGATGCATGCTTTACTGCTGAGTGCCAGTTAATTAGGAGGCCGGCTAGAGAGGGGTCGTAGTGAATGTCAAGGGTAGATGCAGAGATGGGTGGTTGCTATTGACCACCCCTCTGACGCGGAGGGTAGCAGATCTGTTGGGGTTGGTTGCAACCGTGCAGATAGGGTGTTCTTCCCTCAGGTCTGAGGGGCATGGGGTTGTCAAGGCAAAATCGTCTCTAATGAGGAGGTCAACCACTTCTTCCTCCGTGAGGTCTAACTGGTTAGGCGTGCCAGGGGTGGGTTGGTAGGTATGGAGGAGGGCAAGAATTTTCTCCTTCAAGAGGTGGCAGGGTTGCTTGCGAGGGCGCAAGTGTCTCAGTGATAGTGGTAGTGGGTGAAGGATGGGCTTAGTGTAGGGGATGGGGGTCGCGTTCTGCAAGAGCCAGAGATTCGAGAAGGAGAGTTCAGTGAGATGTAGGAGGTTCTTTAGATCCGGAATAGACTTGTGGATGCTCAGGGTTAATTCATTGGCTCTGCGGTGGAGAGTATCAATATCAATATAAGAGAGGTAGGTTCTGACGGGCAGGTGGCCGGGTGTATGCAAGCGATTCTGATAGAATGTGCTGGTAGCCTAGTGGTGGGTTCTGGCAGGCCGGGGGCCGGTTGCATGTGAGCGATTCTGCTAGTGTGTGCCAGTAGCTTAGTGGTGGGGCTAGGCCGATCAGTATCCCTATGAGAGGGAAGATCTTGCGGGCAGGGAGCCGTTGGGGTGGGAGCGATTCTGTCGGACTGCGCTGGTAGCCTAGTGCTAGGGCTAAGTCGACCAGTGCTGTGGGCCCTAGTAAAAGTTTCAATACCTGTGACGTGGGCCCTAGTAGATGTTTCAATAGCCCAGTGTGCGGGAAGATTATGTGGGCAGGATGTTAAGGGACGCTTCTGATGGCAAGTGCTGGTAACGTGTTAGCGGGGCTAGGTTGGCTCGAGATGTGGGCCCTAGGGGGAGTTTCGGAAGCTAACGGAGAGGGGAGAGCTTGTAGGCCTGAGTTCAGTGGTATAGGCGCACAGTGGTTGGCATGCCTTGGTGACAAGGTAGTAGGGCTGGGTCACCCAATGACGTGGTCACTAGAATGTGTGGTTAGTGAGAGGCTAGGTACACCTGGCGGATTGTGCGAGGGATGGAGCGGGGGGAGCGTGGACTGGGTAGGATTGTGAACATATTTTTATAAGGAGGGTGAAGAGGTCTGCAAATGTAATGAGGTCTTTGGGTGGCCCTTAAATCAGGATAATGCCACTATTGTACAAGGTGAAGGTGAGGCCAGCACGCAGGTTTGCAGATGGTGTGATTGTGAGTTTTTTTCCGTGAGGGATGTTCCTGGCTTCCTGTACCTTGAGGAGGCTCGAGAAGGCATTGCGCCAAAGAGACATTTTCCTGGAGTGGAAGATGAGGTCATTAATGACAGGGCCCTTGTCCACGCAGAGACGAAGATCAGATATCAGGGTCTCAGGCACACTTTTAAGGATGGAGTGTTTGAGGGATTTAGAGGTAGATTTGAAGAGATTAGGAGGATAGATAGCGGTGTAGTAGTTGTCGCCCGTGGAGGTCAGGTAGGGCTGCGTAGAGTGATGAGACTACCGCCCCCGCGGTCAGTTTGAGTAGTGAAATATAACTGTAGCAGTCTCAGCAGGTCTGCCCCAATATCTAGGTTTACTTAGAGAATGTGCTACAGCGCCAAGATGCCCCATCTTAAATGAGCAGCGAAAGTGCAAATGCAAACTAACATAGGATCAGATAAAATCTGTCCATCCAATGAACGGCGGGGGTTACCATTTCGCTTTCAGTAGAATACGTTGAGGGGGCTGTTAATCATATGCCCATGCCAAGATGGCCGCTGCAGAAGTCCTCTTTCTATTATTATGAGGAGCTTCTGGCTCAGTCCTCTTTCTATTGTTGTGAAAGCTTAGATCACCCTCCTTCACTTTCTACGAGTAGGGGCATGTGAGGACAGCTTCTGTCTTAGAGTGCATACAATGCAAGTGTCTTCAAAATGGCTAAGCAAGCACATATAAAGTTTACCACAATAGATTCATAGCATGTAGAGTGGCGTTCTCCATTTGTTAGATCTGGGTAGTCAATAAATGAGCACCCACAGTTATTTAAACATGTTAGTGTCCATTCACCTTTGGTTGGAAACACACTTTAGTTAGTGAAGGTGAAAGAGGTGCTGAGAAGCTGGTGGATGGGCAGGTCAAAGAACCAATAGGTGGGAGGGCGGGGCAGAAGTTACATCTCAGGATTCCTTCTGGTTGCAGACTGAAGGGTGCTAAGGAGGAGGTTGCACTGCCTTTTAGCTATGTTTGCAATATAGAAATACCATATACATACACAAATATATACATATCAGTAGGTGTGGCAATAAGACGAAGGTCAACAATCATGTGTCAGTGACAATTCCCTCAGAAACAACAATTTCTGAGTTCATTTTCCCTTTTTAATAGGGAACATCGCAGAATACTGCAGTATTTGTGGAGCCTGGAATTACCATTCTCCACAGTATCAGTATTTCTAAGAGCAAAATTACTGCAGTAGAATCTCT